>NC_056555.1:7937500-9137500 GCF_910596095.1 Thunnus maccoyii
TATTTTACTTTTCAATCTCAATAACATCTATGAAAAAGGGACCATTTTTGGAGCTATATTTACATAAACATAGATCCAAAGAGGACAGAGGTAGAAAGATAGAAATAAAAAAAAACTAGACCTATCACCTAAAGTGCAATCAACAAAAGAGACTATGAGCTAGGATGCATTCAGATCCAGAGGTGAAGGGAAAGGAACAAAAGTGGTCATTTTCATAAAAAATCCTCAAAATCCTTCTAACTGCTTCAAAGATTCCACATCTCTGGTGCACAAGATGGTTCCCTCCTTGTAAGCATGAAAAAAAGCTGAGAAAACACAGAAGTCTCTGCACAGATGACAAAACTTGAGAGATACTAAGAGAAATGGAAGACAGGCACAAGAGGAAGACAGACAACACTCTTCTACACAGGAACACACACGAACACAGCATGCTCAATGACAAGTTATAATTCATCATCAGGCGTCTCCGTTCAACTGACATTAGTGACTCTGTGTGTGTGTGTGTGTGTGTGTGTGTGTGTGTGTGTGTGTGTGTACCTCGGCGCTGGGTGTCACAGGCATGGAAAATTGTATCGAGCAGATTCTCCTCACAGATCAGACTGATTTCTGCCATATTCTCCTTCCTATTTTCAGAGGCCAGTGAGTTTCCTGATCATGAACACAAGGCCACAGCAAACACAGTGTGTATTGAGTTGTGTAGAAAAAAAAAGAAAGAAAGAAAAAAGCACATGACACATTTTCCTTCAGGTACTGTACAGTAACAACCGTGACGGAATGATTGGAAAACACACTTATCACTATGAAGTGATGAAAGGACGTTTAGTTAAGTACCACCAATTACTTTTATTTATAATTGATTAATCTAATTATTATTTTTGATTATTTGATCAATTATTTCACCCATAAAATCTCAAAAATAATAAAAGTGATTGCAACAGCCAGTAACAGTATTCAATGTACAATGATCTGAAATCAGAAAAAAAAAAAGTTTGGCAATCAGGAAGTTAAAATCAGCAAATATTTATTAGTTTAGCTTGATATGTGCCAAAATACTGTCAAAAATATTGTCAAGACTAGAGTCCATGGCTGCATTAACCTGTTGAAGAATCCTGGGCCAAAAATGAGCTGCTGGGCCTCATGTTTAGCCTCATTCTTCACTCTCTCTAGTAGTTTTTCTATGCTGCAATAATACCTGACCCCTGGTTTAACATGTGGTAATTTGGTTTAACACAAATCAAATTAGGAATATGGAACATGTAAGCACAAAACATATAATATACTGTTATAATGATAAACTTATAATAATGATATAATGAAGGTTGTGAAACTATATTTTGACACAAGACAGACTTCTATTTAGCTGTTGCGATCAGATTCCCACTTTTGAAAATCAATCTTGGGCTAAAAAACAGTTTGAAGAAAAAAAGATAAAAGACACTCCAAGACGCAGAACTTCTAGTCTACAACCAGTCTAACTTTTCAACTGCGTCTCACAGTCTTCATCAGCTGATGGAGTTTGCCTCTTGAGACGCCATGGAAATGGAAAAAGCTAGTTAGTAGACCTTGAGTTAAGCTTTTTTTCTTAAAAAAAAAAAAAAAAAAAAAAGAACTTCCATGCTCAATCCATTTTATGTTGGTCGTAAGAACCCATCTACGTAAACCTGCACATCCCAGCTGACCAGCAGCCATTCCTCATTACCTTACCTCCATCTCCCAAAGACAGTCTTTTGACAACCAGAGCAGGGTAGGGCAGCTCATACTCTGTCAAATTCCCTGTTTCTGCAGAGCAGAAGTTGAGGTTATAGGAGAGGGTGCTGTTACTCGGGGTAAAAGTACGAGAGAGCGGTGGGCTCCTGCTTGGCCTCTCGCTCTCAGGCTGCACCGAATGGGGTCCTCTTGTGAATGTAAAGTAAGGGGAGTCTTTGGACTGGCCTGTGGGCGTCGAACAGTATCTCTGCCATGTCTTAACCTGTCTTAAATCACTTCCATCAGCAACTCTCCTCTCTCCCAGAGTACTAGTGATGGTGTATGTAATGTTAGTTGGTGTGGATGGGTTGCATGCTGGGGTGGATGGGGTGGAGAGCGGGACAGAGGGACCAAAGCTGCTCCTCTGGGAAGCTGCAGAGCTCGGCATCCCCATTCCTCTCCCCTTCTCCCTCACCCTCTCCTTCCCACTCTCCCCCTCGTCTCTGTGGAGTGACCCTTTCTTCAGGATGGCTTCCAGGTTGTGTCTGAGGCCACACTGGGGGCTGTCGTAGCTGCTGGAGGAGAGCTTAGGAATCTGGAAAGGTGAATTCGGCTCCCGGTCACCGCGCCACTGAATGGTCTGCAGTTTGCGGCAAATGCTGTCCACGGGGTTGTGGCGACGCGTGGGCTGGGGCGTGTAATAATCCATGCTGCTGATGGCGAGGCTGCAGTGCTGGCGTCCTGGCTCGAGGAGAGGCTGAAGTCTGGGGAAAGATGAGAAGAAGACATTTAGTTTATTGGCAAGGAAAGTTGGTTAAAATCTGGAGAGAAAATCATTAAAAAAAAACCAAACCATGGTTATTCTGCTGGTAGATGACCAACACTGCATAGAGTAACACCACATCTCATAGCACACAGTGTACTGCATAACTGAGACATTCAGTCTGATCAGGACTGCTTGGACTTACTCCTCCAGTGTTAGAAGCAGAAAAGGAACAGGTAGAGCTAAAGTGTGGAAGCAAAAAAAGAGCCATCTGGGACCAATAAGGAGTACCCTGCTATGAAAAAACACCAGCTGTGGCATAACACAGGCCATCTAATGCCAAATAGCTATTATGGTTGCAATTATTTTCAGTATTGTTTCATTTGCCAGTAATTTTCTTAATTAATTTATTGTTTTGCCTATAAAATGTCAAACCATTGCCCACAGTGATCCTCAACCCCAAAATATTCAACGTACAATCATATAACATAGAAAAAAAAAACTGAAAAAATATCCACATTTAAAAAGCTGCTACATGCAAATATTTGGCATTTTTCCTTGAAAAGCAAATCCAACGATTAATCGTTTATCAAGATGACTGCTTGTCAATCAACTACACAAAATCAGCTAATCATTTATAGTCTGTAATTGTTATTAGATTCAGTGGCTACCATTACTGAAAAACTGTTCAAGTGATGGGATCTGGAAAAGGACCACAAACACCTTATCAGGCACTGAATGCTTCATACAGTCCGTTAAGAAGGTTTACTGTATATGTAAAATTAGTCCACAAGGTTTCAGATGTTAAATCTTGGTCCTTAACAGACTATGGAGAAATAAAAGCAAATTATGTCCAAATTCAAAGCGTCGCCTGCTTAGCCTCCAGGTGTGCTAATTAGCTAATTAATTCTGAAAGTTAACGTCAACTCATTTATTGCTGTGACTGCCTGTAACCTGTAACACCGTTTGAACTTGGATATCACAATTAATTTAATCACAGTAAACATGTAGAATGACATTCAGCTACTCTTAATTAAAAAGTAAGGCAAATAAATTCAAAGGTTTAGATAAAAGATGTACGGCCACCAAAGCCACACTACAGGCACATTTTTTTCACCTATTTTTTTTTCGTCCGCAACTCAAGCAGTAATATGTCCATGCAAAAAAATCAGACATGCACCTGACCAAGTCTAAAAAACCCTCCTTTTCTGATACTCTCTCAGCCCTGATTTAATGATTGTTGAATGATGTTTATGGGATAGATACTGTCGTTACCTTGTACAGCTTGGATGAGTATATAGTCCGCAACGAAATGTTTGACAAACTGTCCAGGGGCACGCGCTGAGAGCACGCGCAGCAGGTAGTTTGAAGCAAAGCGCTCGAGACAGAAAGAGTTAAAACCACTGTGGGTGTTCAGACTCTAACAACGAGCCCGCACCCCCACCCTGTGGCCTGCAGAGGACACAACACCCGATATAACAGGCTGGACGACTTCAAATCTATGATGCTGCTGAGTTTTAAAAGTTTAGTAAAGTAAAGGAGAAAAAAAGGTTAAAAAATATATTGTTACGTCAGTTTCTCCATAGTCCGTCACCCTTTTAGTGTCGCAACTTTAACCAACCACACTCACAGAGACAACGCCCATGTAAATACTTCAGTGATAATTGATAACAATTCTTTTATAAAAGTACAACAAACTATAATAAAAAAAAAAAAACTATACAGGGGTAGTGATGACGTCCTTTATAGGCTAGCGGTGGTTCTCAAACTTTTTCACGTCAAGGACCCCTAAACTGACACAAATTAGACAAATTAGACCCCCATTTGATAAGATTTTTTCCCAGGGTCTCCCATCTGATAAGATTTTTGCTTTTAGATGTTTTATTACAGAAAGTGTATGAAACCCATGACCAAAAAAGTCATACATTATGTCATTGTGTTACTTATGATTGGAATTGTAGTGAAAATAAATGATTCTCCTTTTTTTCTGGGGACCCCCTGGAACTCCCTCAAGGACCCGTGGGGGTCCCTAGACCGCACTTTGAGAGCCACTGCTTTATAGCACCGTAGTGTCACCGTGTCCACTTGCATGTTTGTCTGGTGCCATTGCAACACAATGGGACTGGTTTCAACCTGAGCAATTAGTAAGCGGTTTAGCTGAAGGAACCTGAAGGTGCACGGCGGCTTTGATTTTCATCATGGCGACCTTTCAGTCAGACGTCTCTCCTGCTCTGAAGGTAATGTGTGTCTTATTCTACAACAAGACTGTTGTGGGTATAAATATTGGTGACGCAGGTTGTGCTTTAATCTGCTAGGCACAGTAGATGAGATGAACATGTAGGAATTTATATATTAAAACAGCCAAATTATGTTTTTGGTCACAGAGGTCCTATATGGACAATGTGTGACTCTTGTGCTATATGTTTTGCCATTTATGGCTTGTAAGGACCACTGATGTACAGTAACTGAGTCAAAAGGCCTATTTCTGTTCACATCTACATTTAAAAAGATGCTTAAATTTGATAAAATATACTTCAATAAAGTATACAATGCAGTGTGGCTTCCATTGTACATAGTGATGGTGATTTTATATCAAAGCGCTATTATGATACAATAATTAATCCAAAATATTTTATACATATAGAACCCTGAGCCAATTTGGGTTTGGAAGTTTATATGAATGTTTTGCCTCAGAAAAACGCCAAAAAGTAGAGTAGCAAAGACACTCCATAGGGCCTCTACTGCAATTTTATGGTTTCTTTTATTTGTTTTGTTTGTTTGTTTCTTTTTAAATAGGAATAAATTTGCAGTATGCACCTCAAGGATAATTGTTAAGCGTGAAAAAGAAAACTAGAGTTTATTTCCCACCCTGGCAATAGCAAGAAATTAATAGAAATAAATCCTCATTCTAAATGCAATGCAACATGTTATTAGTAAATATTTGTAAATTTTTTTTTTTTTTTTTTTGCATAATGAAGTGACAATGCACATTTGAAATCTACTGTTATTATTACTGTAACATTGTCCAAATTGTCTTCAGGGAAGCAGCGCCAACCCAATGGCTGACAACAGCATTCCAAGCTTCAAGGTACTGAAACAAGTTATTCTAATGAGTTGTGGTTATTGATCTGTAGAATGGATGGGATGCAAAGCCTCAGTAGTCCAGGCCCACTGTCTAAATGCCATTCTTCCTTTGATGATTTAACAGCACCTACCCTCAGTAGCTGCTCCAGCTGCAGCATCTTGATGATTCCTTGGCTTCCTGACACTTAAAAATCCCCCCTATTGCTCCAGATAGAAGATATTCCAGCCCTGTTTCTTGTCCTCATGTTGCCAAGAGCAGAACCGAAAGCCCCTGAGAGCCACAGTCATTCACCAGTGTTGTTATTGTAACAACAAACACATGGAAGACATATCCAACAGAAATCCCAGCGCTTGATTAAATCCACTTGACCTCACCAAGCCTTTTCTAAGACTTTTGATTTAGCTCTCATCTTCCCTTCAACCGGAATAATTTCCATGTCGTTGCCATTTTCGTGGTTTTTAGGGGCGAAGGATGGACACCACCAGTGTCCGCTCCTGTGCTCGACCTCCTCTTCCTCCTGGCTGCTCAGCAGAATCCACTTTCCCAGCTCACGCTAAGTAGCTGGAGCTTTGCTTGTTTTCTGACCCTGAACACCTGAGCAGTAGACAGCAGGCTCAGGTAGAGATTAGGGTGGATATGTGCAGACACACTCACTGACACAGACACACACACACAAAGGTGAGAGCTGGCTTTGGTTTGAAGAGATGTGTGCTAACTTTTGCTTCCATTGAAAGAAATGAAAATTTGAAGTGAGTCAATGAAGTCTGGTTTGTCCCGTTAGATTCTTTGATATATGTGATGGACTTTATCAATCAACTCACTAAAGATCACGGTAAAGCCTGTCATCTGAGACAGACTTGGCAAATATTTGAAAGGCCCTTGTCTTGCTGTGTGAGTGCTTGCTACAAAAGCCCTGTGCTTCTTCTCTCCTCCCTGCACTGCTCTCCTACACACTGGAAGATGGTTGGATACACAGCGCATTCATATTTATAGCCACTTAATCCCAGCCAAACACTGGCTGGACTGTGTGTGTGTGAACTGAGGGATGCAGGTGACAGTGAAGAGGGATTATGGCGCATTCTAAGGACATAGATAGTGCTCTTTCACTATTTAAAGACTGCCAGGCCTACTCTGTTATTTTTTGAAGTGCCAAAAGATGACATAGAAGCAAATATTCCTGGCTCTTTTGCAGAGGAAAATATAGATTAACAGTTGGAGAGCAAACTAACTTCTAAAAAGGAAAATGAATGACCATTAAAAAACTACCTGCAAGAAAAAAAATAAAACACTGTAGGAAAAAACACAGTAATTTAAACACATGCATACAGTGTTGTGCTGTGGCTGCACACCATTTTGTAATCCAGGATTATGGTGCAAGCAACCTTCTGCACCAGGAGGGAGGAGATAAAGATAATCCCAGCCAATTGGAACAGATCATTTACTGAATGGCAGGGCCAGAAAGTGTCTCTTTAAAAGAAGGAGCACATTATTCAGTCTTGCAGAACAGCAGGAAAGGACAGCAATGACTTTTTTCTCGCAGTTTGAAGAAGAAGAATATGACTCTTATTTCTCCACCTATGGGCACATAACCCTGACTTTTGACCATTAAATGGGCTAGATGAGAAAAAGAGCTTCCTGCAGATATAGATAAATATCATACTGTTGTTGACTATGATTCATTCCTATATGTCCACAGTGTCATAGATGCTGCAGTGTCACTGTCTTGGTGTCTTATAGCAATCCTTGAATTAACCTGTCACACTGACAATGTTGTAGTAACCCCTGCTGGGCAAACACGTATATAGATAGTTAAACATTTGGAATAGTTAGTAGCATGAAGACAGTGTCATTTGAGATATTAATATGAAAAAAAAAATCTTCAATTAGTTTAAAAAAAAAAAAAAAGTGTACATTTTCAATTTTGAGTGATGTTTCTATGTCTTAACAGAATGGAGAACTCAGGATTCAACCTAAAAATGACACCTTTTCCTTCAAAATTATGAGGCAGGTTTAAGTTATTGCTAGTTTTGTTTAACACATTTGTTCAACTTTGACAGACACTGTCAAGTTTGAATTTATATATAATATAATGTGTTTTTTCTCTGACAAGTAGATACAATCATATATCAGTAATGTTATACACATTAAAAAGTGAGGACTGCAAATTAAGCCACAGCATGTAGACAATATGCCTGACATGGTGCAATAGAGGTTTTATGAAACAATATAAGAGAAAAAACAAGAGTAAATTGAGGAATGTTGAGGAGGAAGATAACACGAGACCTCTGGAAGCTAATAAGGGGCACTTTTTCTTTCTTTTACAAGTAATTAGTTGGTGAAATATGAGCATAATAATCCCTAAATTAAAAAATGATACAGGCTTCATTATTGCATAAAACACTCAGACTCAGTCTGAATTGTCACTATTTCCTCTGCTGTTGTCTTCTGTGTTTACACCAGGCAAGTGACCTGGTGATCCAGCTGTCCTCCACTCTAAAGGCCAAATCGGAGGTGTTTGCCTTCGGGACAGTCTTCACTGACCACATGCTGACCATAGAGTGGAGTGCAACTGAGGGTTGGCAGGCTCCATTCATCAAGCCATTTGGGAACTTGTCACTTAATCCGGCCTGTTCGTCACTACACTATGGCATACAGGTACAATGAAGGATTCAAACTTTAGCCTTACTTTTTATACCTTTCCTTTGCTAAAATGTATTTAGTTTTTTACTATGTGATTCAAAAATAGCGCTTCATATGACTCCTCAAAGATATAACCTTCTTCTTCTCTTCTCACCAGCTGTTTGAAGGGTTGAAGGCGTACCGCGGGGATGACAACAGACTGCGTCTCTTCAGACCGATGCTCAACATGAACCGCATGGCCAACTCTGCCAAGAGAGCTTGTCTACCTGTAAGATGGATGTGAAGAAAGAGGTTTGACAGAAGAATGAATGAATGGATGGATTGATGAAAGGATAGGTGACAGTGATGAAGGAAATACTGTTTTTGCCATCAAACTGCAACTTAAGCCACAATTTCAACTCTCTCCTCTGATATTTCATCTAAGTGCCTCCCATCATTCTTTTCTTGTCTTCTCCCATGCTTTCTCTCCCTCTCTCCCTCCTCCAGGCCTTTGATCAGTCAGAGTTTCTGGAGTGCATCAGGAGACTTGTAGAGATTGACCAGGACTGGGTTCCTCAGTCAGACTCAGCCAGCGTGTACATCAGACCAACATTTATCAGCACTGAGGTAAGGTGGATCTATAGTGGTTCTGCTCTGCTTTTTGGTCATGGAACTGCAATTGAATTTGTGCGTCTTTGTGTGTCCCATTGTAGCCATCTCTGGGTGTAAAGAAGCCTGCTCGTGCCTTGCTGTATGTGATCTTGTGTCAAGTGGGCGCTTACTTCAACACCGATGCAAAGGGCCTCTCCTTGTGGGCCAACCCAAAGTACACGCGGGCCTGGAAAGGAGGAACTGGAGACTGCAAGATGGGAGGGTGGGTAGGCACATAATGTATGCATGTTTTAGTTTTTATTCACTGATAATGCAGTCAACTCCAATATGATCATCTAGCTGGTGAGAACAAGTGCAGAAAAATCTTTAGGACTACACTCGTCAAATTTTGGTTTGATTCATTATTGAAGATAAATTACAGTTTGTTCTAGTTTAGTATCTAGTATCTGGAATCTAATCCAATAATTCTCAGTTAGGATTCTTTAAAGAAAAGCCTTCATATCCTGTCAAAGTCTCTGCTGGAAACTGTCACTTAAAAAAATAAAGTGCATCCTGCTTTTTTGGGACAGGAGATAAAACAATGTCTCTCACTTCACTGTACAGTATTTACAGTTGCATGCAGTGTTGTAGACAGTAAAGTAGCTAAAGTCATATTTCAATTGTTGCTTTGAATTGCTGCAGGAACTACGGATGCTCTCTGTTTGCCCAGTATGAAGCAGTGGATTATGGGTGTCAGCAGGTGCTGTGGCTGTATGGAGAGGATCACCAGAACACTGAGGCAGGAACCATGAACATCTTCCTGTACTGGATCAATGAGGATGGAGGTTAGTCACACTTGGCTGACCACAGGCTGTGATGTAGGGTATTGTAAAGTGATTTTTTTGTTTTTAATAAGTAGGATGCTTTGGATATTAAACAAATGTGACCTCTACTGGCAGGACATCTTCATTACAACTTCAGGGCACACAGCATCTTTTTTCTATTTGCCTCAAAAACTTTTGATTTGAATTTTTGTTCCTGTTTTTTAGAGGAGGAGCTTGCAACACCACCTCTTGATGGCATCATCCTCCCAGGTGTTACCCGGAGGAGCATCCTGGAACTAACCAGGAAATGGGTGAGAAAGACAAACACACCACTTTCTGAGCAGTCATTTTCTTTGCCTCTGATGTCCAAATCTAAAACTCTTATTATGTTTCCCGTCATATATTAATGCAAATGACATAAACATTAAAGGTCAACATGCAAGGATACATTTCCTCTGATCCGTCTGCCCTCTTCTTCTCCCAGGGTGAATTCAAGGTGACGGAGCGTTACCTGACCATGAGCCAGCTGTGCTGCGCTCTGAAGCAGCAGCGGGTCAAAGAGATGTTTGGCTCCGGCACTGCCTGCATGGTCTGCCCTATTGGACACATTGTGTATCAGGGAGAGGTAAGACAGAGGAGCATACAAACATATTCTGTATGTATCACTGATATTCACTAATATAAATCAAAGTCAGTTACATTTAATTATATATTAATTTATATGAAAATAACCAACAACTATTTTGGGCTTTCAAGAATGGCATACTTTTGTTGAGCTAACAAGTGCTCCTCAAATTTAGAGAAACAATAAAAACTGACTCATGGTTGCAGGCATTTCCTCTCTATAATTCCAGCTGACTTATCTTAAACCTCCTTAAGATGCTGTGACTCAACAAATACAGTAATTGGTGAAAATATCTGTCCTCAAACTCTTTTTTGTACCCTGAAAATGATCACAGCCAATAATAATAATAATAATATACATTTATACTTGAAGACATCTTATCTCTCCCTTTTCTTGTAATAACTTGAGTGGAGAATCCCTTTTTTTACACCATAAAAAAGTTAAATGAAGTTATTATAACCAAGGCTCAGGAACAAGACCATGCCTCGCTCTCTCTCACTAATTCAATCACCTGTGCGTGTCTAACCCCTTTCTCTCTCGTTACTCTCGGTTTACAACACCCTCCCCCCAAAACCTCGTTCTTTTCCTCTCTCCCCTTTCAGTGGGTGGCATGGTGGCTCAGTGGTTAGCACTGTTGCCTCACAGAAAGAAGGTCCTGTGTTCAAATTCTGGCTGTCCCAGGTTCTTTCTGTGAAACCACAGGGGGATGATGAAGTAGAAAGCTCACCCAGATGCGCCCCCACCCTGAGTCTCAACCCCAGGGTTCCTAGATGCTCCAGCCACATCATGACTCCATTCAGCGTCCATTCATTCCCATGCAATTGACCCCCTTTATCCCTCCCCTTGACGCCAATCATACTATAGTACAAGACCTCAACCTATCTCCGGCTCCTGTTCATCTCCCAGCAATCAACCCCCTTCATCCCACCGTTCATGACCCTGATCCAATTTTTCCTGAATCTTGTCACCAATCCAAATAAACAAGTTTTTATATTGTACAAATGGTGTGGTCTTTGTTCATGAACTTAATATATGAGTAGTAAATTTTAATTACTTTACAGTAAGCACTTACATGTAAAATAGTTTTAAACTTTTATATGGTTAGTGCCTTGATGAATGTGGCTCATGGTCTCTTGTGACCACATGGACTGTTTTTATCTTTAGCAGGATGTCAGAACCCTGTGGCTTCCTATTTTAATATCATTATATGTTTATTTAATATTCACCATGTTCTCATCTTTTTTTTTTAATGTAACAAGTAGATTCACAGAGCTGATTGTGTTAATAAAATTGTATGTGTTTTTGTGTGTTTTTCTAGAACTTGCACATACCCTGTCAGGAAGAAAATTCACAGCTGGCTTCACGGATAGCAAAGGAACTCACAGATATACAGGTTGATGGATGCACACACACACACACACACACACACACACACACACACACACACACACACACACACACACACACCACAGATGTTTCCCTTCGCTCAGTAACAGCTGGTTGAACGTCTGTGTTCTTTACACTCCTGTCACCCTGAGGATTGTGTTTTCATGTAGTAATGGGTAGCTTTGAATAAAGCCTTAAATGATGTGATTGTAGATTTTGGAAGGAGAGCATCCTAAAACATAAAAGCCTGGAACATTGGAAACTAAGTCTTATTAGGTCTCCCAATCTGAAATATACGGATATCATAAAGAGAAATAGATACAAATGCTCTCACTGACTCACTTCCCTGGAAATATGGTTGATCAAATGCAAGGCCTAACAAAAACAAATATTCCCTCCAAATATGAACTTATCTTGCATCTCCATAATTGCACTGCAGGAATGTTATCTCACTGGTTATTATGTAACGCAGTAAGATAAAATTACTGTTTTTTGAACAAACCCTATCGGCCCTTATTCATTGCACACCCGCTACATGTATTATCTTGCCTGTAAGTACATTATAAGTGAAATATCTTTTTAGGTAATGAGCAATGATTTGCTAATATTGCACATTGCCTACAAACATGCGACATCTACTGTTGACACAGAACTGCAGGTTTAAACAGATCCATAATGTTCTTCGCTGGAGGCTTGATTGGTGTTAATGAGTGTGTTATGTATCGCTGACTGTGTTACTGTGTTGTGTAATGAGTCTATTCGTAGTATGGGTATGGAATAAGAATGGAATGTGATCCAGCTCGTACATTTTGGCAAAAGCCTTCACCAGAGTGTAAAGATAAGATATGACATGACACAAATGAAATAAGAAGGTGTGTGGCTACAGAAATCACACAGGAGGTCAATGAAAAAGCATTACAAGAACCTACCTAATGTACTGTAGATTGACTGTCACCATAGTGGAATATGACAATGTAACAGACTGACGTGATGTTATACTCACTAGACAACAGAAACCAAATTTCTAATCTAACCACATACTCAATACCTTGCTGTATTTTTCTTTATGTCACCATCTAATCATCATCTAAAACTAAAGGGTACCTTTTAGGATACCTTGCAGATTCCTGTTGACCAGAGGTTCATTTCATGAACGAATGAATGTGTAACTCCAAACTGATGTGACAGTACTGATCAAATCAGTAACTTTATTTAGCCATGCTAACATCGAGGCTCTATGGATGTCTATGTGAAGGTCGGTCTGTTGGTCTACCACTTGGATCCAGACTGACATACCTCAACTATTGGATCGATTGCCATGAAATTTGGTACACACACGTTCAAGTTCCCCATATAATGAATTCTAATGACTTGGGTGATCACTTCACTTCCAAATACCTGCAAAACTAATGACATTCCCTCCAGCCTCAGATGTTTAGTGCTAATTTAAAAAAAAAACTCTCACAGCCACTAGCGTCACTGTGGACTCTCTATGTAGCGCTGATGCACTTCAGCTCCCCTCACTGGTGACCAAAAGCACTATTGTCTGCTCAGCTGTGATATACAATGTATCACTTCCTCGGTTAAAAGCTTACTGATTGCAGAGTTTTTAGGCCTTTTAAGTGAACAGAAGAAAGTCAAGAGGCAACGCCTTAACATGAAGCAATACGAATGGTGATTGTTAGGCTTAAAAACAATGAATTAAGTACATACAGTCAGTGACTACAAATCTTTGAGCTAAACTGAGCAACATTATACTGTATATGATGCCACCTCTAGGTGACCTCTGTGCTCGATCTTACCGGTATGTTCCTGTGGTTTACCAGTGTCTCACAAATACTCCTGTTTAGAGCAGAATCAGAGGTCGCTGCATCCTGGCTTGATTGTTTAAGAGTCTTGGATTTGCATTGAAAACTTTGAGAGCTACAGGCTTTCTTTGAAACCATATGAGCAGATAGTGGCCTCTGGGTCTCCTAAACGTCCTTTAAACACTGATTAGTTGATGTGGCTTATCTCTCCAATTGAAATCTTTTCTTTTGCTTTGTCTTTCTCTTTCTCTCTTTACTTGTCTTGTGCTGCATCTGTGTTTGTTTTTTGTCATTCTGGTCAGTGACGGGCAGGAGATTAGCATATCTGCTCTCTCCATCATCCAGGCCTTGTGTGCATATGTGATGTGTGTACCGTTTGTGCATGTTATGAATGTGTTGACCACTTCATCCCGTACGATAACATCTTCCTTCGTCGACAGTGCTTCAGAGAGACAGCGGAAGACAGAGACAGTTGCCGGCCTAATGGTTGAGCGCGGAGAGTTGGAGATAGGGGCAAGACAAACTCCTGAATTCTCTCTCTCATTAAGCTCGCTGTAATTGCACAAACCCAATTATTGCCTCAGCCGTTTGTGATCTTCAAAGCCAAGATGCTGCAAATGAAGCCTCGAACAAGTGGGAGAGGAGGAGGAGGAAGAAGATTTGGTGGAGGGGGGGAAGGAATGGGCGGCTGCGAAGCTTAATGAACAATAAAATCGACAAAACGCTGGAAAACGCTGCACTCCTTCCGCAGTGCAGTTAAATCTGTTGACATTTCATTTGGAGGGAAGCAGTACAGTGTTATCCCCCCCACACACACTCGTCCTCCCGCCCCTCTTGAAGACAACATTGTGCAACAAACAAACGAGTGGTCTGAGGCAGCAGATGAAAGATGGGTTTACTAAGTCGCCCTGCTGTTCCTCTTTCAAGTTAATTAGAAATCACATTCTTTTGTTTCCCCTTCGCAGGCGTTTATTTACTTCCTCACTTCGACCATTAGAACAAATTTGCAACATGAGACACAAATAATTGGATTTGTCTCCGCGGCTGTCATGGATTGGGGAACATTTTGTTTTGATTTTTATTATAGTCCCTTTTCTCTGTTGTGTTGTGTTCTGTTGGGGGCTGAGTTTGCAGATTTGCTTACGGATATTTGATTTCATTTTTGTGATTTGAGTTCTGCTCGCAATTAAGCGGTGGCGGGCGAGAGAAGTTTAGTGCTAAGTGACATGAGATTTCTTTTTTTACTACTTGGGACACAGAGGATCAGAGATTCGCTTGTAACCTTTTGATGACCTTTGTTCTCTTACAGTACGGCCGTACATCCAGCGACTGGACTTTCCTGGTGTAGCAGACATGAAGAAGCCTGGAAAACATACACACACAATGATAAGTGTTTACAGAGAGACATACCATAATGTAATAACAAAGACCTATGCAAACATGTATGTGCAATATTTTTAGTCTAACTGCAATATGCTGTAGAGCCAAAGTTGAAGCCAAAATGGCTCTGCGGCAAGTGTGTTGTAGCACTTTACCTCCTTTTAAACTTAAATTAAAGGCAAATACACAACTGTCCAAAATAATTAACAAAAGTAGGCTAATGTCTAATGCAATAATGCATAATAACTTACAGTGTTCCTGCCACCATGACTTGTTCTGCTACTTCTCATCTCCTTTTCTAACCAACATCCAGGATTCAGCTGTGGCTTTGATAAAGCATGAAAAAAGAAAAAAATATGTCAGATAGCACAGTTGCAAAGGATTTCATATCACTTGTGTAAGAGTTACGAAGCAGCTATAGGGGGACTTTAACTCATGTGTAGTATGGCATGAAAACATGAATTTAAAATCATGTGGTCTGAAAGTTTTACAGTAAACTACAGTTAAGTAAAGAGCTATAAATCCAGATTTACTGAGTGTTTTGGGAGTGAAATTTCAATTTTCAGTTTGTACTATGATATATCATATCATATATGATAGTCTTTTCAGCTTCACTTAAACCTGTGTTTCAGAGTTCATGCTAATGTCTCAAAAAGTTTGAAGGTTGTGTTATAAACAGAATATTCTTTTAAAACTCTATAGCCAGGGAATTGTAAGGTAAGAACATCAAACAAATGTGGTGGAAATCCATAGGTAATACACTGTATATTACCATACTTAAAGTACAGTTGTTCCATTACTGCAGTATCTCACGGGGCTTGTTATTAGGTCAGTAGTGCTGGACAAATAAAATTCAATAGTCTGTGAAATGGCCCAAAGCTTGTGGGGGTTTTGTCAGTGTTCTGTCAGTTTTACAGACCACTTACTTGTCTCTTGCTGTAAATATACTGTAGCACAAGAAATGTTCAGCTGACCATTGCATATTTTTACTATATTTAAAAGGCTGACCCAAGTACCTCCTTATACAGTGATACCTTACTGTGATCATTATGTAGTGTCTTATTTCTTGCAGTTAAACCTGGATTCATTTGTTTTTTGTCCACTTGGGGCAGTGTAACAAGCTATACAAAACTCTGACATATTATCACCATACAGAGTTGATTTGACAGTCACCTATTTACACACCCAGCCAGACGGAGCAACAACAGCAGTCATTTAGAGCCTTGACTCTGGCTACCCAGTGATAGTTAGTCCAATATTCACTCTACTTTTAGCTCTGTTTTGGTCTTCACCACCTCCTGAGGGAAATATCTCACTCTTTAGTTGCTAAATGCTCCAATATCACCAGCTAGTTGCTAACTTTGTCTTTTGTTTGGTGATGGACAGTGGATTTATCAGAACTTTTTCACTGATAACAGTTGCATGTTGTGTTAGGCAGGGTCAGTGTTTAGAGTGGTGAGGGTGACCCAAAACTGTAAAGTTGTGGGCCAGAAAACCAAAACAATGAGCTGCAAGACACTAAGGCTTTATAGAGCTGAGGGCAACTGCTGAGTGGGGTGATAATTATCTCAGGGTTCATCACTAGTGACCCCTTTCACATTACACATAGTAATTTGATCCATTGTTAATATAAAAATATTGATTATAGCAGCTTTAAACTACTATATTAAAGATTTAAGTATAATAACACATTTTACCTAACATAGGTATGTGGTTTTACAAAGTAATGGAATGAACAAATGTTACCTCTATGTGTCAGTTTGTTCCAATAAATAAATGTATATAAAATAGTTAGTTGTGTGTTTCATTGTTCATAATATAATATTTTAATAATATTCATAATATTTTAGTTTTCCTTGATATGGTACTTAAGGAGATGCGGAGAAAGTATAGAAAGCATAATATGTGAAGAGAGTGTTCCCTCACACATCCCACTTCTGTATCTTTTATTATATGGAGGATGTTTCAGTCAAAAGAGCTATGTTGTTCCTTATTTTCATTAAAAATATTCATGGCTATCTGGATAAATAAGTCAATAAATAAGAAAATAAATAACTAGATAGCAACTAGTAACTATAATAGCAAGAAGGCTGAAGAGTAAAAAAAAAGGTAAATAGGTTGGCTAACAGAAGCCCATTTCCTCTGCTGTTAAAATTAGGCGGTGGTGTTGATTTCAATTAGATTGACTGATATATTGGGGTTTTTTAAAATTCTTTTTGAAAATATTCAGGTTTAGAAATAATCATTGTTAAATATTGTAAACATCTGGGTAGACGTTTTAAAAAACAATCAACAACATGACCTGACATTATGACACCAGTGTCTGGTTTGTCTTCAGTGTCTTAATTTCCACACCTTGAAGCTCGCATTAGCAGAGGAGGTCCCTAAACCCGTGTCAATGTCAGAGAGTGGTGTTGGGTGATCTGGGGTGTTCCAGCGATGGTGTGGGGAGTAGAAGTAGAGTGGACTCCTGGACTGGATGAGGAAGCCTGGGATCCTCTCAGGAGTCAGAGCCAGGCTCTGCAGAGACGCTTCATCAATCCTTAATGATGCTGTGGAGTGCAAGTGTTCTCCTGCCACCATATACACACACACACACACACGCACGCACACACAGAAACACACACACACATAGAGAACCTGGAACAGAACCAAAGCCATCAGCATAATGGAGTCATAACAGAAAGCCATCAAACCTGAGAGCACTTGGCTGTTTGGCTCTGCACACATGCGTACACACACGCATGCACGCAAAAATGTTCACATGTGTACACACTCTAGTGACATAATTGATGATACACTTTACAGGTTTAAAATGAAAACTCAGGAGATATGTTTTGTCCACTATTAAATTCACACCTTTTTAACTGGGATCTCGTATGTATGTCCGCATCTGTCTGTGCAATGTATTCACATATGTGGGTATGTGTGTTTATATGTGTGTGTGTGTGTGTGTATATGTGTGTGCCCAGTGGCGTGCTGGATGATTTTTGGCTCTTTGTGAAGACAGCTCATTTTGGCGGCAGCTCCTTCCTTGTGTGCAGTGGCACAGCTGGTGTAAAGCCCAGTGAGTGTGCACAAACACACACACACACAGACACACACACACACACACACACATACTTCAAAATGCCAAACACCATCTAGCCGGCTTAATCTAGGCCACTGGTGAAATAACCACAGCATGTATCTCAGTGTCTTATCCTCTAGTGTGGATTCCTTTTCTTGCCTTTCCTTTCTTCACAGTTAAACACTTTGTTCAATAATGATTAGCTATAAATTAGTTTCTCAAGCTACATTCCATTACTCGTCCACAGGGATCATTAAAATTACATCTAATCTAATCTAAATTACATCTGGACAGTTGCAGACACGTTGCGTTTAAAGGCATGGTGCCTTTAGTCAGAAACCACTTCAGGAAAACTAAACATCATATTCAAGCTGTTATTTCATTGATATTTACTTTGAGATGACAAATGTTGATTGGAGAGTCGCTTGTCCACCCAGAGAGCTGACATGCCTCTGAGGTAACAGTTCATAACTACAGTATGTAACAGTGTTTGAGTATGAAGAGATGGAAACACTAGCTAGGTGCTGATTTAACACACTCAGAGTTACATTAAGATCTGCAGCCTGAACAGCTGAGACTCTAAACTTTCTAAGGAAAATGCAAATGTTCTGAGGGTGTAGTTACACTATGATGTTATATTGTACTATATTACATTACCAGTACCATTTAAATGGGTTTTATCAATTCTTCTCTGATACAGTGTCCGCCAAAACTTCACATCGCATTGGGCTGCACAGTTGCATACTCTGGTAAGTCACTGTATGCAGGCCTACAAACATTTTTGCAAATGAATAAACAAAAGCATGAAACTGTTCATAAAATCTGACAATTACATGACAGTTAATATATATAAAACAGTCTTTCCACCATATTCCTGATGGTCCTGCATTATAAAATGAACACAGAAGTGTGAAACTGGCTTCATGTTTACCAGTTTCACATTTCTGTTTTATTTGTGTTGTTTTTTTGTCATCCAGACATTTAACTTGTTTTACACCAGGCACCCTGCTCCAAACATACATCTATCAATTCTATTAACTCTGCTTCATTGGCATTAAGCACAATTAGGTGTTGTATATGTTGCCAATGTATCTCTCTCCTTTTCTCTCGGCTCATAGTTTTTTTCCCTCCAGCTCCTTCATCTCTTTTATACACTTTTTCTCCTTCCATCCCTGCCTCCCTCCGTCCCACCCTCCTTTCCTCTGTCCTTCACAGAAACCAGGGACCCCAGCAGGCCGCTCCCATTCAGCCTGAAGATGCTGATGATGTTTTAATTGTCACTTCTTGTTAAGGCGGCCGTGACATTCACGCAGGGACAGAGGGGAGGCGGTTGGCGTTATCAGAGGAAATGGAGAGAAAGGGAAAAGGGAGAGAGAGAGAAGGATAGAGAGAGAGAGAGAGAGAGAGATGGCACCCATTCAGCTACTAAGAGTGGTATTTGGCTCTAAGCAGTGTGGCTCCTTCTCTCTCTTCCCTCTCTCTCACCCCGCCAGGGCATGATCTGATTTGACAAGCGCAACGCTGTCATCTTGAGTTTGTCCAATTTGAAATTCTAATTAATGAACTCGGCGCCACTTTGTGTTTTTGTCGTTGTTGTTGTTGTTGTGTTCTTCCTCTTCTTCTTCCTCTTCTTAGGCCAGTTTGTCTTCTATTTGTCTTTTCTTTACCCTTCCTCCTTTCCTCACTCCTCCAGTCTTCTTTGGAGGCGGTGTGAGTGAAGAGGCCGCCGGTCGCTCTGGGTGAGATTGTGGTCTCACACCATAGCAGATGATATCAATGGCTTTGGGTCACCCAATTAGAATCAAACTGTGCATGTGTATTCTGTTAGTGTACTGCATTTGTATGTGTATGCGGGAGGGTCTATGTGTGTGTGTGAGCGTGTGTGTCTGTGTTCTGTTTCTCTCAGACTCCTAATGAGGAAGCAGAGAGAGGAGCAATGGTTGCTGATCGCTGATGCTGAAGGGCAGAGAAGTGGTCAGTCTCTCTTTCCAGAACTTCACACATTTACTGGACTCTCAGAGAGGAAAAACTCATCGTAAATGCTCTTTAACTCCTTGCACCTTGCATTTTTCAAGCACAGCTATGACCTCGTGGCGCAATAAACATCATTTTCAGATTTAGATGGTGGTAAAATCAAAGAGCAAACACATCTTTCTAAGGATGCAAACTGACATTCATTTCAAGCATTTGCAGGGAGAAATACATCATAAATATCAGTGACTTTTGGTCACCCACAAATTTACAGTCTTCTCAGAGATCAAATCTGTCCTTCTGCTCTCTAACACCCACAGCAGCGTGCATTGCTGGATTGATGTTCTTGGGCCAAAAAAAGCTCATGGCTCAATAAACGTCTGTGATCATCTTCAGGTTTTGATAGCAGTCAAATCAAAGTTTTCTTCTTAGAGATGCAAACTGATGTTCATATTATACAAAAAGAAATACATAGAAGAGGTATAGAGACTAATACAATGAAACCACAATATGGATCTTTGCAGGTAAGTCCATTGTCAGTAGTGTGTGAAATACAGTACAATGACCAAGCATGCTTTGGGTGGAAGACCCACAGAGTGCTGTCAGTGAACACTGACAGGCTGCCACTCAGACACTCATGGGTCACTATGGGTCATTTAGAGTCTTGAATCCACCTGTGTTTTGACAGGAGGAAAAAAAAAACAGTAAAATCCTGCTTGCTGTGAGACAAAATCAAATACAGGGCCTTCCTTATTCAGATGGGTGACAAATTAAAGGAAAAAAAAGATCTTAATAAGGTGTTGGGCCTCCACAAGCTTCCAAAACCAAACTTTTGAATCAAATTTTTAACATCTTTTTTATCAAGATAATTAAAAGAAAGGAAATGTTTTTTTATGAACGCATCTACCTAGTTGCAAAATGTTTAAATGTATCTAGAAAATGTTCACTGACAATGTGTTTTTTTGTTTCCCCTATATCCACTCTGCACTACAACATCCGTTTGTGTCAGCTAAAGCATAATTAATGTTTTTTATATTTATGTGTAGGCACTCATAGTCATTCATAGTCATGATCTTGTTAAAATACTGAAAAAAGGCAACAGTGACATGAGACAGGATGCGTTTGCTGAACCAATATTTAACTGAAACAATAGTCTTTTCCTCACTTCAATTAATGTATTTTTGTTACCCAACCACATGTGCGACTCGGGATATGAATCACAATCTCTGATGCCTCTGTTCTGTGTTTTGTTCCCTCATTTGGTGTTTTGATTACATCATTTTCATTCGCATCACACCATTCAGTAACCACCCTGCGCCCTGGACGGAAGCATCTGCATTTGTTATGCTCCTTGTCTCATTTATTGAGGTTTTTCCCTTTAATTTCATTTCATAAGCATCTATATCTACTCTGAAAGATCACATTTGGTGTTAACTTTAACGGAGCACATGACTATTAATAAACACTACAACAAAATTGACCCTGTAACCTTTTTGGTTGATCCATCTGCCTTACCACTGCGCAGTCCTGCTCTCATTTTAAAGTGAAGTTACAGTATGTGGGGCAGAGAAACACACAGTAATGTTGTGTCTTTCTTTACCAGCGGGTGGTGCTAGCAGCCTACAAACCATAGACCTCCACACAACTCTGTTTTAGCAGAGCGTGAGAGACAGAAAGAGAGAGAAGAGAGAGGGAGTGTGTGGAGTGAGCTTTTGGAGGCCTGCCAATCATGATGCAAAACCACTGCAGAACTAATCTATTTCCATGCCCGTCCTAATCCACCAACACAACGATGGCATCATTTAATCACAAAATCATCATCATCATCACCACTATCACCATCATCCTCCTCTCTCTCACTCCCCTCCCCCTCCGCTGCATTAATAAAAAATGTATTTTTTTTTGTAAATAAGAGCTTGTGATTAAGAGCAGATTAGCGGGTGCCTTCAGACGGACAGACAGACCGTGATGGGTTTTGTTAACACGAGAGTAACACTGGGTGTCAGTTGTGTGCGTCTGACATTACATCAACGTTATCCTCCTGCCGCTCATGTTATCGCTCTTGGCTTAGAGTTTTAGGGGACTTTTTAACAGCAGTGCTGCTTAAGAGCTTAGAGTAAATGGATGGATGGATAGATGGATGGATGAAGATCAGGCATGCACACACTCATGCACAGAGAGATCAGTGTCACTCACACAGCTTCAGCGCCAAAGCCTGATTTGCTTTGTGGTAAAAGCTGTTTTATTTCTCATCAGTGTTGTAATGGAGATGCTCTGCTGTCACATGGCACTTGAAGTCTCATTTTGTACTGAAGAAGAGCATTAGGAAAATCAGCCATTTTGCTGTTCTGGTATTCACCTCATTCTGTACTATAAAGTGTATCTGATTTTACTAATATAATAATAAAACCTTTTTCTGATGGTTAAATTGTGGACATTGAATGCAGTAAAGAAAAGAAGTTAAAGGGGGACTTATCTGTTTTGTTCTTTTTGTTTTATTTTTTTGTATTTTTGATACCTTGGTTTAAGACTTCACATTTATTGGTTCTACTGAACACCAGTGGGATTGTTAGATTTGCAGTTAGTGTTGTTTCCTAAATATTTTCACTTTAAACAGTCTGTCCCATTGCAAAGAGGATGTTGGCTTCTTTTGATAATGCTTTGTAATTAAAGGATGATATTCATATATATATTTTTTTGCCTTTTTTTTTTTTTAAGTCCAAACTCTGGAAAATCAGTTAGCTCACTTTAGGGACTGTACAAAAATTATTAGTGGTGTGTGGTGAGGAAGCTGAGAAGTAAAGTAAATATGTCAAAAATGTAAATGTATCATATAAAGTGAGAGTGACAGCTTGTGGTCAAAAAAACAAAAAATTGCCAGAAAATCTGGTAAATCATTTTAGTATGTTTGCTATCATTTTGGCAATTATTGCTAGTTCCACTTCTATTGTGCATTTTGGTGGCTATATGGAAACTATTATTCCATTCAAATCCTAAGGTTTAAATAGGAGTAAATCATCATAAATTCTTTCTGCAGTTATTAATAGCTAATGAATTGTACCAATAAATAGCTTTATGTAATGGGGAAGGTGGAAACCGTACACTTTTCATACAGTCCCTTACTGCACAAACTCTGCACTCTATTCTGATTTTGTGCCATAAAGCAACCAAGCAGATTTTTTTTTTGTTGTAAAATTACACACAAGATGATTCACGACATAAAACGCAGTGCAATACTTCTTGCCAATGGTGTAGGTTGTTTATGATCATTATAGAATCATTTTATAGATTGAGATATACAAAGCACCTTTAACATTAAAATCTCTCTGTTTTTTCTTTCCTCAGGTACAGTAAGTTCCTGTCAGTGAAGCATGTACTTTATTTGCAGGTGGGCACATTTTGTCAGGCAACGCAGGACACCGACTTATTATTCAGTGGTGTGCTGAATATTTGTGTATGTGTGTATCAAACGGAGACGTCGGTCCTGACGGTGAGTAATGTTCTCCAGGCCTGGCGGCTGGCACTGCTCTGTCTCCCTGCAGGTGGGAGTGAGTCACACACACAGGCATGCACACACTTACACACACACACAGAGCCACCCATTTCAGCCTGACCACCTCGGTGTGCCAGCGCAGGCAGCGACCATGGCAGCCAACTGGCCAATGAACAACTGTCTGTCTGTCTGCCTGTCTGTCCGTAAAGCAACAGCACATACCACCACAGCAGCTAGAGTGAGGTTTCCTTTCTCTGAATCTGTTTGCTCTCTCTCTCTCTCTCTCACACACACACACACACACAGTCATTCTCTCTCATTACTCACACAAGTCTGACACATCCCTGTCAAATGCCAACTCACATTAAGGTGGGGAGAAGGTACCTCTCTCTCTCTCATCTGTTTATTCTGTCTCCCTCTCTGTCTCTCAATTTCACTTGAAATTTAAATTCAAGCTGCTTTACTGTAAACAGTATTAATCAAGGAATATTACTATTGCCAACACATTACATATATATAACAGTTAATAAATAGACTAAACAGTATATACAGTATATCCA
Source organism: Thunnus maccoyii (assembly GCF_910596095.1). Lineage (NCBI taxonomy): Eukaryota > Metazoa > Chordata > Actinopteri > Scombriformes > Scombridae > Thunnus > Thunnus maccoyii. The sequence continues at coordinate 7,961,362 of NC_056555.1, forward strand.
ATATATATCCCATTATGTCATCTGCAGTCACAAACTGAATCCCAGGATTTTTTTCAGGATTGTTGAAGTTACTGAAGGAAGGAATCCAGTTTCTTGAAATATTTTAAAGGGGTATTGTATATTAGCATGCTCTACCACTGTGCTACATACAGTACAGGCCTAGCTACAACATCCATAAATGCATTTTACTGGAGGGATTAAAGTGCAGAAGAAGCCACTGACTCAACTTCTCCTGTCTATCTCTCCACTTCTGTCTCTGTTTTTTTATTTTCCATGTAGGCCTATTTGTATATGTTTATGATTCATAACGCTTTTATTTCATTCTTATTATGGATTGCTGATTTTTGTTGTCATCTTATGTGATATAACCTGTTAAATGTTTGGGTGCAAAGAAAATAAAAATCAAATAAAAAGTCTTGCAAATAACATGGTGTTTTGTCCAATACTGATGTCCTGTTCAACTGGCATCAAAATCATAGTACTGTAAATGACCACATCATAACACACAACTGAAGGCTCTATCCATCAACTGTGAGCTCTGGATTTACAATGAACTCTGCATACGTGTCTGTGTGTGTGTGTGAGAGAGAGAGAGAGAGAGAGAGGGGGAGAGACGGCTGTGTGTGTCTGAAGCCCTTTTCCATCATTTGCTAATCAGATATCATAATTTGCTCCAGCAGAATATTGAAATATGTCTGCCGGTATTTGTATCACTCCATCATGGTTGAGTAAATGACGATGTGACAGGCATGGATAACCCACCAGACGTGGCGTGAGAGAGAGTCTGTGTGTGTGTGTGTGTGCTTCTGCATGTGTGTGTGTTTAAGTGTGTTTAAATGATGTTCTGTGGAATCGGCGATGTATGGTTGCCTCTCAGCGCGGATAAAACAGTTAAACACAGTAATTGCCATTTACTCTCAGCTGTGCTGGCGTTCCCGTGGGAGAGCACAGCGCTCGACGGGTACCGCACACACTCCCACGCACACACACACACACACACACACACACACATACATACATACATACATACACATCTTATTTTAGAGGATTTCATCTTCTTCTGTCTTGTTTTTGTAAGGTTTGGTCCTGAATGTGTACACTGCTGCCACACCACTCTGTGTGTGTCCATAGTGGAGGTCTTGCAACCATCACATCAATATTACACTCTGCCCTGGGGCAGCTGAAGGCTTCTGGGTTACCTTACTGCTCCCTCTCTGTTTCTCTCTCTCTTTAAAATAAGGCAGGAGAATTATATGTATTTGCTTTGCCAAAATACGCCTTTTAAAATTATTTATTGTTGACTTTTGTTTTATATAAAACACAATTCTGTGTGTGTATGTGTGTGTGTAGTGAGAGAAAGAGAGGGAGAGAGGTGTGTTTCCTGATGTATAAATTAAGAGCACATAACTTCTCCTCCAGGTCACTGAAACAACAGAGCCGTCACCCGCCTGCCAAGTATGAATGTGGGGTGCAGAGAGGGACATAAATGACCCATTGTGAATGTGTGTGTGTGTGTGTGTGTGTGTGTGTGTGTGTGTGTGTGTGTGTTTGCCTTTGCATGTGTGTCAATGTGAATGAGTGTTCATTTATATGCGTCAATACAAATGAGTGTGTGTGCAGTGTATGTGTTTTTGGATGTGTTTGAACATATGTATTTTTAGTACAGCGTGAGTATGTGTGTAAATGTGTATGTGTGTGTGCTTGACTGGGTTTCTCAGTGTGTGTGTGATTAGGTGATCGCTGCTTTATATTCCCCACAGAGGAATAAAGAGAGTATTTCCCCTGAAAAAACAACAGCGCACAAAGGGTCCTTTGACAAGGCCGTGTGTGTGTGTGTGTGTGTGTGTATGTGTGTGTGTTTGGGCAGGGGGGGTTGGTGGTGCAGGTCTTGGACCCTCTGAACTCCCTTCAGCTGTGACCCACTGCTAGAAAGGCTTGACAATACATAGTATGTGTATGTAAAGACAACATTACTCAGCCTGTCTTGGCCGGAGTCAAGGCTGAAGACAGAACGTTATCTTCACACCAGCTCTCATTTTAATGACATGTTAATGATGCTGTGTTATTTTATTTGTTTAAATGTTGTTGGTGTATTCCAAGAGTTATTTTGTGATGAAGTGTTTTCATTGATTTATTCTGTTTGAAGCTCAGTTTGTGAGTTCCTACATTTCCCAGAATCCCCTTTAACAACTGCACAGAACTTACCTCAAATTTCAAGGATTTGCTGAATTTCAGCTGTGGGTTTGAAAGTGCATCTAGTTTGAGAAACAAGTAACATGAACCATAAGTGCAGTACAAATAAAGCAAAACATGGTGCACAGTTTGACGGAGTGTTTTATCGTCTTTCAGCTCATTGTTTTTGTTTAACGGCTCACATTTTTAACGTTCTGAGTCATTCTCACCGCTCTCATCAGCGTTGTTTGCAGCCACAGTGGGCAGCTTTCTCAGCAAAAATGCTCTAATAAACTCATTGTATGCTACCTACCCAGCAATGAATGCCAATGTTGCTCCATGTCCGCTGTACTGATGTGTAAATAGCAACTGTTTGCTAACACATTAGCCATATCAACCTCATAAGTTGATCATATTTGAATGTTGTGTTCACAGCTTGTTGCGCAGCTCCCAAGTGACCAAAAAATTAATTCATGCAGGTTTAAATCATGAAATTAAATGACAGGATATTAAACACTCCCCTCTTCTCTTAATGGCTTGGCAGGGTGAAGAGGTTCATCTTCAGTGACTCGAGCATTCTTTAGATGCAGCTCATGCTCTCTGACTGTGTCTTGTTTTTTGTATAATAATTTAAATCTGTGGTGTCCTTTATTTGGGGTAGCATGTACAGTAGTACTTTGCTGGAACACCACGACAATCTTAACTAATTCAGGATAAATATTACATCTTATTCTTATGTAGGAGATACAGAATATTTTCTTTCTCCCTTCTCTAACCCTTCTTTCAACATTTCTCCCTCTCTCACCTTGCTGCCAAGGTATAATACCATGTTGCACCAGTGTCACCAAGTGTTAATAACTTAACTGTCATCACAGAATCCCACGCCTCATGCCCCTTTTTAACCTTACGTTCATTTATATCTCTTCAACTGCTCACATCAAAGGTTACTGCACTTCCATGCCTCCAAACCCTTCGATAAAGACAATGATTAGTAAAAGCCAGTCAGACAAACTGACAAACAGACAGATATATAGATAGATGCTTTCCATTTTCCCCAGAGATCAACACTGTGCCACACACCAACAGGCACACAGGGGGATTATTTGGGAAAATTCCAGGGCATTTGCTCCAGAGTGGCACCGCGGGCCTCTGAACACCGACGATTCAGCTAATGTCACTGTGTGAAAGCATCAATCTGTCAACAAAACCCTACTTTGTGGGTCAAAAGGCTTTCAGCATTGCAGCAAAAGACAGAAAAAAAAAAAACACCGGCTCCACATTTCACCAATGAGTGAGAGAAAGAGGCCTCGAGTGAGACTGAAAAGAGAAAATTGTTACCATTACCTTGGAAAGGCAAAGAAAGTACAGAATAGAAAAAAAAAATTCTCCATGAGAAGGAATAATCAAGATGGTTATTTTTCTGCCGGATACCGCTGCTCCCTTGCATTATCAAAATTGATCGTGCCTATAATTTTACAGGGGGAGACACTGAGAGAGAAAGAGGTACGGAAGGCCCTATTGTCGGGCCAGCACATATCAAACTGTGTGATATTGTAGCAGTTAAGTGGCAATTTTGTTGGGTGCAAGCAGATTTATTTCCCCTTGCAGAGTGATGCCATTCTGTGCTTTTTTAGTGACTTTAGTTGGCAAAGGTGACCTGATCACAATCAAATAAACCCTCTCTTTTGTATGCATGTTGTATCGCCTGTTTTATTTTGATATAAATCTTTAACCAAGGCAAAGTTTCCATTCAAACCTCCTCTACATCTAAATATAGTCAATTAAATGTTGCTCAGACAACATATGATCTTAAAACTTTTCAATTATTCACCCAGATTTAGTCCAGTTTTAACCTATGTCCTGACCTGCAAATTTCTTAATTAATACTACTGGGTAGTTATATCTGTCATCAATACTCAACATCATACAACTCCTTTCTCCTTTAGATGCAACTGGTGTTTAAAACCAACACCAACATGTAAGGCAAGGGGAAGTGTATGGATATTTAAAGGAAGGTTGAAAACAAAAAAGGCCAACTGCATAATTACATTGTGCTGTGATTGTTCCCACAGTGTAAAATCTGAGGGAAAAACCTACACTGCAAGTGCAGAAAATGGATGCAGACGGAGATGTATCACAGACAAAACACACACTCACACGAGTAATCATCACACAGTCTCACACACATTGACCCGTGAACAAACACGCACCTCTCTGCCCTCCAGAGGTACACTATCTGCAGCAGGAAGTCCCATGCAGACACTTCCTGTTGGTCCCAGGAACAATGGCTATTGTCGCAGGCCGCGCCACGCTGATATGCCGTGACCTCACCTCCACGTCTCAGCTGACAATAAATCCTGCACCTTTAAATGGAACCAGTGATGATAGATTAACAAGGTAACGGCGCCAAAAACATAAAAACAAAACAGTATCAGGGTTAAAAATGGTAAAATACGTAAGTTTGGGGCAAAAATGCGAGCAGGCATGGTTGTTTTCACATCATATTTTTTTTTATGTATTTTTTTTTTGTAATTGTTCCTGTTGATTCCAATTTAGCAGCAAACTCCTGGCGCCAAACTCCAGACCAGACAAAGCAGAAAGACAATGCAGTCACTCTTAACTGAAGCACTTAGCTGACATAGCTCACAGAGTTTCTTTACATTCATGCCTTCAACAAGTGAAGAATCCATCCAGCCTCCTCCAGCCCACCAGGCACCATGATGTTGTCGGATTAATCAGTTCATTTTGGTCCATTGAGACTTTTGGACAATCAGCATATACACATGCACAAGTCAATACTAATGCTGGAACTTTCTCTCTCCATAGTGAGGATCTGACTGCTGTGTTCTGGCCCAAGATTTCAACAAACAAACGATGCATTTTTATGCTCCTTTTTCTTTCATAATCTTATGTTATTTAATGAGTTGAATGAGTTCACCAGCAAGTGCTGAATGGGCTGACTGGTGTCTGGTTTTCTCTCTTACTCCCCCCCTATAAGTCTGTCTTTGAGTGTCAAAAACTAGACTTGAAAAGTGTCTGGAAAAAGTTTGTAGTTTACTCTTTCACAAGAAGTGAAGACTGTGGTCGTATCCCTTGGAATTACATTCATATTGGATGATTCTGCAGCGTACAATTTATGTTCAGTGTTGAAAGATTTTTACAACAGTTATTTACACTCTTATACAAAATAACATGTATGTTTTTCTTGTGAAGTACAAAACGAGCAAGGAAATATACAATGTCTGGCTGGATAGGAAACTTGATCTTTCCCCAACCATAACAAAGTGTTTTAGTTGCTTCATCTTCATCATTGTTAACCAACATGTTATTGATCACAAGGAAAAATTCAATATCAACGTTCTCATTGGCAATGGTATTGACTTAGATGTATGTTAGATTGAAATAGGAAAATTGTTTGACCCTGTTGAGCTCATGAACAACACGGACATTTGTTTTCACCCACTTTCTGCTTTCCACTGTTCCTTTTTGATACATGATTCTCCTTTAAGGTGAGACAAGTTTCTTTGTTTAGCACATTTCAACAACAAGGCAATTCAAAGTGCTTTACATAAAATATTAAAAGCATTAGGACAAAGTACAAAAGAAAAACACTATAAAAGGACACAAATACAATCAAAATAGTAATTAAAGAGCAAAGAGAATAGAAAATTAAGATAAGCTAAAATAGAATAAAATAAAATACAATAGTAAAAGTTACAGTGCAGTGTAGGGAAATTAATCAAAAGCCAGAAATTTGATTTAATAAAAGGCAGCAGCAGACAGAAAAGTCTTCAGCCTTGATTTAAAAGAACTGAGAGTTGCAGCAGACCTGCAGTTTTCTGGGAGTTTGTTCCAAATATGTGGAGCATAAAAACTGAACGCTGCCTCTCCATGTTTAGTTTTTCCCCCGTGGACAGAAAACAGACCTGTCCCAGATGACCTGAGAGGTCGTGGTGATTTATAACAAAGCAGCAGATCAGATATGTGTTTTGGCCCTAAAACATTCAGTGCTTTGTAAACCAACAGTAGTATTTTAAAATCAATTCTTTGACAGACAGGAAGCCAGTGTAAAGATCTGAGAACTGGAGTGAGATCATATCTAGGAACATGGCTTGAGAAGATGGATTCAACTGAAGAGACACATATTCAAAAGAAGCAACATTTCCATAAGATATTTGCTTGCACTGGAGGGAATCATTAAACTAAATGGCAACTCCACCTCCTCTCTTATGCATTCTGGCTTCACTCATAAAACTTAAGGTGGGAGGGGTTGACTCGATAAGAACAGCTGCATTGTTATCTTAGTCTAACCAAGTTTCAGGTAAAAACATAAAATCAAGATTGTGCTTGATAATAAAATCATTGATTAATTTTTTTTTCCTGCCAAAGACCTGACATTTAATGAAGCTAGATTTAGTGTGTTAAAAGCATTATCTCCCCAATTTTTTGGGACAGGCTGTGGCTGGTGAGGAATGGATGCTAAATTTGATAAATTTGTTTCTTAGCAGATTCACTATTACCTAACAAGACAGGAATTGAGGAAGCCACTGGCACACTGGGCCCCAGCTTTTCCTGGGAAGAGTCATGAGCACCATTAGCCCTGTAGCCTGGACCCAGCAGATATCAGTTAGAGATTGCTGACTCAAAGCCAATAGTGAAGATGAATACTGAGGGGGATTTAGATGAGACAAAACGGGGGGTTAGTTTGGTCCCAGCGGTGACCAGCTCTTTCATCTGGTCAGTGAACTCCAAGAGGGGGTAGGAGAGGGAAACTGGAGAGGAGGGTGACCTGGTTGGGGTTTGAGGGGGTGAAGAAGGTGAATCCTCACAGTTGGTGAGTGGGGTGGAGACTCTTCCTCTTGGCTCTAACTCTCATGTTTAAAGCTCTCTTCAGGCGGGGGCTGAGGTGGCTCTCCTTCAAGATTTCTGCCGCTTTGTGTTATATCTTCTTCTTGTTTTGATTCCTCTTGTCTCTTGTCCTTGGCAGAGGAAACAGACTGGTGATGCAGAAAGTAAAATAGGATACAGATTAAAAAAAAAAACTCCTGATTTGTTAAGGTAAAGTTCATCTGATTTAAAAAGATGTCTGTGGTCCCAGAAAAAGTTAAAAATGTCAATTAAGTGCACTGATGAATGGATGGTATATGCAGTTGAGAGGCATGTGTTCACTGCCAACAATCTGCTGAATCTCTCAAGTCCTCTTCTAACTGGCAGTAGAAGGCCACTGCATACACCAAACATGATACATGCAAATGCCCATGATGACCTTGTAAAGCTGAGCTAGAGGTGCCCAGTAAAACCAGTCTACTGCTGTTGGCCAAAGTACAGCTCTACTGGTGCACTGAACAAGTGCCTTCCTCAGCAGAAGTTATTGCAGGAAGCAAGGGTGTAATAACAGGCAAACGTTCATACAATCAAAATAGCATAGGCTAATTGTGGCCTTAACAATGGGGGTCGTGGGTCAATGTGTTTCTGTAAAAAACTTGCTGAACACTGAGTAAGCGGAACCAAATTGCCTTTGTTTCTGTACTGTACCTGTGAGAAACAGTTTTTAGGAATATTATCATGATGAAGTGAGTTGGTGCTTCCATATATGTAGCCTTATGCAGAAAAAATGAACCAGACATAACACATTCACTTCCCCAGACAGATTCAAACTTCTGTGCAGCATGAAATAGATGAGAAAACTCTAGGTAACATATTGTGTAGAGAGAGATGCATAGAGAAAGAAAGAGCATTATGTTCATTAATCAGCTGATGACACAGCTCCAGTGGCCTTAGTGGAGTAGGCAATAATGGAACACAACCAAGCTCCCTTACCTTATGTTTAGCATGATCCTCGAGGGTGTTAGAAAAGGGTTCCAACATTTGACAATACCTTTTTTCTCTGTGACACGGTGCATGTGTGTGTGTGTATGTGTGTGTTTGAGCATCCCTTCGTCCCCATCTGTACAGAGCAGCTGCCGTCAGGATGCTTCTGGGGATTAAACGCCTCTCTCACACACAATCTGCCTCCCCCCCTACCACCGCCCATCCACATCTTCTTCACCTTTCCACCTCCTTCCATTTCTCCCTCTCATCCTCTCTGCCTTTCTCTCTCTGTCACACTTTCATCTTATTGCCAATTCTCCATCTCTCCGTGCTCATATTTTAAAGTCTGATTGTGCAATTGTTGTGCAGCACCATGTCTGCCCAGATGTCAGAGTCCATAGGCCTGCATCCCATGTGCGTAGAGTATGCAAAGCATGTATTCAAATGCAGACCAAGTAAGGCCAAATGGATTCCACTACAATGTGGACTACGTGGACAGACGATTGGGGCTTTAAAGCTGCACTAATCAATATTTTTACATGAGCGATTGATTAAATACTAAAGTGAAAGGTGTTATTTGTAGTGATGAATCCACAGAAAATTAACACCCGACTCTGCAGTTCCCTTGAGATCTAGCGCATTTTGTTCTGGAGCGTTTTTGCATTTTTCAAGTCATTGTTTTGGTTTTACGGCCTTCAACTTCACTGTTTTGGTTCATTGTCACCGCTCTTACTGCATGCTTCCTGCCCAGCAACAAATGGTAGTGAGAGTTTGCAACTAGCTAGTGAACAGAGTGGAGGATTTAACTGCTAAAGCCAGAGTTGGCGGAGCCCAGACAGAGGTACAAGAAGAGTGAATATCATCAGGTGGTCTGAAACACATCTCCAGATGAATGCTAATGTTCCTCTATGTTCTCTGGATGTATAAATAGGTGACTGTTAACACGTTGCCATATCAACACTATTAAATGATAATATCTCAAAGCTTGTGCGTGAGTTCTGCCCCCAAATGGCCAAAAAAACCAATGTTGCTTTAAAGTTTTGACCTGTCATGTCTAATTTTATGTGTATCAACCATGTATCTATCAAAATAAATATATATTTATGTCCAAACAGTCTGATTTTGGTTGCTTTGTGCAATCTCCATTGTCCAGAGTTCATCTCTTCACATCTGAACACAGCAGGCCTGGAGTTAACAGCACTTTATTAAATCTGATTATCAAATCCAAATCCTTTCAAATCCCTTGTTGTATTTAGCTTTAAAGAACATTAAACAACATAAGTCATTAATAACTTCACATTCAAGTAGTCAGTATCTTCTAATACTCAAGTTTTCCAGATAAATCGTATTACATGCTTGCAGTATTTAGCTAAATGGCTATCTGAATGTTTTGTACAATACTCCTTGATAATAAAAAGGAAGAAGAGGATGAAAGATTGGTTATTAGATTTGAAGACTCATAAAAGAAGACAGTGCACTGTAATGAAGCATGGAAACACGGAACTAGATTCAAAATCAAACCTGCTATGACAATCCAACCCTATGTCTGTATCAAACCACACTGCTCTCACAGTATTCACCATGTCAAATGTCCTTCACAGTCTCTGAATCTAACATCAGTGATATGCATGTTAGCTCTATCTACACCTCCGTGTTTACTAAAGATGAAATCAAATAAAAAGAAACACACTCATAGTGAAGATTTTAGAAGTTTTAGAATGTGGATGCTGTTTTTGTCTGCGAATGAGTGTCTACACATGTTTGTGAGAAAAACTGTGTGTGACAGAAAAAGAAGTAAAGTGTGTGCATGTGTGTGCAGCGTGTGTGTAAGCATGGCTTGAGGGGTGAGAGAATTTTATCCTACTGTCAGAGAGAATGTGTCAGATTTCCACTCCTTTGTTCCTTGTCGCCGAGCCTTGTCGTTACGTCTATCCGTGTGTGTGTGTTTGCCTGCCATCCCTGTCGGCTTTAGTTATTAGTCACTGGCTCTGTCGAGAGGCGCCTTTTTTTTCCAAATAGTTTTGAAGTCATAAATCCATAAGCAGACAGATGTAAGCTGGCGACCAAATACAGACATATATTAGGCATTCCCCTGGATCCAGCAAGCTGCTTGATGGGACATAAATGTAATCATATCCTTTCTCCCAAATCCCTCAGAGCTTTCACATTCTCCCCTCACCACTGTTGATAGACTATTAAGATACAGATGCTCTTGGTGTATACGCTAAGTCGGTCGAGATATTTCTCATGTGTACCATATGTCTTCCCTTAAATTTTGATACACTGCATCTACTCTGAAGTGCTGATAAGACATTTTAAGCAAATATAGTAAGCATTGTGGTCCAAAGCGTTGCGTGGGCAGCAGGCCTGGACCGACTGCAAAGAAAAAGCAAAATGAAAGAATCAAACTGAGTGAGCACATTTTGAAAAAGGTTGGGAAAATGGAACTGTTTTTTTTTTTTTTTTTTTTGAAGTTTTGGAGGGAATCTGTCAGAGTGTGAGAATGAGAACAAGATAGGTTGCATCCTGTCTGTCGTCCAAAATGTAAACCTTTGAAATTATTATACTCCTATTACTGTAATTGAGTTTGACAATAATACCAAATGCTCCAATAATGCCAGATTATGAATTCATTATGATATGCTATAATAATGTTGGCCAGATGCTGCCGTTTTGTCTGTCCTGCAAATGAATCTAATCCAAACTGAACATCTGACAATGGAGGTTTTCATAACCCCCAAATGACTTTGAACAGGTTGTAGGTTGTATTCATTTGCAAAAACACTAATTAAAAGCAGAAAAAGCACAGGAAATCAAAGATGCCTGGAGAATGATGATTGCAGCGGACAAAAATCCTAAAGGTTGGTTATTTCTGTGCTTTTGTAATTCTATCACATATTAAAGGTTCATTATTAATTCATTAATTCTGAATGTCAGGTATACAACATTGTCATGGGTAAACAGATGAGGCAGCTTGCTGAAAGCTCAGTTCATAATTGTTGTGATCTACTAATTATTTTAAATAAGTATAATTGTAATTAGAAGTTACAGATTCAAAGATTAGTTGTTTTCTGTTATTTAAATCAATTTTTTGTCCAAGTATAGTGAAAAATCATAACCTCATGACCCAACATAGGTGGACAGTAACTTGTGATGCCACTGTTTCTGACATTTTTTTTTAGACGAAATTCAATCCAAACAATGATCAAGAGTAACTGATAGAACACAAAATCACCACCAAACTAATAAAACTATTTGCTTACTCAAAAACAGAAGTCTGGCAATTCTTCCTCATAGAAATGTAACTTTTAAAAAAAGCTATATAAAAGATTAGTTATTAGCTTATACTTGTCAAATCTTAATACTGTATATTTTCAGATGAGGTAAATATACTCAAGGAGCCTTGAGGGTGACAATAATAATAGGAGTTTGGTTTCATTGTGTCGGAGCTGTCTAGTGTCTGCTCACAGGCGCAAAGAGGTGGTTTGGAACAGGAAGCGCCGCCTTGACCCTTACTTCCTCCATTGCGCCTTGTTTATGTTCCAACGACTTCCTGCATTTCTCTGTCATTTCTCAGGCTTGGAATAGCACGGCCGGCGGATGGATATATCATGATATATTTGTCTGGCAGAGCGTATACGTGTAGAAATAGCAATGTAAGCTGAAGGGAGAGCTGCGTCCTACTAACTGGAGATTATTGTGGTGCAACTGTAATGTTACTTTCCAGTCACTAGAGGGTGGTTAAGCCTGAGCTATGTGATCAAGACCCAACTGTGGAAATACAGTACATGACAGGAGGTAAGATTATTGACATGTTTCACTAAATGATGTCTCCTCGGTGTGAAGTACGTTCGGGCATTCAAACTAAATCTTCTCTGAATTGTAATGGAGAAACACAGAATTAGATTTATAAATGCAAACATGTCCTTTAATTGGGCATGAGAGGGAATTTAAAATGTTTAGTTATTTGAATTAGACTTTTACAGCAAATTTCATCAGCTGTTTAAATGTTAAATGTTTGCTATAATCCCCTTTATCTCATCAATGATTGCAAACAGTAGTAATTAAACAACATAGGGATGTGAGTGCGTTACCTATAGTCTTTCTCTCAGTGAGTGTTTGTGTGGGTGTGCATGATTGTGTGTTCATGGAGAGATTTGTGATGGAGCTGGTATGAAGCACAGCCTATAATAAATATCTTTACCATCTTAACTTGAAGTGACATAAATCCACTTGATCCCTGCGCTGTTCAAGATGCTTTTTTTTTTTATTTTGAGATTAGAGAAATGATTTACTGGTGACCTATTTTGCTTTGTTTTAAGATACTGACCCACTTGTTTTAAACAAATGTATAACATAAGTGCAACTTCAGTGGAAACAAAAACATTTGAATCTCCAAGAGAGATTAATAGACTTTGTGAGAAGAATGTTTTTGCAATTAACTGATTAACTTCAGTTGATTGATGATTGATGTGCTCGTGACCAACAAACAATCACAGCAACAGTCAAGACACATAATAAGACACATAATAATAAAACACATCAAACATTACATACATCTGTGGTTGGAAGATATTAACAGTCCAAGAGGAAAATCTAGTGCAAAATAAGAATAAAATGTCAGGTGCTTTAAAATACAGTAATAGTTAGTGCTTTGCTTTCATAAAGTGCTGATGCAGAATTGGGGAGCCATTTAGTAATTGGATGGTTCCGCGGTAAGTGCTGCAGCTATTCGCCAACAGAGGACTGATTTGTGCTTATGAAGGCCTCCTATGTCATTGGTTTGATCATTGGTGCCCTGCCTTCCATAAATGTGCTGGTTTTGGGTGGGGGGTGAGGGGGGCACTGTTCCAGTTCCTTGTCGCCCCAGCAGGGTGTCATTTGGCCGAGCTCTTAAGCTTCAGGCCCCAGGGGTCTGGTGCAGGCTGCCAAATCCTGCGAAGGTAGCTGTACTACAAGTAATACATGATGCTCAGTGTGTGGCTTTGTATTTGTGTCTGCGCCTTTTGTTCTTGTTAATAATATCAAAGACAGACTGTATTAGGCCGTATATTCACCAGAGAAAATCATGAATTGTATAATATTGAATCATAACAATGTTTTTGTTCTATAATGAGAATATGATTAATGGTTATAGATGTAATGTAATTTTTCTGTAAGCAATGAATTACATCAAACATATTATTCTTGGTTGAAATTTTAAACGGATGATATTATGTTATATGGAGTCATAAAAAACTCCTCTAACTTCAAAGGAATCCGTGGAAATGGCTGAGAGGTCAGAAACAGCCTTGTGCCCTGAGAAAAGAGAGGAAATTGACAATAAGACCTTTCTCAGATTGAGCATTAAAAGTTATGCTCATATCATGGCCCAGGCGTCCTGATTCCCATTCCTCCCACACACACACACACACACACACACACACACACACACACACGCACTCGAACACACACAAACACACAGCAACAGCCATAAACTACAGAGAAGAGGAAGGGAGACAGAGAGAGACGGCTGCATGATCTTGATTTGGAGCAACGTTAAAGAAATTAGGACATTTCTGATGCCCAGTTTTGAAGTATAAAGACCAACGCTGATTTTGGATAATTTCCCAAAGAAACCCTAAATATAGAAACTAATACAAGACAATTTCTTTATGAAAAAAGAACAGTGTGACATATTAGCAAGAAAAGAAGTAGATACTTATCGTAGTTAAACAAAGAGACAAAAGACGTGTGAATATAATCATCATTTCTGGCAACTTGATTTTATAAATCTAAAGTGATTTTTAATAGCAATAATTAGTATTTTCATAACAATAACTTTTTTTTGGTTTGGATATTGTTGTTGGCACATTACACATATATATTTGTTTATTATTATTGAATTTTTATTACATTGTTTCATTTGTCACTAAACTTGTACCAACATTACTGCAATCTGATGGCCACTAAACCTCACAATATATAACTCTGATAAAGTCAAAGAAGACAAGAAAAGAAAACCATACCACGGATATATTTATGTCAATAGTCACTCAAATGCAACATTTTCTGATAGACCTTTAAAATGGTCAAAATGACAAGTATTCATACTGTGACTGTAATGTCAGCAGTCCTAAGAATCCCACTAAGTAAAAATTTGTGAAAGTATCTTAATAAGCATACCTGGACACAAAAAGGGAATTGACAAGTGGTTATAATTAAGATAAAAGTCAGGCTAATTGAGCCCCAGATAAACCAAACTCTATTACAGGGGCTCTGTACCAATATTACCATACTCTTCTTTGTGTTTTAGAAGACCAGATACTCCAGATTCTCGTGGCTAAATTTAACTGAAATTTGAAATTTAACTGAAAACTTGACAATCAGTGATGTAACATTTTGTGGTGGAAGCACTTTCAATCGGAAGTGAAAATCAAACTCAAACTAATGAACTTAAGAGGAACCACAGAGAGAGAGAGAGAGAGAGAGAGAGAGAGAGAGAGAGAGAGAGAGAGAGAGAGAGAGAGAGAGAGAGAGAGAGAGAGACAGTCAGTTCCCTGAGCTAGCTAGCTGCTAAACGCTGAAGAGAGGAGAATGAATTTGGAGTGACATCCCAGTTATTGCTCTTGACATTTGTGCATCGTCCGGGCGCAGTAAAAGCCGCACCTAGGGGAGGTTGTGTATGTGTGTGTGTGTGTGAATGAGTGTGTGTATATGTGTGTGTACTGATGAGCTAAGCGCAGCTGAGGACAGACAGTGAATGAATAATAAAGTGTGTCAAACCTGACCTATGCGGTCACTCTATTTAGACGTTCCTTTGTTTGACCACCGCCCCGACCTCCTCTCACACATCATACACACACACACACACACAAAGACAAAGCCTCTTGTGTGAGCTAACTTTAGAATGAGGAGACGCCAATGAGTCCCTTTGTTTTCTGCAGCTTTAACATACAGTAACTGTTGAACTGTGAAAGTGAATTGGACAGGGATCAACCATATAATATACTTTTGACAGCCTTTGAAGCGCATCCGCTCTGCCCCCGCGCATTTGCTGATTGCCCCTGAGCCCTTTTTCTCCTCTGCACAGGCATACTGTGGCATTTACAAGGTACAGTGGGCAGCAAAACGCACATTAGAAACAAGTTAGCATACATGGACAGAGAGAGATACAGTGAGGCAGTGGGTAAACCATTTTATTTGGTTGGAGTGAAATGGTGCCTGTAGTAGTAAATAAAATACCTGATAAACAATGGTCTGTAGTTGGTGTATGTATAACGCAAACATTATACACAACTAGTCAGTCAATTAATTAGGAACCCCATTTAAGGATATTGCATCACTTTGATGCTGCCATAAAGATACTTCTCAGATATTATTCTAATGACTCTGTGCTTCTTAATATATAATATAAGATTCATTCAGTCATTTTGATTAGGACTGGATGGTGCACTCAAACTGAGTTGATGAGTGACAAATGAAGTAAAAACGATCATCAAGTATCTTTAAAATATGACACACATGTTCACTCTGAGTGTGTGAACACACTGAGGATGGTAGAGCCCCAAAAATCTGTGTGTATCAGTGGACTGTTGCTATTGATTTCACAAAAAGAGAAATGCAAAAAGACAAAATGTGTGAGAACTTGTCTCACTTAATTGTGAATTCAGTGGATTTTTGCTGCTGGCTGGTATAAACCTAAAGGACTTGAAGGGTGTAATACAAAGGTCATTAGTAGAGCCTGTTGGTTCCTCTGTTACGTCTCTGACACTAGAGGGATGAACACCAATTATAGGTTTGGGGTTTTGATGATGGTAGCAGAGCTGATTATTGTGTTGCTCCAAAATCTTAGATAGATGTTTGGGTGGTGGATCTGGTGATTGTGAAAGCCACAGCCCAATTGGAGCTGTAATGATTAGTGATTAGCTGATTAATCGATTAGTCCAACGTCTGGCAACTATTTTGATAATTGATTAATCACTTCAGTCATTTTTCAAACAAAAATGCCAAATATTTGATGGTTCCAGCTTTTCAAATGTGAAGATTTTCTGTTTTTTCCCTTTCCTTTATGACAGTTAATTGAATATCTGAACATTTTAGACTGTTGCTTAACCAAAACAAGCAATTTAATGACATTACTGAGGCTTCTGAGGAATTGTGAATGCCATTTTTTCACAATTTTTTAACATTTCATAGTCTAAACGATGAATCAACAAATCGAGAAAGTAATCAACAAATGAATCGATAATGAAAATAGTCTCTTCTTGCAGCACTAATTTACATTATATTCATACTCAAACTATTCAGTGCCTACATTCCTTCTGTTTCTCATCCATCAATTCAGGTTTTGCCTTTAATTTGTCATTTGTTTGTATTTACCAGTCTGTACCATGTTCAAGTAACAGAGAGGGTTAATGGAATAGCCACTCATGCCTCAGGTGAAAAAAATTGTTATTTACAGACTGGTTCGGCATTTATCATTATCATCCCTAAATAGGTGAATATAAAGTCCTATCACATTTCAGGCTAGCCAATGAGGATTTCAAAGGGTTTTGACCAATGGAGGAAAAGGAGGTGGGTGTTGTAACGTGCGTAAAGTGAGCATGTGAATCTTTGCAAGCTTAACAGGAGCAACAGACAACAAACTTTTTACAGCCACATTTCATGCCTACAGCAGCTGAGTGTTTCATACTCAAAAGATAAAGTTTACCTTTTAATTAAGCATCTCATGTGTGAAAAATAGTAAGCACCGACTGCCTTTCAGTTATAACGTGCTTGGCTGCAAACACAATTATCACCTCACCGCTGTCACAATTAGCCTGCTGTCAACTTTTTGTCAGCATATTCAATGCACAACTTTGGCCAAAAAACCCAACATAAAAGCCTTATATAAACACTGTGCTTAATCATTTCAAAAGGGCTAGAAGACGCATATGCCTTGTTTACTGTTTGTTATAAATGTAAATTATGTAACTTGCTATTTAATTTAGACATTTCCAGCAAATGTTTAACCCATGTACCAGTGACTCACATTGTCTATAGTTGTACAGGGATTTGATAACTTTCGTTCAACGGTTCACAAGATGTTTTTTACATTGTTGTAAATACTGTAGTGGTTTCTAATGACACTTGCTATTTGCTTAAGACCACCAAGTTCTGAACTACAGGGTCACAGGCGAAATAGCTGGCTAGTTTACTAACCTGTTTGCCACTCGCTGGAGCCTAGCTCTGTGGCCAGCAGTTATGTGGCTTGCTCTAGCAGCTATGTTAAATGGATAATAAAGCTTTGACACATTGAAAGCTATTCCTGTTGACAGTCTACAGCTGCATCTTGCTGCAGGGCACAATTCGCCCACTATCTTTTCAACCCTGTTTGCAAAATTAGCTCTGACCAATGTGGCTGTCCAACTGTATTGTAATACCAACAGAGCCTTGTGGGACCACTCTAGACTCTAACTATGCTAACTGTCATGAATTATTATGATGATGCATATAGATTCATGTCCTATATCCTAAGAATATGTTGAGGTGTTGTTCGTGTATCCTTTTGATATATCGTGTGGTAAAATGAGTTTTGGGGAATTTGGAGATCCTGGCTGACCTGCTGTACTTTCAGTGGCAGTTTTGGCTCGGTGGCAGTGCCTGTTCTGGAGAGGAAACAAATTGACATCTCCTCCCCTTGGTGCCTCAGCCTTGTGTAATTTGCCCGAACCTTGGTGTGTATGTGTGTGTGTGTGTGTGTGTGTTATGTGAAGTGAAGTGAAGTGAAGTGAAGAGAGAGAGCGCGGGAAAGAGGTGGAGAGCGAGAGAGAGACAGAGAAGTGACACAAATCAATGTGAGCACCCAAACCACCATCACCAGCAGCAGCAGCAGCCTCCCCCGACCTCCATCACCTCCCTGCCTTTCCCTGGGAGAGGCGGACAGAGACAGAGTCACAGGAAAGACCGTCTCCTTAACAACGCAGCATCCGGTAAGTCGTTACAGAGATAGAAATACCTCCCACCATACACAAGTTGTAGAAACGATGGCAACAAGGGTGCGTTGGCAGTGTGACTCGGGTCTCCAAGGCGCAGAGCGCACAGAGCAGGGCAGACAGCAGTCAAGGCTGAGCGCCTTTTTTCTGCTTTCCCGTGCACCAGCTCCTGTATGACTGCTTTCGCTGCTGCAGCAAAGACAGAATAATGCTCAGAATAGGACAGCGCGAGAGAGCCGCTGCCAGTCCTCCTCCATTCATATGTTTTAAAGCCTGCTGGGGATTAGGGATTGGATTGAGGGAAGCTTTTTTCCGCCAATCACCACCCTGCCTCCCGGAAAGCAGGCGAGAGATGGTGGATGAGTAGAGGAGAGGGAGGGAGAGATAGAGAGGTAGTAGAGAGGTTGTTCTCTGTCAGACTTGACATGAATGTTGCATTAATATTCATATAAGGACTTATTGACTGTCTGTGGTATTCAGCGGTGTTGCTACAGTATCCTTGCATAGATTTAACTGTGTGTCTTCAATATCCATTAGTGAGTTTCTAAGAAACTTGCATATGGATTTTTTAAAGGACTATAACAGTAGTTTTGCAGATTTTAGACCATAAATTAGCTTTAAAGTTACTTTTTGACTGTATCACATACACTGTTCTATACATCTGTATCTACCTGTTTCAACATTTATCATATTTGGTATCTTTGGAGACATTGGTATCTTTACTAGAATTAAAAATGAAATACTTCCGTTTGGATAATCCTCAATCATGCAACTTGCTTTTGTAAAGAATGAAGTACAGATGGGTGTTATAGTGTTGAAGATGTTCAGTAGGATCATGCACTATACATTATTGCAATTGATTTCCAAAGCATGTCAAAAGTTTTAAGACTGATATCCCATCTTCCAGGAAGCCACTGGTTTCCATTCATACACTATGAAACAAATGTTTTTGTTTGGGTTTTCTGTCATGTTAGTCTAGTACTGTTGTCATGTTGGCAGTACTAAATAAATTCCTTGACAGTCCTTGAATCTAGTTTTTATAGTACGACAAAACAATAAAATAGGATACAAACTCACAGAACGATTGGTGGTAGAAACAATACAGTCATTTTGTTAGAATAGAAATTACAGATAGAAACACATGGTGACGTTTTTGAACTATTCATAACTGGAACTCACTTTAAATAGTTGCTGTCAAATATAGATGGTGGTCAAAGTTTTGAATATGCACAAATGGACATGTAATACTGTTAAAACCCTAAATAAGAAGATGAATCATTTTAGATGTAGGTTGGGTTTTTGGCCCTAAGCAGAAGTTGTTTTGCATCTTTGACTGTGTTATGTGTGTTCAAGCACAACTGAAATGACAGAATCCCAGTGGGTTGTCTGAAATGTGCCAACTTTTGGCACATTTCATTATGTGTATTGACAATTGATGCTTGTCTTTTTTTCTGTTCATTTATTATTAGTCTTTTCACATACCACAATATATTTTAGCAGTAACACAATGCTACTCAAAATCAACCACAGAAAGTCTTTATCTATGTTATTTTTCCATCTGAATTCTGAATGAAAATAAACAAACAACAACAAAAAAAGAACCAACTTAAATCCAAGATTCACATCTGAGGAAAAGTTCAATCTTTTCCAAAACTGACATGTAATAACTTTATAATAATCCACTAGTCCAGTTCACATCCTTTGTGTGTTTGTATGTGTCAAACTCTCCAGGCGTTTCTTTCTAACAAGCCTTACATGCCTTGGCATCCTGCCAGCTAATGCCTGCCTTTATGGCTCGAGTGCTGTGTGTGTGTGTGTGTGTGTGCGTGTGTGTGTGTCTTTGCGACTTCACAGGAACCTCCTTGAGCTGTGTGCTTTGTTCATTATGAGTTCAGAGACAAACTTTGGTCTCAGTGTTCATTGATGATTTGAGGAATCGGAGGAGCCTGCTCCTGTAAAAGTCGAAGCTCTTAAACTTCATCCGGTTGGTGCAGGACACATAGTGTGTGATTGTGTTACAGATGTGCTGTTCTACTTTTTCACTGCCAAAACAAACTGCTGAACCATTTCTGCTATTGAACAGTGTTGTCTAAGACCAATAGTAAGGGCTGAACTGACTTACAGAACAGTATTGAGGTAAAATCATTTTTCTGCATTAGAGAGATCTAACTTTAATTTATGCGTGACAAATGGGAAAGATCAAGTAACTTTACTATGATTTCTGACATACTGCTCTCATGCTCTCATATGGATTTTATTATTAGACCTTTTCTTTGCTATTCTATATTCAGAGCTTTCTTCACCCTATGAGCTCATTTTATTTGAAGAGCCAATCGGAGGCATTGCTGAGTCATACAGTAACTGCACTGAATGTGAAGTGTGTCTGCTATTTACAGTCATACAGTATCAGTTGCTGCTGCCCCCCATTTATTATTGTGGCCGAGCGAGCTTGGCAGCGGTGGGTATTGTTATCAGACTGAAGCATCAGGGATTGGTTTCCGCTCCGTTTTAGACAGTGATGAAACACAAACATGTGCTGTACACAGAAATATACACACAGTCGCACTGGGTTTGTTCTGTGCTCGAGTGTGCGTCCCAGTGAGTGTGCGCACACAAGTCCCGGGGCCCGGAAAGCGAGACACATTGTTAGATGTAGGTAAGAGTCAGACAGAGAGAGACATCTGTCAGTCTCTGAATGGTATTTTCCCAATGCGACTGATGAGGTGCTCTCTCTCTCTCTCTTTCTTTCTCACACACACACACACACACACACACACACACACACACACACACACACACACACACACACACACACACACACACACACACGCCTACAAACACATATACCAGTGGAGGGCTCAGGTGAGAAAGCAATGTGTGTGTTTGAGTGTCAGTACTTTAACGGGGTGTTGATCTCCTACAAGACAGGAAGCAGTAAACAAATTCTCCAACATGTGTCGGCTTGCTGGAGCATATCCTTCTCTTCTTCTCTCTCTATCAAAGTATGTTTGTGTGACTTATGGCATAATGAAACATAACAGCTGAGTGAAAATTGGAGCAGCTCTTCAGTTTTGTTAGTGCACTTGCAGTGGAGTTTGTTTTGGTGAAAGAAACTGCAACAAACAGCTATCAAAAACACATTTGTTGAATAATTTAATAGGCTTACAGAATCAGTCTACTAAACATTTGACAAGTGGCTTTGGATGTTTGGAAATAATCTAAAATCAAACATGACCTCTCTGAAATGTGCTGCAAGTGCATTATTTATTATGAGCCGTCCATACCTCCAGATCCCCGAGAGGTAGAGCTGGGCAATAAATCAATTTTATCATCTATTGACTTTAAATGGAATTATATCGTAATGCTATGATCTTTTGGAGTCATTGTTTGACAAAATATGCCTGTGGTAATTAATGATTCCAAGCAAATAGTGATGACAAACGTACAAAATGAGCTGTCAAAGGTTTTGTTTTACACGTGAAGATTTTAGTCCATTATAATTAATGATCAGTTTGATCATTGTATAAGTGATTCTGCCAAAATCAAAACAACAAAGTCTTCACACTGAAAGCTGCTAATGCAAAAATGTTTCCAGTATTTGGAAAAAAAAAGATTATTATGAATATTGGGGTATTAATTTTAGCCATATTGCTCAGCCTTTCCTCGAGGATTGTGTGGTTCCCAGGGTCTATACAGGTCAAAGTTACAAAAAATTGTTGAAAATGTGTGGAGGGAAGGTGGTTGTAGATGCAGTTCAGCACTTTGTTTGAAGCATTCTGATTCCTTTAGGTGCCCTCCTGTTGTCTCGCAATTAGTCGATGCATTCGAATATTATTATGTGCATGCCGATATAAGCTGACACTTCAGACAATTAAAAGTTAAAGGTACCCTGTGGAGTTTTTTTTTATTCACTGTGTCTCACTAAAATGTGTTGTGTGTATCTTTAACGCCTAAGAAATGTGGAGTGTGTTTCCTTCCTCACAAAATATTTGCAAAGCCAATTTTTTAAATAGTTGAAACCTGAATTGTTTACAGCCATTCTTGCTAGCTGACAGTGTTCTTCTTCCCTTTCTTCCCTGGTGCACTGGTACTTTTCTTGGCACATTACTTCCACCATAATTGACAACATTGTCAGTCACTTGAATAGCATGAAACAGAAATAGGAGCAGAATTGTATAAACAACAACAAAGCAGGGGCCCACGTATCAAAACATTGCTCTATAGCACTACTAGTGGTCAAAAACTCCACAGGGCACCTTTAACTTAATTTGTACCACTTTTCTTTGTGGAGCCATTTTTTTTTAAAACATTCACTAATTCATTGTTAATTCACTACAATCCAGCTGATGGAGAGACTCCATAAATGGAAACAGTCTTCTCTGTCCTGTCTTTCAGTGTCTTGACTTGACTTAACATCAGGGATGATAATCTTAATATAGTCTTTATAGTCTTGATATTCAGTTGTAGCCCTTTTTTAAAATCCATCTGTCAGCTGATAAGTGACTGGTGTAAATTTAGAGAAAAACCAATACCAGATAATATATTTTATCCAGATTCACCTCATCACTGTACTTCATGAAAGCTCAAGTGTCTACTTAAGTGTACACTGTGATAAGTGCAAGTCTACCTCTCTCTCTCTCTCCCTCTCTTTCAGTCTGTATTCCTACTTTATCTTGTTCTCTCCTCTCTCTATCCATCTATCTAATGATCTATCCATCTTTTTCTCTCTCACTGTGCCTCTCCGCAGACTTTGGATGAGGCTGAGGAGAGCGCTGCCAAGATGTATGAATTATTAGACTAATGGGCTTAAGTGGCTTGTCCTAACATTGTGTCTCTCCAACACATAGTCATACAGGGGCTTAGGAGAATACACAAAGCAAGAATAAAAAATTAGAATGAAACCAAAATACCAACCCCCTTCATCTCCGTTGTCTCCTCTTTTTTTTTGAGGTCGGGATTAAAATTCATCAGAAGGAACCATTAAGTTTCCCCTTTTCTCATGTTCTCCTCTCCCCCACCTCCTTCCATGTCTTGTCTATTTTGTAAGCGCAAAGTGATCCATTGTTTTTAAATTGAGAGATGTGCCATGTGCCTCCATTCCCTGTGGAGGCTTTTAGTAAGTGAGCTGTTTCAATATTTGACTTTAAAAGATGGCAAATCTCCTCAAAAACAGAGAATGAAACTGGGACAGATGAACTGCAGTGTACATATATTACATGAGGAAAAGATGCTGGTTGGGATGAATCGTAGGAGGGGGAAAGGAGATTGCGCTGATGCTGAAGCTGAAGCTGAGGACTACAGGTGAACTTTGAAGTACCGATGTCATTGCATTTTAAAAAAGTTAAATCAGGCTTCCAAAAAAAAAGCAAGACAGGGACAAGAAAGAAGGGAAACAGTCAAAAGGAAAAACAGCTGCGTCATTTTATGACGAATAACTAAATTCAGCTGTTTTAAAGAGAAAGAAAAGAAGGAACTTTGTAAAGTAATTCTGGATGAAAACCACTTGATTTGGGAAATGCAGACTACTGAAGTTTCACTTAGCTTTTACTAAACTTATTTTGACACAGAACAAGAACTGGGAATTTTGTTCCTAATCACTTACACTGAATTCACTTTAGAGAAGGATTTCTGTGTGGGAGACAATTAAAACAACCAATAACTCTGTCTATGAACATACAGGCATATCAGTATTGAAATAGACTTGAAAAAAAGTGAACCATCTACTTACTCTATGTTGAGAGTGATAGCAGGTTCTAATGCTGTTTTAGTGCTGGGACTTCCTTTTTTGTATATTTGGATTTTTATATTTGTGTAATTTTTGTTATGCTTCGTCAGATCTCTGCTGATGGAAATGTTCTATAATGTTTCAAAACCTCATAGTGAAAGCTTCACTCAGTAATTACAGGATGTTGAGAAAAGAGGGCTGAAAAATGCTGGAATTTCAGATTGTGCAGACTTTCTTACATAAAATAAACTTTTTTCATTACTGATTACTCTGATAACCAATACAGATACATTTGTTTTCTTGTTGATTCTGTTATTTGTGAAGGCATGGCATTATTATCTACGGTTTACTTTCAAAGTACATTTTGTGACTCAGGTGTCTGACTTATTCATGTAAAACATTGGAAGTGTTGCTTATTGTTTCTTTCAGTTGTCATTCTGTATCGTGGGTGTAGAGTAGGTACTGAGGATTTATAATGCTTTTAGAGGAGTTATGATGTTTTGTCATACTAATTTACTTGAAACTTGAGAACTCTTTAAGATATGTTTTCAAGTTGTCATAAAAGCTCATTTATAAAAAATATGAGTGACAGACGTAAAAATACTTGGTCTTACACAGCTGCAATGTATAAATCACTTTACACCTTGTACATGGGTTTGCATTTAGCTAGACTTAGGAGCACAGCTCCACAGTCACTGTCCTATAAATAAAACCATCACTGAGTGCGTGAATGTCAATTAATTGTTTTCTTACTATGGGAAAGAATTTATAGACATGTCCTGTGTATAATGTGAAACACTGTGGAGTTGAGGAATGAACTTTGATCCACACTAGTGGCATGGCTCTTGGGAACGCATTGTTGTCATTAAATTTGGTACTGATATTCATGGTAGCCATAGGATGAATCCTGATTACTTTGATGACCATCTGATTTAACAGCTAACACGCTAAACTAAAATGGTGAACATGGTCAACATGTAGCACAGACATTTTGTCTTGTTTCATGTAATCTCATAAACTGTACTGTACTAGATCTTCAACGTGTCAAGTTCATGGAGCTTTGGATAAATTTAAATGTAAAAGTTGGTTGGAAAAGGACAGGTATAGAAATGTCTATACCATGACCTTTATATACTCTGTATCTTACATCAGTGATTTGTGCCCACCCTAAAAGGAGCAAGTATTTTCAAGCCCATATTCCTTCTTTCATGCAATTGCTGCCATTTTAGACAGATGTCAGAAATCTCATTATTAGAATTTCATGTTTCACATTTTTGACCTTTATTGTCTACATGAGCTTCTGGATATCAGATGGTCAGTAGGATGATTTCACCTACTGTACCATTGGAAATCTCTGCTATCTTCTCTTTTTGTCTTGTTTGTAACTTTTGACAGTCCATGAATATATCAGATGAGTTTTTGCCTACGCATATAAACACACCATAGGAACACTGTGCTCAAATCAGTGGGTCAAGCAACTCCCTCCCCTACAAAAAAAAACACCCCTTCAAAAAAACAAAAGATACGATAAAATAACGAAACAAGAACTGACAAAAAGAAGTACACCCCTTGAGGCCCTCTTAATGAACCAAAGTCCAAGTCGGACAGAGGCTGCCTATTTCCAAACTTTTTTTTTTTTCCTGTTCCTTTGTGCATCAAACTCTTCAAAAAAACATAACAAGCTTCTTTCATGGATCAAACGAGAGCGGCAGTGCTCATTGTGCCAAAGCAGGATAAAAAAAAAAAGAGACAGAGAGAGAGAGAGCAAGAGAAATACCTTATTATTGTTATCAAAGTAAAGCCAGCTCCTCTCCTGCTGCTCTTATGGGACCCCTCTCACTCTCTCTGCTCATAGACCCAGGGGGAATCTAAACATGACCCGCATACACACCCCCCTCCTCCTGGAACACACACACACACACGTGGGCCTGTCTTGGTGCACGTCGTTTCATTTGTGAAATTAGTCCATTCTCTCTGACCCTGTCTTTTCATCAGGCGCGGTGGTGCATATTTTAGTCCCTTTCCTGCGCTTGTTTTACTAATTGGTGGCTATACTTTGCCCAACACTGATATCCTTTGATCATCTCAGATCATTACGTTTACCTCATTAATTTGCTCAATGTGATTTTTCTCCCCCCCAAAAATTTAAGGGTCCGCGCAAAATTGGATTAATAATAGATCATATGAGCCAAGAGAAAGTGTAATTCCTTTGTGATTTCTCCTCTACTTCTCCTTCTGTTTCTGTTTCTCTCTCTGATTATTGTGTCTCATTGTCCTGTGGCGGACAGGCCAGGTTCAAAAGAACAGTTTGACATATTGGGAAATATGTTGATATGTAAGATTTCTTTCAGAGAGTGAGATAAGCAGATCAATATCAGTTTGTGTTAAGTACAGAGCTGGAGTAAGGATGTCAGGTCTAGCTTAGGATAAAGACTGGAGGCATAAGGAAACAGCTAGCCTGCTTCTCTCAATAGTAGAAAAATATCCCCACTGACATCCCTGAAGCTGTTTTTATTTACAAAGTGTATTTTGTTTGATCAATGCCAAAATCAGACTACACAATAGCAGCCTGACAAATGCAAAATGAAATTGAGCATTGAACACAAAATTGCTTGTTTTGTCCCATGTATTGTGCCATATTGGATAACAACCAGTGAAGCATCTGGGATGCTCTTATGGCATCCCAACAAAAGACACTGTTATGTCAGAATTTTTCTGCCATCTCTTGTCTGAGTTAGACAACCTCTGCGAATGTGTTCATTGGAGCGCACAACTGTAAAAATGCATTTCAGTGAACCTATAACCATTTGACTACCACCCTCCATCTATAATTTCTTGTAATTTTGCTTTCTATTCTGTACACACAACATCTATTGCATGTCTGCTCATCCTGGGAGAGGGATTCCTCCTCTGTGGCTCTTCCTGAGGTTTTGTCCCCGTTAAAGAATCAAGGGTCTAAGGATAGAGGATGTTGTATTGCTGTACAGATTGTAAAGCCACCTGAGGCAAATTTGTGATACTGGGCTACATATTGACTTGACTCGAGTTAGGAGCATTATACCAAATTAGTCAAACCTGTGGGTGCAGTCTGCAAACATATACACAAACTCACTCTTTTCAATGACTGGGAAGAAAAAAGACAGATGGAGAGTGTTGATGAACAGTTCCAGCCAGTATCAGTTCATCCATAAAAGCGTGTTGACTGGTGCCGCAGGTGGAACAGTCAGTCCCTTGCACTCTCCTTAAAGTCATGCAAGTCGTGCGGTCTGCCTTGATTCTTGCCCATGTCATGGCAAGAATTTATCATGGCCTAATTGCACAATGACACCTGACCTCCTCAAAAGACAAAAATATCATGTAGTCTGATCACAGAGTAACCATTAAGTGAATGTGCAATTCATCAGTGCAATACTTCTGTGCCTCTGGCTGAATCCTTTGTTGTCAGATCCGGTCGGTGAGAAGTTTTGGTTTTGGTCACTTCAGGAATCTGCACACAGTCACTGCACCTGGCTGATGATCACCAAGAGCAAAACTCCAAAACTCCAAACTTTCTGTTTGTGTACTGATCAAACAAACAAAATACCACATTTTAGTTTGTCAGCCTTAGATTTTCCTTTATGCCAAGCTAGGGTAACCAAATAAGCATATTTCTGAAAATGTTGCAGTATCTCCTTAAAAGTGGTAAAGATATGCATGTCATACATTCATACATACACATTCAACTCCCACTTCTACATCATCTTGCTACATTTTGCTTCACACAGAGTCGGCCCGTTTGTTCAAACATACATTAAACATTACACGGAAACACTGTAATTCATCCAAACTGCGTCAAGTCCACAATCATACTCCACTTTCACTCTCCAGCTGTGACTGGAAAGGCTGTCAGTACTTCCTGTATCACACTGTTTTCCTGTATTTCATCCACTTTTCAGCAGCAAAATCTCCTGCAAAGATATCTTCCCTAACAATAGGCTGTTGTCTGCGCTTTGTTGTTGACAGCTTCATTGTCAATACATACAACTCCAAATTGTGTCGCACATAAAGACGTGTATCTCCCTCTTCCTTTCTCCTTCCTCTCCCTCTTGTTCTCAACGGAGCAGATTACATCTCAGATCACTCTGTCTGCAGGCGCCGCTCGGCATTGTGCTGTAGTTCTCTCTTGTTGTCACGATGAGCTCTGCGCCCTCTTATTATCATATAGATAAGTGAATGTTTGTGTTGCAGGAAGACGGGGAAGCGCAGCTCTAATGTAGTGTATTGTGTACGTTGTTAAAATTGGCCCCTGCCGCCTCTGCCATTCAAACAGCCTGCTCCTCTGTCATAGTTGTAAACACAATCGCAAGATTGGGAGTTTTTTTTTGGGGGGGGGGCCTCGTGTGTGAGAAAACGATGATGTGTGTTTTCTCAGTAACTTGTTTTTGTGGTTTGAAGTGGTGCATTATGCATGTGTCTGCTTACAGTACGTGTGTGTCTTTACTTGCCTACGTAAGTCTGGGATGTGTGTGCGTGTGTGTGTTAGAGTGTGAGTGACATAGGAACCACAGATGGTGGGGCTTTATTCTGGACATTACTCCAAGGTGAAGATGAAAGAAAAACATTTGATGATGGTTTACGTTGCACAGTACAGTCAACCTTTTTAAACATTTTCTGCCCACATTTACACATTCCCTATTTGTGTGTCATTGTGTGTCATATGTACAAAGTGTGTGGTTGTATTTTGTGTGTTTGTGTCTACAGAAGAATTTGTTTGGAAATTTTAAGCACAAGGAAAATCCCCTGCAGCATTCATGGCTCAAATAGCCTTTGCCACTTGTGTAGTGTGTGTGTATGTGTGTGTGTGTGTGTATGTGGGGGTGTGAGAGAAAGAGAAACACTGGAATAGACATCTTTACTCTCAAATCCTCCTTCCTCCCAGCGCTCCCACTTACACACACGCTTTCTTAAGTCTAATATTGACTGAAGCATCACTGAAACATGTAGCTCTCACAGCATCAGTGTACTAGTTAAATTGGATATAATCTCTTTGCTGGGCTAGTTAACCCCAGTTCAGCCTAGTGTAGTTGAGACTCCTCCACCCCCAGTCTAATCCAGCTCGGCTCAGTTGACTTCAGTCAGTTTTAGCATGACAGTGTGAACTCAGCCAGAGGAGCTGCAGGCCGTGATGTGATGACTCAGAGATTGAAGGAGACAATCTGTTCCCTGTTCAGCCCCAGGTGTGTGTGTGTGTGTGTGTGTATGTGTGTGTATATATGAGTGCAC
The DNA here is from genome assembly GCF_910596095.1 of Thunnus maccoyii. Lineage (NCBI taxonomy): Eukaryota > Metazoa > Chordata > Actinopteri > Scombriformes > Scombridae > Thunnus > Thunnus maccoyii. The sequence continues at coordinate 7,990,288 of NC_056555.1, forward strand.
ACGTGCAGTGTGTGTATACATGTTCCTGCAAATGCTCCTCAGGGGTTTGAGGTGAAAAAAAAAAAAAAAGAAGAGAAACTTAAAAAAGTGATAAAATATTTATGTTTTTAATATTATTGATGTAACAGGACAGAAGTTTGTATGCCGAATTTCCTTATTAGCATTTATAATATCTTCAAATATTTTGATGTGGTAAAAATGAAATGCTAATGCTCAGATGTTGCCCAGGTTGAGTCCAACAATCAATTTTCTCCAAAACATACTTTAGTTAGAGGTTGTTTTGTACAGCACTACAATGGCTTGAGGGGCAAAGGAAACTTTCTGCATCATATTTCTGAAAGAAACTGCAGCCTCTTCTGGTTTGGAGATTTTTTTTGTTTCTTTAAATAAGTGAGCAGCCCTAGGTCCAGCTGTGCATCTTGGAGGTCTCGCTGACTGGAGTTAATGTAGGTGTTGCAGAAATGTTAAGAGCAAAAGTCTTGAATACATGTGTGTAAGACAGGAAAATACATTTGGGTAATCGGTCGTAAGAGAGTTGTAGCAGTGCCATAAGGTAAAGTCATATTCTACAAGGTGATTAAATCTGAACAATGACATATTAGAATTGACTGATTTCAGCATGCATGTGCAGGATTACATGTGGGTCCGTTCACTGTTGTCTTCAATTTATGTTTCTTTCTCTCTACACCTCTACTGTGTAAAAAAAAAGGAAAAATATTAAAAGCTAGTTAACTGCCCTCTGCTTCTGAAGAAAAAAAAGACTTGAAGACAGTTGACATGACGTCTCCTGTAGAAAGAGAGAATAATGGCACAGTAAGGGGCCGTTTAACTCACCATATGTTCAACATAACAGCAGTGTTTTTTGAATTTTTATGCTTGTGTGAATAAGTGTGTGTGTGTTCTCTTGTTTGTCATCTTTTTATCTTCTTGTGTACTTCACTGGCTTTTTACTGTATGTTCAGATTGTTAATGGGTATCACTAATAGTGGATTGCAGTCAGTGTTGGGTAACATGACTTTAAAAAATAATGCATTACATTACATCATAACTGCCATTAAAAAGTAACCTGTTACATAACAATGTTACCTACTGAGAAAAGTAACCTGTTAGAGTACTTATGCGTTACCAAAAATGACAACCCCTTTGTGATTCCTTGCTCTTGTTGGTTATATATATATATTGTGGCAAGCAATGCAGAATGAGACACAGTAAACAGTTCTCAGCAATGTCAATCTTTTGTTGACATGCAGCACAGGAGACAGAATCTCAAAAACACAGCTGCAGCATCCAGCTGTGGTCAAGAAATGTAAGTCACCTCACTCATGGTTAAAACTATAAACCAGCACAAAAATGACAATTACCAACATAAACCACCATGTTCTGAACAGACACATTACAAACACTAACAAAAAGTAACATTTGCATTTTGGAACATAAAACAGCAAACTTCACAAACTAGGCCTACCCAGTCCAGCACTGGGCATGATGGGAAATGAGCGCTGTCGCTACATTACAAATAGATGCATAAAAAGAAAAGAGACAGTGCGAACGCATCGGGGATTTTCTTTTTTTGTGGCAACAAGAGAAACAGGGAGATACGGTAATTAGTGACAGCCCTCATTTCTCATCATGCCTGGTGCTGGACTGAGTAGTTTGTTAAGTTTTCTTATGTTCCAAAATGCAAATGTTACTTTTTGTTAGTGTTTGTAATGTGTCTGTTCAGAACATGGTGGTTTATGTTGGTAATTTTGTGCTGGTTTATAGTTTTAACCGTGAGAAAGGTGGCTCTTACATTTCTTGACCACAGCTGGATTTTTGTTCTGTGCTTTTGAGTTTCTGTCCCCTGTGTTGTATATCAATTAAGGGTGTACATTGCTGAGAACTGCTTCTTGCCTCTCATTCTGTGCTGCACGCCACAATAACATAAGTAACGGATGCTTATTTGAAAAAGTTACTGGGTAACGGATTACTTGAATTGCAAAACTAATGCATTACATTACTCATTACAACAAAAAAGTAATCTGGGTAATGTGTTAGCCCCAATACTGGTTGCAGTACTACATTGTGTGTGTGCTTCCGTATTTACATGTCTGTGTGAAAGCTGTGTATGTGCCAGGCTGAGCACAGCTTCCCTCTGATCCAACACCACCACCACCTTACACACACAAACACACACAAACACACACATACACTTCCTCCCTCCTCCATGCGTTCTTCCACTTTCAACATCCTCCCTTTCTTATGGAAAAGAGCCAATTAGACTTGTGTCTGTTTGTTTTAAACAAAATGGCTTTTAATTAGCGCGATCAAAAAGGCTTCTTTCTGCAGGCCCCAGGATCCACTTTGTAGTTCCCCCTCCAGATTGCACATGGGTTTGATGCCACCTGATAGGACGCCAAGACAATCAGAACACTTTTATAATGAATACACACATACACACAGACGCACTTTATCACTTTGTCTCCATCTATCGCTTGTTCTCTCTTAAAGTCTTTTGGTCTTTTGTTGTATTGTTATCACGACCCTTCCTTTCTGTTGCCCACATCCTCTTAATTCTTCCTGTGTCGCTCCTTTCTTCTCTTTTGTCCTTTCTGTCTCTGATCTGTGTTGTTTTAATGATGCGGACCAGTATGGCTCCCTGCTGGACATGAACTAGTGTCCTCCATCTTCCTCTTTGACTACATTCACTTCTGAAATTGCTCAGTTTTTAAAATGAAATTTCATATCTATATTAAGATGCAACCTTTATTTTATGTAAGTATGACCTGGCAAAAAAAACATGTATGTCAAATAATTGGCACCATCAGGTTTAGATCTGTGGTTTTGAGTTAAATGTCTTGACAACGGTGGATCGTTTTCCATGAAATTTGGTACACACAGTCATGTAACCCTCAGGATGAGTTGTGATAACTTTGATGATCTTCTAGCACCATCATTGGGTCAAATTTTTATCTTGTCTAACACTTTGGTTTATGACCAAATACCCTCAAAACTTATGACATCCCATCAATCTTAGCTGTACTTTATGTCTTTGGCGTGTTAGCTTGCTAATATGCCAAAGACATAAAGTCACTAAGATGGTGAACATAGTAACCATTGTACCTGCTTGACATCAGCATGTTAGCATCATCATCGTGAGGTTGTTAATGTTAGTATTTAGCTCAAAGCACTGTTGTGCCTAGTGTTACAAAGCTGCTAGCATGACTGTAGACTCAGCATTTTAGCCCTGTCACCCTACAGCTCCAGCAAAAGGGGATTTTATCTACATGTGTGTCTGTCTGTATGTCTGCATGTGTGTGTTTGTATGTGTTTCTAGGCCTGTACTATGAAGCAAGTTCAACTTAGTCTGGCTCTCTTTAGATGAGCTGGCTTCACTGACCGGTATGATGAAGCTGGCTATCAACTGGCTCAGTCAACTCTGGGTTTTCCTACCAAGCTACGAGCGCTTCATGTGAAAGAGGAAGGGTTGTTGATTACGAACAACATCATCACAACCATGAATGAAGTACTTCATATGATATGAGATGAAACAGTGATACCAAGTACCTGCGGAAAATTTCTGTTTTAGGAACAACAAGAAGTAATTTCAATGAAGTGAAAGGTAAACACCAGCCTGTAATCATACCACAGAGTAAGATGTAGAAACACTAGAAATCATTTCCACATATTAAAAGAAGGCTAAGGCTTAAAATACATGTAAGTATTATTATACATGACTTAAGTACAGAGTGAGTATTTTTTGCTATTTAGTTGGATGATGAATATATCATGCACATAAAAAGAACTTAAAACTAATGCCAGACTGTTTCTGCTGCCGAAGCAAAGAATGGAAAAGTAGTTAATGACTGATGAGGTCTATCTGACCCAAATGTTGCATTTATAATCATGGCAGCCAATTAACAGCGCATGGATTATTTTTCTAATAAAAGACAATCTTTTGTTTTTATTTCCAGTTATCATCACACAGTTGTCTCATGTTATTCTGAGCTGCAGTGATGGAATCAGAGTGTAAAATCATCCGTACCATCAGCTATCACTCCAGGGATAAAATTAACTTTGCACAATAGAAATGTAGCTAAAATCATCATTATGTGTTTAGTAAAAGATCTCTCCATTTATTAGAAGCTCTGTTTTAAAACCAGAGTGGAAATAGAAAGTGTGGAACAATAAAATGTTTCCACTGAGCTATAAAATATTGGAAACTCAGGACTTTTGTCCATATTGGGATCCTGTAGGAATGATGACTCTTTTTTTCCAGTGATCTGATTGGTCAGTGGTCAAGTTGTTGACAGGTTGTGATCTGATTCTCTGAAATTAACCTGCTCTGGAGCAGGTTAGCTGTTCAGCATAAGTTTCCATGGTGATTTATCCCAGTTAAAAGTGGGCCAGCTTTGTGATACTCCAAAACCTGAGTTAAGCCTAAAGATAGCTGGCTAGCCTACAAATCTCGCTTCATAGTACAGGCCCCTGGAGTTGTACATGCTTTGTTTATTTTGACAGATGCTCTCCTACTCCTGGCTGTGTCGTGCATATACTGTATATGTACTGTATGTGTGATGTGTGTCAGGTGATGTCCACTGTATTGTTGGTCTGTTGCTGACAGTGGCTGCAGGGAGTAAACATGTGGCCCAATCAGCTTGCTGCTGCTCAGCTCACCATGGCTCATAATTGACATGTGTGTGTCTCTGCGTGCTGTATGTGTGTCTCAGCTGAAATAGGTTCAACTGACAGCTGTCAGGTTGCTTGACTCAATCATGGGGTACATCCCAATTCCCTGAAATTGCATCCATGTTTCCCTCACTTGCGTCCTTTCCTTGCGTCTTAGTCTCCCACTTAGGATGTATGTAGGGACGCAAGGAAACCATCCGAGGAGAGAGGAAACAAGGAAATATGTTTTTAGACAAATGAGGCGTTCTTTCCTCTGAAGTGTCACGTGAAGCAACGTCCATTTCTGATGACTGCGGCAGCTGATCACAGCTGGATCAGCTGTCAGTCGGGTTTAACAGCTCTAGAGACTTCTGATGGAGTTTGTGTCTGCACACATGTGCACTGTGCTAACACTAATAAAGGTGCATAGTTATCACTGCCAGAGCATCTGTTTTCTCTCTGCAGCCTGTTACCTGTTCAACAAACACCTGCACATGAATAAAAAAATGGCATTCTGTATTTAAACTGCGCACTGTGTCCTGATCAGAGGCACAGGAACCATCCCTACTGGCATAATGCATTTATATTATTTATTAATTATTTGGGTATGTATTTATTGATATTCTGATTGTGAATTCATTATTTAATAACCCAGAATATGATTAGGGTGTCTTTTGAACACTGGAAATGATCTATTAGGCTAAATGTTTCAGGGAAAATAGAAATTATGGAACTCATATCAAACTCAACGCTCAGGAATTTTCAGCCTCACATGTCATTGAATGGAAATGACGATAAATGATGTAACATATAAATGTGCTTATAGTGTTTCTTGCTGACAGACAGACTCTCCCGAACTTTAATTTGATCCATAATACAGGTTAACAGGGGAAATAACAGAGCATGAAAAGAAAAATCTTTCTAATAAATGAAGAAAGTTGTTTATGGTTCTTTTGTTGATCAGACGGTCATCATATTAACACAGATTTTTAATTAGATGGTGAATCAGAAAACAAATAAAATATAAAACTTGGGAGTGATGCACTTGAGTTTAATCTGTAATCTGTCTCCACTCAGTGATATGACGTATCAGATCAGTCTGATCGATTTACTGTGTTCACTGTGACACTGACTGTGCTTCAGGTTATTATCACAACTGCTAATTGGACTGATATGGCAAATAGGATTGCAGACTTGGCAAAGACATTTAATTTTGTGCTGCTGGCTTTAAATATTAAAATTAAATAATAAAAACAGATCTTGACTTGATTTGACAAAGGATGTGAATGATTTCCTGTAGAAATGCTTGATTTGATAATCATCATTATTATCATCATAACAACAATTGGCTGAACTCCTGAAGACAGGGTGACCAGATGGGAATGGGTGAACTGCGGGACAGGGGAGTTGGGGGTGGGCGTGGCCTCCAGTACATTACATTCAGGGGGCAAATTCACAAAAGAATTGTGCAGCTTTTGCGGCCGCTAAACCTACACAAATGAGACAAAAAGAAACTGTGTAATTCACAAAGCACCTGTGAAGGGTGAAATGCACCCCAAACTGTGCTGCAAAGCAAATAGCGTCTCAGTGCTCCTTTGCGATTTGCACGTATGTAAATCAGATAATATGCATACATTTGCTGCAAAATTGGCCCCTTTCTATGCAAATGAGCCTCCTTGCAAAAACAGTCCAATTCACAAAAAACAAGTTCAGCGCTAATAGCCACACGCAGTTAGAGTGAAATTATTAGCTTCTTCAGAGAGTTGGTGGTAACTGAAGCCACTCAACCACACACTCATTCCTCACTATCTCTCTTTCAGCTACTTAAAAATAAGAATGTCCTGACAGCGCTGATGGAGCTCAGGATTCATCCATAAGGGCGGATTTATTACAAACAATTCCACCATATAAAGCTGGAATCTGTGTGTAACGGCTGACCTGAGTAGAACACAGAACATTTATTACTGTTTACTGTGTTAATGAAATTATCGCTGCTGTGCCGCATGCATAAATGCGTACATGTAGGTACAAGGGAAGGTGTGAAGTTGGGGAATAAAGGGGTGACAATCTGGGAGCTGACAAAGAATTTATACTGTAGGTAGTTTTTTATTGTTTTTTTCTTTGGAGGAAGAGTCACTCTTGCAGGTTTGTTGTCACACATGAGAAGCCTTTTGAACCAAGACTCAATAGCACAACATGCATCTGTGGGAACGCTGTATGCCACAGTGTCACATCCATAAAGCACAGAGGAGGCGGCATTAAACTGCCTTTTGTTTTAATTAGCAAATGTGTACTTTTATGTATATTTGATGTATATTTTATGTATACACATAAAAACTGATGCTTTTATTACTACAAAACTTCTATAATCAGTATATGTATGCTATAATTGTATAAAGATTCTACACATAGGGGCTTTAAATTAAAATTTAATTGAAATAAGTGCAGCTTTATGAATCGGCTGTATGCAGCTATAGACTCTACAAGCTTGAAAATAACATAAAACATGTTTGACTAAATTTCCATCTTTTCCATTAAGTGAGGCAACGTTAATTACCAAATTTTGCCCGGCAGTGTGATGTGACTTGTTTCAAACATTACAGTATGTACCCCTGTGTGCTTAAAAACCAAAGCAACAATGACAAGAGGGAGCTGTGACAGTGCAGAATGAGTAGGCATTCAAAGCTGAACAGTCACAATTTATGGATGATTCCCTAGACAAACGCCTTGGCAGTATCTTGGCTTTAATGGCTGCACAAGCCTGATTTATTGTATGAGTTAACCCTGACCCTACTCCAGCTCACGACATCCCCTTCATCACTACACACTCACATACACATGCACAAGACTCCGTGCATGTGCCAGACCCTGATAAATGGACAGAAACAAAGCACGATAGGGACCAGTAACAAGATAATACGGATGATACGTAGGCTTATGTTTGAGATATATTAGTGTATCTGTGTGTATGTATGTGTGTATGTGTGTGTGTGTGTGTGTGTAAGCTGCACAGTCTCTTTACAGTACCTACTACAGTTACGGCCTTATAGTTGATATGAGTAGCACTTAAAGTAGACCCCATTTGCTTGTAACCTTCCCTCTCTTTACTTTCCTACAGCTCTCTGTCACAGTGAGTACTCAGCTTTGTGCAAGTATATGCGTGTGTGCGTGCGTGTGTGTGTGTGTGTGTGTGTGTCAACGCACTTAGCATAGAGCCCCCTGGTTTCCCTTCATTTCCATATAATTAGATTGTGTGTGAAAGGCTACTTCCAGTGCATTGATTAAGTGTCAGAGGAGAGGAGACAAGCATCTCTGGGCAGAAGAGGGACAGGAGGGGGCACGGCACTACAAGAACCTGTCACACACTCACACACACACACACACACACACACCAAGCCCTTCCTCTCCTGTCACTGTTATATACAGTGATGTCTCGGCTACTGAAAAAGACACTAACAGAAGGATATGAAAGTGTGTTTTTAATAATGACCCATATTGTGTACAGCATGACATTGCCCCTGTTTGCTCTCCTTCTCCTTTTGTTTTGTGTGACAGAATCGGAGCAGACAGTCTTAGCCTTGTGTTTTCTTGGACTAGCCCCCGTTGTCTCTGTCTTAATTTATGTTTTGCTGTGGCTGAGTCTGACTCGGGTGTTATACGACCGCCTGCTAGCCTGCCCTATATAAGGACAAAACAACTGGACTGGGCTGAACTGAGCTGAGCTGGGCTAATGGATTGCACTCTATCCACGACCGCATGTCTACAGTACCTCAAGCCGAACTGCATTCCAGAGGACTAGTGAGAAAATCCCTCTTACATCTCTTGCTTGTTCATATTTTTATTTCTTTTCCTTGCATTTCTTTTTCATGGTTGACAGCTCTGGTATTGTCACTCTGCATTGGCTGGACTCCTTAAAACTTTAGCAATTCAGGAATTAAAGGTTTTTGTTCTCCTTGTGAGTCACTCTGTGGTGAAATAACTTCAACAAAATGTCAAAGTGTACTGTGTAGTAATTTTAGTAAGATTTAGGTTGTCATTTTTCCAGAGAGATGAATTTGTGCAAAGACAGGGGGGTTGAGGACTCAGTATTCAACACCTTTTTGAATGAAACATAAAGAACTACAGTCATTTTTATATAACAGAGTTCTGTTGATGTCAAATTGCAAGGGCTTCCTTCCACATGTTCAGCTGTTTCATACAACCACAGTCTTCTACTTCTGGGCAGCGAACAGATCTACTGGACCACACATGGTTAAGGTATTGCCAGAAAGACTCTCTGTGGTAGGCCTGGTTGTTAAGTTAATAGAGGGACTGTTTATTTTATTCTTATTTCACAGCCCAAACTTGAGAACCTGTGGTGTTTTTGTATAAATGTTGGGCGGCTGCTGCCAACCACTAGAGTAGTAGTAGAGTAGTTACTATGCAGCTGGTAGGTTAGGCAGCATTATCATTCATCATCATCATTCATTAGGAATTGTTTTGGTGTAGTGGAGGGTGGACCCAGCTAATCTTTCTTTTTTTTAATATGATGAGACTTTTTAGGAAAAAAATGGAGGCAAGCATCATATCAAAATGAAATGCGTAGTAGATAAGGGAAAATATCAAACATAACTGAAAACCACAGTTTCCTTCACAATGCCTCAATCTCCAGTAGTGACATTGAGTCTATGTATTCGAGTGTAAAGTTTGGCTTTGGGTGGCACAAGAGGAAACCTCACAGTAGAGGGTTCATCCTCTGAAGAGAATGAATGTGCTTAGCTAATTTCATGGCAATTTACACAATACCTTGTGATATTCCTTGTGTATGACTGGATATTTGGATCTGATGGTTTCACTTGTCAGGAACAAGTCAGGATGGGTCACCAAAATTCATTAGGATTCAGGACCATGAATATCACGGATATATAGATTAAATTGAAGGTCCAAAAACACATAACTACCAAGTTTAACACTTTTATTGTAATATTTTTGATTTTGGTTTATATTTGCAGTTGTTTGACACTTGCTGATCTTTGACTTGAGGCCTTATTTTCCCACCTCTTGTGCTGCTGCTACCTTGCTTGAGGAGATGTAGGGGTGTCAGGACAGGCAAACCAGGCAAATGTTTGGGCCCCCCCAAAAAGGGGCCCCCAATGGCCACTCATACTGGCATATTTTGCAATGACAACTATAAACTCCCTTAAGCCTCCAATAAAGGCACTATACAGTGCTGCTGCCCCAAAAAACCCAGAAGTCCTTCTAGCTACCATATGACAGCTGGATACCGTTAGTTAGGACAGTCAACGAGCTATCTGTTACTGTCATACATGCAACGTTAGGTGTAAATGTCAACGAAACAAGCGTACCTTTCTGGTCACCAGAAACGAAAGAAAAAACGAGGAGGAAAAACGACACCAGGACAGTGGTAATTGGATATAGTTATGATAAATACACCAAGATTTGACTTTACGCTGTGCAGGCAATGGTAACGTTAGCTAGTTAGGTAATGTGTCTCATTAAGCATTACTGTTCCAATGAGTCACAGCTTGTGGCAACATCTCTTAAAACATTTACTTTCTAATCAGTTGACAAGTGTTATTTGCTTTTTGCACAATGACACACAGATATAGACTATGAAAAAGCAAGTCACAAGTTAATTAAGGTTTTAACAACATCTGAGTGATACACAACCTACTAGCAAACTTTTACATATGGTATTGACAGCTGGCTAGCTATCACTAGCTAACTATCCAGCTAGCTAACAAGTTTAGCTAGCTAACAAATTTAGCTAACTAACAAAACATTTTTGAAGTTAAGTGATTCATTTGTTTTGTATTTAGTTGACATCTGGGTACAAAATACAATAGTTAATATACATTTGTTATAAACCCTTTAAAGAAAGATGCATGATGAGATAATGTAGAAAATTGTGCTTGCATACAAGACACCTTGATGTTTAAGTTATCTAGCTAATGTGTAGTAGATATGTTAGCTTAGCTTCACATTGCGAGCCAGTTAGTGAGTAAACTTAAGAAGCATAGTCTCATTTTAGAACTGACTATTTTACCATCTAATTATCTTGTTGTGGAGCCCAATATAGGCCAATTGCACAAGTATTTTTTCAATCTTTGCACAAAATCCCTTTCTTGCCATGTCATTTGTTTTCCATTTTTGGCCTTAGGAGCATTGTTGAAATTCTTCCAGCCACTGGAACCATCTCCATCTACCACTTCTGACACTGACACTGACTGTAAGTTCAATGTATCCTAGGCTTACTGCCCCCCTCCCTCCTCTCACCTTTTTTTTCCATCTGATATCTCTCTATCTTTCTCTCCTTCACTCTCTATGTGCATTCATATGCATTCTTTTTCCTGCAGCAGTTCCATCAACTTCCACACAATCACAAAATGCTGTCCTTGATGAGAGAGAGCATACAGCACAAGATGAACAAGATGAGAGTGACACCCTGCTGCCTCCCCATCATATTATCACTCCTACAGAAGGTAACCCTACTCCAAGCCCTCTCATAATATTAGATAGCCTTGCCCAGTGTCCAATTGAGACAAGTGAACACTCTCCTCCAAAGAATTGGAATAGATACACCAAAAATGGCACTACTCAAATTCAAATGGGGCTTTATTGGGATGTCAAATGAACATTTTACATTTGCCGAAGTGTTAACAATAGAATATAACCCGCCACAATTATGTACAAATACACTCACATGGTCTAACAAAGCAGATAAACAAGTTCATGCATTCAAACACACTTTTGTGTGTGTGTCTAGGTGTGTGTATTCAACTTCGTCACTGACAGGGGATGTTTGTGAGGTGGAAGAGGATCATCTGTTTCCCGATGATAATGAGGACACCCTGCCCCCCAGCGCCGGCATTAGAACATGGACAATATCTGATGACCCTGCAGAATGGTCTAGTAAGGTACCAGATGCAGAGCGCTGTTGTGGGGCCTCTCAGAGTCTAGGATCGCCACTGGGGAGGTGCACCAGGTTTGGTGGAGAGCGAACAGGATTGGACTTGACAAGTCAAGTGGGGCTGCTTAAAGCCCCAGCTGAGTTAGGATAACAATCCCTCCCCTTCCACACACACACACACACATACACACACAACTGTACTGTAGCTGCTCTCTGTGCTAAGTGCTAATTAGCAGAACAAAGCATCTGTTGTTCTTTTAAACACATGACAGTTAAATATTTCATCTATCCGCCTGTCTCCACCGATCCTCAGCTCCGCTGGAGGAGCAAGAGGAGGCAAGCTGACAGCACACACACACTACACTACACTACACTACACACACACACACTGTTGTAAATGTACACAAGCATGCACACAAATGAATATACAAGCCAACATACACAGAAACAGACATGCTGAGACACACACACCGCCTGCGCTCTCATGTGAGTTGACAGCAGCATCAGCGTAATGTGCCATATTAAAGTGAACAGGACCTTTACTATAAACACCATTCCCCCTTAGAGAGAGAGCTAGAGGCAGAGAGCTGGAGGTTTGGTCTGAGAGAGACAGGGCCAATGGCTAAGTGCTTATTACCCTGCCTCCCCTGACACACACAAATATACACTTTGTTCTTCCACTGTCTGAGGTAGGGAAGAGGGGGCAATATCGAGAAAGAGAGATAGATCACAACCTGGAGAGAAAAGAAAGGTTAAATGAGTCAAATGATTTGAGATAGGAAAAAGACACATCTGATGCTCTGTCTGTCTCTTTCCCACCCTCGTCTTTTTCCTCTCCATCTTTCCTCCTCTTCCTCCCTCCATCTCTGTCTCTCATGGCTTGAAGGAGGAGTGTGGGGGCAGAGCGCTCTCGTCTTGTTAAACGGCTGGCAGATGACAGAAAAATTAGAGGCATTTCGCTCGACAGGTTGTTGTGTGTGCGCGTTTTTTTCCCCCCTTTTTTCTGCTTCAAATGTTTTTTGTCAGTTTGTTTTCAGTCAAGCTGTCTCGGCAGCACAATAAGTGCAACCAGTGCACGCACGCATACACACACACACACACACGCATAGATTCATAGACATGCAAAAACACTTGCAGGTTTTTTTGTGTTCTCATAAGAGACAGATCTGATTTTGTGTCCTGAGATTGGTGGCAATTGGAGGAGGGAGAAGAGCCATTCGCTCACAAAGACGTCTTCCTCTCCGCTAATTATCGAGACAAGCTTTGATTGCCTGTTTGGAAACAGTTTTTCAAACAGCTGTAATGACGATGATTAGGCGGCGATGCAAATTCTGTGCAGGCGGGGGGAGGAGCGCGCAGTTGGACCGTCCAAACATCTCGCCACCTCGTGTTTACGTGAAGGTGTGTGTTTTTCGCAGTCGTGTTCGCATGTCATTTTGTCACTTCCTTGTGCCTTTCTCCGCGTCTGTTTGTGAGATGTCGCTATTTTAGCTGACAAAGGTGCCTTGAGGTGCTAACCACCACCTTTTGAAACAGTGAATGCGGTAAAATTGTTATTTTTGTGCTTTTTAAGGTAAACACTTCCATTCTGTTATAACTGGTGACATGGAACTAATGGATACATTTTCCTGTTACTGTAGGAAACAAACAAACAAGCATTAGTCAAACACATGCTGACACTCATTGAAATAATACAGAGGCAATACAAAGAATATAAGTGTGGTAAGTATATAAAGCAGTTTTTTTCAATCATGTCATTTTAAAAGACTAAGATAACACAATTTAATGGAAATGCTATAACACTGGCACCTACTGTACATGTTTTCTACATACAGCCCCAGTGTATGTGTGCACATCGATCATGGCGAGCCTATGCAGGAAAAACATGTCTTCTTTAGCACGGTAGCATATCAGGAAAAATTATACAGGTTGGTCTGAAATTTGGTGGAAAAACTGAACTTGACAAAAACTTAGTTTGGCTTGTCAGACATTAGGCCTCCCACTATGTTGCATTCATTTGATGGTGGTAACGTGACTACCAGGATGGATTTTGTGGAGGCTGTTGATTTGCATTTTTTAATTTTGGTGGACGTTTGCAGACGAAAGAATGAGCCACAGACAGCAAAATGAGCTTTTCTCACAGATGGTGGAGTGACCGAAGGGTGAAGATGAAGTTGGTGTGAGGTGGACATAAGCAGCAACATCATCTGTGCAACTGGATGCACCAGAGTTTGTTATTGTGAGGAACATGTGTACCGTAATGATTTATTAATGGTGAAAATACCACGCGTAGCCTCACTGTTATGCATCTTTTCTATTGTGGTCCTTCTCCATTAGAGTTGTTTAAAGTATTAAATCACACTGTTGTTCATCCTGCTTGCCAAAGGAATGAAAGTTTATTGCTGCAGTTTTTATGGATAGCATTCACCTGGAGGAACCCAAGCTGTCTGACCCTCATTAGAGTGGGGAAGCATTTGAAATGAGAACCAAACAACCACACAGTGTGGCGGCCAGCTTCTCATTAGAGAGGGAGAGAGAGAGAGAGAGAAAACAAAGAGAGAAAAAGAGAGCTAGAGTGTAAAAAAGATTTAGAGATTCTTGATTTGATTACTGCTGCCTAGACAGACAATACAGTTCAAGTGATGAGTCTCATTTGTTTCTGTGTGTAATGAATTAGTGTATATGTGTGTGTGTATTTGTCTGTGTTTTAGTCTCAGGGATGAGCTGATGAGGACAGAGGCCATTCATGTTAAGTGGGCTTCAGAGAATTTGTGTGTGTGTGTGTGTGAAAGAGAAAAGGAGAAACAGAACATTACAGAGTTCACAGTATGAGTGTGTGTTGCAACTACATGAGTCAGCGTGTGTGTGTGTTTATCTTAAAACTTGTGGTTTAAGGCTTTGGCAGAACTTTGCAGATAGATTGATCTATGAAGACTCAAGAGCACACACACAACCTGCGGATGTGACTCTATGTCTGTGGATAATATTCTTTCACGTTTTACATATTTGAATCTACCAAGATTAGTATTTTTTTGAATTAGAGTACTGCGGTTTCCTGGATTTTTTTTTTTATAACAAGAAATAATGTCACTGAACTGGAGCTGTGTAACTTGCAAAGTAATTTTCATTGACCCTTTGTCCCATTAACTAATTAAAACAGTAACTGTTTTATTTTGGCTCAGGATCTATCATCACATTATCCATCAATTGCAGGCTGGGGGGTTTGATACCTGGTCCTCCTGTCCTTGTGTGTCCTGTCCTTGAGCAAGAACCCCAAATTCTCCCAAAGGTTAGGCCAGTGCCGTGCATGATAGTCACTGTAGTGGTCACAGTGCATGCCAAACAGCCAAACTGTCACTTTGTATATTAAAAACAAACAAAAAAACAGAGAATTGAGTGTTTTGAGCAGAGAAACAACAATGTGAAAATGTGTTCACTTTGACTGATTTTATGATGATAAATTATAACTTGAAAAAGACACATCGAGACAACTGGTTGACTAGCCCTGCAAAGAAACATATAACATTATTTTGGAAGACATTACTTTTATCTTATGATGAATTTAGCATAACTAATGAGGAGAGATGATCTTCTGTATGCTTCTGTATGTTCCATCGAGCTCATCTGTAATGCTGAATGTCTCTGTGATGTTGATGTTGCAGCCAGAAGCAAACTTTCAAACTTCTTCAGACATCTCTGTTGCTCAGCATTGCTGTGCTGTTTCTGTGCTGTGCTTCCCATAGATCACCTGTCAATCAAACAGTGTGGACAGGACTGGAATGTTTCCTTCAGAGGGTTTTCTGATGTAGTTTCTGTAACTGGTGCTCTTTTTCACTCTCCGTACAGCAATGGCATCTATTCTTGTCCTTTCTAACTACTCAGCTCTTGTTCCTGAATGAAAAAGGAATCTCTGTAGCTTCTACCAGGAATCACATCACTTCCTGCGCAACAGAGGACTTTCCCATCTGACACTGCGTATTTAGAACAGCAAATGTAAACTCTTTCATGAATATGTCATTCAATGCTACAATATGCAACAGTAGAAAAACTGACATTTATGTTATCACTGTAAGGAGAGGCTAGAGGCCACAGCTGCTGCAAACACACTCCAAGCAGGTATGAACACACACACACACACACACACACACACACACACACACACACACATATGTAACTCACACGGAATAAAAATCTTACACACAGAAAAAGAGGCATAAACTCGCAGGTGAATCATGCATACACACACACTCACACACACGTGGCAGTCTTTTGAACACCAACATGTGTTACACCTGGGATTAGCTAGATGTTTGTGAGATCAAATGTTGTCCACCATCCCCCATCCTACTTCCTATTATCTCTAATGTGGAGAATAATCCTCTTGTGGAATTAATCTCCTTTAAATAGAGTTTGTTACCATGCTGACATAGAATTAAAGCTCTTTTTCCACTTCTGGATGCAATGATGTGCGAGTGTGTTTGTACTGTTCTACTTGCATGTGTTTGTATGAGAGAGAAAGTCAAAGAAATATACAAACAGTTAATGTGGAGAGAAATTTGTCCATCAAGATTACAAAATTGGTGTGTTTTCCTTAGGAGTGACTGTTCTGTTAAACTGTACACATCTGTTTATGTTTGAACCAATTTGATGCATTTAATCCTACGTTGGTCTGTCAGTTTATCTGAGTTTGTCCCAAAGCTTTGATTCTCAGCCCGAGCGTGATTGGACACAACAGGTTCAGCTGGTTCACTCTTTTATTTCTCTTAATTGCCTTTGGCTTCAGTTAGGTTATGTTTGTTTGACTTATTTCACTTTATTCATTGTTTTTTCTACATCAGAGCACATGAAACGTTGCATTTTGTAGCCTTTTTCTGCTAATATAAGGATTTATAGCTCAGAGAAGTAAAATTTGAATATAACTCCTTGTCCCGCATAGTGAAAGTAGCATGACAGCAGCAAGTCGATCCATTTAATGAAGTTCATATCAATCAATCATGGGCATAAATGGAGAAAAACAGACTTAAAGCCTCTGACACTCTGAAACACTTTGTAACACATTTGACACTACTGATTTAGAAAGGTGTGTTTATTAAAATTGAAGTCCATCTATTAAGCTCGACAAATGTCAGATCAGTGACCAAAACACAAGGCTGAAAAATGTCAGATGTAGATGGGGTGTGAGTTTTTAAATTAAGAAATGTGTTGATTTGTTGATATACAGCTTCTGCCTTTAATCATTGAGCAGAAATCAAGAATCAAAATGACAGATCATTTGATGGATTGCCATGAAATGTGTTACAGATATCTGTGGTGTCCAGAGGATGAATCCTATTTACTTTAGTGATTCCCTGCCTTTCTGCCCAGTGTTACCAACAGGTCAATGTTTTCATTTATCCAGTAAAATATATACCTGATGGATTGGCACAAAATACTGTACAAACATTCATGGTTCCCAGATGATGTATCCTAATGACTTTTGTGATCCCCTGACTTTTCCTCTAAGGCCAAAATGAGGTTGGCATTTGTATAATCTCTATAAACAGATATCTGAATATGAATGCTAAATCATCAGACGATAGATGACGGGTTCTGAGATTGGCATTTGTGGATATGAATGAAATATCTTGATAACCATTGGACGGATGGCAATCAAATGTGGTACTTCATTACTTTGGTACTTATTTGATATTCATGTTCCCCTCAGGATGAATTGTAATAACTTTTTTGATCCACTGACTTATCCTCTAGCAATGGAACAAAATTTTCGTCATCCAATACTTTAGTTTATAATCCTGTCAGCCTCAGGCATTTGTGTTCAGGGTTATTTAGCAAACTAAGATGGTAAACATGATAAACATTATACCTGCTAAACATGAGTATGTTAGCATTGTCATTGTGAACTTGCTGATGTTAGCATTTAGCTCAAAACGCCACTGTGCCTAAGTACAGTATGGCTGTAAACTCTTAGCTGCTGCCAACTTTTAACTTGAGCTTGGAGTGAAATTTGTTCCCGTGGGTTTGGGGGGGTATTTGGTGAAACTACCCGCTGAATATTGAGCCATCGTTGACTTATGTTAATATAAGTGCAACACAGACGCAGAGAGCCACACAATGCGAACGATGCTAACACCTCAGTCTCTCCAGCTCGCTCCACTCCCCATCACAATGACTTGTTGTTGCACGCTTTCAGTTAAAACAGATGATGATCGGTGTGTTCACGGACAATCTGTGAAAAGTGCTGCCTTATCCTCGTTACACGCCTCAGCGCATCATGAACTTGAAGAAAAAACAGAAAACAACTGCTGCTCCTTCACTTAAAAATAACAAATTTTAAATCAGAGGAATCAAAGATGAAACTCACGTGAGATCGTGAAATCTGTGGCAATTGTGTGACTCTGTCGTTCAGTATGTGAGAGTTGGCAGTCCTGTAGTTAGTCGCGTTAAATAGTAACTTATTGTTGACATGATGGCATGTTAAAAAGAACATGGAAGTTTTGTTTGAGCCTCATCATCAGGTACAAGAATGCAGTAATAATTTCTCCTCATTTCCCCTCGAATTAAATGCCTCTATTACAGTTTGGCATAGTTTTTTTTCAATTTTGGCTAATTTGGTTGGCTGACAGTCAGGTGGGGTTGTGGTCTGATTGTCCACATAGTTTAGCTGTTCAACCATCTGAGCTGTCTTAGTATGAGCCAGCAGAACCATGAGACTGTCCTTATCTGTCTTCAGAGGGCAGACCAGGATGCTGCCCCACACAACAACTCGCAAATGATATTTCTCTCCCTAATGTCGTCGGTTCACTTGGAACATTTAATCACATTAAAACATTAAGCAGCACATCTGGTACATACGTCCGCTCAGACGTCTTCAGACATCAGATTTTGTTTTAGAGACACAGTGACAACTTGCCAAATATGTGTCTTTGTCGCTGTCTGTCTCTCAGACGGAGGTGAGAGAGACGGAGAGAAAGGAAAAGAGAGACAGACAGGAAAAAAGGAGAGCTGTAATTTAGCTGGCTGACAGAGGAAGTGAAATCTCTTGGGGGTGTGTGAGTGTGACAGTCTAAATGAATAGAGACATCAGTAAGTGCGTGTGTTTGTGTGGACATGAGGAGGGATCTGTGCTTGGTGTGTTTTACTCACCCTGTCAAATCCAAGACAGCCCTAAGTGTTTTTATCAACCTTCCTCCTCCTCTCTGTCACAGCTCTGTGTGGAAAAGTGTGTGTGTTCATGTGTGTGCTGTGACTGCCAAAAGGGAAATGTGCAACAGGTAGGTGGTAGGAGCGGAGTGTGCACAATAAAGTGTGTCCTTTCCTTTCTTTTTTGTTTTGTTCACGTTTACTTCCCCATCTCGCTTCTGTTTACTAGGGTTGCCAGGTTTCAGGAGAGAAAACACGCAACCTAAAGTATCCTGAGCGCCATATCTGGTTTACCGCATAAAGCTGTGACCCTTTTTCTACTCTAAAGTGGTCTTGATTACTCTCTTGTAAGCAGTCAAACAAATAAAATGATAGAAATTATGATTGGTTTTCATCAGATATGGCTAAATGAATATCTCAAGATATCTTTCCCATTTTGATGCTAGAATCAAGTCACACCTGGTCTATGTCTTGCTTGCTGGACCTACAGGATGAGACCTGAGCAACTAGGTGCTAAGACAACAGAGAGATAGACAGAGACAAAGATGAAGAGAACTGCTTTTACAAGCTTGTAAAAGTGGGAAGAGTTATAGTTACTGCTTAAGTGAGAAAAGGTCAGGAGGTCATCAAACTTTTTAGTTTGGGGGTCATTAAATTTAAAGCAAATTGAATGGAAATTTAGCCACCAGTTTTCAATATCCGGTGTACATTTTGAGCTAAGGTTGGCACTAACGGAAAGCTCAAGAAGTGTCCAGAATTGAAAGGGTTCATTCTCTGCAGAATATAATTGTCATGCCAAAATCCTTAATAGAACCTGGTATTTCCTGAAAACTTTAAACCTGATGGTGGTGCCACAGGAAGGGTCAGGAATTCACCAAAACATGAGGATTCATCGTCTTGAGGTCATAATTATTCAAATCTGGAAATAATCTTAATGGAAATACGGCCTTTAGTTTTCAAGTTACCTTGTTGTTTATTGACCTGGTGGTTGCTTGGTGTGGTAATGGTAACTTCTCTTCTTTTCTTCTCTTTTTCTTTCCTTTCCTGTCCTCCTACACTCCTACACTGTATCTAAAGCAGAAGTAGTTGTGCAAAATGATATGTAACTCTCAGTGATTGGGTCAAAAGGGCAAATCTGCAATGGATCCCAGCCCCCACAAATCTATGGTTCATGCTTAGTCTGGAGAGCTCTCAACTGAACCCTGCAGTAAATGTGTGTATATGTGTGTATATGTGTGTATATGTGTGTGTGTGTGTGTCTTTTTGACAGCTGTCAAAAGCAAACTCAAACACTAACAGTAAAGTCTGGCAAGTGCAGTGACTGTCTAGTTAATATCAAAGATAGATTGGAGCTGGAATTCTGGCTCTGGTGGCAAATTGATTTTTCCACATTTTAACTGTTAAAAGGACATGTCATAAGCTTCTATTTTGCCTTTTACCATTCAGATCTTTGAAATAATATTTGCTTGTGTTTGTGTGTGTGTATGTGTATGTGTGTGTGTGTGTGTGTGTGTGTAAATTGTATATTGTATTGAGAGAAGCTGTCACACTTTGTTTTGGTCACACTTTATTTTACAGTACATTAATAAGACGTAATAAGCTGTACCGCTATTTTCACATTGTGCATCTGAAACTGTGAAGTTCAACACAGATTTCTTAGGTAAGTAACATTATTATATTAAAATCGCTGATTAAGGTGGCTACTCCACAACTCAGGCGTGTAAAAAAGAAAAAGTTATTTGAACAAATTCTGTTCAATAGTTCTTGTAATCTGAGGACTGAGTGTCACTGAGCAGTTTGGAAATAACGTTAGGGAAAATTTATTCGATGTGTACTTGATATTTTAGTTTGGCTCATGAGCCATCCGCTAACATGGAGGGGGCGGGACTTATGACCTGTACTGCAGCCAGCCACCAGGGGGAGATCAAGATGTTTTGGCTTCACTTTTGGGGATCTGTCATGATGTCCATATTTATATACAGTCAATGTTGGCTACAAACAGCTGTGGAGGCTCCTGTGTGTAGAGTGGTGATGTGTGAACTGTACAGCATCCTTTCTCTGTGCTGGCAGAGAGCTGGTCCAGAAAGTGACCAGAAAACCAAAACTAACCAACTGATTTCATTCAAATAACTTTTCAGCTATTCAAAAATCTTTCATTCATGCATCAGCAGTTACTTTTTTGCAGATGCATTGTCTTAGGTGGGCTGCTGTCCTGTAGGAAAGAAGTGAATCACTTTAAGTTTTTTGTTTGTAGTCACACTTGTAGTAACTTAAGATAATGAGTTATCTTTGAACTATGATGACACAACATTGTTTTTCATTGCATGCATTTATAAAAGTCTATTTTGCACGGGGCTCCCTATGCGCACAAAACTTCTCAACACTCACTTGTTTGTCAGATTGACTTTTGCAACTTTGGAGGCGGGGATGGAATAGACAGTCCACTCCTTCGATTGGTCACTCAGAATGCTGACCATGACCTTTGATTGGCTGTTTGGTTTGATGAGTGACACAGTCGAAGACAGGCAGTTGCCTGAGAGAACAAAGGGAAATGATGATATTTAGTAGCTGATTCTCCATTTTCACCACTTACACTTATGAAAAGGTTTTCCACATCATAGTAAAAGCCTGTTTAAACCCACTTTCAGATTGGTGAAACCTTTATTTTGCTTATGAAACCAGGAAAACAATTTTCTGATATTTTTCCATCCAGATCACATTAGACCAGGTCCAGATCAAAAACAACTATACTTAGACTTGTCAGATCTGTATTTTGTTTTGTCCTGACTGACAGTCCACAACTCAAAGAGATTCAGTTTACAATCGTAGAAGACTAAACCAGAAAATATTCACATTTAAGAAGCTGGAATCTGAGAATTTTTACTTTTTTTCCATAAATGATTTTATAATCAATAATCAAAACAGTTGGCGGCAACTAATCGATTAATCAACTAATTGTTGCAGCTCTAAAAATCTTAACAAATGGAAGCATCACATTGACATTTTCTACACTTTTCTTCACTTCACTGTGTGTCATTAGATTACAGTTTGGAAGAAAATCTTCTACAGACAAATATTTGACAAATTGCTTATTTGAAAATGAATAAATGTCCAAAGACAGTTCCTGACTGGGGAATTGTACATAATATTCTTCCTTGCTTGCTTGTTGCATACCTAATTTGTCACAGCTCTAATTTTTAATTTGTCAAGTTACAATATTAAGTTTTCAAGTCCTGTCAGTCCTGTTTTTAAAAGACTGAACTGTGTAGAAATACCAGAATTCAAGGCTTAAATACAAAGGTATTGCCCTTTTAAATTCTGTGTCCCAACTCCTGGTTTATGGCACCAAAGGAAGTGCCTTTAAAGACAGCACTTGTGTCATGCTTTGGGATCTGTGTGTGTGTTTGGAGAGAGTGTCACAAGACCGCTGCTGTGGATATAACGTTGTCTTTGTTTTTGTGACATTCAGTGTCATTTCTCAGAAGCGTAACTTTAGCAGAATCACATTTTCATGTCTTCAATTCCTTCCTCTTACTTTTGAAGGCTTTTCTTTGTGACATGTCCCTTTCTGCTTCCCCTTTCTTCTGAAAGAGGTTTCTCATTCTTAACATCTTTTATTTTAGGACAGCGGAGCATGATAATGGGGAGTGAGTAGGGTGATTTTTTGTGCGGTTTCAACTACTGCTTTTACTCATATACGTTGTTCTGGTAAATGATAACCCTTTACCACTTAGTCTATACATTGGATCCATTCAATAACACATTTCCATAAATTACAATTTCATTTACCTGTAGGGCTTTGAGGATTTTTTGGATACATACCTGTTGTGTATTGGGACGTATAGTATCTATTCTGTAAAAATAACACTCCAAACCTAGATAGAAGTAGATAAATATGGGTGAAGTGTGCCAAACAGTTTTAGGCGAAAAGATTTCCCACACTGGAGTCATATGACGTTTGAGTCTCCCTTAATAAATAACCTTAATTTATCTCCTGATTCCATTAACTGTTTGAGTAAATATATGTGACATTTATACAGCAGCTATTTTTACACAATAGCTTTCATACATTTCTGACTCAAGATAAACTCTACTGTATAATCTAGGGATTTTCTGCTCCTTATATCTCAGATAAAAGTGCATTCAGCATCTAACAAGTAACTGTGTAAACCATGTGATCTGTTTTTTTTCTCTCTCCTGAGGCCAGGAACTCAGTGAAATGTGAGTAAGCTGGCCAGTGGGCAATTGAAGTGGTTGCAAGCTTTTGCCTGTATGAAGGCTTTTGTTTGGTCTGGACATCTAGAGGTTTTCAGGAGGGTTTCGTCAGACAGACAGACGGTAAAAATATACACCACGTACGTAGTGGTTGGTGGAAGTACTCATGTATTATGAGACGGGTAGTGCCAGTAAAAGATTCTGATTAGCTGAGTCACATTTGAAGCTGTTAAGCAGACCTATTAATTGAGACTGTAACTCTCTTGAGTTTTATTGCAGCAAAATATTTTCATTTATGTATTTATACTGCACTTACTGTGCTGTAATAACATCCTCAAGAGGTTTATGTCCTTTAAAAGTTAATCATAGATGATAGATAACGGTCTGAAAAGCTTCATGCTGTACAACTGAGTAACTTAATAGCTTTTTGGTTACCACACTAGTTTGTAAGTGGGCGTTCAGACCGAAAACAGCCTTGTGTGAAAACAGTGAAGGGTCTGTGTCAGGGGTATGTTGTTTCAGGTACAGGTGAGATATTATATAGGATCTAGGTAGTGCAGTTGGAGTAACAGATAAGTCTGAAAAACACAATCACTGAGCAGTGATTCATAACAACTCTGGGAAGTTATGACAGCTGCAGTGAATTTATCTTTTGTGGCAAACATTGTGAGATAAACAGTACAAATACAACATTCACGTTACAAAGTAATCTACCAGTTTGTGTGTTTGTATGTATTTCATTGACCAATGCAGCAACATTGCATCACATTGCAGTCCAGAAAAAGTTGAGCCAGGTTCGACTTTTTTTGCCAGACGAGCCTGCATTAATTTGCAGGAGCCTTCTGCGTTGTCACCCCCACTGCATTGAATGACTGGTCCCATTCACACAGACCTCAAGACTAACTGTTGCCAGACAAGAACAACAAGAGTGGATGATTCTGGAAAAACCATGGATTGCGTTCAATTCTAGTGTTGTTAATTCTGGACTTCTGCAGTATTTGTGCATGGCAACTAAAGTGTGGTTAGGTTAGGAAAAGACTATGGTTATGGCAGATAAATTATGGTTATGGTATGGTTAAGTTTAGGCAACTAAATTACTTGGTAAGGCTAGGAAAACATTGTGGTTAGTACAAAGTAGAGGTTAATTGCAGGTTTGTGATGGGACGCAAACTCTGGTCTCCTGCAGTCAGACTTGCTATATCCACCATCCCGACCTCCACACCCTTACTTTCCACCTCGCCACATATAGGGCACACTATTTCCTGTGTTGGCACTGGACGTAAATCCTCAGGAATAGAATCACCTCACATGGTTGTAATTCACAAGGATACACGGATGGAATTGTTAGATGTTGATGTGGTTATTCAATAAAAGCAACATACCTCAGCTATGCCCTACAAACTTAAAATTGAATTGACAGTACAATGGAATACAACAGAATATCACTGAGTATCTGAATTTCTACCTTCCCTTTTACGCCCTCAATATAACTATGACTATGAATGCAATAAAAGCCGAATGGCCTTGCTTTCAAATTGCTTTGTACTATACTGCATATGAAGTTGTGACGCATCAGTGTAAGTCTCATGTTCCTTTTTATGCCCAGTAGCTTCCGACACACTCACACCGCCACATACACACAACACATTTTACTGGGTGTGTCTGCTTTCAGTAATTCGTTGAGATGTTCACACTTTCTTTTGGCGTGTTTGTCTATGGTTAGAGTCAGTTTGATATAGGTGACAATGCTCGGAAAAACACCAAGAACCCGACTACGCATACTGTGCCCAGTTCAAGAAAAAAAAAACCCCTCTTATTTATCAGTATAAACAAGTGAGTGACTTTTGTTCTGAGAAAAAAAAGAAAATGCTGCATCATACCAGCTCATTCATCCGTTCAGCGTTCTCTCATCAGCCAGATGACGCAGATGGCACTGGGATGAATCAGCTGTTCGGCAGACAGATCTGGTCTCAGACTAGTGATCAGCACTCCTACATGTGGTACACTGGAACCTATCTGACCAAAGCTGATCCCAGATCTGAGCCTGGAGGGGTCGGAGTACTGGGGAACGCTCCTAAACAGGAAGTGGAAGAGATCAAACGCACCAATCAGATTGCGGTGTGGCGAGACTAAACATCATCACCGACAGGAAGGAAGTAGCTATGTCTGAATTACACAGACTGCCATGAGTGAGTATGTGTGTGTGTGTGTGTGTGTGTATGTGTGTGTGTGTGTCTGATTTACACAGACCAGCGTTTACATCCCACACCCAAATATTTACCTCTGTGCAACTGCCACCCTCTAACACAAAGCTATGATTAGGCATAGGGGAGTGTGTATTATATGTGTTTGTCAGGCGGCCTACAAACTGTGTGTATGTTTGAACGTGTGAGTGTACTGTATATGCATGTATATGTCTATGTGTGTGTGTGTGTGTTTAGAGGGTGTGTGTGTGTTTAGACGGTTCGTGTGTGTGTGTGTGTGTGTGTGTGTGTTTAGAGGGGTAGGATTGGAGATCCTACTGGGACCACCTTGGTGAACAATGGCTCTTTTATTCCACTGGAGCATTTGACTGGACTCTGTGTCTCACAGCAGACACGCACACACTCACACACAGAACCAGACAGGAAGCACACATATCCATACACACAGAGGCTTCACACAAACGTGCACGCATTAATTTGCAAACTCTTTGGGGGTATCCAGTGTGTGTGTGGGGGGAGGGGGGGGGGGGGTCAGTTTTCGTCGTGTGTGTGTGTTTTTGTGTGTGTATGTGTAGTTAGGTAATTTGGCCCACTGGTCTGCAGCTTCAGACACTGTGGAATGTAGTAGCGGTGGTTTATTACATTTTTGGTTTGAGGGGGCAGGGCAAAGGAAACAAAACTGGGGGCAAATCTGTAGTAGCCGAAAGCTTTCTAACTCCAGAGAAGCCTTATCTGGTTCATATTATGGCTTGACATCTTTAGAAGATGATTTTTTATGGGTCTTCTTTATTTGACACCATATATTGCAAGGATGAAGTTAAAGGACATGGGAGGTCACACAACAAAGGAAGTGATGTGCAATCAAGCTAGAGATGTTGTGAGCCAAAACAGTTCTCATTCAGTCCTTTGTACTTGGAAAAAAAGTGACAGCAATGAACAGCAATTTTCACTCAAATCAAATTATAGTAAATAATACAACTGAAATGACAAAAGAACTTAAGTTTAACACTATTTTAAACATGAACAGGTAGTCAAAGCAAAAGCAAAAGACTAGGCTAATGCCAACACTGGCAGTGTTTGCTCCAGCAGATGGGATGGTTTTAAAGTGTATAATAGTGAGCAATGAAGAACAAAAATATATGTGGCCAAACACAGCTTGGTGTAATTTCTGCCTGTGTATCATCACCTCAAATCCACCTGTACAAAAAAAAACCTCTCCACTGTTGCATGGACAGTGAGAGTGAGGAGAGGGAAACATACACAACACAGCATAGTCCTGGAGGTTAAGAGTTCACTTATATATATATATCTATATTATACTGTAGTTACTGACAGTATGAAAAGTTACTATATAAAACATCACTACTGAAAACTGAAACTGAGTGAACACTTCATGTGTGTTGTGCATATCCCTCTGTCTGTGCCTCTGTTGCCTGAAACAGATAATGACTATAGGTTTGCCATCTGCAACTGTCCCAATCCCTCTTCTTGATTGCATTGAGCTCCAAATGACCAGATGTTTCATCAATATTATGGCATTAGAGCTGAGCTCAATAGGCAGATGTGTGTCTCTCTCGACTGATTGTTGTCATGATAGAGAATAGTCTGATTACCTCCTCTGATTAGGCCAATGGGCCACTAATCCTCCCACAGCCGCTTCACATCCAGTGTGTCAGCCCTGCCCTGCACCTCTGAGTATGAGAACAGGTTATACAACCCATACACACACACACACACACACACACAAACACACATAACACACACAGAGGTAAACACAACGACAGTGCACACACCGAACAAGACAAGTTGTAATATTGGAAATTACATACACAGGCTATACTTGTTGGTAAATGTGCACTGCTTTTTCAGGTAACAGGAGGACACACACACACACACACACACACACACACACACACACACAAACAGTAGTACACGGAGGTCTTATGCCATGGTTTATAATGCGAGCTTGGCCACTCACCCCAAATGTCATGTTTATCTGATCCGTATTAAAGATCCTGTGACAATGGAACAGATGGGGCTGCCTTTTGTCCTGCAAGTGCACGTAGGACACACACACACACACACACACACACACACACACACACACATACACATACACATATATATATATCCATGTAGGCTCCCAGCTCTTCTCTGTCTCTCTCTGCCTCTCTCTCTCCGTCTCTCGGTGGGCCGTGTGAGTAGGGTTGAGGTTGTGTGATTGTGTTTAGCCAAGCAGAGTGATTGTGCTCTACAGGGGAGCCAGCCTGCTCTCACCACGCCAGACGGACAACATAACACACACACAAACACAGCCGCTGCAACTCCTGCACTATATTTTTTAAATATCCCATGCTGGTTTCGCTGTACTAAAAGCTCAACGGAGGTCAAATGTATTCATCCGGAGTGCACTTGTCAGTATTTTGATATTTTGCTTCTTATCACAACAAAAAGCTACAGAAATTCAACTGGCTACCAACAATAAAAGCCCATTTCTGACTCATTGGAGCACGTTCTTCATATAACTTACTATTGTTTGACTGGCAGATGTTCCTGTATTTATTTAATGAACGCTAATGCTGTCCAATCAGCAGATGGCTCTGCAACACCTAAGCTACCTGAGCTGATGCAGGATGGTGCTGGAGTGGTTTAAAAAGTCACACAGCTGAAGGTTTAATGGTCTGATTACTGCAACATGTGTCTATCAAACCAGGGTATGATGCATCAAAGAAAGTGATAACCTCACTAAGTGTAAGAAAATCTTTAGATATGCCTCACCATGTCAAGAATCAGCACTGTCCTGCTGCTTTTACCAGTGTCAACGCACATCAATCCTCCAGAAAAGCTGCAATTTCATTACATTTGCATTAGCACAATATCTGTACCTTGACTTCTGGCTGTACGGTGTGTGCTACAGGCGACATGATCAGTGTCTGTCGCCTTTCAATCTTTTAGCAGCCATATTTTACTAGTACAGAACACAGACTTCATGAAACTTAAACTTATTCATCTTGACAACTGCTTAATCATTTCCTTTAAATCCCATCCTGAAGTCACGTCGAGTATGAACCGAACCACGCTCACATTTCTCCCCACACATTCATGCTTTATCATGTCTTCTAAAATTCAACCCTTTTGGTCTGGAATTATTAGAGTGAATTGTCTTTGGAGTTATTTTCCAAAGCCATCCACTCTAATCTACCAGCAGATTGTTTATTTATTATCCTTGGCTCATCAGAATCAATGGTAAACCTCACTACAGCTCAGGAAATCATTTCTCATTTCCTCATCACAATAAGACAAAAACTACCAGCCAAACCATCAAAATGTAGCTGGATGACATTAATACACCACATTAGGGAAGATTAATAAGTTTTAAAAACACAAACTCTCAATTTTGCATCACTTAAATAAGTACCACTGAGTACAATCAACACATTTCACCTTATCACCTTTTGCAGTATTACAGTGTCAAGTTTGTGTTGTTATCACTGTTCCTGTTTTTCACTTACTGATTGAATCAATATATGTGAAGTAAGTTACTTTGTGAAATTAGATTTGCAACATCTGGACAAGGACTCAAAATGCTAAGTAAACTCAATCGAAGGCCTAGTGTGCTTGACCCTCAGCTTAATTTCTGTTTATGTTTCCCCTCATGCAACTGGGAATATACTGGAAATATTTACAGTCCACCTGCATCTAGATGACTCAAGGTTATGTTTGGTTTCTCTTTACTCTCGGTGATGTGAACATGTAATGGATGCATTGTTCTCTATGTGGGGGGAGACTGTAAGGACATTAAGCCTGCTGTGCCATCACTCCCTCAGGCCTGCCTCTGTATGGAAACACAGCCACGTCTTAGTATGTCTGTCCATATACACACCATGTACACCATGTGTCTTAAAATTAATATTTAAACTGTACTCGGCTGTAATATACTGTATGTTATATGCTTTCATTTTGTAATTGCATATCGGTGTGTGACATCTAAATTGCGTGATTTCAGGTTGTTTGAGTGCACTTCTCATGTATGTGTGCTTGCCTGTAAGTATTTCTCTCAGTTTTGTGTGTGTGTGTGTGTGTGTGTTTCTACTGGTGTGTGCTTAAGTGGCCATTGTGCGGACACAGTGGAAGAGAGGGAGACCAGCTAGCAGCATAAAGCCACCAGTCCAGCTCAGCGGCTCAACCAGCAGCCAGCCAGCCCCACTCGGCATGCACCTGGCGTCCCCTCACACACACCACCATTATTAATTGCTAATACATATTTATGTGGCACAAATTTGCCATTTGTTTATGCATAAAATTATCAATAGCGCAGGGCGCTTAGCCAGAGAAAACGGTGACCTTTTTAAAGAGTAATAAATGGAACTGTATGTGTATGTGTGTGTTTGTGCATGTATGTGTGTGTGTGTGTTTATCTAATGGCTGATGTTTAAGAGGGAGGTGTTGGGTTGGAACAAGGGGAGGAGGGTGGTGGTTTTGCGGCCTGGACATGGCAGAAAGGCAGCTGAGGCCTGCCAAGGAGATCCACTGATCTGGATGTTTACCCACAGTTTGTTTTTCACAGGCAATGAGCTGTTTTTGTCCTCGGCTTCATTAGCTGTGTCCATGTTCAGAGTGTCTGTACCGGATGTGCCTACGAGTGCTTGTGAAGAAGAATCTGCGCATATGTGTGTATCAGTTAGCATATTTTTTTTCTGTGTACAAACGTGCAGAAGTGTGTGGAAGTGAAAAGAAACTGCGAGCACCACACTTTCTCTTCAAGTGAACCACTGAGGTCACGCCCATTAACGTTCTACACTCAATAGAGTTGCAAAGTAGGAAGGGACACTGGTTTCGGTATATTTTTATTCCCCATTCTGTATTCCCATTTAAAAAGGAATATTTTTAATGATATCCTTAATGTGACTTCACATATAAACACTGGAGTATCCATGATGATCATAAAGGTTTATGTGATGACCACCAGTTTTAATTATTTCAACTTTTTGTCTACCCATGAGCCACAGCTGCTGTTGCTATGGGGAGAAAGCCGATCAGAGGCTCCAGTCAAAGCTGCTGCAAATTCAGTTGCAGTTGTGAACATAACACGGTGCCATACAGTAGTTGCCGAACTGACCAAAAAACTGACCCAGAATCATAAACTGAGTTGACTTAAGCTGCAGATTGTATTATCAGTTTATCAACATCATAAACTTTTGCTTCCTCTTATTGTTAGCAGCACACTGAACAGAATTTTAAGCTCTATGATTTGATGTTTCTTGCCAAAATGCACATTGGGAGTTGTACTATAGTTAACTTCTCATCTTGCATTTTTATGTACGCTTGTACCTTTGCCTTTTTTTTTTTTTTTTTTAAAGAACCAGATATTTTCTAACACAGTTGCTTATCTTTTGTACTGAGGATTTAATTGGGAGAGTTTCATGTACAAGTGCACTTCCTGGACTGAATAAACTACACTGGGATGATTAAGAACAAACTGGACAAGAAAACACTGGTCAGGACTGAACTGGGCCAAGTTAGACTACACCTGGCTAAAATAGACAAGACTCTGTACTGAGGACGATTGCACAATTAACTGTCAACACAGCTAGAGACAAGGTACCGTGAACAAAAATGAACCATTAGGAGGAAAAAAAAAAGAAGGTGCAGCACTTGTTCTGTGTTTTAATGACTACAACAGCAAAATGATTTATTATTCAGGGCAAGTATTGTCGCTCCTTTTGTTCTCTTCCGCAATTAATTGAACAATGAAAACAAGCACAACAACAAAACAAATAGCAACATTAACCAGTGTAATTCCCAAATCTGGAGGACAAGGACAAGTGCTTTAAACAGCCCTCTTAAAAGGAGAATTTTGTTGTTGAACAGATTCCCTAGGGGAAAGATTCATACAAAATATAACACAAAAAAAACTCATTTTTATAAGGTGTATTCAGTTGTTGAAAGTGCTTGAGGTACAGTTCTGACCTGTATTAGTCGACCTTTATGTTCCTCTTCAGACTCGTGTCACTTACTTCTACTCTCACTGTAGTTTTACCCTCTTCGCTTCTCAATTATTTTCTTTTTATTCTTTGTACCCCGTCTCATATTTAGTAGTTCCTCTCTTTCTGTCTTTGTCTCCGTGTATAGTCATTGATTTTCCTCTCTGCTTTGCTCTCCACTGTCCTTCAGTCTCTCTGATGATCTTGTCTACTCCGTGCTTCTTTTCCCCTGTTTTCTCCTCTCTTTGCAGTAATATCTCTTTAGTGATGTATTTTCTGTTTGTGTGTGTCGGAGTGTTATTGTCAACCTGGCTGTTTCCCCAAGTGTGAAATCCAACTGAATCTCTCTCTGTTTCTCTTTAACAGGGTTGGCCGGGTCTCTGATGGGTACCCACTCCACAGCAGAGCCATCTCTCCAGGGACTCTTGTAGGTCAGCTGCTATTTTCATACCACACACACACACACACATACACACACACACATCGAGTGACTGTATTTAAGTATGTAAGGGCTCATGGGACTCTTGCTGTTAAACTAAAGGCACACAATGGACTGGGTTGAGTGACTGCGTCAGTCTTTCTCTCTCTCCAACACACACACATGCACACTTTCTCTCTCCCTCTCTCTATAACCTAGCTTTCATGTGGCCTTCATGAGGTCACACACAGGGCTCAAGTCAGTTTCCATGACTACACAGTCAGCATCCAGCCAATCGGCATTCTCAGCTAGCCACTATGGGGCCAGTGGGCAGCCAGTAAGCATCATATCTGTACATCTGACATGGAGGGTATAGGGGGGGAGGAGGGTGTGTGTTTGTTATTGTGGCTGTGTGTGCGAGGGAGGGGATTACTGCAGAGGACTTAAATGTGTCTTGTGAAGTGTACTGACAACAGTTTTTCGTCTTAACAGTGACAAAAATGTATTTAAAGTAACAGCAACACCTCTACATGTAATATGCTTTAATGTAGACTGATGTACATACATAGAAATATACAAACTAAATAGCAGCCAACGATTTTAATGAGGACATTCACACAGAAAGTGTGCATCAGTGAGGAAATCAGGAGAGCTGCTACGAGCTAAAGATTGGTCTATCATTGCAACATCTCACAGGTTACATCTCTGGCCGCAAACGATCTAGACAGACACGTCTCTATTTAAAATACTGTAAAAAATATTATAGGATGCTATGCAAAACACCCCAGGAAACTCTCCTCTTTTTGAGAAATGTGAGCCACAAAATCCCTGTTGGAAATTCCATGTACAGGAACTGAGACTGACAACCTAGATATAGAAGCAAATAAAAAAGGAACTAAAACCCCTCATTTGACCTGACATCACAAAGTGCGTAATAAGCCCCTGGAAATGGTGATGGTGAGCACTCTGTTGGTTAAAATGTGTCCAGCTGCTGATTATCAAACTAATGTATGCCCAGTGTCTGTTTTTTCCTCTCGCATCCCCACCTGACTGTGATTGAGCGAGCCATTTGTCTCAACTTTTCCCAATTTGTAAAAACTCGGACGGTTTTCTTTTTTCCTGACATTGCGACACGCGGCTCTGATTAATTACTGTAGAGCGAACGTACAATGTGATTGATCATTCACCTTCTGATCTGAATCAGACAGGACTTGATGCATCTCATCTCTTTATCAGTGTAGTTAACAGATGACGTATTTAAACAGTTGTCTCACTCATCAAATATACTAATTTTCCCTGAAGCATAATAAGCCTATAATATTTCATAAAAGGGTTAATTTTCTTCTGATATTAGCAGAGGTTCTCTTTATTTCACCTCCACTACAAAATGCTGCGGGGTACTATGTAATATCTGTGCCATGAAAACTTGGAAAAGCATCAGCTACAGGCCTGAGTGCAAGCTGAACAATGAGTGGTGTCTCATATATTTTTTTCTGTCTTGTAAATGATGTGTTCTACACAACTTCAATTTCAGAGAAAACATCAGATCCTATTTATTATTATGTTTCCATTTTAGGAGTTTTGCTTCCAGTAAGAGTTTGGGGAATGTTTGACCTTTGCTACAACTCATTTACATAAAGTGCAACACCATGCAAAGTTTAACTGATGGATACATACAGCATCTGCTGTCTTTTCTCATGTACAACTCATGTAAACTCTGCTGCTACATTCCTCATATGCTCTGCGATTTTGTTGTACTTGCCATTTCCCAGCCCTGGGGGTTTGAACTAGTGATGGACTGGGAGCTGGAGAGGTGGAGAGGTGAGAGGGCCAAAAAGGTAAATAGACAGACAGGGAAACAGCATATGGAGGTTAGGGACAGTGGGATTGTTTGCTTTAGAAATGAAAGCCATGGGAGATAGGGACAGCAAAGGACAGCTGAGACAAAAGAGACATATGGAGCTTTGCAGCATCAAATCTTCTGTATTTTGTGTGTTCACTGAAATAGCTCAATGACTTGTCCCTCCATGACTTTTCCAAGATTTTCATCACTGTCCTGTCCTCTTCACATGCCTTCACACGCAGTGCGCCGCCGCTGCAAGATTATGAGCGCTGCTGCTAAAATTTCAGACGATCATTAATATCAACGGGCTACTAATGATTTTCACTCGTACACTGTGTGACCACAAAAACCACATTTTTTTTAGTCATCCTCCCTCTCTTTGTTCTTCAAAGGACATCTATGTGAAAGGTACAAGAGTAGCGTAACTCCGTTAAGGAATAAGGCAGTACATGTGTAGTTGCGCGAGCGCAAAGGGCAAGCGGCAGAAAGATGATGTGAACGCGAGCAGAGCAGAGGAAAAGTTTAGCAGTAAGTTGTCAGTCTGGCAGTAAACGTACAGTACAGACTACAGTTTGTCAGTTAATAAATGCTGCAGCTCCTCAAGACAAAGAAAATACTAATCTATGGAAGGGGGTTAGCCCCGAAGTTAGCAACAATGCCTTAGCTTAACTTGACCAGGCTCATTTGAGGTGGACCAGCGATTCTCATTTTAGTGTCAATGTCAGCCGCTCTTTAACAGAAAATGGAGAAATGGCTGAGTCTCTTTCTTGAGTTTTTCATACCCATTCCTACATATGATAACAAGTTGGACATTATTAAAAGAATATACAGGAAGTCACAGAAATAGTTACATTCTGTTAGATCTGATCGCAATCAATCTACCCAAGCTTAGCTACTCAATCACTAACATTGTTTTAATGATGTTACATGTGATAGAGTACAGCCTATTAAAATGACCTGGTACCTTATGATCATCAAAACAGCTTTTATTCTGTAATCTCCAATATTGGGCTATTTTACATAGAAATTTAACCACTGCAGCAAGCGGACTGGTACTTGCCGGCCAACATGCTGACCAATCAGCTGACTTGTCAAATTACTAGTTCACATCTCATTCCCAAAATAAAGAAATTCAAATACAACAAAATGATTATTTTTTCTAAGTTATTTATATTGTCTTGTTATACAATCTTTTAGCTTCCTACCTCTCCTGCACAAATGTTTATTTACTTTAAATGAATGAAAATCTGTCTTGTACATATCAAATTTTAAATATTTTATAAAATAGTATATTGTAATGCACAAACAAATAAATAAATACAGTAAAACAAAAATTAAACCTCAAAATTCAAGAGGAAAGTAAAATTAAAAATAGACATTATATCCTTTAGCTGAACTGAGCTGAGCTTGACTGTCAGGGCCTGAAGAAAAATCTTCATGTCACACTTGTTCCCAAAAGTTTTTCTGTCGTTTGGGCTGATGAAAGTTATCCCTAACCCTAACACTTCTGAGTTCTTAGTATCAGACTACTGAAATCCAAATGTTTACAATTAAACAAAAAATGAAGATAAAACGTCATGTTGTTGATCCAACACCTGAGCCGATTGGCTCTTTGGTCAGGCGACAGGTCTCCCATCATGCCCTGGGTCCTCTAGTTGGTGGAGAGCAGCTGCGGCACCCGGCTCTAAAAACTGCAACTGCCTTGATCTCGAGAGTTTAACGTCGCTACGCGTGCATGACTTCAGAGCAAGTCGAGATCAAGTCGGACACAAATCTAACTGGCACGCATTGTGTGGTGATCGCCAGTGATCGATTCTGGGCAGGCATGGCTCATCTCAAACAAGCCTATGGGAAACTGCCTAGATGCCTACTGATGATGTCATCAACTAGAGACACAGACCATATTAGCCAAATAAAACCACCAGCAGGGGTGCTAAATGAAAAAATAAAAATAACTGACTAATAAGGTAGCACAATTACAAACATAAAAAAATGTGCGAGGAAATGCAGTATTTATAGCTTTGAGGTAGCGAATACAGACATTAAGATGAAGATAAGTAAAGAGACGGACAGACAGGTGAGTTGACAGATCAACAGACAGACAGTGAGGTGTGAGTTGGGTCAGTTTAGTTGGGACATATGGCTCCTGACAGCCCAGAGACTCAGTACTGAGGGACCTTGAGGACAGAATAGAAGAGGAAAGACCCACATACCATCTGGACAAGGGACAAAGATTGGGAGATAGAATTAGTAGTGTTTGTGTGTGAGAGAGCGGGAGTGAGGGTAAGTGTAGCCCAGTAACAATGCCAGGCCAGTTGAGAACACCGGCCTCACTCTCTGGCCCTCTGAGAAACACACACACACACACATACTTCTTGTATACATGCACACGTAATACATGTACGCACAGTCTTCTAGGACAGACATGCATACACACATTTTCTGATGCAAACAAATGCACGTAAACACATGGAACACAGGAGAACATGAGCACACACACAAACACGCATACACACACTTTGACTGAAACAGACTCTGTATGTCACTGCTGTCTCTTCATCTGCCAGAGCGGCCATCCAGAAAGCCCTGTCCTCAAAACTGATTGTGTGTGTGTGTGTATGTGTGTGTGTGTGTGTGTGTGTGTGTGTGCTTTTTCCCCCTCTCTGTCAGATACCACTGGAGTGGTATGCTTCACAGGGCATTATATTGTCTGACATATGGGTTTTGCTCCTCTGCTCTGTCCAGGAAACAAGGCCAAGCGGGCAGGCTCAGAATGGAGCCCTTGGGTTTGATGCAGTTTCCATCAAGTCCAGTTGTCTTTAATGTTAGCGGAGTGAAACTGGGGTACTGGTGGTGCTCTGCTAACGGGGTCACCGGCCTCAGCACTGGGTCACTTTGTTGTGTGTTGGGTTCCTGTACAACTTCTGGGTCAGCGCTGGAGGTTGGGATAGCAGGTTGTTAATGTGAGTCAATGTGACAGACACTTTCTGTGAATAGCTCACCTACATGCTGTAAACTGCAGCCTTTGGTTTCCATTCATTTCAGTGCAGTATGAAAATGAATCTACAGAGGCTGAAACTTTCTTGAGATAGTGGACATTCAAAATTATTGTTGAGTAACAATGCAGAAACAAGGAATGTTGCTTGTTTGGTTCTTTCATGGAAACGCCAACATCCAGGAGTTGAGAGTCAGTTTCAAAGCCAGACGTAAATGTACAGCTAAGCAAATGTAACTGCTGACTCAAGTCTAAATTGTTTACAGTATGCCAAACACTGGTCAAATCAAGAAATAAGAAATGTCTAGTGAGGTGGATTCAACCGAGTGCACTCTGTGAGTGAGTTAGAGATGTGACCTTACAGGTGGAAGGCAACCTCTGTCCCCTGAAGCATTTTGCTACTTCATACTTGGTTTGTTATTAAGTCGCTTTAATAAGTTAGAACTTAGAAAATAAAGACATTTTAAGAAGGACATTTTCTGCCTGAAATACATGATAAGTATGAAGTACTGTAGGAAGAATGCTAATGAACCAGGTCTCTTGGATGAGGCCTTGCACTGACTGACTTTTCCTTAAGTAAACCAGCACAAAGAAAAACACACACTAAGAATCAAAAATAATAATAAACAAGAATAACTGGCCTGTTGAAAAAATATATTAATAAATAACATTCATATGATGAGCAGCTACAGCAGAATCCGATAAAACTATTCAAATCAATTAAATTCAGTTTGAGGTAAGTAGGTTTGCAAACACCACAACACCAACAAATCAGATAGTATGAAGATAAAAAAAAGTGATTTAAGTGATTAAAAGGTAACGTTTTGTATTTTTACTCTGAAGTGCAGTTCTATTATATTACTTTTTTGGTAGTTGCAGCCCACTTCTATTAAATAAAAATAAGTTTGAGGAGGTTGATAAAACAAAATATCTGTTATTTTACATCTGTATACAAAGTTTGCATTTACTGGGCTGCAACTAACAATTATTTTTGTGATTGAACAGTCTGCCCACTGTTTTTTTTCCGATTAATAAATAAATTGTTTAGTCTATGAAATATCAGAAAATAGTAAAAAAAATGCTCATTACAATATCTCAGAGTCCAAAAAAATGTCCTCCTGGCACTAAATTAAGATGAATTTAAATGTGGTATACTGTATACTGTATGTAAATAAGCTTGATATTCCCTTCAGAAAATTGGATCATTTCTCAGATTTTTCATGATATTCCCGGAATCCAGTGACCAGAGGAGTCATGCATACACAGTAAAGCACTATGGACATGAACTTTTCACTTCCACCAGGATTTAGTAGTTTCAAAAAAGTAGGGCATAGACCCCCACCCAGGTGCTTGATATTTCTAATGCGTGTGTATGTGTGTGTACGTGACACAGAGTGGGTGGGTTGGTGTGTTTACAGGCATGTGGGTGCTGAGGAGCTGATGGCATAAACAGATAAAGCTGTGATGGAGGATGTACACTCTTTTGTTTGAGTTTAAGAGACAAACGGCTGTCCAAAATACACACACAAGCATGAATGCACACATACACACACCACCCCCACTCTGCCGTGTGTATACACCACACGTCAGGTCTTAAGTGCTCTGTAACAAAGGGCGAGTTTATCCCTGGGATTCACTGTAAATACAATGGTGAGTAATGCTACAGGGACTGGCCTGTGGTCACCGCAGACATGATATAGAGAACGAAAATAGGAGGAGAGGGGTGCAGTATTTTATAAGGACTTTCTGGCCTCCGGTCTGCTTTTAAAGGTGCTGTGTGTAGCATTTTGTGTGTCTCAAAATTAAAACCACATTTCCCATAAATCTGTTGCTTTCCCCTCCTTGGGGTCGCTCCATGTTCAGCTGTTTCAGGCGACAATAACAGATAGAGCAAAGTTAAGCGCCAGTAACAGGTCTGAACAGAGGAACTGGAATAAAGTTGTGTATTTCTCTTCACAGATAACATCAGTGGTTCCTCTTTTGTGCAGAAAAATAATCCAGCTGATTTCCTGTGCAATATGTCCCAGTGGAAACGCATTAAGAGTAAAATCAGTGTTCAGTGTGTTTGATATAATTACTTTTTTTCTTGGATGATTTTATGAAAAAAGAAAAAAATATTGTAATAAAATATTGAATGAAACAAAAGCTAAATAAGACCTAAGCTGGGACAACTTTTCGACCACATTATCATGTCCATGTAGAATTGAAGAAAAATCACAGAAAATCACAGTAGTAATTAAAATGAATGATGGCTGAATTCCATTTAGCTGCTTTGGTTTCAGGTCTCTGGTATTGTGCATGCTGACTCACTGGCACACTGTCATGGCTTACTGGGACACTTAGAATAGAACAGAGACGTCACTGATATTATTATTAACATATGATTTTCCTACAAGGACGAGTCAAAATGCCTGCTGCGGTAAAGGAATATTTTGTTAGAATCTTTTTTACTTTACCTCACAGTAGGAATGTCCCCATTAAGGCCCCATGCCAACCCGAGTCCTTTAATATTATTGTATTTTCTGAAACTGTAGTACTGGTATATGCTCACACTAAATTGTCTTCTTGATTGCCAATATAATTATGTATCATCAGGGTAAGTGTAAATGATCAGCAGAGACAGCCAGGCTTCTCCGTAAACATCTCATTTGATTTTTGAAGCACTTTTAGCACCTCATGATTAAGATAAATTCTCTTCAGCACTCAGCACATGTGGAGGTGGTAGGGTTTCAATGTCTTGTTCATGAACACTTTGGCAAGCTTGTCAACACAGGGCAAGGACGATCTCCGTAACCTTTTTGGCAGAAACATCTGAAACCTCTGACAGCATGGCTGGAATAAAGCTATTGTTATTGCGGCAAGCTGTCTCCATACTGTCAACCCCCCCCAAAAACACACACACGCATACACACTTATATACATACACACATACACACACACACAGAGCACAGCAGTGGGAGCACATCATCTGTCACCCAGGGCCCAGGCGGAGGGGCGACAGATTGTCTTTGCGGTGTTCCTTCAGGTCCCATTGCTCCAAACACACACGCACACATGCACACACACACACACGCACACACACACACACACACACAAATACACACACAAACAATCTGCCCACTGACGTACTGTGCTCAGTATTCCCTCAGAGTGAGGGCAGGGCGGTCTTGTTGCCTTTATCTCAGAGGAGTATTAATACAACACACCATGATTCACAGCATTTCTACATGGGAACACAGAGGTGTTTCACTTAAGTGGTGTGCAGTGTCTGTTCTCTCTGTTCTCTGCTTGAAGAAAAACAGATTTTTTTTTATAGCCGGAACACACACATATACTGCTTATTTTATGCAAATTTATCATAGTTTAT
This sequence comes from Thunnus maccoyii, assembly GCF_910596095.1. NCBI lineage: Eukaryota > Metazoa > Chordata > Actinopteri > Scombriformes > Scombridae > Thunnus > Thunnus maccoyii. The sequence goes on from NC_056555.1 coordinate 8,030,011, forward strand.
ATGGCTTTTATGCTCGGGCCTTTGTTGCTGAACAGTAGAAAAGTAGAATTACGTGCTGATGAGCAGGAACATTTGACACACAGACGCACACACAAGCACACACAGTGTGAGCTATGTTATGGTTAAAGATTAACCACGTGTGTACAGATCAAATAGGGGATCACTACTTGTGGCGCAGAACAAATGAATCTCACATCAATGGCTTTCTGCAACCATATGATATGGCATAGTGGGGAGATCAAAACGCCAGTGTGACGTATTTAACCGTCACAAAACAGCCACATAAATTAAACATCAAGAGTACGCATATAGCCTGACCCAGTGATAATCAAGGGTCTTTTTAGTATCAAAGTGCTGCTCAGTAAACACCAGGCCTTTAAAGATCATCATCAATAAACATTACCTGGCTTTGTTCTTCGCTCTCGGGGAAACCGCACAGACATAGATATGCCTTCCTTTCTCATTTTCCCATCGCTCTTTCTCTACCTGCTCATACCCACTTCCTCATATACTGTACTTGTGTGTGTGTGCAAAGACCTACGGGCCTTATGGAATGTCTGAGCTCACACCCTTCCTTAATGCGCTTTCTGTTCCTCTGTGGAATTCTCTCTCCTTGAAGAGAAAGAGAAAGTGATATAGAGAACAGAGGAGAAGGAAGAGAGAGATAGCGCGCAGGTAGTTTCATTACCCCACCTCCCCTCCTCTCTGGGTGCCTGGGTTATGGCCAATTAGGCCTATTAGCAACAACAAAACACAACAAAACCCGGTCGGCAGGCAGGCAGGCAGGTAGTTAACGGTGGGAGGAATTGTTATCTCTCCCACCGACAGGAACAAAGAAAATGCTCTCCAGAGTGCCGGAGACAGAATTTATACCTCCCGGTGTTCTCAATTCTACAATTAAACTCTTTACTGCAATTTCCCGTTAGTTGGAGTCTCCAGAGGGACTTTCCAATGCACCGCAGTGATGTTTTACACCTGCAAAGTGGTGTGTTATGTAATTAACCAAGTTTGAAACAATTGCTCAGAAGTACAGAGAAGCACCACCACTATGCAGCATTTAAACAAGACTGTTTAGTCCTGTAATGCATGTAGTGATGACACATTGACCTAATTAATTATCACTTTATTTTAATGGTATTCCAGCTCTCTGGCTCACAAGGTAAACAGCTGCTTGAGAATTGGCTTTTTGATAGAGCTTTGATTAAGTTTGAAAGTGAAAACGAAACTTCAGGTATTGTTCCAGATTGATAAAATCATATTGACATTCGTAATAACTCTAAATAGATTACTAAAAATCCAGCCCTGTAATGTAACCCTACACAACAGTATGTACAATACTCCAACCAACAATGTAGGTTATGAAGACATATAGCTTGTGTGTTTCTCTGGTAGAACTTCATTGGATTTGTAGTTTTTTGAAAGTTAACAAATAAGTTGTTAATTTGTCATTGCCTTCCAAAACTGTTACAAATCACTGCTGCAATAATAAAAGCATTTTCTGATCTTACACAGTTGAGGTTTGGCACGTTTTAAGCACTTGGTTGGGGTTAGGGAAAGATAATGGCTTGGGTTCAAATAACTAACATGGTTAAATGAAGCCAACACTGACTGTTGGTAGGAAACACAAAGCAAACTTCAGTCTTTTCAAAGTCTGATGTTCTGTTGACCCATCCAACCAACCTAACCTCCTCCCTCTTGTGGACTGTCGTTCTATAACAACATCACACTATACCTTTGTTTGTTCCTGATCGACAAGTGTCATAATTACTATAACCACAAGGAGGGCTTTGTCAATTCAACGTAAATATGGCGTCAGGACTTCTGCTGTCAATTCTTGGACTGAACTAATCAGGCCCAAACTGACTGGCCAGGTTATGCTACATCCTCTGGAGTCCCTCCACCTTGATCAGGTCATATTTCATTTTGCTTGACAGCAATTTTATCTTTTGTTTTTAGGTTACACATACAGTATTAATACAGCAACACAGATGTACATAAAGTAAAAGAGAAACTAACAAGACAACAATTCATTGTTGTCACAAAAGGTAAAGTCTGAGATATGTAATAACTTCCTGGAATAACAATAATTTATAGGGGCAGCAGAAACCAGATAAATGTGTGTTTTTTATGTCCACAGTACAAAATTCTGCTGAGGCATAAAAGAGCTGGGAGTTTGACTCTGTGCCGTGGCTCTGTGGCTTTTTCAATGTCCACTGGAAGCGTTTCAGTGGTTCAGCAGCCACATTTCTAATAAGTTCAGAGTTGTTTTGCTGTTAATTTTCTTGTTTTACAAGCATATTGAATCATGTTTGCAGCTTGTTTAAATGTGGTAACAGATGCTTTGTGGCTGTACTTGACTATGACCTTTTATTGCTTCTAACTTTCTCTGTGGTCACTAATTTTAAATGTCAATATAGTCGATCTCACAGCACAGCTGCTGTCAATAACCTGTACTTTTGTTTGTTTTGTCAGGTGATGGAATGATCACAAAATAATAATTTTATCTACAGTAAACCAGCTTGGCAATGACTGCTGGTTAACAAAGTATTTATGAGCCGTGATTCACACTTCTGACAACAGAAACAGAAAAAAATATGTAAACCAAAACACCTATTTGGCTGCATTAAAACACATACTATAGGTGATCACAGAGAGCAGGATGGGCCAGAATGTGGGTCCCAACGAGACCTGTTGCTATCCCTCCGTCTCTTCGTTTTTCGTTCTCTTATTCTCACTGATTGCAAACATGAAAAACTAGTTTTGCTTTAGCTATTAGGGATGTGCAGAGAGCCTGGTATTTGTATTTGTATCTGTGTTCAAATAAAAGTGAAAATAGGTGTAAAAATCCTGTTTTTGTTTTATTATAATTACTTTTATATTATAATTTTAGGATATTAAAGTGTTAAAATAAGTGACAAGACAGAGACAGCACACCCTGTAACGTGTAGGGAAGAACTTCAAAGGTGATTATAGCTTTGAACTTTTCATTTATTGCCTAGTTTCTACAACCTAACTTTGTGGAAAGGAGAAGGGGAACAACAGATTGTGCGTCATGTAGCAGGTGGATGTGACTGCCCTCGTTGAGACCCGCTGATAGACGTAACAGGGGAGCAGAGGAGAGAGACTGAGATAGTGATGTAACCGACCTGCACACTGGTATTTGACATGTTGTTTTTTTCTTCTCAAAAACAAATAATTTTTAAAATATTTATATGAAATAAATGAAAAAACTCATTTTTTGTGCTTTGCTGAATAATGTATTTTGATTCAGCACCACCCCTAGTAGCTAAGTAGTTAGTAGTAGCTAGCAGTTAAGAGAAAGTCGGTAACAAATGAAATGAATCATTAAAATATATTTTTAAGACAACTGTCATTAAATACAGAAATTTCAGATACATTCACAAGTGAATCTCATGCTTCAGAGACACGAGTCAGTCCAGCAAAAATAGACTTGAGGCGTATAGATAGCGGAGTGGGGACAAGAGCCAGGCTCACGAACCCTGTGAGCACCTGCTAGAACGGTAGCGGATCATCTCCGACAGCCGCAACGGAGCCAGATCCTGTGGACATTGCGGGTTGTACAATGGTAAAACTGTTTAGTTTTAATACAATATCGGCTCATTATGTATAGTGGTTCTTTCTTTATACATCACTGCTTCAGCGCTCCATATAATCTACACCACAAACACAGAGTTGAGACGTTGTGTAACTTCGCTGAAAATCAGTTGCATGCAAAGAGGATTAGTGGAGATTAAAACAAAAAAAGTGTAAGTGAAATTCTCACTAGTACCTGACTGAATTTGGCTCTTGCAGATGTGACAATGTGGTGGCCAGGTGACTTTGCCTTTTTTTTAAGTAAAGAAAAGACCAAGCGCTTTTCCACCTATGAGGCAGTGGATATTGAGAGAGATTATCATTAGGGCTACATGGGATGACTGGAGATTACATCCTAAAGATATATATTCCACATCTCCTTTCATCTTCTCAGTCTCTCTCTAACCTTCATTTCCTTGTTCCTCTCTCTCTCTCTGTCTCTGTCTTTGTCAGTCTCTTAAGACCCTCTTACTCCACGCTCAGATTAAATGCTCCATGCTCTGTATAAAATCCATTAACTCGACATGCCGATACATTACCATCACCCAGATGGAAGCAGAGTGTGTATTGTGTTAGCGTCATGTTGAGGCGGAGGGAGAGACAATCAAATAGAGATGTGCAAAACAAAACTGGGGATGGATGGGAAGAGAGGGGAATGGAGGGAGGGATGGAGGGAGTAGGCAGGGAGGTAAACTAAATGTGACATCTCATATTTGACTTTTCACTTCCCATTTAGCTGACACGTCCAAGATAAGTGGAGGAAAGATTACTGGTCTCATTCTGTTAGACAAAGGCCTGTGTGTGTGAGTACATGTTTTGTTTCAGCATGTAAATTTTAAATTTTAGGCCCTTTGATGATGAATAAGAGAGTAGTTAAGTGTGTATGAGCAGACAATAGAGTTTCATTTTTGCATTCATTAGAATTAATGTATTTTCAATGTACCAGTTTGGATCAGCTATATTTCGATTGCAAACACTTGAATCCTTTTTTAGGGAAATTATCATTTCATACAGTGTAGGTCTTGGTTTGTGGTTTTCGCTATTGTTCCTTTTGGTAATGACAGCTGTACATTGTACTCACCTTTGTGGAAATCTAAAGACATGGCGACAACTCTGTTTGTCAGTAGCACCTAGTATGGAAAACATGAGATGTCAATCAGGTTTTTTTTGTTTTTTTAAAAACCCAGGTTAGCCAAACTTAGTTGAAAAAGAAATTAAGGCAAGTGACAAAATTATGATCCAAACTTTCTGTTGTAAACATCCATCACAGTTTACAGACCAACGTCCCGGTTTAGCTTTCAGTCCAATTCATGGTTGCTGCACACTCATGTATAATGGAAAAGTAACGCACACCAAGGGTTGTAGTGAGGTGCTGATCACTGGAAGTAGATTTGAGAGTAGGGAAAAAGTGTCGCACACTCTGGCTCCATATGCTTTTTCTCTTTTTATTCAGATGACGTTTCAGCCCTCCGGCCTTCATCTAGATCAACAATAATAGTAAGACATAGACACTGGTATATTATGTGGGCCACACCCAAGTAACACATCTGATGGTGATTAGACAATCATGTCCCACCTATAGGGTGAGAAAAAACAAACAAGGGGCCTTCAGCGAATCAAAACTCTGAACAAACAGTGAAAGGAACTACAGCCAATCAAATCACTTCATACGAAGTGACAAGAAACATTATGTCATTATGTTACACATCAGTTTTCTAGATTTATGGATCATTAGAGAGAATAACTACTTGTATGTCCCATTCTGGTCCTATTCTTGTTAAGTGATGGCATATTCCACACAATTTTCATTTTTCAAAAGTATGCAGACCCTCCTGACTGTAGTGTGTATATTAGTGCATGCATGTCCACGTGCAAGTCCACAGCTGGCCAAGTCCACATCCGTACTGAAGTATGAACAAAGCTTACAGTCCTTGTGGTAGTCGAATACTCAAAGTTTTCCTCTGCAATGAGGGATTATTACTGACATTTTGGTGCACTCACTCTCTGTTTACCACAAATTAAAGTGGTTTACATAATTTGGCTACAACCTGTCTGATTGTTTGACTGCTCATTTTGTGCACTTTTTTGCTACACCACCCCCAAGGATGAAGCCTTTTGGTGATCCTTTCAACTAGTGCCACAAGGTCAAAAGTTTCACTTGTCACTCCCAGTTGAGAGAGGAATGGAGCAGACACATTTGTCATTCTCTCCCATGACCTTATCAATTATAACTTGTTAAAACCTTAAATTTAACTCCATCTTTTTAGTAAAGGCAGATGTCATCTTTAACTTACAGCATGGCCTCCAAAGCCAAGCAGACTAAGAAAGAAGGTACCAAAACTAGACTAACTGTCCACTGAAGTTAACCAGATAAGTATGCCTGTTCTGACTAGCCTGCTAGAGGAGCACTGCAAGTCTATATCATCATCCCTCTCTACTGAATTCAAGTCGGCATTCGCATCACGAAACTAAATTAGATGCAGTACAGGCCACAGTGACTGACTATGGCAAGCGAATTGCATGTCTGGAGACCAACAACAACTTAGCTGACGAACGCTTCCAGGCCCTTGAGGCATCGTGCTCCATCCTAGCTGATGCATGTGCTACACTCAAAGCCAAAAACGCCGACCTGGAGGGATGGAGCCGGAATATTAGGATTGTAAGTCTACCAGAATCTATTGAGGTTCCCCGGCCCACAGATTTCTTCTCTGAAGCCCTGGTAGAGATAATCGGTGACCAAGTGCTACAGGCTCCCCTGTGCCCATTGTACTCTATCTGCTAAGCCATGACAAGGAGACTTGGCCTGCGACCAACTCTTCTATACCCAGCAAGGCTTCTAATCACCAACAGAGAAAGCAACAAGAAATGGCTTTCCTCAGTTGAGGAAGCCACCGCTTTTACAACATCATGGCCAGATGCATAATAGCAGTATTCTAACTAACGCTACCTTAATCTTCATCATGGCTGCTCAGCTGGTGAGAGTGTTGTTGACTTGATAGTGTTCAGTTTTCTTTACTCCAGTACTTCAGCTAATGTTCAGTACTGTCATTGTTTGGTTACTTGGACTGCCTTAATTTTATGTAACTTTGTTTGGACTTAATAGGGGTATTTTTCTTTAACGCCCTCGTTTGCTTTGGTTAACCGCACTAGCATGGGCCTGGTTAAATGAATAGGTTAATAACTAGTTAACCTCTTGGCTATCAACTGCACTTGTTTTGATATATTTCTATAAAAAGGGTATCACTCTACCAGCTTTATATTTTCGTATTGCCATTTTCTCTTCGTCTTTTTTGTTTCTGTATATGTCAGTTTGTCTCATGGAATGTTAAGGGAGTCAGTGGAGCCACCAAAAGGGTAAAGTTATGGCACACCTACAACAGCTCAAAGGGGATATTTTCTCCTCCAGGAAACCCATCTCAGGCCCTCTGATACTTCATATATTAGGAGACCCTGGATGAGTCACATATTTCACTCCAAGTTTTCTGAGAGGGCGGGCATTGTAATCAGCAAAAATGTAACATTTAAACCTTTTAAATCTATTGAAGATCCCAATGGTTGCTTTGTTACTGTCTTGGGCAGGTTGTTCAATATCCCTGTGATTTTAGCATGTACTTTGGGATGATGACAGATTTATTACTTTTTTTCTTCATCTCTCTCTCTGATATAGACAGTCATTATCTGATTTTAGGTGGTGATTTTAATCTTATTCAAGACTCTAATCGTGATAGATCTTCTTCTAAACCACTCTGTCTAATTCTGCCACGGTACTGAAAACATTTTTTGGACCAGCTCAGTTTAAGTGACCCTTAGAGATCCACCCATCCGTCTGTAAAACCTTTCTCCTTTTTCTCCCACATTCATCATTCATACTCGAGAATGAATTTCTTTCTTATTGACAATAGACTTTTACATTGGACTAATTCTAGCATGTACCATAGGATAGTGATCTCAGATCATGCTGCCACATCAGTTCACATATGTTTCCCTAATCACAGCTCTTCATCCAGACAGTGGAGGCTTTCCCCTCTATCATTAACCAAAATGCAATTTAAAAATTTCTTTTCTGATGAAATCTCTCACATTTTCCAAATGAACAATACTCCCAACATTGCAAGAGGCATCCTGTGGGAGGTGTGTAAGGCTTACCTGCGGGGACAAGCTATTTCTTTTGCTTCTCATCTGAAAAGAGCAGAAACAGCCAGGCTGGTGGGGATATTGGATCAACTCCAGAGGGTTGATACGCAATTCAACAACTCGCCTGCCTCACTACCACCGAAGCTTAGAGTGGCGCTCAGCAGACTGCAGCTCCTGAGGACACAATGCCCTGTGGCGGGGGACTAGCGTAGCAGACTACAATAGCTCAGAGGCAAGAGGAAGTGGTATGCATGGAAGCAGAAGAGGGTTAGCGAGCTGGTCTGTTAGTCAAGCTAAAGGCTAACATGACCATCGCTCTTTCTGGTCAACGTTCACTCCTTGTGATAACAAAATGGATTTGATCTGACTGAGACTGAGTGAAGAACTGTTGTGTTTTTCTCCTGATGGAAACTTAGCTAAATAGCAACATGCAGGACTCGACTTTTCAACTCAACGGGTTGCTATTCTTCAGTGCAGATCAGAATCAACGGTCGGTGAAAACCCAAGGAGGTAGACTCTGCATATAATTATCTCTAATTATAAATGATTTGTTCCTTAGATTTGACATAGGAAATCCTGCCCAACTGAATCCACAATACACTGCAGTTTCAAAGCGTAAATGCTCAGCCATGGTGTTGACTGCTTATTTTGCTCCTGATATGTCTTGTAGCATATGAAAAACATCATATGGACATATTAACATGGTTAAAAACTTGATTTTCATTGGAAGGGGTCTTTAAATGTTGACCAAAAGATCCTAGCTAAGGTTTTAGCTTCATGTTTACAACAGGCCCTACCGACTTTGATTTCAACAAACCAAACTGGCTTCATGGTCAGAGGGAACTCCCCCACCCTGACACTCTTGAGGTAATAATATCCTTAGACATTGAAAAAGTATTCGACAGGGTTGAGTGGAAATACCTTTACTATGTTTTGGAAAAATTTGGCTTCAGTTCTGATTTGACTGCTTCGATTTGGTTGCTCTACAAATCTCCTGTCACTTGTGTTCTTACTAATGGCGTGAGGTCTCGGTCCTTTGCTCTCTGCTGTGGCACGAGACACAAGACTTTGCTCTCCCCTTCTGTTCATTAAGGCCATCAAACCCTTAGCCATTGGCTTTGAGGGTAGAGGAGATTTGAGGGAATCATCAGGATTGTTTCACTCACAAACTGTCCTCATATGCAGATGATCTGCTGTTATATGCCTCCAACTCATCCCTCCCAGTTATCAAAGACATTTTAATTCAATTTGGCAAATACTCCGGATATAAGTTAAATTTTCATAAAAATGAACTTCTCCCCATCAATGCTCTATCTTAGAAAATACCATGCTCTCTCTTCCCATTCAGAGTTGTCTCTAAAGGTTTTAGATTCTTGGGTGTGTTTATAACAACTTCATTTAGTGACCTTTTTGCTAAAATCTTTCGCCCTCTTGATCAATTTAAACTTGACATAACTTGGTCGTCCTCTCTTCCCTTGACCCCATCTGACCTTGTTAACCTTAGATATGTCACTGTTTATTGTTCATATTACTGGTATAAAATACAGTTACAGTTACATACAAATACAGTTTCTCTAATACTTTGGTTTATGATCAAATATTTGCTAACTAATGACATTCCCATCACCCTCAGCTGTCTTTTGTGTTTAGTACTAATTAGTAAATGTTAGCATGCTAAGATCTGTCAACATGCTAATATCTGTATAGAGTACTCTTCTCGATACTTGATCTTATTGCCAGTGTGTGTATTCAATAAGAAGCCAGAGCCATGTTAATTGTACTCGTCAGCTACCACCACGTCTTTTGTGAACTGTAAAATCCAGCATCTCTTTATTTTGACTGTATGTACTGTATATCTATTTACATCCTGTCAGTCCATTAATTGTGAATGTGAATGACAAATGTACTTGTGTGTTTATAGATTCAGTATCTGTCAGCCTCTATAGGAAAAAACACACAATGGATCATACAACAGTGTTTACCTACTGTATAGAATAGCTTTGCCACTCATGTGAGAAGTGTCATATTGAGGAGTGTGTGCATTTGTGTTTGTGTGTGTGTTTGTGTGTATGTGTGTGTGTGCTTGTGTGTATTGCCCACTCATGTGAACAAGAGAGGCTGCAGTTATCTTCACCTCACACACTGGGAACACCTCTGCTGTGTGAATGTGTGTGTATACAATCACACATTTTTGTAACCTTTGTGTGTGACTGATTGACTGTGTTTGCATGTATGTATATACTGTATGTGTGTGTGTGTGTGTGTGTGCTTGTGTGTATGCATGTGTGTGTCATAGGCTACTTTCCAAGACAAACTTCAGACTTTAAGACCAGTTGATTGGGGACGGCTTGTCCAATTGGGGACAAAAGTAATTTTAATAAAACGCTGATTTTTGGGTCAGTGGTTAAGGTCAGGGTGAGGGTTAGGATTAGGCAAGTAGTGGTTATGGTTAGGGTTAGGGTAAGTCTCCAGGAAATTAATGTAAGTCTATGTAATGTCCCCAAAAGGGACCTAGGACGACATGTGTGTGTGTGTGTGTGTGTGTGTGTGTGTGTGTGTGTGTGCGCCCGCGTATGTGAATCCCCTGCAAGGCCCTGGGGTTACAGGCAGCTTGGTGACGGTGCAGATGGGATAACATATGACATGTGAGTGACTGAGGGAGTGTGTGTATGCATGTGTGTGTATGTGTGTGTTTGTGTGTATGCGTCTCTGTCCATCTGGGCTCCCCTCTGATCGGCCGGGGCTCCCTCTGCTCTCTGTGGCCCACTGGGGAGCCAACGGGACGACAGAGAGAGAGAGCAGTGAAGCCCGCCTACCTTCATCCTCTCTCACCTCCACCGACTCTTTTTCTACAAAACAGCTTTATAAACATTGTTATCAATATTAAAATGATGTTTTGTTTGTCTTAGGAACATTCTGACAACTTAATCTCAATACAAATTGGAAATGATTTCCCATTCAAGATCTTTGCTACCATATGTAGTTATTTGATATTTGATTGTCATGTAATATTTAAGTGAATTGTCATGTTTGCTTGCTAAACTTTGCTTTTCAGTAAGCAAACATTTCATGATTAAACACAATTGTCTCTTAAAAATTACATGTATGTAATACTACAGCAAATACTGTATGTTTTAAAAGAAATCACGTCCGAATTCCAATTTTTATTAAAACTGTGAGGAAATTAAATGAAGTCACAAAATTTTCACTCTGAATATATTTCCAAAACGATGTCGATGTATTTTATCTCTTTTCCCTACAATTTCCGCTCTTGGCAAGTAAATCATGATTCATGTTTTCAGGGTTATGTTTAGGCAACTCAAAGCTCTTGGTTAATGTTAGGGGAGAGGTGATGGTCTTTGTTAAATATTAAAAAAGTAAAGTAAACAATGACTAGAAGCACAAGATTGGACTTGTTTACTTCTTTAATCATTCACAAACACCTCAATCTCTCACTGATCTCAGCCAAAGTGTTTTAGTTTCCTAAATCTAACCAAGACTCAGGATGTGAATCTCAGTACCTGTTATTAAAGTCCTGTGCATTGTAGGCCCACCATCCTTCCAGACCACCTCCCTATGACTTCTGTGCATTACCAGTACATAACACTTTCTGGATTGGAATAATTGTTGCCACTGAACATAGTCCAGGCAGCAATTATGTTTTCTCTCAAACATATTTTTGAAAAGCCCTTCAGTAGTATATATACTGCATGCAATTTTGATGACAGGATCAATAGATGTGGTGTGATTTGTAGGTTTGCACACAGTGTACTCAATGTATGTTCATCCACGCAAACCAATTATGGCACACAGTGCCTGTGGTCGATGCCAACATACAGTACTTGCGGTGTAAATCACTGTATATCCATTCTCCAATGAATAATTATGCTGTTTTTTAGACTACAGCACAAGTTCATGTGTGATAACATGCTGCGTATACAGTATCCTGTTTGAAGTTTAATTGGATCATTTTTGTGTTCAATCCAAGTTTTTCTTTAGCTGGCATTGGCTTCAGGTTGCAGAGCCAATGGGTTCGGATTTTTACCACCACAAAGGCGAGGCGCTGAATGTACAGGACACTTTGTGCATCTGACATTGTGCATTGTGTCCCCATGAGACTTGTCGCACTCTCTTATTCATGGGATCCAGGTCCATGGCTATTTTGTGAGGCTGGCCAGGGCCGCGTGGTGTTGAGGGGAAAGGCTGCGGGATTTGGACTGATGGAGGCATTGGAGGGATGGTGTCTGTAGTTGGGATGAGAGGGAGACAGCGGGGAGCTGGGCAGTCGGTTTGTTCCTGTTCCATCCATGGGCTGGAGGCCAGAGCCTGGACAGAGAGGATGAGAGATGACGGAGAGAAAGGGAATGATGGAGAGCAAGGGAGCAGGAGTCAGAGGAGAGGGCATACACAAGTAGAAAAATAAAAGACAGAGATGGGGATGTGAGGAGAAGGAAAAAGGATGTTTTTATGACCAAGGCAGGAGGGCTTAAGAAAAAAGAAGGAGCGGGGTGAAGAGAAAGGCAAAGAGTGGAAGAAGAAAATGTCACTAGAACAATGATAGCAGTGGGGGGGTTTCTGTCCGGTCAGACCAACACTGAGATGCTAAAGAGGACTTAATGACGCCTGACAAGTGCAATTAATAATTAAAGCAGGACCCGACAATCATGTAGCTAGCATGTGACAATAAGCTTGACAAGCCTACTCTCCTGCCCTTCCACCTCCTTTCCTCTTTTGTCACAATTTTGTAATCTTTTCACTTTCCTCTCCTCTTATCACTCTCTTCCGCCTCTGTCGCTCCCTCCCCCTCTCTGTCTGTCTGTGTAATTTTGGCACTTATGTTCGTACCACACCCCTGCCCCCAACCCTGCCCTCTGTCGCTTTATCCATCACCCATCCGTTCTTTCTTTCTCCCCTCCATCTCTTTTGCTCTCTCACCCCTCCTGTCACCCCAGAACGGCTCACGCAAAACTGCAGCCGTCACTATCAGGTGTTGACGAGTTGCCCTACTTGATATTCATGGGTGAGATTATTTTGGGGAGGGGGGGGGGTATACAGGAGAGGGAGGTGATGGTGCGGGTGTGTGTGTGCCGGTTAGGGATGGGGGTTGGAGGGTGTACAGGGTGTACATGAAGCATCATTACCATATCAAAGACATGCTAGGCTTTTCTGTCCTAATGGTAATTACACTGCCCACAATTGGCGCTCACTGCTCGGATCACAACAACAAGAAAAAAAATTTCAAAAAATGGATGGAGGGATGAGGGGGAGGGGTATTAAAAGGAAGTGTGTGTGTGTGTGTGTATGTGTGGGTGGGGGGTGAGGGGGGTACAATTGGCTGGGGCTTTCAGGTTATGTTAATACCGCTCATCTATTTAATTAGTGGCTGGCGTTGGGCTTTGTTTACATCTGATGTGCCCCTTCTAGGGAAGACAGAGGAGAGAGAGAACGAGTATCAGAACAGAGAACAAGAGAGACAGAGAAGGAGGATAGCAGAGCGGTTTCTGGGGCTGGGTGGTGGGATGGCTGGAGCGAGGTGTGACTGCGCCTCTTGAAGCTGTAATGAGGTCCGTTGTGGATGGACCTTTGATAGGCCTCCTGGCTCCACCCCTCTTGCCCGTCTCCGGAGCCATGAGGGCCTGGTCTTGGGAATTAGCTCAGACTGCAGCCAGATATAAAGTCTGCTTGTCTGCCTGTTTCTCTGACTGACTGATCAACTGGCTGATTGGCTGACTAAGTGCTTGACTACCTAACTCCCTGCCAAACTGAAGAGCTTGTTGGATGATAGAACAGTGTCTGAAAATCCCTCCCTGCACACCTTTCCGGCGTCAAAATGGGGGGAAATTTCTGTAACTTTCATAAACCGACATTCAAACGATCACATTCACTTCATGAAGTGATTGGCCAGGTGTGCGGAAGTGGAAAAATAAACAGGGTTTGAACTAAATGTTCAATACAATTACAGATACTTTTGCAACTTTTTGTGTGTACAACTGATTTCTACTCCATGAATGCTTTCAAGGAACGATTGTCCGAATGTTTGACGTTATTCCCATTTCAGCTATTTTTGCTTGCCTCTCTCTATCGTGTCTCCATGATGATAATTCCATTAAGAGGAATTATGGCCTAAGAAAGTATTTTTGACTGATGGTGTCTCATCTCAGCTTTGGTTGCTGCTTGCTTAACTGACCATGGCTCCATCCTGTTTATGAAAATTTCGATTTTTCGGCTCCAGTAACAAAGATGGTGATGACTCCTCATCGAGAAACATCCTTCCAGAAGTCTGTTGTTGACATTACAGACTCTATAGTTATACTCTTGTACCTGACTGACCAGCCAACTGAATGGATAACTTGAATGATGAACTATAAGCAGGCTGGCTTGGCTGATCCACTCAGCCACTGTGCATGTGTTTGTGACTTTGTTTCAGCCCATGTTTGTTTTGAAGACATGATCTTTGGGACTGACTTTTTGTGTGCAATTTGCCTATGCATATGAGTCTTTACGCCTGAATGCGCACATTTCCGTCAAGTTATTGTAATGTGGAATGTTTTGGCTCCTGAATACCTGTGTGTGCATCTGTATCCACTTTTTAAAAAGGGGCTTGTGATGGGTATTGTAATAGAACCCATTTTACCGTGCTCTCAGGGGAAAGTGAACGGGGAAATGAGAGGAAAATGGGAGGGAAATGAGGATTTTTGCCTCTGTTAGAGTAAGCCATCATATCTTTCTATAGATATTTGATGGCTGTTGCAGTTGTTTCCAAGGTATGAGTCAATCAAGACCCCGGTCAGCACTGGATTGAAGTGCATATCAGCGACTCAACAAACAGAGAAAAAGAGATCAATATTCTAGCCAGAAATCATTACAATATATATGCGTGCATATGAGTACACAGCTGCATTCTCAACATTGAATGAAGTCTGTGTAACCTGTATAAAAAATTCACTGTGACATTTTCAGAAGGTCCAAAACAGGGAGGATTTTTTAAACGCCTTTCACTTCAAAGAGCAGACAGACAGACAGATATAGAAAAAAAGCCTTTTGGTTCCAAATGCTTGCCATTTCACTTACTGGCACTGACTGATGGGATGCTTTTTTTTTTTTTGCCCATGGTTTACTTGAAAATCCTGAGAATTGTCACCATCTTCTTCAAGGACCTCCAAGAGAGCGTCTTTGAAAAACACTTGTCTCTCAATTGGGGGTGGGTGGGTGTTGGGTGCTCAAGTCAGCTGAATCACAACAAGGCAGTGATTTTTTTTTTTTTCATGCTGAGATCTTTGAACATCGAGAGAGAGTAGAAGAGAGTTTATGATGAGAGATAGCAAGGAGAGGAGAGGGAAAAATGATAGGAGTGGTATATGAGATAAACAGAGAGTGAAATGTATGGTTGTGGGAGAGAGGGCCAATGAGACTGCTCTAGTAAAATATAGTCAGCAGGTCTGCTGTGTGAAAGCTGCCTCACTGGTAAACACAGTCAAAAAAAAAAAAAAGAGAAACAGAGGACTGCAGTAGTTATTTTACTGGAAAGAGGGCAAGAGAGGAGTGATAGCTCATGCTCAAGGAGAGAAAAGAGTGAGAAGAAACAGGGAGAGGAGAGGGAACAGCCCACATGCTATCACACTGTTTTTAATAACAGTGTAGCGGCGACCCGAGGCCTCCACGTCCACGCAACGGCTGTGCAATGTCTGCTCGGCGTCTGTGCCACACACAAAAGGGCTCCAATCCAAAAGTCAAGCCATTCTGCTCTGTCTGTCAGCTACAGGCTGCATCGAGGCAGAAGCATCCGAAGACCTCTGCCTCTTAACTTAGGTATTTACCAAGGGAGCCTGTGCTGAGGAGGCTCTTCATTCTCTTCATCCATAAAACGCTGTTCCACGCTCTTAGGCCATGTCCACACTAATAGGGTAGAAATGCTGTTTACATGTTGAAAGTAAAAAGCCTTTTCAGATCACCTTGGAAAAGTTTATCATTGACATTGATGTTAATAGAAAAATACTGAAATCTGTCTGGTTGAGTATGTGCAAGCCAGCAGTTTTACTCCTGGTCACTGCGCTGTACATCAGCCCTGAAATGCTCCCTTGTCCATGCTAACAATTCAAGACCTGTGTTTTCAAATATATCCACTTTGGACAGTGTTTTCAAGGAGATCAATTCAGGGTCAAAACGGCATGTTAAATGTATAGAAATCCAGATGTTTTTACATCTACGTGCTTTACACTTACACCCGTGTGCTGCCCAGTAGAACCAAAGCTTTCTACTGGGCCCACCAGCTTCAGCATCTCCAGAGCAGTCGAGGGTTTGGAGTCTTGCTCAAGGGCATCCAATTGACTAATTGAATGATTTAAGTAAAGGACTGTACCCTAGACTGTAGAGTTCTGCTACAAGTAAACATCTTTCTCTCCCATTCGTGCAGTCAGTCAAAACAAGAAAATATCACCAAAGCAGAAACAGGGATTTTTTCTGTAGCACTTGAATGGCGATTTATTATTGCACTTCCATAAAGTTTGGAAAGTCACAAGAAACAGATATAGAATGGTCAAAATTGAACCAGCAGAGGTCAAGATACATGACTTTTAGTTCCTACTGTAGGTCAAAATGCTGGATCCTACATTTCCCATAATGCAACTCAATAGCACCCACTTCTTTGAGACTTTACACCTCCTGTTTGTAATGTTGGATTTCTGTTTTAACTCTCAAGCCCAACAAACACAATTTGAAGTAACTTATAATGATATTATAAGTTATATTGGTGTTATAATCAGTTTCGGTTTAATTATTAATTCAGTTTTGTGGTGAAGTAAATATACATTGACATGTTTTTCAAGTAAGTAATTTCATAAAACTTGTTTTTCTTTAACAGAATAAAATGAGTAAAACTAGGATGAACTAAATTCTCCTGTTTAAAGTTTTTTTTGAAAAACATGATATATAGATTTATACAATCACAAAGACTACACAGGAAACAGGAACATTATCTAGTTGAAAACAAGTGTAATCATTTTATCCACTATTTTTGTACTTTTTTAACATGAAGAAAAGCTCAACAGTTACTGACTTATTGAATTGGGTATTTTATTGCAGTGTGAACACATGGCTCTTTGATGACTAAACTAAGTTCCAGTAGGAGGCGTACTCAGCGCAAGCAGTGCAACCTGGCCTCCACCTCCCTCCCTCCTCTCTCTGGAAGTCTCTCCCTCCACTTCTTTCCCTCACTTCTTCCTCCTCTCCTCACAGTGTATCAAGTGCATCATCCTCTCACACCTCGCTATGCCCTCGAGAACAGCGCCCCCCCCACACACACACACACATACACACACACACACACAGCGCACATGCACGGCAGCACCTCGTAAGCGAGATAAGGAACTTGCAACACCAAAGGGTCCGGCTTCTGTCACCCTGCTACCTCGCCTGGACCACATGGCCTCGGGTGCAGAGAGGAGCGAGAGAACGGAGAGAGGAGGAGTGAAAACAAGAGTAGGAGGGGAGAAAAAGAGAGCTCAGGAGGGAGAAAAAAAAAGGAAATGTGATAAAGATGCAGAAGACGAAGAGATGAAAGAGGAAGAGAGACAGATGGGGCCAGAGAGAGGGAGAGAAAAAGGCTTAGACACAGAGAGCTTAAAAAAAAAAAAGCAGTGAGTGAACGGCAGCAGTGCCAGCAGAGAGGGACTGTTGTTTTTGGTGCATGTTGTCGGTTGGCTTGCCACCAGTTAGCATGAGGCAGATGCAACCGGGAGTGCTTGGTAATTATCGCGGTGAACCTCCCTCAGAGCACATGTGCTTTCCGCTTGCTAATCTTCACAAAGATTCAACGTGGCCAGTCTGGTTTTCAACATTTCACCTCTGTTAAAACAAAAGCAAAAAAAAAAAAAAGAGGAAGAGAACAGCAGCATGTATAGTATATGAAAATTGTAGTTACATCGACTCCTGCGTGTGTTTTGCTCAGAGCAAAGAAACACAATTCAGATGACACTTTCTACCATCTTTTTTTTTTTTTTGCTTATTTGTTCGCGTCTGTGAGATCTACATCTCGCCGAACATCCGACTCTTCCTGTTGGCTGGTGCGTTTACTGTCGTCTCTTATCGTGTCGAGTTCAGCAGCTACCGCGCTCCTTTTCAACAGGTGTTTGTGGATCCCACTGTAGGAGAGCCGGCTCCTGCAAACTCCTGATAAGCCTCGGTGCATGCGACTCACCCAGTCACCGATAGAATCTGCATATACCTGCAATCATATGCTCCAGCCAAGTGACAGAAGTATTCCCTCGCTGACGGGCAGAGATAAGTTATCTCCATCAGCTGTGCCTTTCTGTACTTTGAACATAGTATTCAGATACACTTGGACTCACTTTACATAAACTAAAGTCCCAGTCACATTGGTCAAACTGCCCTTAAATAAGTGTATTTAAAATTGAACTGAACTTTATATACTGCTTGTTGGGGCATTATCAGATTAACTTGTACAAATGTCAGAACAAATGTTGCCTAGTACAACAGATTAACATATGAATTACATGCTATGAGGTCTTACAGTTTATGTATTCAAGCGATACAAAGAGGCACATGACAGGACATAAGTGCAACATAATCAAAAAAGCCGAGGGGCACTTTTAGATGGTAGGAATGCAATTCTTTTTGGTCAAGGCTGCTGCAGGACACGTGATACAGCATGTCTCTCCATCACATGTCCTTGTAACTGTGCTGCACACAACCCCTATTGACAAAATAACAACAAAACATAAAAAAAAAAACAGATTTAGAAATTAGTGCAGCTGGGTGGCCAGACACTTTATCTAGGTAATGTAAAAGGCTTTTTCCACTGACACTCATTAGTTGAAAATAGTTGTTTTAGGTAGTTTATTAAAGGCTTGATAATAAAGGAACACCTGCTGATCCCTGCCGGATGGGTTTTATTGCTTGTCCACTCTAACCCCTTTCTTTTAAGCTTTTTAGCAGCCCTGAAGTGATTGTGTCGCGCCTCAGTTGAGAAGGTTGCTGACTGGGCCGTGGTGCTGTATTTGCTCTGTGTCACAGTTGACCCCTTGAAAGTTGTTTTTACCTGCTTGGATCAAAGGAGGTGCTTTAAAAAAATCATTTTAGTGCTGGGATGGTCTTTGCCAGAGGTCAAAATGAAAATAAATCTCAAGAAGAGCATTATCACCTATTGACTTTCATTTGAACTTGGATGCTCTTGCAGAGAAAGAAAAACTGTCAAAACAGAAATAGCTAAATGATACTTAGCACATATTAGAATCTCCCCCAAAATGTTACATCTTAGAAATGTGGTGTTCATTTTTTTAGAATAAACCTTCTAAGGCTGTCACTTTTTAACTTTTTATGCAAAATTCTACGGTTTCAATGGATGAAAAAAAGTTATTTTCAATCTGGAATTATCTGACCAAATTCACAGCACATAAATGCTCTCTCTGATCTACTGCATGTGCCCTGCCTGGTGTCTCAGTAAACAAGGCAATTGTTGTTCTCTTTGTCCTCTTTGATGAAACCCTCAAATGGTACTGAACGTATGAGCATGACAGCAAATCATCTGAGAAATCATGTGTGGAGGGATTTTGATTCAAAACGTAACTGGAAAGAAAATGTGCTGATAAAGGTGAGGCTGCAGTAACATTACCACAACATAAAATCTGTCAAGTGAGGTAGCGGAGGAGTGGAGGCTCTGTGAAAAAACGGAACAGCATCAGTTCTACAACATACTTCAGGATAAGGCAAGTGGGTTTGCGTTTGAATTAATACAAACAAATTACATGTTAAACATCATCTGGTCAAACTTTTTTTGAAAAAGTGACAGCCATAGTACCTTGCATTTCAAATCAGGTTCTTGTAAGTTTTTAAATTGACTCTGTTGGAATAATAAGTAGCATATTGTATTTCTGGTGAGTTACTAAATTGACCTTCATTGCTACTATTCCTGTATCATCCTAGATTTCCCTGAGAAACACAAACATTTATCCTCCTAGAGCTGCAACTATTTTAATTATCAATTCATACTGAACACCTTTGGGTTTTTGTCAGACAAAACAAGCAATTAGGGCATTATCTTCACTGTTGTTTGAAATTTTAAACAGTGTATGACTTATTGATTAATCAAGGAGAGTTTTGGGTAGAGCATTAAAACAAAACTATGTAGGTTAGAAGTCGGACTACTCAAAATACAGAATTTAAAATTTACTTACAGAATCGTTAATATCTTGGCAGTGATATATCCTTAATGAAATCCTACAAAGCTGTACTTACAAGGAAAAGTTGTTGCCTTGTGCACTTATCAAAATGTGGTAGTTTTGAGATTGTAAGAAATGAGACAGCAACTGTAGGTCAGCTGTTATCCAAATCTGACATGTCATACTAACAAGCAGAACTACTGTATGCTCTCTGTCACTCTCTCTCTCTATCTCACACGCACACACACACTCACAGAGCGCCCCCCCCCCCCCATACTTTCTTCCCCTGTACTCTCTCTGGAGCCTGACCTCCTGTAAGTACCATGTAATCTTTGCTGTTGGACTAATACTCTAGCCTTTCCCTCCGCAGGTCAGCAGTGGCTTTCCATCTCGAACATGTCTGCTGAGATAGTTGGTGTTCCTTGCAACCTCCACCCCCCTCCTCATCCCCCCACACACATACATACACACACCCTATGCTCAACACGGGCAGTTAATGTTGAGCACAGTGAGCCTTGTTGTACTTGAAAACAAATCACTGCAGTGTGGCTTAATAATGTAATGAGTCTTTTAAGCCGCGCAGACAAGTTGATCCGCTCCAGTACAAATATGGCAACTTTTTTTGATTACATGACCCCCTGCCCTCCCCTCATCAAAGTGTTGTTTTTGTTGTCTTATCAGCACATTAATTCCTAAATAGGTCAATCCAAAGACACATGCAACTATCTGAATTGAAGCACAGGAGCACAAAGTAAGAGAAGAGGGAGGAAGCGTGAGAATCTGTCTTTAACAGATAATCTGCGCTTCTTTTATTCAAGAGCAAAGGCCACATATTTTCCTAAATGTGATATTCTGAAAGACAATAAGGCGAGAAAAGTTCACACGGAACATTTTCTAAATGTTGTATTGGGAAGTTACCCATTTGACCCGGTGGTTAGGAACAAATAACGTTGAATCTACAGTTTTGACAAAGGAACACTACCTTGAAATAATCAATTACTGTAAGAAACATCTTTGCTTTTGGAGTCCAAACTCTCTCCAAACCACAAAGCACTGATGAAAGCAGGCTTGCAAGAAAAAAATAAGAACAAAAAAGTATTTTCATGTCATTCACCTGGATTCCTGCTCTGTATAATCCAACACTAAGAAAAAAAAAAATAGAATGCAATAGTTTTAAGCAGATAAATACAGGCTCACACTATGCCATTTCTTTTCTCCATTTATTTCTGGCCTTTTCATTCCACTTCTTTTATTCACCTTTTTTATTTTCTATGTTCCAGCCTTTTTTTTCGTGAATATTTGCCACTGCATCGATTTTGGTCATGGCTGTGGACTCAGTCGCTCAGCTAAAAGCTGAAAAGAATTCTGGGGTGATAATGGCACAGATCGGGAGGTCATTGCTGTCTGCGTTTCAGTGCATAAAGAGAGCTTGTGTAAGAGATACAGCATTGTCTGTTGTACAGCATATAGCAGAGGTCAATCTCAATCAGCTTCTTTTGCCAGGGGTCTCAACACTGATATCCAAAGCGTCATTTTTCTCCTCTTTTGTCTCTGTTGAACTCACCGTGTCTGAATTCCAGTTATATTTCATGAGGGACAACCTCCCTACAAGCGCGGTGATTTGCTTCCTGAACAATGCCAGTTTGGGCATCGTGAAACTGAGACAGCTTTGACCGTGGCACCTTACCAGTAATTGAGTTCTTTTGCCGGTCATGTGTGGGGTCAGTTTCCCTGCAGTTGGGGTATGGGGGTGGTGGTGGTGGTGGGGGGGCGCGGGACCATTGAAATCGTGGCTCTATTGTGGAGACTCTGGGAGAGGCTGGAACAACAGTGTGCAAGGCCTGTGTGCTTGATAATAGACTAGCAGTGCAGTCATTATCTGTCCAAGGACTCCAGAAAGGAGCTTTTAGAGCAGATGCTCCCCTAACTCAAGGTTTGTACATACAGAAAGTCAGAGAGAAAAAGACAGAGCCGCCTGAAGCATAAAGGACTGCCTGCAATATTCCTTTGTTTGGATAGATCACCTTCCTCTCCTCATGGCCACTTCTCTCCCTTCATCCATCTCTTCTCTGTTTTGCATGTAGCCTCCTCTTCCCGGTTACTCATCAAAACTCTTACCCCACTCCCTTCAATGTATTCCTCTAATCATGATTTCCTGTCGTTGGTCCCCTCACTTTGCACGGCCTGCTTCTCTCTCCTCTGCTGACTTGTTCGGTAATGATCCTCGCTCTCTGTGACGACTGGAATCCTTTTGTGCCGTCTGACACGTTTTATGTTTGAAAGGGAACAGAGGGCGTTTTTACAATGGCCTTTTATGCCCTGTGAGAAATATATGAGTCTTTTGGCGCGGCTAATGAAGGCGCTTTCATGTCCCCCACCAGTAGAAGTGTATAGAGATGGATTGTCTGGGGCCCACACAGGCCCCAGTGTAGCCCGCAGCACATTGTGTCGGCCCCCAGTCTTTGAGTATTGATCTAACGGGGGAAATGGAGAAAGAAAGAACAGAAAAGGGAAAAAAAAAGAAAAGAAAAGAACAATCTCCGGTTATACTGTTCACTAGTTTCCGCTCACACTCTGACATTCGGACAGGAGAGCAAGCGAGGTGAGCCTACGCTGACAGGCTACGCTCCGCCCCCCTGCACTCTCGCCGCTTCACCAACACGACCATCATCATTATCAAGGTGACCATTACTCCCCCTTGTTTCAAAGACAGTCATTACGGCCCCTAAGAACAGAGGCAGGGCTTCAACTGAGGACAGGGGAAGAAGAAAGATAAGCGGAGACAGAAAATAAGGAGGGGCGGACAGATGAGAAAAGAGAGGAGAGGAAGAAGAGGAGGAGGAGGAGGAGGAAGGGGTGTGATGAAGAATTATGATGAGGAGAAGTGTGATTGGGGAAGGGAGAGAGGAGGAGAGAAAGAGAGGACGTGTGGGAATAAGTGAAATAATTATGGAGGCCACTTCACCAAGGGCATATTGTACTGTGCAGAAAGTAGCTTCAAGTACACACACACACACACACACACACACACACTGTACGGATGCACTCATGTCAGCCTATGTCAGCTCCTGTCAGCTCTCAGATGAGGGCAGCATTAGCTAGTGAGGGTCTCGTCGCACTGCCGGGGGTCATGGGATATGAAGTCTCATTGTGGATTTAATTGTCTCTTTATAATCAGATTAATTAGCAAGCGTATGCTTGTCAGGAGCAGCTTCCTACCCACACATACACACGAACACACACCGACCACAACACCTACCCTCCAACCTTCACTATATCACCCTCGGTGTGTTTGCCCTGAACTACACTGAGGTTAAAGTGTGTGAAGACGAGAATGAGAGTTTTAGCCTTGTCTGCACACAATGCATGTACATATCTCTTCAAGTATGCATCCCTTTCCCTTTTGTGTGTGTATTGGTTCGTGTGTGTGTGCTGTGCAGGCGAGCTGGGGACGGATATCTTTGCCGACAGCGGAGAACAGAATTATTCCAAGCGTTTAACATCTAAGGCCGCAGAACAAGGCGTGTGTGTAATACAAGGGCCGTGAGTTCAATGGAAAAACAAGAAAAGGGATTTTTTTTTTCTTTCTTCAAGAGTACAAGAGGGAGCGGGGTAAATAATTCATTTCCTTTGGCTCAGGGCACGTCCTATTGTCACCGCCTAACAAGCACAAGGACAGGCGGCCGGCGGGCCTCTTATTGCTTGTGAGCGGCAGAGAGAGGAATGGAGACAGAGAGAGACAGAGCGAGAGGAAGAGGGGAGGCATGGAAATGCGCTCTTTGATCCTCCCTCGTTAGCCCTTGGTGAGCTTCCTCTGCTCACCGCCGCCCAGAGAGATGGTCAGATCGCGCCCCTGGCTCTGTCAGGTGTGTGTGTGTGTGTGTGTGTGTGTGTGTTCACGTAGTTTAAAGTGTGTGAGTGTGTGCATGCCCTGGTGAAAGGACAGTAAAGACACTTCCTCTCTCTAATGCAGCCCAGGTGGAGGTGCTGCTCAGAGGGGGCCCAAGAATTCAAACACAAACACACTCAACTATGAGCTCAGATTATGCAAGAATGCAAATGCAAACTCACATACGGTTGAAGTTTATAAAAATGCACATCCATTATTTATGTCACGTCAGACATCGTCAACACTGAGCAGTCTAAATCAGAAAATGCGTTTTATGTGTGATACCGCCGAGTGTCCATGCTCCTCAGGTCATGCCTAACAATTGGAAAATAGCTCTTCTTCTTCTTCTTCTCCCTCTTTGGATCAGCAGATAACAAAATTTTCCATCACGCCCAACATCTGGTGGGGAGTAGCACTGATATAGCTTATTAACTCATGGCTGGTTAAATCACTGTGGTCACATATACTGTGTTTTTAATCAGACACTTCATTTATTATCACTGAAGTTTAAGAAATAAGTTTAAGTAATAGCAGTCCACTTGTATAACAGTCATTATGATCATTGTACTTTCTCTCTTCATCCCTCTCATTCTCTCTCTTTCTATGTCATTGTTTTGTGGGGGAGAAACAGGGGGAGGTCCAGGCCTGCGAGGGGACAAGGTCCAGGCTAATGGCAGGAAGTCTTTAAAGTTTGCAGCCGCCGCATTTCATCTAAGCACAGAGGGAGCCCCCTGGCCAAAGACCCCTGCTTTGATCCTCTCTCTCTCTCTTTCCCGGTCTGTTTCTCTCTTGGCCTCTCTCTCTGTCTCTCTCCACAGCACAAGGGCAGAGCTGTCGGTTAATTAACAGAGCTCTTATTACACATGTCCTGTAAATGCATGTACAGTACAGGCACTGATACATGTACATACACATACACATAAACACACATTTGGTTGGGTGTAATTTGGACACACACACACACACACACACACACACAGTAACACAGCTAACAAGGCAACTAAAAAGTGTATACTCACAATGACTTACAGACACAAACACACTTTGTGCCTGTTTTTTTCTGACTCACCCCAACCAATTTAAGTTATCTTCATCTTATTCCGGCACAGTTGTCTTCCTGGCAGTTTAGTCAATGTGATACCAATCTGCCCAGTTAGATACGTGCTGTAGGTGGCTTTTATTTGATGTCATGTAGCGTTGCACTCAAGTTAAGTGAAATTTGGTTTCATTCTGGAGAAACCTGTGTGTCCAAGCATGTGTGTATATCAGAGCAAAATGTCTTTCCTTTATTTCTCTACAACTCTGATCTCTAACTCAGCAGCTAGCATTAAAGACAACAAACGACAGTAACTACTGTGAAGACCAACATCTTGACAATACAAAAGTCACACCTAAAACGCCAAGAGCAACTGTCAAAAAACTGAAAATAAAAACTTAATTATTTCCATAATGACACACCAGGTCACGGCCAAATGTAGCAAATGGCTCAAATTCACCTTCACAAATGTGACAGTGTGGAAAAAGAGATGGGAAATAAATACTCTCAGCTTAGCACAATTAGTTTTATGAATTCATAAATTCACAGAAGGTCGAGTGCTGCAGACCAGCACTTGGCTGCTGGCCTCATGCCAATGACTGCAGCAAACCAATGCCAATATCACACAGTTAAACAGCTTAGACCACTGACACTAACTACAGTAAAGATAGAAATATTTTAGAGCTCCAGGGTTTCCCTTTGGGTATTGTGTCTAACTGTGTCCTACTTGTAAAAATCCAGAAGGTTTTCTTTCTTTCCTAATATTGCCCCATGTGGGGCACACAGTACAATGCAATCGTTTAATCACCTGCTGAGCTGAATCCGACAGACCCCAATGCATCTCATCTAGCTATGATGGTTTAAACAATGACCTCACTCGTTTAATACTTAAATAAACACTTGGCATTTGTTGTGTGATGGTGGTGCCACTGCTCATTTCCCCTGAAGATTTATAATCCTAATATTATATTTCATAAAAATGCAAAGTTCTTCTGACATTAGCACAGCCGATCTTTATTTCAGACAAGGCCTCTACTACGAAACACTGCAGGAAACCATGAACTTGCGAGCAAACTAAGGCCTGTGAAGAGTGAGGAGTTGGGGAGAAATTGTTGCTGCCCTCAAATTACCTTGTGAGCCAAATGTCAGTGGTTTGATGGATCAATAACTCTGGCTAGCAAGTGATTGGCATTCATCATCGTCTGTGTGATGCAATGTTGTTACCTCAACCTTCTTCACAGCAAGATGGGAGTTATGGTCAGTAAAACAGAGATATCATGCAATATGAAGTTTTAAAATCATGTCTATGGTTTGTCTCGGATGTTGGATGTAGGATGTTGTGTTATTATTGTTACACAGCTCTTTATGACACTTAAGATAAAAGCTTCTTATGAATATTTCTACTACAGAAAACCTGAAAATGTGCTTATCTTGACCAGGAGAGGGGTGTAGATTTTGTTGTATCAAATTGTGATGCAATTAAACAGCCATCAGTAGCCATTTGTATCCGTATTCTTCAGCTAACAAGTCTTTAATATCTCATTCAATAAAAGCCACCACTCTCAGCCAGCCGGAGAGCTACATTCGATCTAAGAGAGGGCACCACAGCTGACCCTGTCGCCTCTTCTCTCCTCTCTCATACTGTGTGCGTGCCTGCGTGTGTGTGTGTGAGTGTGTGTAATACTTGTGGAGAGGTATTAGCCTAATGGCAGTTGCATTCAAACACTTTTATTAGCTTTTCACGTGCCTCTGCTGGGCTCCAGCCACTGTTTCAGAGCCACTCGCTTTAGCACAACACACACACACACACACACACACACACACGGCCTCTCTCTTGCTCTATCTCTGTCAAGCACCCACACCCACCAACACACACACAGACACACACACACACACACACACACACACACACACACACACACACACACAGTCACAGGTCTCTAAGTGAGACAGGGCCCTGGGTAATTTGCTGTAGTGGAGCGGAGTGGCACTAAAAGCCTGCTGGGTAATTGAGAGGCTAGGGGACGGAGTGAAGCCGACTGCCCTCTGTGTTCATGTGTGTGTGCGTGGAAGTGTGCGTGTGTGCGTGTGTGTGTGTAAGCGAAGGCCCCTGCTCTCTCTCATTATGCTGTGGCTCCTGCCTGCCTGTCATTGTCTGGACGCAGCGCCCACAGAAAGCAACAGTAATGCGCAGTGACACGCGGCGTGTGTGTTTGTCTGACTGTATGCGTTTCTCTGTGTGTGTGTGTGTGTGTGTGAGTGTGTGTGGGTATGTGTGATGTGCAATGAGACATTATGTCCTCTGAAAAATAACAGCATCCTCACCATGCCCTCCCATCTCCTACACATATGCACAAATGCAAACACACGCATAAACACACACACTTATCCACTGGTTGTATCTTGTCTGAAGTCAGATGGTAAACATGAAGTCTCAAACCACCACCCACCTCCTCTCTTGGTCCCTCCCTTTGCTCCACTAACCCTGTACATATTATACCACCCGTTTGCACTGAATGTAGAACGTGTATACATGGCCAGATGTATGGCTTTTTTCTTCTTTCTTCTGGGTTTAGAAAGAGTTAGGGCCCACATTTAAGAATGACCTCTAACGCTTTCAATCCACTTTTATTTGGGCAAGGTCTGAGATATCTATCACTGAGTCTTCTTCTATTCATTCATTCAAATATTTCTTTTGATAACTACGTGTTCTGTTGATTACCCAGAGTAATGAGGACCTTGTCTCTGAAAAGAGATGTGTGAGGAGGGACCCAAAAATTCCTGCGATTGTTTAAAAAAATGTCATTGTAAATCTTTCAGTGAACCTTTCAAATCCCCTTTCTAAGAACTCTCCTTGAGAGGGGATACACTAGCGCTTCTCCCATTCCTGGAAACATTTCCTGTAGTCATCTTTTGTCAACATGATCAGAACCTCCTGCAATTCTTTCTGGATTTCTTCCACGGTTGCAAATATTCTCCCTTTCAGTCCCAATTTTAGTTCCACCAAGCTGTAGGCGTACGCTACCTAGCAGCAAATCCAATAACTACGCCCTTCTCCCATGATATCAATAGCTTCCGGGAATTTTTGGGTTCCTCATTTTAGCTGTTTAATTGTGTCAATATAATTTTGTAATACTGTGAGCACCACAAACAAAATATTTGTGAGTTAAGTGAGAAACATGTTTTATTGTAATTTGGGTGAGGTGAACCTTTAAGGTATAGCAGTCTTTGGCTTGAGGAATAAATCTAGAGGATTCTGATGGAAGCACAGATTAGTTATTCATCCATACTCCTCTTTCTTCCCCTCTCCTCTACCACCTGACTGTTGTGGAAGATATCAATACAGTGTCTCCTCTCCTCAATATCTGTCACTCACAATATCTTCAGGTGGACCTTTCATTGTACATGCATGACATGCTTACATACAGCTCGCCATGGTTTGGGTGCAAATGTGTCCTGCTGAAGTGTCCTTGAGCAACACAAGCGGGATTATAATGTCTACTAGATTCAGAGGTTTCAAAAGATTTTTCTTTTCTCTACCTGGACCATCTGAGGTTTTTCTGTTCGGCGTACATGTTGTCCACTGAGATGTATTTCTTCTTCTAACAAAGGACGTCACTGTTGATTCCAAACCAATGAAAGCTTAAAGTTATATTGACAAAACTAGCGGTAAATAATGTCCTCAGTTACTGAGGCTTGAGGTCAAATAATACAACACTTTTGAATTCCTCTGCACAACAGCTAATTTGAGCAAACGGTATTTTAAAGAATCTGAATTTGAAAATGTTTCCTGTTTTCTTTGAGATTTTGGGAACAACAAGGACACCAACAGAAGTGAAATAGATTCCACCGTGCATTGGGACAGAAATAATGTTTTCATCGCCGCTAGCAGTGACAAGCTCGTTCACACAGCAAAACGTGGACACACACTTGCACACATACACACACCTATGGCCCTACAAGCATATAACATCCATGTAAACTGAATATTTTTTAGCCTTTTCAGATTTTTCTCCATCACTCTACATTTGTATTTTTTTCCACTTTGTCTTCTCCATTACTGTAGTTTGACCTGTTTGACGCCAACAGCTCACTCTTAGTCTTTCTCCTCCTCCTCTCTCTCTCTCTCTCTCTCTCTGTGCTGCTCCTCGCCTCCCTCTAATTGATGCTGACATCAAATCAATAATTTCACTTTTTTTTTTGTCCTTTTGTCTGTTTGTGGTTCTTGGCTCAGATGGCATTGGTGGGGAGAGAGAGAACTATGGAAACTGATGGAGTGTCCCTTGTTTCTAAGAGAAAGGGAAGAAGAATGAGGAAAAACAGGAGGAAATAAAAATGGGAAGGTAGAGAGGTTGAGAGAAACGGGAGACAGACATCCAGGAAAGGAGCAGAAGAATGTCACAGCAGCATTGTCTGAAGTGCGCAAATGTATGGTCTCCATACTGACAGAAACATAAACACACTACTTGTCAACAGGCCTTCGCTCACATACGTGTGCAAATGCCTTTATACTGTGTTGTTGGTTTGTGTGTGTCTGTATATCAAGGCTGGCTCACCGCTCTCAACCATGCATAGCCCTAACTGTTGTGTTTTCATGTGCTTTTCTGCTGCAATGTGATCAGCCAAAGCATGTTAGGTAAGCCATGTCAGAGTAGAGGGCTGTAAAAGAGGCTTTCCCCCTCCTTCCACCAAGTCTGTCACTCTCTCTCCTTCAGTCTGCCTTGGATTTTACTCTGGCAAACGAGAAGCCAAGTAATATAAATGTAATCATTTTCACTCATTTTCAGTTTGCAAGTTAGTATTTAGCTGATGCTCTCACCTGGAGTAATTTACGCCACACAAGCAGTGCAACAAATAACATTTAAAGGTTAGAACACTAGCAGGAAGTGAGAGGAAGGTTCAAGGAGATTTGTCCTATTCAGAGAAGCCAGTTGTGTTGGAAAAGCATTTTGACTACAGAAGCTCAGACATGCTGCCAGGAGCAGATGATGACTTTTTAAAAGCTGAAATCACTTTTCTGGACATGTTGGAGATCTGTTGTTCACTGTATTTTCAATGCATTATATTAGGTGATTTCATATGTTATCACAATCAAAATAGTTACCTGTTTAATCTTCATATTGTGGCATAAGGATGATCCTTGTAATGATCCACAATTAAATTTAAAAAACACTTTTGTTTCGGGGAACAACATTATAAAAGCTGAACAATCCCTACTGTATCACAGCATGTGCCACAGTGTTTTGGGTCGTGACACTGGGGGAAGATTGGTAAGAACGGACAATTTGCAATTACATGCACATGTTAACATGTTGCAGAAGAGAGATGTCTCTTTGGCTGAAGATGTAGATTATTCCTCTGACTTTACTCGGCTCAGTCATCATCAGATGGGGACGCAATCTGCCTTCAAACTTCAAACCAAGAGCATCTGTAAGCGTATATATCTCATTCCACCATGTTTCTTTTTCACATTAACTATGGATTAGTTATTTCTCACTTTTCACAGTCAGATTACTGTAAAACTGTAATATTGTACAATAAAGGATAACTTAACTGTGGCAGTATGTCATTTCCCATAGTAAGAAGATGAGATGTGTGAAATGTGGCCAACTGACAGGCATCCTTAATGCGACAGAAAATGGGGAAGTTTGTTGACAAAAGATGCACAGCAGCTACTGTTTCAGACACAACCACAAATGTGCAAATACAGGCGGGCACAGTGACACACACACAGACAAGGGCACACTCATACAAGCAAATAGACAAGCATGCTGTGACCACAAATAAAAGGAAGTCAGTGTGTAAGATAAGCTTTAATGAATTTATAGAGGCAAAATCACACTTATGTTCCCATCTTACGTGTTTCTCCATCAAGACCGCATGAACTGTATGTGCAAGAGACACAAATAGAACCGGCAGCAGTGTGACATTGAGGTAGCGTATGGGAAAGTGAATGCTTGGGGGTCAGGGTGTTGGACAGGCGTATAGATTTTTCTTTCAGCTCTAGTGACCTGAGTTCAATCCCAACTCATGAAAAATGTTTACGCAGTGAGTGACCTTTTCATTCTAAACAACTATTTTTTTCTTCTCTTGTCTATTTTTTAAACATTTTCATCCTGTTTTTTCACTTTAGGCTGACTAGCCAAAATGTTGCAATTTATAACATTGTTTTTCATCATCATAAAGAACCATTGGACCTTAGCTGTATCTCAGTTCAGGGTTTTTTGTGTGCTTCATACATTCCTCTGAGACTCCTCATACTTCTCAGTCCTAGTTTATATATGAATGTCCAATCATATAAAAAATCTGTGATATTCATCACAGCTATTTCTTTTGTTCACTCTTTTGAATAAGCAATAAGGACAACTACATTCTCAATCATTTTGTTGAATGTAGTTGTAGTTAAGGACATTGTTCCAGGCCTTGATATTGTGTATGTATCTGAACATTCAATTAAGAACATAACAGAATGTATACATGTGCTTTTTAAAGAGCTATGCTTCAGTGTGACCATCAATATACAGTCAAGGCTCTAGGGTGAGGGTCAGAGATTTCTTCATTATTACTGGAGCCACTGCATGAATACTCTGAATGCTGCACTGCCTGATTGTGTGCATAAACAATGTTTTTCTGAAGGTCATACGGGAGGTCTTCCTTGGGTCAGCTATGCATTAAACGTTGATGTATGTTTATACCATTGTTTCCAGGATATGTTTTTGCTTCAGTTGTGTTACCTAAAGCCTTGTGGCCTCCAGCGGGAGATGGAAAAAATGTAGAATGGAAGAATCAATATTCTGGTTACACAGAATTTTGTGAGACAATTTTTATTGCATTCTTAAAGAGGATTTCTAGCAGGTTGTGCAGTAGGAACTGTGTTTTAAACGGCTGGTTGGAAAATGTCAGATGTCCAAACAGAGGACAAAAGCTTTCACGAAATTAAAGATCATGCTCATTTTCTTGTTGAAAACAGCTTTAAAATATCTCTCCAACACAAGCCCATTAAACTGTTGTTTAAGTAGTGGGTCATTGTCAACTGTCATTTGACTTAAAAGCTACAAAATGGCAAAAGTGAAATTACATGGATTTTTTTATATTGACATTGAAAATAGGATGACAGGACTGCAGGACCATAACACAATCAGATGACAGTGGAGACGGCTGGATAACCTGATGGTTAATATGAACCAAATTATACTGGATTCAATTTTTCTTTGTTGGACTAGTTGAGTAACAACTAAGACTGTTAACTTAGTGATGGACCTATTAAGTTGTGTTAATTAGCTTGTAATGAGATTACGAAAAAGAGAAGGTCTTTGATTCTAACAGACATCATTAGAGGGAGAGGGTTCAGTTTTATTTGTTGTAAAGTGAGGTTTAGCTCATTCATGGATCTCATCACATGCTGACCATCCATGCTGCCACACTCATCCTTCATGGACTCTTGTTATCTAAAGTGAAATTACTCAGCAATCAACCCGAATTTCAAAAGACAAATAGCAGTGATGAAATATGATGTCACCTTATTGATTTTGCAGTGCTTTCCATTTGGAAACATGGAAAGCAGAGAATCAAATCAGCCCAAAACACCAGCAGCTTATAGAGCCGCAGTGGCTTGCTCAAGGACACTCGGTCAGGGTAAATAATTGTCAACATACCTTCCTTATACTTATGTTATACATATCTCAAATTTTGATTATAAGATAACTCCCCTTTTCCAACACCCGTTTTTGGAAAAGTACCTTTTGAAGATACAACACACTGTCACTGTTTATGAAGTAAAGACAAACCAAACACTTTTAGGGCTGACTAACTCAGTAACAGAAAATAACTATACAGACTCACTATAAACAGACTTGAAGACACCCGCCAGTCTAGCAACATTAAATTTAGCAACAACCCATAATGCAACACTCTCTACAGGAGCCAGAGTTACAGTGGTGGACTCCCTGTACAAAAAGAATATCTGATGTTGTGAACATGTGGTCGTCTAGTTCTCGAATATCGGATGACTCCCACTTCAAAAATGTTAATCCTGTACATATCAGTAAAATGGTCTCTGACCAGTGGTGGAAAGTGACAAAGTACATTTACTTTAGTACTGTACTTAACTACTTGTACTTTACTTGAGTATTTCCATTTGATGCTACTTTATACTTCCACTCCACTACATTTCAGAGGGAAATATTGTACTTTCTACTCCACTACATTCATTTGACAGCTTTAGTTACTTTTCAGATGAAGATGTGACACAATGGATAATATAACAAGTTTTTAAAATACAACACATTGTTAAAGATGAAACCAGTGGTTTCCAACTTTTTTGGCTTTAGACGTCTTACAAAAAGCAGTGTGTAGTCAGGGTCACATTTCAGATGTCTATGAGTTGTTTACAGCTCCACCAAATAGTGATTTTTCCCTCTAAACTTCTCGCATGGTTTCATTCCAATAAATTTTCAAATTATCCATTACATCCCCAAAAATAAAAGATTAGAGAAAAAGTCCAAAAACTAAAAACAGATTCGTGTATCAGAACTTTGTTTTTTCTTCTTTCCTCTCCCATTAATCATCTCACGACCCCTCAGATTTATCTGATGACCTTTTGGAGGGGCCCAACAACCAGGCTGGGAACCACTGGACTGAACTAGCTAACTGTACATAAAGTAGTTGAAACTGGCTCCAGCAGCTAGAATAGTAACATGCTGCTGAAACACTGACGATTCAGTATTAATCTAATGATGTCATATATAATAATATCAGTCAGAAGGACAAAATTAGTACTTTAACTTGAGTACTTTAAGTACATTTTGTTGCTAATACTTATGTGCTTTTCCTTAAGTAGGATTTTTAATGCAGGAATTTTACTTATAATGGATTATTTTTATATTACTGTATTGGTACTTTTACTTAAGTAAAGAAGTACTTCCATCACTGTCTCTTACAACATATCTCATTTGTTTACTTGTAGCAGCAAAGTTCTGTTGTCTGAACCCAATCACACACTGGACTCACGTCCTGTACTTTGCATGCTCATATCCACCCCTGAACTTGTGTGCGTTACATAAATAAAGCATGTCCCTCATTCAACAATGTTGCCTGTTAACATAATCCAGGCAATGATTATGTGCCGTCACAATGTAACTGGGAAAACAAATTAGTATTATATAAATGTAATTTCCCAGAGACAGAATTGAGACTGCTGAACGTAAGACGGGGGTACATGAAAGTTTGATGGCTGAAAAATTTGTCACAGAAGCAGAAATTCTAAACATCTGGTTTTGGTGTTGCTTTCTGGCAATCGAAGAAAAACACTTCACTTTCTGTATTGTAGAGACTATCAAAAACAGCCTTGTGAAAGGGCAAAACTCCTTTTGAAATGATTCCACCACTACTTTTGCTATTTCTCTACCCATTTACAGACAACCCCTCAACAAGTATGGAAATTTGATGGAGATAATCTAAGCACAAAGGTCCATTTACGAGCAATCAGAGCTTTGAACCGAATCTCACGGTTCTCATTCGGCAAATGTGTCACATGAACTAATTTAGTCACGTGATAACAAGTGGCTGTAAATCTCTGTTGAGGGCGTGCTGCTGGCATCAGAAGTATAGGAATGTTTTTTGGCATTTGGCAAAAGGGATTGTGAGAAATACAGGAAAGAAACTTATGGAAGTCGAAGTAAAAGGCAAGTTAAGGGGAACTGAGTGAAATAAAAATATAATTAAAGCACAGTTCTATTCAAGTGTCCCAGTAGGCCATGACAGTGAGCCAGCATGCACAATATCCTGAAACTGAAGCAGCTAAATGGAATTCAGCCATCGTTAATTTTTATTATTCACACATGTGCTTTTCCTACTGTGACATGTCACAATGTTTGCAGAAGATTGCAAGCAGTGCTGCTGGTCAAACACCAGGGCAAAGTTAGTTTGAAGTTTAGAAATCGCCAGCTGATCTTGCACAGTACGTAGAGCATTGTGTTGAAGTTTGAGTTTAATGTTAAAGCTTACTACATTTGCAAACCAATTTCCTGAGGGAAACCCTGCACAGATAATAATGTGTTTGGGACTGTGACTGACAAATGCAAGTCCCTACTTTTGAAGGAGGGCTGATTTGTGTTTGCAATCTGTTGAACTCCACATCAGAACTTACGGTAACTTACAGGTCTTCTCCCTGTGATGGCACACTCATTGTGAAATAAAACTGTACACAACAAAAGATAACACCCATAATACGAGAAATAAAAACATCCAACAAGGCGAACACAATAGTCCCTGATTAAGATCTAATGTGATTTCACACTACTTGGCTTGGCACAGAGATTTAATTTACTGCCGCTGGACTTAGAGCAATATCAGCATTGACTTGGGGGCACAGAGGCAGAAAAAGGGGAGGAGAGGGTGGGAGGAGGACCAGGGTGTGTGTGTGTGTGTGATTGGGGGGGCTGTTGTGTTGAGGAGGTCAGATTGGGGGGATGGTGGTGGTAGATTGTTGGAGCTGAGGGGAGTCCTGTCAAGAATGGTATCAGCACAAGTGTTCGGGCCTGTGTTTGTGCTGTCGCTCTGTCTGGAGAAATTAGTCATGTCCCATACTGGAGACTAGGAAGCAACGAGACAGAAAGAGAGAGGAAAGAGGAGTGTATTTGGATGTGTGTGTGTGTGTGTGTGTGTGTGTGTGAGCACTCCTTCTGTGCTAAGCATGGTTGCTTCCCCTGGACTGAGCAACAGAAGATGAAGGGATTCAATTGCTCTGCCTTTTTATGTGTCGTCAAGTTCAGTGACACACAGATGCACGATATATATTTATGTAAGTAACCACGCACATACCTACAGATGCAGTACTATAAGAGCTTCACACACACACACACACACACATGCATACACACGCAAACACTCACAAGACAGACAACAGCCAGTGGGAATTCTCTGTCTGGTGAAATCAATAGAAATGTACACAGTCACAGACACACGGGACAAGAATATATTGTGTGTGTGTGTGTGTGTGTGTGTGCCACTGGTTGATCCAGGGAAAATGGCTTTTGTTGAGTCCCCTGTGCTATGTAACATTACAGAGTAATTACAGAGTGTGTGCTTTGTTTAGGGGATGTCTAATTATGCTGTTTGGGTTGTGCAGGGCCCTGGGGTGTCACCGTGTGTGTGTGTGTGTGAGTGTGTGTGTGTGTAGCCGGTGAGAAGACACTAATTGTGGAGGCGGTGTTAATGGTACAGCAACTGTCAGAGAGAGAGAGAGAGAGAGAGAGAGAGAGAGAGAGAGAGAGAGAGAGAGAGAGAGAGAGAGAGAGAGAGAGAGAGAGAAAGGTGGAAGCAGAGAGAGAGAATGGAGAAAAAAACAAGCATGAGTGTGTCACATTGGCCTTTCTCTTCTTCTGTAATCTTTCACTAACTCTCTGTCCATCAGGATGTAACCAGTATCACCTAATGCCACATGTCTGCCATTATCTAAACCCCTTTTTTCAGACATTGATTCTGTAAAATGTTTGTCTGTCTGTTAAAGTGTGGGATTTTTTGGCTTTCGAGCTGTAGATTTCTGTTGTGGAAAAGTTCCATGTTCAGTCTGTTCGAACATGACAGCTGTTACCCCCACAGAATTTGGCATCTGGCAGAGGTCACATACAATCTAACACATTAGCTCACAAAGTCAAATCTGCAACTTCAAAACCATCTCTGAGATCTCAGTGCATCATTTAGAGTGACACTCTAGTCTGGTTTAGTCTTATGATTGGTTTGCAAGTAAAATTTAATAACCTTGCCTTTAATTGCTTTTATTGAAAGGCGACGTATGGGGGTTAACCATAAACTCAAAAAGGCATGTCACATATTGTAATCTGGGAAGGGTCATTTTTTTCTCCAACTACTTTGGAAAATTTGAACTGATAGCAGAAAAACTTTTATTTCTATTAGACAGGTGACATTTTGGTCAGATTTCATCTATTGATGGCACCAATGCAACACTAGATTGACGGTGGGCTACGCACCTATTTATATAACTGGAGTTACATACTGGTAACCTCTATTTTGCCTTCTCTAATTACCGAAGAGGAGACTACTTCCGTGCAAATGCTGTGTTTACACTCCTTCATATAGAGTGGTGATCGCGGTGAGCAGAAGGTTTGCAGTGGAGATGTCTTTGCTAGACGTGCGTTACTGAAAAAGAGAAGATTACTGAGTCTTTCTTGCCTCAACGTTGTCTTCACTATCCACAATCTCCACCACCATGAGAAACATCCCAGGAAAAACGGCCAATCACAGTTCTCTCCGAGTGGTGTCTGCCACACCTCCATAATTACATTTTTGAGGTGCATAAGCTCCATAGCTACGCTGTAACCCCTTAACGTACAATTATTAATCAAGCTTAACGGAACAAGGAACAAAATTTACATTTACATTATATAGTGAGTTTTAGTTTCATACAGTACTTAAAGGACAGGTTCACAATTTTTCAAGCGAGAACAAAAGTCTGTTATTTTAGAACAAAATTCTTTCTTTTTGTTTGCTTGGACAGTGTTTCCCCATTGAGCCACAGTGGAGGGGTAGTAACAAAAAGAGGAAATTTTGTACTACGAAGACTGTAACTAACTTAATTTGACTCAGACTGCTGAAACATATGAGCCTTCGATAAACTATGGAATATACTTACACTGAAAGTAGATTAGGAAGGTATCTTTAAACAGCCAATATGTACAGGAGGAATGCTTACAACAAGAAAAACCTGTATCAGTGTTCATATGGAAACCTGACTATTATTTTAAGACAGACTTTAAGATATTAATATTTTAGGTGTTTTTGTTTGCATACTCATATTGTACCAATCACATTCTAATTTCGCCTATTAGCAATGTACATGATAAAATGTTACAGTGTGTAGTATGAACGGTGTGGATACAGTTTTGAATCAGATCCCCTGAACCTACAGTAGGTGAAGACAGGGAATAATAGGTAACACTAGGGGATTTTAAAGGTGATCCTTAACGTGAACAAAATGTTCTGGCCACATCGGCTGAACTCAGACCTGATCAGTAATTGCAAACTGGCTCTACTTTTGACTCTTGACTCTTTCAAAGACTGCAAAGAATATGTCAGAAGTGTGTGTGATTGAGGTGCTTCCATCAGGCTTAGTAAGGATTGTGCGGTGTCAAACCATCCAAGATATCTGACATTTTCCACACAGCAGAGATTCAGCTCTGTGGGAAGAAATTGAGACTGAATGAAGTTACTTTTAACATCAACAACAACAGCAAATAAAATAGAGAAAAATGACATTGAGAGGAGCGCAGCAAACACTGTAACTCAATGTATTGAATGGACATGAGAAATAGAAGAGGAACAACTACCGCCTCCGTGTGTTCAACACTTACTGTATTGATCTCGTGTTCCTGGGCAGATTTTTTTATCTACGCGAATGGCTATCCATTTTTTTTGTTTGAGACAAGATACAGATAGGATCAGGTAATGTGTGACCACTTTGATAACAGCAATGTAAGGCTTTTCTCTGGACCAGTCATCTGGTATTAAATGCCCACATGAGGCGAGATTTGAACAGGCTGGTGCCAAAACCTCATCGTGTAGAGGGCTAAGCAGACAAGACACTGCTGCAGATTTTTGTTTAGAGAGCCCGAGAGAACAGAACATAATGGCAGTATGATATTTGTCAAGTGAGTTTGCTTCTGTAACATGTTTGTTTGTTTGTTTCAAGGTCTGTCCTGTACAAGGTCTCACAGCTGTGTATCTGGTGTTCCTATTGACATTCACCAGAAATGCAAGCTACCCATTCTGTCTCACAAAGACGGTACAGAAAAGGTCTCATTCTTCCTTGTTTATATAATTCTAATTACCCGGTTTGATTTAGACTTGGCAAAGAAAAGTAGTGATGGCGTATTCAAAAGGAACCCTTGGTTTGAATAGCTATTGGCCAGCACTGAGAAGGGGTCAAGGTACTGAGATGTGTCCTTGTCCATACAACAAACAATACAATACCCTGATGTCACAGATGCATAATTGCTAAGCACATTTGTTCCAATACATTATGGCTCACGATGACATCTCTGGACCCAATGGTGCATTGTCTGTATAATATTAGACCAGCCTTCATTTCATAAAATGTGCTCCAGGGCATTAATTTGCCCGTGAACTAAAATGAAGTGCGCTTTATTATTGTTAACATTATCATTTACAGAATGCAGCATTACAGCCAAAGTCCATTTAAATGAATTAACAAATAAATTAAATTGCTGCAGCAGTGTTGTTGTCCACATGAGGGAATTAGAGGGAAGTAACTTAATTTCAGTATGCATTTATAAGCTTATATAATGGTCGATATTAGACTATGAGTAATCTTTCTGTTGTAACAGAAACTTCGGGAGAGAAGAGAGTCTTCTCCATGACATCTTCCCTCTTTGACCTGTACCTCATAATGAGTGTGTTTATATGAGTGTATGTGCTTATGTGCGCCCTTGCATCAAAAATGTACTGTATCTTACATATTTATGTGGAGTCTGTGTATGAGCTGTGTGTCAACGGTGTGTATGTGCATGTTTGAGTTTGTCTGTATTGTATCTGTGTGTCACAGCAGGCTGTGAGTAACGTGATTAAGTGGTGAAGATGCGGTGCGACTGTGTGTGTTTGTGTGCGCATGGAAGCGTGCTGAGAAGGCCACTATTAATTTGATAAAACAAGATTGGACTTCAACATTGTCACCCTCACAGATGCTGCGACTGCTGCTCACACTCACTCTCATACACACATATACACACACCTTTTCTGTCTGTATGTACTGCATATTGCTCTTTCATTTACGGAGTTAGTCTTAAAGTTACACCCCTTTTATAGGGTCAGTGAACTCAAATAACAAAAAGACATCTTTTTTCCAATACCTCAGATGCTATTATTATATGATAGCTGTGTCGCAGATGTCTGCTCCTTATCCCAAGGTGAATGGATTTCAATTTGTAGTGCTCAAAGAATTGGAAAAAAACAAAGACACAACAGCAATATGTCCACAAACAATGTCCTGATTACTCAGGATAATCCATAGATTTGGTAGGAACTACTTTCAACAGAAGAAATAGTCCCTGTAAAAACAGTTGACAGTGTAATAGGCAATCTGCATGGCTAGGTAACAATAGCTGTAAATGGGCAAATATGTTTTTTTGTGTGTGATTTGGTTGAAGTGACCCTTTAAAAGCTGCCATTCACCGAAGAGCATTTGTTGCTATACTGTTAAAAGTTACCATATCAATATTTTTATTCTAGAAACAGAGTATGCTGTATGTACATTACTTTCATACAAGCGATTTATTGATGTTTGCTTCCTCGCAGCGGTCTCTACTCAAGTGGAGGTTTTGACCCTGGTAACCTACAGGCAGTGCAGTAACAATGTGAGGTTACAGGCCAAGACCTTCCTCTCTGTCTCCATTGTATCCTGTCTATAATCCAATCAAGTCACTCACATTTCACCCAGTCAGATGCTTTCAGTTGACCAGCAATGCAGGTCACTGTCTGTGTGTTTGTGCATTAACTTATTTCATTTTGACTATGTTACTGTCTTCTATGTGGTTTTGTATGCGCTCCTGTGAATGTGTGTGTGTGTGTGCGTGCGTGCGCATCAGGGCTGTCCTCGAGGTTTTATTAGTTGTGTGTGACAGTGTCTTTGCAGGTTGCATACAGATGGTTAGAATTAGCCAAACAAATGCATGTACACTAAGTAACCACTTTATTACATACACCTGCAATCCAATTCAATAGCTCTGCAATAGACTCGTATCCATAAGCTTCAAATATTCATTAGAGACAAATGTCCTGGACACGTCACTTTAATAAAACAAATGTTGCTGCAAATGATCCCAAATGTACTGACTCTATGTATATCTGAATGTTTCTGTTCTCCCCTTTCTGCATCTGTCCTCCGTGTGTCCTCACAGTCTAATTACATAACCTACCGACAGTCGTATGATCTCCCTACCAGCACATTGCCAGCACAGTGCTTTGCACTTTGGGTGTGTGTGTGTGTGTGTGTGTGTGTGTGTATGAGTGCTTGTGTAGTGTTCTATTTTTGCTTTTAATGCAAAACTGCTGTAGAAAGTAATGCATAACAACTGTAGATAATTCTTGTGTGTGTGCTTGGGTGTGTTCATGTCTTTGTCCCTTCATGTCATGTGCGTGTACGTGTGTTGCAGCCTTTGGCAGGACAGTCCCGCAGTCCCTCCCCTCTCCATCCACTCTGTTAGTGGTCTGTACCCTCCCAACAATCAGGCTTTATCCCCGGACACTCCTGGTCCCACAGTAGCCCTATAGGAGCAGCAGCCCAGCACTCCTATCCAAACCAAACCAGACATATTTCCAGACATATGTTCACTTGTGTAACCGATACAACCTCAACACATAAACATGCCCGCACAGACACACACAAAACACAATAAACAATGTAAAGCTAAATCAGAGCAGATTATGCTGCGTTTCATGTGGATTTTCTTGCTTCTTGCTTTCACAGTTTGCAAAAAAAATATATATATATATTGTACAATTTTTGTGGAATTTCTGGAAGTCACTGCAAACATGAAAATCTAACTTGATGCAAAAAAAAAAGCATGTTCATGTCTTGTTTACTCTTCTTGTTCTCTCGAACTTTGTGTTTTACATTACAGATTTGACTGTCAGTAATTAATTACACAACACATGACATCACAATTTGTAAAGTTTATTTTGAGAAGGCAATGCTAATACTAGGTAGAGATATGTCACCTGACAGCAGGCTGGGGTGAGATGTGATCAGAAACACACACACACACACACACACACACACACACACACACACACACACACACACACACACACACACACACAAACAGCAAGACAAAAAGCATGCCAAACATTAGAAAATGATTATGAATTCTCCATCCAAAAAAGAAAACATAATAGCAATGCCATCAAAAATAGCACCCTTTATTGCGCCTGAATACAGTGTGAATGAACGGCAACACCAGAGTACAAAAGCAGCACTGTGTTAGCATCAGTATCAGAAGTTGCAGAACATGATGTGGTGTTTGATCACAAGAAGCCTGTGGCACTGTGAGATGCTGTGCACAGAGAGGAAAACTGAGAGCATTGATTTCATTGTAGAGAAGCAAGGAGTGTGTGTGATTTGGCAAATGTGTGTGTGTGAACTGTCTGGAACATTAAACTATAGAGGCCCATTCAGAGCTCCCTTTCTCTCTCCTTCAATCAGGAGATAGCAGGGACATTGAGCTGCAGCAACAAAAGCAGATTTCCATCAGACAGAGTTTCTGAGAGAGAAAGGCATTGTGTTGAAAGAGCTTAATGGAGGCTCAGCTTAGAGCTTTATTCACACAAACTGTACTCTCAGGTCGAGAGAAACACATAGTATGTGTACACACATGGGCACACACACTCACTTTTCCCATATACAAAACACTCCTTGTTCCTCTACACTGAAATCGGTGCTCTCATTTTTATAATGTTTTATAAATGATAGAGGAGAGTTTGTGACCAGATAGTTGCAAGTCATGGTGCCATAGAGAAAGGCACTTAAAGCACTTTACACTGACCTCAGACTAAAATCACATGCACAACACAATGCAGTTAGTATCTCCTTATGGACTGACTTGAATCAGCTCCTTAATGCCAAGCACAAAACAAAAACCATACACCAAGATAAAAATCAAAAGTGTACTTCATTTGAAGGGACATTCTTCTGGGACTCCACAATCATACTGTACTGATATGTTTTTGAATACCGTCTTATTCTTGCTCAGGGTCACACGGTACATGAAATGCTAAGAATTTTCAAAGACATATATTGTCAATAGGACACAGAGACCTCCAGACATAATGGACTGAATCAACACCTCTCTGACACCTCTCTCACTTCTCTACAAAAGCTGAACATTGTAATCGTTCCAATAAGTCCTCAAGCAACAAAATAGATTGTCCATTGCATTCTAGTTTCATCTCATTTGAGCCTCCGCTATAGTTAAGGTATGGTTCAGTTAAGGCAAGTAAAACTACCTGGTTACGGTTAGGGAAAGATCACCTTTATGGTTAAAGGAAAGGGTTAGGGTTAGGGTTAGGGTTAGGGCGTTGACTGCTGGTAGTAGAGCACAGGTAAACAACAGTCTGCACTATAAAGATCACATGCCTTGTACGCACAATAGTCCACCCCATCCTCATAGGGGCTCAGTCACACCAGCATTTAAAACTTCAAACTTTGGACCAAAATCAATTAACTTCAATTTAATAGCCATCATTCAATTTTCTCCTGAAGGCAAAGCAAATTTGGAGAGGTGCTTTTGCAGAGTTCAACTCATTTGGTGTATTTTAAGGCAAATTTGCACCATTGACCAATTGCAAACCACTGAGGACACAGAGAACGGGACCTAAGTAGTCACTGTACTTACCAAGCTTACAGCATCATCTATTTCCAGAGGAAACCCAAATGAATTTTGCTGTGCTGCTTGTGTGTGACTGAACAGCACATCAATGTCAAGCTGATTCCACCTTTGCCACAAAAGGTAAAACATACAGAACATAGTTTGAAGAAACAGCCAATGATGTAACTTTTCTGGAGAGGACAGTTTAAAGCTTCACAAAGACCCCATTACACTTCATGTCACTTCATGTGTCCTCTTGGTGATAGCTATCAGATATCAAAAAAGCAAAGTGTAAATGCATCTAAGAGGCAAGACAGATTGAAATCCGATCGATGCATTCTAGCCAGAAAAGGTTTAAATGCATCCGACATATACGTAAACTTTACTCCTCCCAACTGTAACTACGTCAGTTTGGAAATAGCCGCAACACAGTCTGTGCCCTGTGATAAAGGCGGCTGAAGTTACACTGAAATAGCTGTCATCAGTCTCATGGAGGCAGCTCTAGTGGTTTCAACACATGCCATCAAACAGAAGGTGCACTGAGCTGTTTTAGTGTTTATCTCATCTCCAATCAGTTCAATCAACAAATAAAATTAAAGTGCGTTATTCTTCTTCTGGCATTTTTGGTAGTTGCCAAACAGATTCCGCTGCATTAACACCATCCTCTGTTTTAGCATAAGGTCGACCATTAGTTTCATGCTGGGGGAAAAACACGGATTGCAATCGGATGTGTAATCACTCTTGTAAACAAAAGTATATTAAATCTCATCTGGTTTTATCCAGATATATACCAAACACTTAACAAGTCTAAATGAAGCCAAAGGCTCTGCTCCTTGTCTGCCTTTATGTGTTTTGTAGCAATAACAGA
The DNA here is from genome assembly GCF_910596095.1 of Thunnus maccoyii. Lineage (NCBI taxonomy): Eukaryota > Metazoa > Chordata > Actinopteri > Scombriformes > Scombridae > Thunnus > Thunnus maccoyii. The sequence goes on from NC_056555.1 coordinate 8,074,106, forward strand.
AAACAAACACGAGATACAAGACACATAGAGGTATATTAAGAGTTGTCTTTTTCGGACTTTTGTCTTAAAACACACTCATCATGTTTCACAGTAAAATAAACGGGTCTTGCACTGTGAATCATCTGTCTCTGAAACCTTGCTTTCTCTCTCTAAATACTCCAGTCTGTCTCTCCCTCAGATCAGAGATGTCCTCTTTTGTAGTACATGTAAACTAGGGATGAGCGAGCAGGCCTCCCATGGATTAACCGCCGACTGACTCCAAACGTTGCCGTCAGACTTCCTTATTATGAGACACGTAAAATCTTAACAACACATAGGCGCACACGTACACACACACACAGCCGCACGCATTCTGAAAGGTTCTCCAAACTAAGTGTATACGACTAATGCCATAGTGTTGTCCCCAAATCACATCGCTCAATATTCCTCCGGAAAAGACTACACAACGGCTGCTCCCAAATCTGATTGGTGTTATTTGTAAGTCAGCCTAAATCTCAGAGAAGCTACACACACAAATGGAACAGGGCTTACTAATCCATTTGTAAGGCAATAGGCAGGCAAACAGGCAGGGGAGAGCTTGCCAAGTGTTGTAATCACAACTAAAGATGATGAGCCCACTCCCTTCCTCTACACTCTACAGTAGCTTGTGTGTGTGTGTGTGTGTGTGTGTGTGTGTGTGTGAATGTGTGTGTATTTGCATGTTTGTCCTACATCGCCTCCTTTACAAAACTGTGACAAGTGAGGGAGAAAATGAATCGGTATCAAGTGGATAATCTACAAAAGTACACTAGGAGCTTTTCCACCTTATGCAAGTCCCCCGCTCATTCATTCGCAGATACCACGCAATCTCGCTGAGAACAACAACAAGCCGGCGATATGAGTTTTGAAAAGGCAGTAATTGTAAGCAGGTTGGGGAATAAATTAGAATGATGACAAAATACAGAGATAAATCCAGCTTAAGAGAGATGTACGCCACTGTTTATTTGATTTCAGCTTTTCTCTCTATCCTGCTCTTTCTCCCTCCCTCATTCCTGATCTTTTTTAGTGGGGTGGAAAAATGGATTTTTGTCAGTGATTTGGCCCTGAAATAGCTTATTGTCTAAGGCAGCCACTGTGCGGGAACAACGTCAACATCACATGTGTGTGCGAACGCGCTCGCCTGTTTCCATGGGGAGTAATGGCCGTGGAAGTGTGTATTGGCTCTGATGGCACAATACGCCACTGTGCTCATTGGTTTAGACTGGTGTGTGTGTGTTTATAATATGTGTGTATGTAGTTCTATAGTCTCTCTTGTTGATATTTATAGATGGAAGAATTCTGGTATGGAGGGGGTGAGGGGTGGGGGGGTGTTGGGAGTAAGAGTGGGAGGGTAAGGGAGAGGGAAGGGAGGAGGATCTTTGAGCTAAATAAGTGACTCTGCCCTCAGTTTTTCTCTCTCACTTTTTGTGCCTGATTTTCTCATTTCACTCTCCTTAATTTTGTACCTCACACATCCAAGTACAGAAGCATCCAGGCACATATGCATCTTTTAGACTTTTTGAAAATTTTGGAATCTAATTTAAGGCCCAGATTAGAAAATGGTTGAGCCACGAAGGTTCATACAATGGTCTAATGGTTAGTGATGAACTGAAATTAAGTTAAGTTTAATGACCGACAATGGCCACTTATAACTTGACCAAGACATTGAACCCCCACTTGCCAACTATTGTTATACCCAAAAGCTGCGTAAGACATAATAATGGCTTCCTAAAAGATGTCAAAATCAGAAAAGTGTTTGGCTTAAAGAGTTTTTAAAAAAATAGTTTTAAGAAAGTTCATAAACCAACCTCATTTTCTTTGTTTGTCTAGTTCTCTCAGAGACTTATTGTTTCTTACCCAACAATACCGCACATTTGGTAATCTGCATTTAGAGGACATAAATACTGTATCATTAATCGGCTGTGTCTGTTCTTCTCTCTATCCAGGAGCGATTGGGCTCAGGGGACAGAAGAGCTGATCACATTTGGACATTTTTCTCTTCAGGTTGTTTCACCAAGTAACTGGTAAGGGCTCCAAGCAATCTCCTGTCTGTGTTTCTGTGTCTATCGCATGTACAGTTAACACAGACGCAACACAAATACAGAGTAACACAGCTCAGTCTTTTATTAAGAAGAACACGGTTATGTTCTCTTGCTCAGTCACAGTTATTAAAACAGTTAAAGCTCAAGGTTATGTGAACATTTTAAAGTCAACAAACCCACATACATGAGTCATCATCAGTATTGCTTTTTACTATTGGGATAATAGTTCCCATTTAATTCCCATTTAAGTAAGTAAATAATAAGTAACCTATGAAGTCAAAGACACAAAGACAGTGGTGGCTAAACCCCTTTCTAATTTGTTTTCTGGCAGGGTATTTTATTCTCACAAAAAATGTATTCCTTGTTTTTGTACTGACAGTCAATCATTCAAGTTACAATGAATTCATCATGGCAGAGGCAAAGATATATATAATGACATCACTTTAGCCTTAATAAAGACATGCTGCATACTGAGTGAAGGGCATTGCCCCGAATGGAAAATCGTCACTCACAGCTGCTTCATGCAAATATTGAAGTGTATGGATATTCTCTGGGGTTGCTGTAAAGCTTTCTTGGAATTAAAGGATGCTGTTTCACTTAAAGCAGATGAATAGAAAACTTGTCTTCATCACAAAACGACTGTTGGAATGTACTAACCACAATAATACAGTATGCACGTGCGGAACACTATTAAAGGGTGTATTTTTCCTTTAACCAGAGCAAAGTAAAGAAGCTGGTTTACTCCACACACACAAACACACATCAAATCACTCTAAACTCAGTCTTTACATATAAAAGTTTACCGACAGCCACGCTGATAGATTTGTCCGTTTCTTATAGGTCTTTTAGCAGCACGAGCGCTAATCTTCTGCACGGTCATGTGTTTCTATCTTGGGGAGTTTTGCTCATCTAAAAACTTTGGTAGGAAATGAATTTGACTGGTGACTTTCTGTAAATGTTGTGGCACATCAGGAAAAAAAAAACGATGGCATGGCGTGCTTAGCTGGGACAACAAAAAGCAGCGGTTACGGCTGTATAGAGAACAAGGCCTGGAGTCAGAGGAGGGTAGAGATAACAAACCCAGATACTAAACAAATGACCATGAAATAGAGGATCAACTGATAGTGTCTGCATGCTCTTTGTGTATATGTGTGTGTGTTTGTGTGTGTTTATGTGTGTGAAGAAGTCCAGACAGTGTGTGTCAAGGCAGTGTCAAGATCACAGATTGCGGCCTCATCACTGCTCTGCTGAGGAGATTTAACTGGCACTGGCTACACTGACCCAGGCATGTGTGTGTGAGTGTGTGTATATGTGTATAGATGTATGAGTGTTTGTCACAGCCCTGTCAGATCAGCCATGAGTCTGCCCACTGTGTGTGTGTGTGTGTGTCAAACAGGGATGACCTTTTTCTGTGTGTGTGCCTGGGATTGTGTGTGTGTGTGTCCTATGCTGCAGGCAGGGAAAGTCCTTGTCTTTGCTGCGCCAGAGAGTTGGAGGGGACACCCCGTTCATCTGTGTTTGGGTGAGTTTGTTTCGTTGTGGGAGTTCCCCCGTCAGAGTGAGAGGGGCTGGTCTTCTGCATCAGTTTCATGAGTTTTTTTTTAATGTCTCTGACCTCACTCTTTAAGTATTCTGCTTCCATGATTGATAATCTCCAAACGACATCAGAAAGTCTAATCAATTGATGTATCAGTACCACTCACCCATCACATCCTCTGCCTTGTCTTAAAGTTTATCACTTTTGGCCAACAATACACTGTCTGCCTTTGAGCCAGTTTCAGTTTGCTCTCTTGTTAATTTGAGTTGTGCAGCACTTCATTGTGTAATAAAAACTTTCATTTTCTATTTGTGGATGCTAGCAGGATTGGATAATTAGATGATGTTGGCAAATACCAGCAGCAGTTACTTAAATTATTGCATTAAAAATCTAAATATTTTACATTTTTGTCATCCGCCACAAAGGAATGCAGAAACAGTTGCTACATAGCCTCAAACAAAAAGATTGAGAACAAGGTATTAATCATCCATTTCCTGAATTGTGTGATCACAGCTTGAAATCCAATAAAACACAATGGTGAAAGGAAAAGGAACTCTAATGAAAGCATGCATGCAAAATTTTAAATTTCATAGTTATGCCATTTATGATAAGGGAATTTTACATTTTGCAGGTTACAACAGAATACAAATTGTCATCTGCACTTTACAGCTGCATTCATTACCCTCCTAATGCCAGCCTAAATCCTATAAGCTCAGCTTCTGCTAACCATTAACCAATACTAGAGGGTATTTAAGTGGTTCTCAATTTTTATTGCTTGTGTCCTCTTAAAATGAAGCGTCGTCTTCTTGTGACCCTACATCACAGCTCATGACTTGTGAGCAATTCAACCAAACACTGATTTTGTTCTTCTCAGACCGTTTTATTCAAGAGTTTTTTAGAGGCCAGAAGAGCTAAAACTGTCCGGCATTTCACAAGCAAACACAAAGATTAGTGAAAAATGAACAGATTTTTTTTTTCTTCATCTTTTTACCTCTCAAATTTGGAGAGACCAGACCTCCATGATGATGACAATGAGCAGCATTGTGTTTTCAGAAACCAGTTGTAATGTATTGTATTTGTCCAGTCAGATGCGGGAAGATTTCATCATGATGTTTCAAAGAAGAAATAATTTCTTCTGTAAAAGCTACTCCATTCTCCTCCGCGTTGGTCTATGCCCACTAATGATGCTCATAACCCGAGTAATTACCTATGGAGCCTTTACAGAGCAAAATGAGCAAAGCAAGAAGGCAGTAATAAAACTGTAACATTAAATAAAAAAAACACAAAACGTAGATTTTATTGCATCATCACACATGGTCTGCAGCCCTGCAATTCTGTTGCTGTTTTTTTTTTTTGTTATCATTATTTGAACCACTGAACCCAAAGCCTTGCTGTACTGTCAGTTATAAACATTTCCTTAAAAGTAATAGATATTATCCTCTGTTAAAAGCCGCACATGCTTTAGAGCATCTCCCTGCAGTAAATATGCTATTCTCCATACATGGTTGTTAATTAGCTCTCTTCCATATCTCGCTGTGTGTTTCCGGTGCTGAACAGATCCCCTGTCCCCTCTCTCTCCCAACACTGTCCAGAGCTGTATGAGAGCTAATTGGCAGCTCACTTGCCTGCCGCGACGGTGATCATGCAAATGTGTTGGTGCTTACCAATAGCCGGGCCCATCAAAACATTACGACGGCCATTACCCAGAGCTGGGGCCGGCCTAACGAACATATGCTCCCCCCCCCCCGCCCCCCACAACCTCCCCCCAATTCCTAAACTCTTATTTATGTGTTTAATTTAATGTGCGAGGGAAGAATTTCCGAAATTAAATTTGTTTTTTGTTGGTGCCTCCAGAGAGTGGCGGCGTTATAATAACATGGTAATTTTTTACACGTCTTTATGAGAAATGAGAAAATTAATTCTTTCTGACAAGCTGTAATTATTGGGCTTGGAACAGTTGCAGCTGAACAGTTTGGGCTGTGTTAGCCTGGCAGTGAGCTGAAAGAGGGAGAGAGAGAGAGAGAGAGAATTCGGGGGGAGGAGGGAGAGAAAGAGAGAGAGAGAGAATGGGAGAAAGAGAGACAAAGAGACAGAAAGGGAAGAATGTAGTAGTACCAGCCAGAATCATAGACAATCACGAAAGAAGGAGGGAAAGAAGAAGAATGGGAGCTGAATGGCAAAAATGTGAGGAGAGAGGAGAGCAGGACATGAGGTGTGAGATGCAGGTGCAGAGAGAGGCGAGTGGAAGAGGGAAGAGAGGAGAAAGGGAGTGAAGGGAGAGCTGAGGAGAGGTGGACAAGACGAGAGGAGCGAGGTGGTGAGAGGTGAGGGAGAATAGAAGAGGTGGAGAGGAGAGAAGAGGAGAGGAGGTTGACGACGTGAGATGTGAGGTGACAAGGCTAGATTAGAAGATTGGAGAGTTGGGAGATGAGGGAGGAAACGGAGAAGAGAGGAAGGGGATGGAGTTGGGGAAAGACTGAATTGAGAAGTGGGGATGAGAAGAGGCGGAGGGCGTGATGTTTGAAGGGACAAGGTTAAATTACATAAAAGGGAGGGCGACAAGGATTAGAACGGAGGAGGAGAGAGGAGAGAGGTGGTGGGAGGTAACGGAGGGGAAGAAGAGGTTGAAGAGGGAGGAAGAGGAGATGAGAGGAGAGGAGTAGAGTGAGGATTCGTGCCTCAGTGTGTTACATCAGGTAGGAGTTAATGTCTTCTTGTCTGATGTCATCAGAGGAGGCTCCTCTCCAGCAGGAGCAGCTCCTCCTGTGTCAAGGTTATAACACATTAATATTCACAGTCTACAGCCGGCCTGGCCTCGCTCCAGGCCTTCTTAGGCTCTCTCTCTCTCTCTCTCACACACACACATGCATACTCAAAGGACCAGCATCTGCTCACACTTACAGAATTTCTTCCTCTTTGCTCCATCAAGCACAGGCATGCATTCACACACACACAAAAACACACGTACAGAAGCATATGAGCTTTCACACACAGACACAGCTTCCTCTTCTTTGCCCCATCATGTGCTGAATTATGGAACATGATATTGATATTATGCGGCAATATTGTCGTTTCTCTACAGTTATTCACTTATGCTGGCATAAAAGCACTCTTACAGTTGTTGGGTGACTCATTTAACGACCCACTTCTGGTGTGTTTGTGTGTGTGTGTGTGTGTGTGTGTGTGTGTGTGTGTGCAGCCAAGTGGCCATTTGTTTTCACTAAGTGTCACAGCCTTAAAAGGAGAACCAGTGTCTCTGTGCCCTTCTCTGCAAGTGGGCGTGTGCACATTAGGGCTTGGAGGTCATGATGATAAAAGATGTTTTCGTACAGAACTGTAGAAACTCAGAAATATCATGTAGTGTGATTGAAACGTAGGCAAAAATGATTTCACAAAAAAAGCTCACACGTTAAGTTTCTCTTTTAAATCTTGGGAAAATTTTGATTGAGCGTTTGTGTGTGTCTTGAAGTAACCATGTGATAGTGAGACTGTGAATGTAGTGTGTGTGTGTGTGTGTTCTTCCAGAAACCCTTCCTGTTTATTCGTTGAGCGTGTTCCATTTTGTCCTGTGCTGTTAAATGTTTCATCCTAGCAAAGGCATGATGGGACCCCCTGGGGATGAGGCATCTGCCCGCCCGGCCACACGCTGAATTATACATGACAGCACAGGACAGAGTGTGTGAGTATGTGTGTGTGAGAGAGAGAGAGAGAGAGAGAGAGACAGAGAGAGAGAGAGACAGAGGGAGAGCATTTGTAGGTGTCACTGAGTGAAGTGTCCACTTTGTTGCGTGACTCCATTTCAGATCTGCTCTGAGCTGTCTTCAGTTGTAAATTGTCTGGCATGCCCTCTCTGTGTGTGTTTGTATGATGTAGAATTATCAAGAAACTTATTGATAAATCAAACAGTTGACAAAGGGACAGTCTTGTGTTGCCAGACCTATTTCAGAACCATTTTTTTGCTAGAGCTGCACCGACCCTGTGAGAGATCTTTCTGGATAAGATGAAAAACTATTTGTTCTGTATTGTGGGAATTGTCATGTCTTACTGTACCTGTGCTAAACTCACCAGTTTTGCTTCTGTTAATTGGTGCAAGGAGATGTAATTGGGCATAATTTTGCGCATGGCTGAGTAAGGCCTTGCAAAGATTGGATGACATGGGAGAATGTCAATGTTGAATGCTGAATTTTTCCACAACTAATCAAAGATGCAGAACTCAAGCAGAAAAATGGGCATTTTACTGGGGTTGAGGTCATTTCCAGAACAGAGAATATGGGCCAGGGAGTAATGAGTCTTATCGTTATTTCATGCTGCTGGACAAAAACACTTTTGGTTAATGTCCACTAATAGTTTGTCCTTTAGCCAAGGAATGACTTACAAAGCAAATAGGGTTCAGTGTCTTGAAGGACACTTTTAACAAGATCTATAATTGTTTGTTTTTGTGTTCTACTCCAAGACTGGAATTCATGTAGTTTATTCCTGGAAAAATTAGGTTCTGCTTCAGAAGTTAACTACTCAAAAACTACTTCAAAAATGTTTTTACAATGTCTTCTTTTGTTACTACCACAACTGACTAATTAACAATTTTAATGCCTTCTTGCACGACCAACCTTTATTTTTTCTTTTTTTTCTTTTTTAGTTTTCTCTTCACTTAACAATCTTTAAATCTATCCTCAGAAAAGTCTTTGAACAATGCACACTTTTTACTGACTCAGCAAAAATCTTTACTATCATTAGCATTTTTGTAAATGTGCTCACAACGTTTTGGGGATATTTTGGCTTGTAAAAGTTCAGTCATGATGATAAATGTGATGATACTTTTGATACACACCAAAAAAACAAACAGGAGTACCTTGTGTCTTTTGAAAGGTTAAATAATTTACCCTCTCCGTGTGTGTGTGTAATGTGTGTGTTCATGTGTGCAGGTATGTGTGTTTTGCACCTGAGGTCTTGCTACTGTAGTTAATGAAAGCCCCATCTCCTCATGCAAATGAGGCTGCTGTTAACCCCAATCAGAGAGGTCGCTGAGTGCGCATCAATCCCACATTTCCCTGAGTGCTCTGCAGGCAGGACACAATGGTCCCCACCCCTCCATAGGCCCACAGGTAATTACTGGGAGGCAGAAAGGGAGAGGCCAGGGGAGTCAGGGTCTCAGGTAGGTGCACGGGTCCGTTGATGCTTTTTTCATGTAATTTATGAGAAACACAGGGTTGTGTTGCTTGTTGGGTCAAGTGCAAGTGCTGTCTCCTACCACACCCCTTCCTTCTAAACACACACCGATACACACACGCTCAAAGGGTGACAGGTAATTACAGCATGAGAGTGGCTGCGCTGTATGTAGAATTGGAAGGTCAGGCCTGCTGTCTGCTCCCTGTGGGCCACAGAGCATCACCTTTCTGACTACATCCACAATAAGCTCCATTAGAGCTGTGTTTACCCATCTTTCCACCTGTTGTCTGTTTTTTTTCCTACCTGTCAGTTAACCACCAGGGTAGCAACTATTCTTCTGGGGTCCACACATAAAAAAAAAACCCAGATCACCCCTTACCACACAGAACCCTCTCATCTTCAAAAGGTAGGGCTGGGTGATATGGCCAAAATCAAATATCACAATATTTTTGACCAAATACCTCCATATTGATATTTCGACATTATTGTAAGGATGACTATTGGTGCCTTCACAAAATATTCACACAATGAGATTTTTGATCATCAATCATCTGTAATGTGGATACAATAACTAGATGTAGACATGATGAAGGCAAATAATAGAACAGCTAGGACAGTCTGGTAAGTTCAGAAAATTACATCACTTTACTGTAATGCAGCCTTTAAAACCAAGAGAAGACAACATCCATGCCATTTCACAATATTACGATATCCAAGATCTAAGACATTGCATTTTGTTAGTCAGGTAGCCTTTCATCCAGCTGACAGCATTTGCACTGAAACCACATGCCGAAAGTTTTTTCAGAAGTTGTTCATGGTCAGTTACATCAAAAGCAGCACTGAAGTCAAGCAAGACAGCTCCAACATTTCTTTTATCATCTATTTGACTCAACCAGTTATCAGTCATCTGTATTAAAGGACCAGTGTGTAGGATTTACTGGCATCTAGCAGTGAGGTTGCAGATTGCAACCAACTGAATACCCCTCCCCTCACCTTCTCCTTCCGAATGTGTAGGAACTCGCGAAAAACACGAAAGGCTCTCTCTAGAGCCAGTGTTTGGTTTGTCCGTTCTGGGCTACTGTAGAAACATGGCGGTGCAACATGGTGTGCCTCCGTGGAAGAGGACCTGCTTCCTATGTAGATATAAAGGGCTCATTCTAAGGTAACGAAAACACATTTCTTGTTTTCAGGTGATTATGCACTAATTAAAATATACTTGTGAATATTTTATTCCATTTCTGCAAGTCTGTTCTACTAGATGCCACTAAATGGTTGAGTGGCCATCTTTGTAGGCATGCTGAAACTCAGAATCAAGGCTACTGACAGAGAAATAGTTAAAAATTTGATAGAAGACTAATCTCTCCATAAATTTACTAAGATCAGGACGAATACTAATAAGTCTGCTGTTCACCCCAATGAAGGCAATTCTACTGTTCTTAGATACTGGAATGATTCTGGCAACTTTCCATGCTTGAAGGAAAACATTTTGCTTCAGGCTAAGGTTAAAAATGTGACATATTGGTTCAGCAATGTAATCAGCTATATTCTTATTAATTTACCATCAAGGTTATTCAGTCCAGACTGTTTATCATTTTTTACTGAGATTAGAAGTTTTTTACCTCCTCTAGTTGTACTGGTTCAAAGTCAAATCTACAATCTTTGTTTTTCATGATAAATTCTTCAATTAGAGATAGTCCAACATTTGAGTTATTCATATTATCTCTTAGACTGTCAACCTTTTCATAAAGAAGTCGTTAAAATAATTAGCAATTTCAAGGGGTTTTGTAATGAATGCACCATCTGACTCTGAAGGAAAGGTTATTCGCTTTAGACCTACGTAATATGTTGTTAAAAGTGTTCCATAATTTCTTCCCATCATGCTTTAGTTCATGAATCTTGTTTTGATAATAAGATCTTTTTTTCAGTCTGTTCATTTTTGAGACCTTGTTTCTAAGTTCACGGTATTTAATAGAATCTCCCGATTTTATTGCAGCACGTTTCATTTCATCCCGGTGAGCCATGCATGTTTTCAATTCCTCATCGAGCCACGGGGCCAAAGTACTTCTCACAGTGAATTTTTTTGTTGGTACATGCTTGTCTGCAACAATCTGTAACATCTCAAAAGAAAATGCGAAGTGCAATATCTGTGTCTTTCACTGTGCAAACTCTGTCTCTCTGTAGATTTTTTATGTCTTTAACAAATTTTTCTTTGCAAAAGGATTTATAAGACCTTAGCCCAGCCTTCGGTACTTTAGTTTTTCTTGCTATAGCTACAATATTGTGGTCACTAAAACCAACAGGGATGGATACGGCCTTAGAGTAGAGTTCACTGGCATTAGTGTAAATGTGGTCAATGTATGCGGTAGATATAACTCCAGATATGTTAGAGCTCACCCCGGTAGGCATGTTCAGCATCTGAGTAAAATTACATACATTCATTACAACTTGTAATCTCTCCGAGCACAGGATGAAGAAAGCCAGTCAACGTTAAGGTCCCCCAGAAAGTATATCCATCTGTCTGCATCTGTTGCTTTCTGAAGCATAGCACATATACCATCAGTGTATTGTACATTAGAGCTAAGGGCTCTATAACAACAACTGATAAGTACTGGTTTGATGTGAGGTAGGTGAATTTGAAGCCAAAAGGCTTCTATAACTGGATTCATCAGATCATTTCTGACCTTATCTAGGATGTGGTTTTGTACATATATGACAACACCTCCCCCATGCTTATTTCTGTCATGTCTAAAAATACTATAACCAGGTATGGCTACATCAGAATCATTGACTGAGATATCTAAATGTGTTTCTGAGATTACAATTACATATACATTATATTATCACTGCTGAGAAGTATCAAGAGGTCTTGAACTTGAACAGATCTTGAACAGACCACAGATGTTAAGATGTGTGATCCTTAAGCCTTTCTTAAGTAAACCCATAGACATTGTTCATACAGCCATATTTAAAACACTGTCCACCCAAGTTAAAAGCAAAGCAGGTCCATTCAGTTAGCCTGGGTCTGACCCCTTAGCTGAATAACCAGTTTGTCATACCTCAGACTGGCTTTGTCTCCTCTTTCTCTGGCTTCTCAGGGCTTAGAAAAGGTCTCTACTTCTTTTTTTCATTATGTCTGAAAAGTCTTCACTTAAAAAGATGTTAGTTCCTTTGAGCCTTCTCGCTACAGAGAGGATGGACTGTCTGTCTTTAAAACGAAGAGATTTAACTACAGTTGGTCTGGGTTGGCCATTTTGCCACTTCTGTGTGTGTGCTCAATCTCCATGCACTCACTTCTTAGGCCTAGGTTTTTCTCCAGCATGATTTTAATCTTGTTTCAGAAGTTTCCCAGCTCGTTCCCTATTCATCAGCGATGCCGTCCACAAGTAAGTTGTTCCTTCTCATTTGATTCTCCATGTCGTCAAGTTTAGACATATCGAGTTCCTCCCATGACTTGTAGATCTGCCATAGCCTGTAGTTTCTTTTTCAGTGTCTTTTCAAAATAACCAAGCAGCATTGACCGTGTCACCCACTTAATATCTACCTTCACTTAGCCTCACACCACCAGCAGCTGTCAAGTTGACTTTAAAAGCCAGGAGTGCAATGAGTTTTGTTCATTCATTTACTCGCCATTTAAAAACCCTTTTCTGACAAAATGATTGTCAGCATGAAAGTTAAGCACAGTATGAGGTGCTTATTAAAGTAATGACTTCAGGTAAGACCTTTGCTTGCAAAATTCATATGTGTTTAAGAAAAGAATCATTCATGCTTTTGAACATCCACTTCTGAATTTGACGTAGTAGAATTTCTTAAAAAACGGAGCATCTCATTACCATAAGTACCATAGTTATTATAGCATTTAATAATTAGAAAGGCTGCTTGGTGTAATTGGAAACTTGAAGAGTTGAAGAATGATTAGTCTGGGCACTAATCAGTCTTTTGTAGAAGGTTTCTAATGATTATGCTTAGGTTTGTGTAGATGCTCCTCAGTGTTTTCTCTGTTTAGCCATACTCTCTTCTTATAATACAGTAATATAAAATGTTTTCTGTTAGACAGAGGATTATTTTTTTGGTCAGTAAAAAACAGATCTTGGGGCATTCCCGTGGCCTACTGTAGTTGCCTAAGTCACATACCATGTAGCTAATTGCAACCTCCCAACTTTAGCTGACGATTCGTTAAATGTAGAGTCAGTCATTCTGGAGAAAGATTGATGATTATTAGGCAACGACCAAAAGAGAAATATGGCGGAATCCAAAGCGATGGGTCAGCTGTACAGTTGCGAATGTACCTCTCACACTTCATCACGAGCACAAAAAGAATTTCGTCTCATGTGAGCACAACAGTCCATCCGCACTCTCCGCCTCTCTGCGGCCTCCACACTCCTCCCTCAACCTACGTTCAGCGTCTCTGTAACAGGGGCAGCTGTCTGTCAGCTGCACCTCCTGGGGAGCTGAGAGGACAGTGGCCGCCCAAACTGCCTTCATCAGGCTGACTGACAGCCGAGATTTACTGAACCAAAATAGTTTGCATGTCGGCTCTGCAGGAAGAAATCAACAGTGTTTGTATTTATTGATTCATTGATATGGTTAATAAGTTGAATACACATATCTGTTCGGTGAGAAAACACTTTCTATGTGAAATGGCCATGGCCTCTCTCTGTCCAATCGCCAGCCCTCCTTACCATTCAACGGGTGCTGGAGACAGCAGACTGTCATGTCCGCAGACTGTCATGTCCTCACACAGACAGCTGCTCTGATGACTTCCCCCTGTCCTGTGCACTAGCACAAACACCCCCTGCTGATTGGCTGGAATAGTGTGTGGCTCTCTCTGAGCCACTGAGTTGTCCTCATCATTAGTCCATCAGATCGAATGTATGTCCTGATCTTATGTATAGGGGTGGTTTGTGTACAGTGTCTTTGAGACCTGATGAAGATCCCTTTTGGGATCAAAACATTGTTTGCACAATAAAAGTGTGCAGGTTTTTTCATGGTCTCTTGATTACTTTCTCTCAGCCCAGCACCTCACTTACTGGATGTGCATTTTGATTACCTTCACCCACTGGGTTACTTTTATAAAATGTTACATGATAACGAAGAAACAATGTACAGGAGACTCTGCAGTCTCTCCAATTAAGACTAGACGTCTCGACGATGTGGTAAATGTGTGTCATTGAGCTTTAAAGCACTGTTCTGTCAATCACATAAATGCCAGATTTTCTAAAGGAGGTTTGTAAGAGCTGTTAAGTCATATTCTGGCATAAATATTCTGATAAGTAGACCAAAGGCAATAGTTTTGGCGTGATGTGGCTGGAGAGATTGATGTGTCAAACTCTATTCAGATGATCCATGTTGACTAGTAGACGCAATGTAGTTGAATCATTTGAGTAATTGGTAGGTACAATTTAATAATTTGAAAGATTTAATAATTCAAGGGAATTTAGTAGACTAATTTGATACAAATGTAATGAATTTGAGGGAACTAGTCCTAGGGGTTCCCTAGTTATGAGATACTGAAAAATAAAGTACTGTGTGCGACGTTAGAATGAGTGCACTGGAGATGTGTGCAGGAAGCATGCAACAACCCCGCTGGGCAGAGCGTCCAGCAGCTCTTCATGCACATTCTGTGTGGTTGGTGTATGTTGGGAATTAGGTGCAAACTGGTGACTATAAGCCCACCAGCTAGCCCACATTTATAGAATACCCACTTTTTTCTTAGGACTATAATATTGAGTTAACCCAAATGATGAAAAAAAAAAGTTGTTTGGTTGAACACACACATACACACACACACACAAACACAAACACACACACACACACACACTCAGACTATCTATATCTATCCCACCAAGCACCTGATGTCCATGGATGTTGTTTTTTGGGCTAAATCTGGTTGGGCCATCGTGACCTTTATTCAGCCTAAATATAGTTATTGAAAATTGGGCTGTAGTCTGTCTGATTTGGCCCATATTAAGCCCAAGATGGACCTCTGTTTCGGACCACAAATAGCCCTAATACAGCCATGAAAATAAGATCACACTGCAGCAAGTAGGGAATTATAGGCCTATATCAATGAAAACGTGTGTTGTGTATACTACACCTAAATTATACTTTCTAAACATTTTTGAACACAATCATTGCTGTTCAACAACTTAAATATATTTATATGAATATAAATATGTTTAAAATATGTCATACAAATAACTTATGACTTTACTGCTCTTTAATATAAAATGTATCCATAAAAATGTACAAGATTTTCCCGCTCACACACACACACACACACACATACAGGATACAGACTACCGGAGTGGCTTGTTTTGACTGATTGGTCACTCAAAATTCAAAAGTCAAAATACTTGCAGGTGATTGGGCATGGAAGAGGAGAAGGGCGGGGGTGGTGAAAAAAGGCGGACAACCTACATTTAGATCAAAACAGAGAGCGATGGAGACCCAGATACACATTGAACTGGGTAAGTATTAAGTAATTATAATTTATTGGGATAATACAGAAATGCATGTTTTACTGAAGTTTAGTCGAGCTAATAAGTTGCAACGTAACGTTAAGCTGAAGAAGCTAGGTTTCCGCTAGCAGCTAGTGCTAGCGCCAACATTAGCTTGTCAGTGTTAGCCTAGCTAGCACATTTTACTGAGCAGCAGAGTTAAATTGGATTTTTGGAGCATGTCTGCAGGGCGCGTTTACATCTCAGGGGAAAAGTTTATCTTTCTTTTTTGTAATGCAGCACACTTCTCTCTCCATACATGTGTGTGTGTGTGTGTGTGTGTGTGTGGCCAGGGCTCTAGAGGTGTGATTTGACGGTGCTGGTTTTACCCTCTTTGTGATCCATCCCTGCCCTGGCTTTCTCCCTCTAACTGGACCATCTTTGTGCTTTCTTAAATGTTAATTTCTGTTCAGTCGGACACTGGATTACATCGGGTAAAACTTTAATAGCCCCCGCCGGGTCGGTTTCCACAGCAGCAGGGGAGAACAGGATTCAGCCTTTAGACAATAAGAGCAGCAGCGAGCCGTGGATGTGCCAACCTTTAAAAGTTGTAATTATCAGTAACTTATTACTACTATCAGCTATATTTACCCATTTTATTATTGCAGGTTTGCGTAGATGTTGCATGTTTGAGTTCTGATGCACAGTGGGGTGACTCTGTGACCCAAATGTATGACAGTACATGAGAGGTACAAACTGGGGCTAGTTGACACCTTCATGACTGTCATAATTAGGGAAAAGGATAATAAAATGTCCCAAATGATTACTATTAAAATGTGACAAGCCAATGTCCTTGATAGTTTTTATCTTTCTCATACAGATGCTGAACACAATCTGACAGTAACATCTGTACAATAATACAACAGTGTTTTGAATTGACAGTACACTCATTTACTAGTTTATTAGATCCACCTAACCTAGTTAAAATGTTCAGTTTTTGTTGAAACAGTTTTAAATAAGTGGATTTTGGAGGTGGTAGTTGTAGTAGTATCATACAATACAATTCAACAGCATCACAAACTACTGCCTAAATGACCATAAAATAAAATGTTGTATTGCACTGCATTGGCTTCAGCTAGGTGTACCTAATAAACTGCCAACTGAGCAGGGTTCAACATTAATGTTTTGTTTCACTTGCCCCGGTCGGGCAAGTAGGTCAGAAATCTACTTGGCTGAAGTCAATTTTTACTTGCGCCTATACAAATAGTTTTATTTATTAGCGGTTATCAAATAAAACAAAGACTAAAGTTAATTGTCATGTTTAATCTTTATTTAAGTAAATGAAACAGAACAAAGACACAGTGTCATAGATGCAAAGCAACAAACATTCTTGCATACTGAAAATAGTATGACACAGCCCCTATATTTCACTGAATACTAAATGCTATTGATCAGCCCAGTTTCTTTCAAATAATGGAACAGACTCTCTAACCTGATGGCAAATACATTTTTTAGACTCATTTCTTCCACTCCAAGCTTCCTGATTTCTTGATCTGTTTAATGTGTCTTGTTCTGAAGAGTATTCATGGCAGTGAAAAATTAGGCTACATGCTCCACTGATTCCTTTATTTGACAGTGCTCACATAATCCTGAGGGATGTTTGTTTCACGCATCACACTACTAGCCTACTCAATTCTTGATTGGCTAACGGCGCGTGCCAATATTCTCCAATACGTGCAAGGGGAGGGGGCTATGCTGATGTGTGCCAGAGAATGAAAACGTAATTTATGATACGACAATGATGAAAAAATGATCGTAACATTGATTGTATGATTGAGCAAGTGAGTTGCTAGATTTACTAGCCCGACGTGGCATTTTACTTGTCCCGGGCAATCGTGCAAGCCTTATTGTTAAACCATGACTGAGTGTACTACACCTGTGTACAAAAATCTATTTTAAATGTCTTCTTTTTGGTATGATTTTTCAGAAATAATTTGAGGAGATGCCAGTGCGTGCCACTGGGTGAGCAGCAGGTGACTGAGTCTGGCCCGCTGGGAAAGGAGCACACACTGCTTGCACTGGTGAGTCAGCTCTGCTCCTGTTGTTACAGAGAAGTACACCTCAACAGCAGCTTGTGGTGCGCCAGGAATAGCCTGAGTTACTTCTCATGAGGACCAGTTTATTAGAATCTAAAGCTTCCGCAGTATTGATTTTTTTACCGCACAAATTAGCGAGGCCATACAAACATTGCAGTAACCGCCATAAAAAATAATTTAAACCTTATAAAATATAAAATAATTGGTTCCTAAATACTGTATTGGCCCAAATATAAGGCAACCCTGATTATAAGATGACCCCCCACCCCCTTTACCAACACCTGTTTTTGGAAGAAAACTTTTCACTCGTTATGAATTTATCTCTTCCATGGCAGAAAAACACGTTACACGAGCCTTCAAAAACTAACGAAACACCTTTAAGGCTTACTGACTCTAAAGCCCTTTTCACACTGGACAAAAAACCCACCAACACCCACTAACATCTGGCTTTTGACTTCAGTGGGAAAGTGGGAAATGACTGCAGTAGTCACAGGTATTTATCAGCTACAGCTCCGCTCTGCAGTGATGTAAATATGACACCCGGGTGCGCGCGCTAATTTTTGCCTCTTTTCTGGCACGATGCTATGACGCGCGATGAAGTTCCGGATGTCGGCGCATAAATAGCCAGGAAGAACATTATTGTTTTTTTTACAGTCTATGGGAACAATGTGCACCAGCGATTTTGTTTTTTGTATCGTGCAAGATGCAACACTGACAAGACAGCAAGGTGAGAGAACTTCTCCTGATTCAAGGGGAAGAGGAAACACAGAGACAAGTTACTGGCACTGTGAGGGACACTGTGATATACAACGACATATCGAAAGTGCTGAGTGAAAGAGGCATTGCTCAAAGCCCAAGGAAAGTAATAAACAAATTAAAGGCGCTGAAGAAAAAATATTTTGACATTAACAACCACAAGAGCAGAAGTGGGATGGGCCATTCTATGAGCTTTGCCAAAATATATTTGGCAACTCTGCACTAGCCAACCTCGTTAGGCTCTCTAGTTCTTTAGGGACTAGTTCTTCAGCAGTGTTCTCGTCATCTTCATGTTCTCCCAGCTCTTGCATAATAATAATGATTATTATTATCAGGCTACAGTGTTGCATCCAAGAGGATGAGGATGGAACAAGCTTCTGCTGCAATAACTACCACCATGGCAAAGCTGAAGGAGATAGACAGAGCTGCAGCAGGACACGACGATGCACGCATGCAGATGTTCACTCTTCGAGCTGCTGTTTTCCAGGCTCCCAGGCCCTGCACCACAGACTCCACAGCGACCACCACATGCCATATACCAGTATGAACAGAGCCAGTATGAACAAAACTTTATCAGTCTCAATCAGCTTATTCAAGCACTCAAACGAAACATGATGAGCACACTACCTACAGGCAGTTATAGTATAACTGTATAAAAGTCTTTTCACACTGACAGGATTTGTGTCAAATGTCAGTTTGTGTTGCAATATAATACTTGAATAGTACTTTAGTATTACATTTTTTCTACTTGCACACTGTTCTACTTTGTGTTGAACTGATAATTCATATTTTGTATTTTATATACATTTCATATATTTCAGTACTTCAGTTTTTTGTTGTATATCTTGAGCACTGGAATACTTCGTCACTCTTCTGTTGTTTTATAATTGTTCTATATTTGGACACTTGAATACTGGCTGAGACCTTTGTTATAAGGGAAAACTTATTTGATAGGTATTTTATAGGTATTTGCCTTTTTCTATAAATAAATGCTTTACAAAACACAAGACAAAGTTGATCACATTTGCTACAGAAACACAGCATAACTAATAATTATGACTCAAAAGGCATCCTGATACAGCATCGACACTGTTCACTCTGATAACACTGCTGTTAGATTGTCTATGATAGTGTTGCACAGAGCTGGGCAGTGTTAGGTCTCTCTTCCTTATACACCACAGCATGTGGTTGACCCAGACCCTCTGGTTGATCCACCTCAATGTTCCACTCTGGCAAAAAGCTATCTTTCTGTATTTCATGTACATTATGCAAAATGCAACAGGCAGTGACAAAATTGGGCATTAGATTAAGGTCAGTGCCATTCCTCTTCATTAAGCATCTCCAACGTCCTTTCAGTCGCCCAAAGGAATTCTCAATGGCCACCCTGGCTGAGCTTAGGGCGTGGGTGAAGTGGGTTTGTTCTTGCGAAAGTTGATGCTGGGGGAATCCTTTCATCAACCGTTGCTTCAATGGGCGGGCAGCGTCTCCAATGATATGCACAGAGATCTCGACTCCATCCACCATCTTTGATTTCTGTAAGGACAGAACACTACATTGACACAGACAGTAACAGTAACAATTTGAAGAACACCCACCTAGTCCAATACAATAAATCAATATATATATTTACCTCTCTGGGGAAAAGGTAGCGATTTCGGCACTCCTCTGCAGTGATGAAAAGGTCTGAAGGTCAGCCTGTGGACTGATTTCAATGTGAAGGACCTGGGCCAGATTTTCCACGAAAATCCAATGGATGTGGCGTTTTCGCGCGCTCCAAAGTGCCTTACCTCTCTCCCACTAACATCAAGAAACAACCGGCATCTATTGCAACAAAACCAGTGCTATCTGAGTAGAAACACCCTGCAGGTATTAGCTCTCCAGCTGATGAGACAGCTAGCTGCCTCCGTCAACCACCACACATTTTACAACAAAACACCGTACACACACAGCTAAAACATTATTGCCTCAACAAAGGAGCAGAAAACAAGCATCAAAACAATAGAAGAATATAGCTTACCGTATTTGTTTTTTCTGTTGGTATTCCAAAGGTGGTAATAAACACACATTTCACAATAAAACTGCAGCATGTTCCTGTCCGGCCACAGCTTGCTGAACCTACCTGTGTTTAGTAAACACGATTGGTGGAAAAAAAAAGTTGGCAGTTTGCAGGTCAGATCTGGTTTGGGTAGTTGATTAACGCATATTTTTGCGGGTTGGGTGGTGCAGATTGGCTCTTGTCGGCCATTGGCCACAGCACAGCAGGAGCCTCTGTGTGTGTTTGTGTGAGGGTGTGCATGTAAAGCAGAGGGGGGAAGGGCTGACTGACTGGGGGTGAGCGATGCTTTGCAGAAACATGGTGCAAAACACGACATTAGAGATCTTTTATGTTATTATAAGAAGTGTAAGTGAGGGAAAAGACATCACTTGCAATAGTCTCGCACTCGCAAGCGTGAGCAACAGGATGCTGACTGCACCGGCCACCGGTGTCACTAATGAGAAGGAATTTCTGATTCCTACATATAGAACCTTTAAGACACTCCCTAGCTTAGCAACATTAACGGTACAAATAACCCATAATGCAACACTCTGTGTAGCAGTCTAGACAATTCTGAATATGAGATGACCCCTCTTTTTCAGATGTATTTCCAGGAAAAAAACTGAATACATTTATTCTTGTAATAGTCTATTTTTATAGCCTCTACAGTCTAAATGTCTTTGTATTCCAGTGTTGTCATTGAGAGGCCGACTCTGCAGCGGGAATATTGGTTGGCATTCGGCGGACACGTCATTCTTTATGTCAAGTCTGAGAGAATAACTAATATCCTCTTACTTGAGCTGCTCACTCAGTGGTGAATCGGTGATCAGCTCGACGCTGTGGTGGATGTGACGTGATTGCGTTACCGTGGTAATGTGGTAACCGCGGCAGCTCTATTAGAGTCAAACCCTGTGATTTCTTTTCCACCCCAGCACCTGGAAAGGTAGGGAGAGCTGCATTTAGTGCCTTATAAGCCCCTGCCAGAAGATAGCTCTCCCACCATTTGGAACATGCCAGATTCATCATAAAGGACTTGGATGGGCTGCTCATACTGCCTCATGACAAGTTTTGGTGTCAGGTGAGGGACTGTCGACATTTGAAAATGTTGCTGAGACCTTTTTTCCTCTCTTTTCCTTCCTCTACAATAGTCTACCAAAGCTATAAAAATGTAAATACACTGTAGATTCAGCGGCCAGGAGCCTGTTACTCACAGTCTTCACTTCTCTGCTGTGGTCCATCTTTCCCACCAGGCGATGTTTGATGAGTCCCTGCAGAGGTGCCTAGACTTATACTTGCATCATGCTCCTCGCAGCCTCGACCTCCGCCTTGCCGTCCTCCCTGGCGGTGGCCAAAACGCAGCGCTCTGAATCAAAGGTAGAATGAGAAACCGGATATCAGTCAAGTGATGCTCCAATTTGGCTTCTTAGAGGAGACACTTGCTTGGGATTTTTCTGTATTTTCCAGTAATAGTAATGTCACTGCCAATTCCAAGAACAAAGCCTTGATATACATGATCACCTGTTGCACTGCGTGTGCTTCTCTTCCCTCAGGAAAACTTCTTCACCCCAGCTGTGTTTGGAGAAATTATCTATGAGAACTTCCTTTCTGACATTGCCAAAATTTTAGATGTGTGTGTGTTGTTTGAAAAAGCAACAGCCAGCTGCTGCATAAGATGATAGGTGGGTTGTTTCTTCAAATCCTATCAGTAATTCTTGTCACTGTATGGTATTTTGATGAGAAATGTCTCCATTAGGTTAAAATATGAGGTGAAAACTCTTTGTTAACTTTAATAATGACATCCTTTTTTAGAGAACATCTTTACCCAGCAGCTGTCCTACTACAGTGACTTGGATCAGACGGTACCCACAGTACCCACTTAGAGGTGAGATTAGATATTTAAAATACTCCTATTCATTTAAAAGTGAAATGAAGTGTTAGACTGGTAAAAAAAATGATAAGGTTTATTCAGGTTTGCATTTATTTTGGATTGGGCTATAAGCCAGTAGCCCACTCCAAATGATAATCCAAAAGTAGAAGTTTTCACTGCACACATTAGGGCTGATTACTTCCACTTCCCTGATTAATCCACAAGTGCAAAAATGCTAACAGTGCATTTTGCTTGTAAGCTGATAAGCCAAATACATTGTTAGCATTTTTGGCACTTGTTGATTAATGAAGAAGTGATCAGCCATGACTGCTTCAAGTATTTCAAATACTACTTTAGCTTTAGCTTTTAACTTTAGGTACTACTTGAGCTACATAAAGTATTGCTTAAAATACTTCAACTATCTAATTCTGCTGAAGCAAGAATTAAGCTTTTTCTAGTTCTTCAGTTCTTATTTCTCCTCTTTGTCTTTCTTAAGGCCTGCCGCAAAAAACACCCCAAGATACTACAGAAGACAGTTGAAACCTGTGTAGACAAGCAGAAATATGCTCGGCACAGAGGGACTCAGGTCAGTGTTAAGCATTTGTTAAAAAAAAATCTGATGTCACCCCATTTTCCTTTTGACAAATAAAAAAACAAAACAAAAAAAAAAAACAAGTACCTAATTCATAAGCTGTGAGCAGATATTGCATGTTTGCATAGAGGTGGCATGTGTGAGTTATGATGCACAGCAGGCTTGCGTTTGGGATAGTACTGTATGAATTCTAGTTCCACTGAAATGATATTCAAGCATATTGATACACAACAAATAAGAATGTGAGCAATGGTGCAGTGCAGTTTTTAGTTTGGAGTGAAGCTGAGTGAGTTTACAGTGTCATTGTAGTTCACTTAGCTGTGAAGTTACAAGGTATAAATTGCATTTGGTGACTCTGGAGATGATAATGTATGTTTTCAAATCAAATTTTTCATTTGTCAAAACCAAAGAAACTACTCCTTTGTCAGAAAAATTGACATCAAAGCTGCCTTGACCAGGTTCATTATCTGTCTTTTTTTTAGTTGTTAAAATAAATAAATCATTATAATGTAGAATTTGTGAGGGATTATTTACCTTAGTCCAGATGCTATCCTGTTGTTTTAACATCCACAATTGCTATTGTAGGTTTGTGTGAGGTTGCAGCGTATATGAAAGGCAACAGTGTCCACTATTGTAGGTGTTGTGGCACAAATCATTATTGCACCCTTCAGATTTGAGATTTCACATAGAAGAACCCACCAACAGTGATTTGTACTAGCTGCTCGTCACAGCTTTAAAAAAGAAGACTTCTAAATCAGAAATTATTCTGATTTTAATTAATATTTTTGTCATAATGCAGGTGGATGATGCACGCAGACCATCCGTGACTGAGGACAATGAAAGTCCATCAATGCTTCAGCACCTGAAGGGAACAGAAGCCCCTCACTGTTGTCAGTCTGCAGACTCTGATTAAATCAACAAATATACAACATGAACACAGTCACCTCTCACCTACACAAACACACCATCATCAGATCAGAGTGCTTTTTTTTCTCTTTTTTATCATTTTATTGATTTGTATCATGATGCCAAAAATTAAACATAAAAAGTGCATTTGTTCAGGGGCTTTGCCAGGTTTCTGTAGTAGCAAAATGTTGAGTGGAGGAAATGAAGTGAGAGAAAAGTACAAGGTTTATATCCTCCCCCGATAATGTATGTTTAGTTTATGGTGCAGAGGTTGACTGTACCACATTTAAGTGTGTAATTTTTATTTATTAGATTATAAGCCTAGTCTTGACTTTTTACTTACTTACTTACTTTTTCATACACACACACACACACCCAAAATAAATAAATAAATGAATAAAAAAGTAATGAGGCTTTTGAATATTGATGTATTATCAACCTTTTACATGTGTTAATAGTCCTATTTGAATAGTTCAGTAAATCAGTCATCCTAGTGACCACAGTGGTCAGACCAGTGGAAGAGTTACAGGAATGTTGTGTCATAATGTTATTGTTCATGTTAATTAATGGTGAAATATTTTAATGACACATTAACACAAAGCATTTGAATAATGTAATAACATTCTGGGAACATTAAAAAGCATGCTGCTGAAAACATTTTCAGGATGTTAGAGCATAATGTTCTAACAATGTTATCACTGAACATTTTAAGAGGGTTATCACCAAATAGTGTTTTAGAGAACATTATCCCAGAACATTCTAGGGACAAAAAAATAACAACTTCCTGTTGAAAACTTTACCAGAACATTACATGTAACGAGTCCAGGGTGTGATTTGCTGGGGGGGGGGGGGTTGGGAATTCCCCCCCTCTGGTCTATATATCCCTGCCTCTGCTGAGTTATTTCTATCCTCCTCATAGTGATATATGCTGCTTCTCTCATACACCATATAAAATGTCTAAAATAAAAATAAACTATTTAACAAAAATCTAAGTGCTGCAATGTTAGGAACAGTCTATAGTGCAAACAACAATAAAATCAGAAATGGACTTTGACTGTCAGTGCTGGTGTGACAGTAGAGATGACACTGCATCTAGGCTACATGATGATGCAGTAAATGGACCAGGTGGCTCCTTCCCTACTCAGAGATTTGCAGAGATGTGGGTAAAAGAGGGGTGACATGCCGTGGATGACTCCTCCACAGGAAAGCATAAGAAGAAGAGAGAAGTCCGTCATCAAAACAGTTTTCTTAGTGTGAAAAGCAGGCATACGCTGCAGCCTATTTATTTTTATGATGACAGCATATTGTGCTATTGCATGTTGTGATTATTTTCTATTCAGTATTGAAGCTTGCTGCGCACAGAGCTGAATTAAACAGCGACTTGCAAGAATGACAAAGTGTTTTGGCACATCTGGCTGAGTCGTGCTATCCACAGTACTGAAAGGAGCATTGGGGATTTAATTCTGCTTTGTTAAATTAGCATTTAATCTTTTGTTTTGTTGTATATGATCAAATCCCCTTTATATCCAGATGAAGAAAAGACAAGGCATGAACTTGACTTCACATTGCTGAGGGTAAAAATATTGCGCAACTTGATGAATTCAATTAAAAAAAAAAAAAAAAAGGATTAAAATATTCCTGCAAATGCAGTGGTCAAGTTTAAGTTTCGTAAATGTTTTATTTAAATTCATAATTATTTTCTAAATGTTACTGTAACAGCTGCAAGAACTAGCCTAATAGTCTTCATAGTCTGTATAGGCCCACTGGGGTTCTGATTTATTTCCATGAATAAAAACGTTTCAGAAACATTTCACAAATCGCACCCAGAACTACTCCCTTGTGACTTAACTATAAGCATAAATCAGTTTTCAGTCAATTGCTTTGGATATTAGGGAATAACAAATAACAAATAAGATGTGACCTTTGACCTGAGCCCTGTGGTCTGATCCCGGCTCACCTCTTATTAGTATTCACTGTCTACACTCTGTGGCCTAACTCTATTCTCTGACACATCTCTTTTCCTCTCCACTCGACTCCAGGCATGATATGTGTGTAAATGAGGATGTGCGTATCTGCAGGTCCTTCTGTATATGCTTGTATGTGTGCGTGTGTGTGTGTTTGTACAGGTTTAACTGTGTGTACCGTTGTATGTGTATGTGATGAGATATGATTGCTACCGCTGAAGAGCACTTGACCATCAAAAGAACATAGAGCAATCTTTTCCAGTGGGGCAATAATGGTCACCTTAACATCATCACGCGCTCAACCCTGTGGGCAATTGACATCCTTCTGCTTAAATGCGATTGGAAGACAACAATTTTTCTGTGGTTTGAATAACAATGCCAATCACTGTTTCTCCCTTGTCTCGCAATAAACCGGTTAAAGGCCTCCAGTAGACTCTGTATTCGATCAATTTTGAACGATTAGGTTTGCCAAGCCAAATTAGGTTTGTGGATCATCAGCCTTTGTGACCCAAGTAGCCTGAAGGTGTTTTTGCCCTCTTCACTTATTAACTTGTTTCTGTGCGGAGGCACTCTGACATTTTTGTCTTCTTGTGAAACAGTGAATTCCATGAATCCATTCAATCGGAGAAAGGGAACATTTTACTGTTCATGGTCTTTTCTTCTTTACAAGAAATCCGTATGATATGTGACTTGGTGAATGAGACATTTGTCTAGTCTTTGTAAAAACAGTGCTTGCTTTATATTAGAATGATTCTTTCTTTCATAACAGCCGGTCTGAATACATGTTAGGTACGAAAACTATACGTTTGTCCAAAAAAATGCATCTATTTGACATTTCTATTCTAGTATAAACTGAATGTACAAAGTGTTCTGGATACTTTTTCCAGGGAAAGAAATACCATCACTTATTGATCTTCCATATGAACCAGTCACAAGTAGGAAATAGATAGGTAGCAGAGTCGCAGCTGTGACAGATGAGTAAAAGACATGTTATTTTTAGAGATTTAATTCAATCTTTATATACACTTCACACAAACACAACACATCTAATCCTTGACAAAACAAACACTCACAAACTCATACATCAAAAAATATAGCAAGAACATAAAACGGACAAGTTCAACTGTTATATCTTAATATCTTCATTTAATAAGTATAATTCAAACATAAATCTCTACTAAGCATATCCATCTTCTATTGTAACTAATTGAAACACTTTGATTAAATTACATAAAATTTGACCTCATTATTATATTGGTTTGGCCTCCGCCTATTACTCTCCTATTCAACAAATTACCAATTAAAAGTCAGAGTTCTTTTCTTCTCACAGAAATGAATTGTGAATTCTCCTCACCTTCTGTGTTAGTGCATATAAACTATGACAATACTGCAGCTATTGTTCGTATTTTTCCATTTTTCTGTTGACTTACATTTGAGAGCCAGTGTTGCTGGGAGACCTCTGTCAACTTCTGTGCTACTGACTTGTATAGCCTATGAACATTGATACAAGACATTTTTTCCGCTTTTTCAACAAGTACAAAGGATTAGTTAACTACAGTTGGTGATTTAAGCCGTCTGTCCCTTTACGGCGCATTACAACAACATTTAGCAGAACCCGTTGTACAGTATTCCAGTCAAAAAGTGAAAAGCCCTGCATTATAGAAAGGAGATGATCAAGCTATTAGCTGTCTCTCTTACACTGGCCCAGTTGTAGTGATAGCAAATCTCTCCTTGTCATTCGAAACACAAGAAACATACGGAGTGCTGAAAGCCCCCAAGTTTACTGCCTGTATGGCTGCTGGAACTGAAGTGACATTAAGAACTATTATTCATGTCTGTCCGCACAGGTATTGCATCAGACAACAAACCCCCCCCACCAACCTCCCTCCCACAACAATCGGAGAATATGTATAGTGATTTATTAGCAAAAAATCATTTTAATTTCAGTGTATCTTGAAGTACAAATTTCTGCAAATGCAACTGATGACAAAAGAATTATTCAGCTTCTCACATAGTACCTCACTGTATCCTGTACAAAGCTGAGTGTCACAAAATGAACTCTACCAAATGCTAAAAATAAGACGATAAGATGAGTCCTGCTCCTAAACAAACTACTTCCTGCTCAGCAAAACATTCTCCCCGCAAAACAAAAGTAGTGGGTGGAGCCGGTGCAGGGCGTTGAACACAGAGGATGAGAAGATGGCCATTGAGAGAGAGAAAGAGAGAGAGAGAGAGAGAGAGAGAGAGAGAGAGAGAGAGAGAGAGATCCTCTTCTCTGAAACGGGCCCCAGAACAGCCTGGGTGAGCCGGGGTTTCATTATCCCCCATCCCTCTGTGATGAGGAGAAGAAAGGCGGACGTGAGAGAAAGAAAGAGAAAGAACAGAACAGAGGAGGGGAAGAAGAAAAGAAAGAGGCGTTTGATAGAGCTGTGTGGAGACCGTGTGTGAATGAGCCAGTGAAGGGCAGCCATTGTCTTGCTGCGACCTCAATTTGGTACTGTACGCTCCTCTTTTTACTGCACTGTCTCGAGCCACAATGCCTCCTTTCTCCTCCGCTCTACTCCCTCTCTCTCTTAAAGAAATAGGGGGATTAGGGCCCACTGAGGGGAACTGCGTGTCCAGATTGCCAACTATCAGGACCCTTTACGATGTGACAAGAAGGCTGCGAGATATCCTAGACGACGTTTGTCATTTGTTTGTGTTTACATCTCACTTTCTTCAGCTTCTCTTATTTCCCCCCCCCTGTAACTACTCGCCACAATTATTCTCACAGGTTAGCTTGGCACAAAAGATAAATGCAATTGTATCAGTGTTTCTAAGTGGAACAGGAATGCAATGTATTTTTGGAAAAGCCAAGGAGAAAAGGTGGAGAGGGTGAGAGAAGTGCAGGATGTAAAAGGAAGAAAGAGAGAGTGAAAAGGACAGAAAGAGTCACAGGGACAGAGACAGAGAGCACAGCTGTACTTCCTGTTTACCCAGGCCTTGTTTGAGACAGTGGGAAGGAACAGGGCCTGCATTCATCTCTTCTTTTCTACCTCCGCTGACCCCCTTCCTCCTCCCATCCCTCTCCTCCTGCTCTATTCTCCTTCAAGTCCGTGTTTTCTCTCTTTCCTTGCAGCTCTTCTCTCTTTCCCCCCCCCCCCCCTCGTCTCTTGCTGATAAACTGTATTGAACTCAGGAGGATGAGCTAGATTAGTCAGTGTGTAGCGCTATTTGGTAGGCATGGGTTTAGTACCGGGACTGATTTGGAAGAAGAATTTATTATTAAATGTTCAGACTGGCAGCTGTTATCATTGATATGGACTGCAGATATGACAGGGAGCGAAGAAACTGAGAGAGGAAATGGTAGAATGACAGATAGGAAGACTTTTTTTTAAGGAAGTTGGTGAACTTTCTCCAGGCGTAGTTCAGTTATTAGGGGAAAAAAAAAACCCTGTCTTTTTTTTCTGCACTGAAACATAGAGCAGGCACACACACAACTCTATTAGACAACTTAGAAGTTCGGGTTTGCTTTGATGGAGAGTAAACTAACTGTAACTGTACGCCGAAGCAGACCTTGACGCCTTGCTGAGAGAGAGAGAGAGAGAAAGAGGGGGAAATGGAGAGAGAGCAAATCCCAGTTGTTTGTTCCACCCACCCAAGCCGAGCCCTCCCTGACCTTTCTTTGTGCAGTCGGACATCAGACTGAGACGCAGCGAAAGAAGCGCTAGATTAAAAGAATTGTTTCTGTTGCTGCTGTAGTCCCTATTGTACAGAGGGACAACTATAGACATGGCTTCAGTCAATTCATCATACGTGTATTTATGCACAAACACACACAAACACACCCACACACACGGACGCAAACGCTTATACATAAACAGATATGATGTCAAAATGTCAGCATGACATGGCGGGACCCCTTTCATCTGAACGTACTATTTGTCGCATTGACAGTCCATCTATTTTGCAGTCAATTAGGTGGCCATAGAAAACTGTGTGAATGTCACTGAAAGGAACATATGGGAACAAGTCGTAAAGGGTGGTAACGGGGAACACAATGTTATAACTACCAATGTTTCTCTAATGTGCTAAACTTGAAAAAGAGACAACATTTTGGCTTTTTCTTTCTCTTTTGTATTGAGTATAATAATAGAATACAACTCCTTCCTGTTTTAAAAGTTAACTTCTCATTATGTTGCTATTTTGAGACTGTGTGCACATGCTGGGCTTTGAGTTTTACACATATTTACACATGTAGGTAGATAACTTTTTTTATATCCTTCTAACTGTGACAAAGAAAAAAAAAAACAACTGATGACAAGTGTTTACTGTCATTTAAATGACAATTCAGTGAAACAAGATTTCCTTTTCATTGGCTGTGAGCTGAAATTTCCTTTTCACGCTCATCACAAATGTAAGACCTTTATCTAACAAATGGCATCCAACATGCTTGTTTATCGCTTTAGTATATAATTCAAATGATTTATTCTAATTCTTTGAGAGGGTGTTGTGGTGAGTGAGGACACTGCCCTTCAGTTGGAAAAGAAAAAAAAAAAAAACCCGGCTGCATCTCGGCAAGCATCCTCTCTGCTGAAGTGTCCTTGAGCAAGACACGGTCTGCTCCGAGAGTGCAACTCCTCAGCTGACCCTGTGTTCTGACCTCCCTGTACTGTAGGAGAGAATAGCCGAGGCTGCATCTATCACTTTTTTTCCCTCACTGTATTGATCACCCAAAGGAGGAATTTTATGTTCGCTTGCCGTTCTCTACCGGGAGGTCAGTGCACAGGGTCAGCTTTGGAACAGTGCCTCTGGAAAATGGTAGGGGTGCATTGGTTCACGTAAGGACACTTCATTCACCACACGAGAAGGAATCAAACTCATCTTTGTTCTACATACACTCTACATAAGGTGTCAACTGTCCTGCAAAACTGTGTTTTTTCTCATCATACAATAGGGAGGTTTTGGGTCCATGCTTGTAACTCAGACAAGTCCTGAACCCTCTGGGGGAATCTAAATGGCTGCTGTCTCTAAACAACTTTTGACATCTATCTCCAAAACCCAACATAACCCTGAGTTAAGAAAAGGCAACTTCTTCTAATTTGACTTCATTCTTTTGAAATGGTAACTTTTGAAAGGTTTTCCGGGGCTCCAAGGTCATGGGAACAGGCTAACTCAATAACTCTGTGTAAATCATCAGCAAAATGAAAATCAGAACAGTAATATGCAGACGAGAGTTTCATGATTGTGTTCCCTGTGGCTAAATTGCAGTCAAATGCTCTGAATTCCAAACCAAAAAAAAAAAAATTATCTTCCAAAAGATTTACCTTCAAATTTCTAAACCATCTTTTTTTCAGCCCACAGTTTGCTGCATTCCCAAACCCTCCTTTGGACTTTCAATTACAATTCATTTTGATTAAACATGTAAATACACCATCCTTGATGGTGTCCTTTGTTAGCACGGCCTTCTCTTGGCTAAAAACCATACTCTCTTGAGTCTCTCCCATGTAATGAAGATTGAAGATTAAACAACAGGAAGGAGCCATTATTTTTGTCAGGGAATTAAAGTACCATCAATCTCACTTAATCACCTTCCTAATATCTCCTCAGACGCCAGCAGAAAGCTGTTTCGCAGCTCAAGGTTAACATGCTTTGTTCTGTGGAAGCAAAGGGAGAGGGATAGAGAGAAAGAATAGATGTTCAAAGCTACTCTGGTATGCTTCGGATCAAACTGTCCACAGAATGGACACAGATTACGGTAAACTGTGTTGTGTTGGTGAAGGGCAGGGCCAGGAGGTCGATGTAGAAAGAAATGACAGCTATTGTTTGGTCTGTAATTATCTCTGTCTGCTTATTCGCTCGCTCATTTCCTGTAGAGACAGAGAGAGGGACTGAGGGGAGAAGGGCCAGTGGTTGTTGAAGCCTTGTAGCAGGTGGTACAGTCTGTCCTTGATGACCAACAAAAGCTGCCCTGCTACTGTGTGAGTTAATGTACTAATTGGTGCATTATGGCAAACATTGACAAAATCACATACTGTGAAAGCCTTCATAGGTGCCTATGAATCACATGATTAAATAAGTGTTGTTTATAGCATATGCAGTGTGTATGTATGTGTATTCATGTTTAGTTTTGCCTTGCAATTCGACAAGACACGCCTCCAAGCAACAGTTTGGAGGAGTTTAGAGGAATAATCCCAACAGAGCAACTGGTACAAAGGAGGGGTAATTTAAACTGTTAAAATCACTTCTCTGCTAACGTCTGCATTTACAATTTGACACATAAAGTATGCCTTGTCTCTTTTTTTTTCTTTCTCCAAACAAAATGTGTACCTGAATCAATTAAATGAGCAAACTGACAGGTAGGGCTGCAGTTAAAGGTTATTTTCAATGTTGATTAATCCGAGGATTGTTTAAATTTTTGGTCGATTAAACTTCAGAAAATAGTTAAAAATTTTCTTTGCAATTACCCAGAGCCCAAGATGACATCTTTAAATGTCCACAAACTCAAATATATTCAGTTTACAATAAAATAAAACAGAGAAAAACAACAAATCCTCATACATGAGAAGTTGAAACCAGCAAATATTTGGCAGATGTTCTTGAAAAATGGCTTAAATTATACATTAATTATCAAAATAAAAAGTAAAAATGGTTGCTGATTATTTTTCTGTCAATTAGCACTGATTAATCAACTAATCATTTCAGCTTTATTATTGTTTGCCATATCAAATGAGCTGCACTTTCACCAAGATCATTAACTTTCATGTTTCATTTTCAGTTTCAGTTTCTTTTACTTTCACTGTAACATGGCCAAGTAGATAAATGGCTGGATGTTTTTTCATCTTTTTTTATGCTATTTAACTTACATTTATTGTCCTTTTGAATTAGAGTCATATTTGCTGTAACTAGTATCTTAATGCTGCCAGTGCCACAGATCTTCCTCCAGGGACTCTTCCTCTCTCCAATGGCATGTGACACCAAGGTAACTTTCCTGATGAGCTGACCAACAATCAGTGGTGGTAACAACGAATTTGACTTTATTTGACAATTCCGCGATCATAGTCTTCTTCATGTGATCAGCAGCTTCACAGATTCTAGTACTAGTGGGTCTGGAGATGACTTTAGCTTGAGGTTGTAATGTGGTTACTCATTCTTTGAAAGCTGGCTGTTCTACCACTGCAAATGGCTTTAAACTTTCACATATGAAACTGATGACAAGCTTGTCAACAGTTGCTTGTGGGACACGTTTTCTTGCAGCTGCCAACATCACATCTGGTAACCTGGCTTGCTTACTTGCTGGGAGCTTGTTTGGTGTGACTGTGGTCTTTCGCTGACGTGCTGCTGTCACACTGATGTCATGGTACTGGTCGGTCTCCTCTGTAAATATAAATATTATGTCAGTGCATGTTCAAACATGACCTCATCACATCACTGCTATTAACACCGAAGGGAAGACTCATTTGACTAGAGTAAATATATAAGCTAATCATGAATTGTTTAGCATGATGTGAAAGTATGGTAAATTTGGTTAAATGGCAACTGATTTAACCTATTGTAATTGAAAGTGGTTGTCCTATTTTTTTGCGATAACATTTTAAAGAATCGTAGTTTAATTTTTTGAGCACGCATGCACGCGTACACATTAGCTAGCTATGTCCTACTTGAATCCCAGGCTAACCGATGACACTAGAGTGTATTATTATGTTAGCTGGCTTTACGTTAGCCAAGCTAATTACCCTAAACATATCAAAGATGAATACAATAACATACAAATAGCTGTAAATCTTCTTACCTCAACATGTTTTTTGAGATTAGAGGCTGATATAGCCAATATCACCATACTCAGCAAAGTTTGTAGGCTGTCTCCTTTTCTCCCCCTGTGCAAGAAGAATTCTTCCAGGTGTGTCCACGGGCACTCATCCTTCGCCTTTTCTTTGTCATTTTCACTGTTTTCAATGTTGTTGAAAACAGTGCCTGAGCCTACTGCGGTATTTTGTTTTTTGTCTGTATTTCATGGTTTTATTTGGCCAGTTTGCGATTGGTTGATAGCCTTATTGGCTACAAAAATGCAGATGAAAGGCTTGGATGTATTTCAAATTGTAGGCCTACTCAGTAGTGAATTATGATTTTAAAGTAGTGCAGTGATTACATGGTGTAATGCATACTTAAGTAAGAGTAAAATTACAGACTCATACTCATAAAAGTAAGTACCCCCCCAAAAAAAGACTTAACTACAGTAATGGACGTAGTTGTAATTCATTACTTCTAACACTGGTTATGATGTAACAGGGACTAGTTTGCCTGTTTTACAGCATATTTTCCACACTTGAGCCTGAATGTCATGATGGCAGAAGTGATGGTGTGATTTATCTGGAGGGTCCTCATCAACACAGTTGAACAAGGGAAATATTACATTTTGCTGTTGAAAGACACCACACTGACAGAAATGGTTTAGAAGGTAGGAGTCAGGCAGACACATGATAATCAACTTTGATAGTGTCTACATGAGCTGTTGATGGTCTGGCTGAAACATGTGATAATGAAGCACTTCCCCTTTGCAGAGAGAGCTCATGTAACCACGGAAACCATGTGTAAAGCTACACAAAAGAGGCAAGTGAAAACGGATGGGGATCGAACACTCCAGTTGACTAACATTGATTTACTCCTTGAGAGCGAGAAAGAGAGATAGTGAGGGTGATGTGAGCAGAGGTTAGTGTTTCTAGGCACAGTTCATCTTCACTGATCAAACTCAAGTCTTCCCTCTCAGACTCTCTTGCTCACTCACACACAGTTACTCACAGGTGTGCACTAGTTCACAGGCAAGAGATTATCTTTACACCACTGCTCAAAATGTTTATGGTCTGTTGTTTCTCTAGCTGCTCTTGGCTTAACGCCAGTTTGTAAAATCTCATCACTCGCTACACTATGAAACTAGTTGTGTCAGCCGTGACAGGACGAGAATTTTTTCTTCAGATCACAGATCACAAAAAGTGTGTCTTCTTTAATACACTTACTGTGGAGAAGATCTTAAAAGATAGATTCACATTTTTTTCAAGTCTATCTTAAAATACAATATGGGTACATTTAAAGATTTATTAATTGCTGTAATAATATCTCCTGCCTATACTAGCAGTGAAGAAATCGTTTCTTAACTGGATTGCAAGTCCACAGTCCTGGTCCCAGTAAGTCAAATCAATCAGGTATTTTTGTTAATCTTTTAAACAGTTGTTAAACAGTGACCGTGGAGTATGGAAAGAGGAATGATTACAGCCAACAGATAACTCTTTAAACACACATACATGCATGTGAGTATTCTTTTAAGGCAAACTTGAAAAAATGTGAATCTGTCCTTTGATAAACATCTAGTATCAACTGTGAATGAGAATTTTTAAGAAAGTTTAGAAAAGCAGTTTGCATTGCTGACCAATTCGGTGTACCTGTCATATACCCAGAAGAGCTGTGCATGGAGACCTGCTGACAAGCAACACAATTCTCTCTTATAAGTAGATTAATAATTTATTTAATGATTTTAAGAATGAATCTGCAAAACTGGTAATGTACAAAAACAAATCCAAGTGCTTGTGATGAGTAAAGAGGCCTCGTGATTACGCCAAATGGAATTAATTTGATCAAGGAATTTTTTGTAACTTTTGTTGTGCAGATTCTTTTGCTTCTTCGAGTAGATGCACAATATCTTCTTCTGTCTTTTGGTTGTAGTTTTACTCATATAAATCATAGAACGACAAATTGCAAAATATTGTATTACCAGTAGTTGTATCTGTGGCATTGCT
Source organism: Thunnus maccoyii (assembly GCF_910596095.1). Lineage (NCBI taxonomy): Eukaryota > Metazoa > Chordata > Actinopteri > Scombriformes > Scombridae > Thunnus > Thunnus maccoyii. The sequence goes on from NC_056555.1 coordinate 8,109,292, forward strand.
GAATTGAACTAAATATATTATGTGAAGTTTTTTGGGGGTAATTCATTCATTAAATTCTGTCCCTCTGGGAGTGTTGCTATCTACAGTAGTTTAGCCAAACATTGCCCAGTATATTAGGAAATTGACTTAAAATCTTGAATACAAACAAGGCTCTGTGATGTTAGCGTGTCTTTTCGAAGCATGCCACTAACACAGAACACAGACTAGCATCATGTCTGAAACATTAACCTAATATTGGTCTGTTTATGCCCTTGTGCTAAAACCAGAAAGCCTCAAATAACCCCAGTTCTTGTTTGTGCAATTGCTTATGCAATACTAATTATACACATCTGACCAGTAACACGTGATTATGAGAAGAATTGGCATCAAATTTGTCCAATAAAGCCTTTCATTAACACAGACAGACGGGCTTTTCTTTCCCGTTTATTAGGTTTGTATTTTTCAGTCTGTGTAATAAGGGATGGTACTGTCACAGGAACCCATCTGATTTGGTGCTCAGCCGTACACAATGTAACACACACACCAGACATCACACACAGACATGGACACACATGCCGGAGGACACAGTTGTAAGCTCTCTTCATTTTTGTTCTCCCCCCTGTGTAGTTTTAAGTGTGTTGGAAATCTTGTGTTGGGCCATCAAAGCAGCGCCCTGACCGTTAATGGCTTTACGGCTTGTTAGTTAGTTTTAGCCAGCTCAGGAGGAGGGTGTGTGTGTGTGTGTGTGTGTGTATGTCCATGTATGTGCGGTGAGGGGAGGTGTCGTTTGAATAAGAATAAGGAGGACAGTGTTCAAGAGTGTGTCAGTGGGAATTTACATGCACAAAAATGCTTAAAAACATACACGACTCGTATTTGTAGACATAGGAGACACTTGTGCATACACTCATCCAAGCAGTGAACGACTATATATATATATATATAGTGCAGATTGACTCATATACATAAACACACACAAATAGTGAACCAGCATGTCGATAGTCATCTCTTTTGCTGCCTCTCTCTCTCTGGGAGTCCGGAGAGGCCTGGCCTAATTGAGCTGGCCTCAGGAAGCCCATCATTAGCCCTGCTGCTCCGGTCACACATGGTCACCAGATGTGAGTCCAGCCACAATGGAACGCAGAGTGCCACTCTTTCTTTCTGTCTTCCTCTCTCTCTCTCTCTCTCTCTCTCTCTCCCCAGCCTAATAAACTGTCTTTTGTTTCCATGCGGCCATTGTCCGTTTAAGCCTACCGCTGCCTGCCATAAGAGAAGTCATCGGGGCCTGAATGGGATGCTTTGTACTGACAATAGACAGAAATAGGAGAGGGAGACAGCAGATTGAGAGGGACAGAGAAGACAGAGAGAGAGAGAAGAAAACAGGGATGGAGAGAGAAGGGGGGGGGGGGGGGGGGGGGGGGGAGGGAGGGTGCCTAGAGAGGATTTCAATGCACCCTCTGGAATTTTTATGGCTTGTTTTTGCAGGTTCAGAAGTCAGTGTCATGGGGCAATGAAATATACATCACACCTTTCTCACCTCCCTCTACCTGATGCAGCTCATGGCATGGCATGGCATGGCTGACTGTGTGTGTGTGTGTGTGTGTGTGTGTGTGTGTGTTTATGCATGTATGTGTACAGTATGAGTGTGCTATTTTGCAGCTCTTGTGAGTGCCAAGTGACCTCACAAGGATAGAACAATCAAATTACTTGTTGGTTATTTTGTTCAATTTATTTCCATTTGTTCTATCAGTTTGATCTGTAATTATTAGTCTGATTTACGGTGAGGACTCTGGTTTAGGCTGAAGGAAAGAATTTGGATTAGGTCTGTTGTCAGATTCAGAATCCTGGCTTAAAAAAAAAACAAAACCTGGCTGTGTTTCATCCACGTTTTTCAGTCATTTGTCTCATGCACGTCTGACAGAACAGATACACTTATATTTTTAATCACTACAGCCGTCCTCACAGCCCGTGGAACAGCCTATGTGTCACACTTTCCTTTCACGTCTTATGTCCATTTTTTTCCCATTTAGTGTGAGTTATTAAAGTGAATGTGTACTGGGCTCTGAGCGCCAAAAGCAGGTGACCACACAGCATCCTGTGTAGACAGGTGTTAAGATTACCAGATTTGGCAGTAAGGAAGGCTTGAAATGAACTAGTTTGGATGTAGTCATTTTGTACAAAGTGTTTATACCAGTTCCAAAAGGCCAGTTCTTTTTTTTTTTTGCATGCTTCCTGACCTCTGCACACCTGGCCAATAGCTGTGTGAAGTGGGCACGCTTATCAGATTGTTGAGATTATTTAGAAAGTTACAAAAATTGTCCGACATAGCTCGCCCAATTACAGCGGTTAAAGGTGTGGGGGAAATTGTTTCCACAAACCAACATACCCTTCATTTAAAGCATACCGACTCCTTAAGGCTCTGTAATAACCAGCAGTGGAAAAAATAAGGGCTGGCTGAGTGAGTATCATCTTTTAAATCTCTCTCTCTCTGTTTTTTTTGGTGGCGCATATTTGCCATCACTGGGCAATTGATAGTACAGAGGCAAACAGGAAATGAAGGGAGAGAGAGATGGGTAGGACATGCAACAAAGGTCTCTGGCTGGAATTGAATGGTGAACGTTGCAGTTATATGGTATGTGCCCTGACTGTTCAGCTACTGGGGCACCCCCACATCTCTTCTTAAAACATACCTCTATCCAAGAGTTTAACCAGATTTTTGTTTAAATTTGATTTGATTGACTCTTTCCTACTTTTAGATTGGGAAATCCATGCAGCAGACTATACTTTGTGTTATCTGTGAAAATCTAAAAAACAATAGAGTCCTAAACCATAAAATATGTCTATGCGTGCACACATATGCTTAAAAGCTGTCTTATTTGTCCTCAAGATGAATGTGGGAGCAGTGTTTTCATCACTTTTCCTCTATGTTTTCTAACTCTAGAAATGTCTTTATCTCTCAATCACTTAAGGGAGGTGTGTGTATGTGTGTGTGTGTGTGTATGTGTGTGCGCGTACATGGGAGCATGTGGGTTAAACTGTGGATGCATGGCAACGCACGATACATTTCGACGGCTGCCCTCATTTGAGACAAATGTAATTATCACGCCTGGCTGAGTTTTTTCTTATTATTGAAAAGTTAAGTCGCTAATCTGTGAAGTTGTTCCTCGGCTGAATTAATTCAATTATCTGGCAGCATGAGTAGATATCAAGGTTTGACGTTTGTGTCTGCGTGCTGTGTTCTGTGTGTGTGTGCAGTCGTGCAATATGCATATGTGTGTGCATGTGTTTTTATATTAGCGTGGATTAACATTTACATCTTTCTGACATTTTGTACTGTATGTGCGTGCGTACGTATTCGAATGTATTTATGTGTATGCCTGTGTGTGAATATGAGTGAGAACAGAAGCCATGTTTTTCAACTCCCACTGGATCAAGGCCTTTTATAATCCACTGAGCCGACATAATTCCACCTCACTTACAATGGATTTGTCTCTGCTTTGTCTCCTCATTATTGTTCTCATTCACATGATAAGCTGCTTCATGATTCCATTAGCATTCTCTCTTAGCCACCATGCTATAGGCACCGATATCTCAACTTCGGTGCTGTGGAACGCCAACTTTTTTACTCACTTTATCTTGACTAGCCTGGCTGAAGGACTTGTGGAAAAATCGAATTGTTGTACTTATGAAGAGAGAATAGTCTGTTTCCTTTCATACTGTTGTCATACTTAATTACTAGAACAAATGATAAGACATCTGTGGATGTACATTTGTTCTGTAACAAGGAAGAATGTGAGTTACAATTACATCTTTCATTTCCATAATTTAGATACTGAAAATATCTTTAAAGCTGCACTAATCAATATCTTTATATCAACAGTGAATCAAATGTCACATGTTAAGTGAAAGGGAACGCTAATAGTGACAACCCTACAGAGAATTATCACAACACTCTGTACTCTTCTCAGCTCTACGGTAGCGTTTTAGTGTCTTTCAGCTCATTGTTTTGATTTTATGCACCTCAACTTTACTATTTTGGTTCACTCTCAACTTATTTCCAGCTGCAGCAAGATGCTTTTTTCAAGAAAATGCACTGATAAACCCAGAGTACACTACCTCCATGAGCCATGGGCCTCCATGAACATAAATGCTGGCAAACATAGACGCGTTCATACATGATGACACCCGGTTTGGCATCAACAGAACGAACAACCACCTTTGGAAGAAATACCAATCCCTCCAATATTTTTTGAGGTGATGCAAGCTTTTATTTCTTTTGCACTGCTTGTCACTCTGGTCAAAGGTTTGTAGCTGGAGTAAATATTTCTTTTTCTATTTCTCTCTGTCTTTTCCTTCTTTCCCCTCTGCTCTCTCTCTCTCTCTCTCTCTGTCAGACATGCTAATGTTATTGATCCTGCTTGGAAACAGGACAGAACCATCTACAGATAAGAAGACAATGCTTGCAGCAGCCCATAGATTTCTTCCTGGTGCTCTGAGAGGTGTGTTGCAGGCTGTATTGGAGTTCACGGGGTTCTCACAATCTGTTGTCTCACGGATTGTATTGACAGTCTCCTCTGGGCTCAGCCCAACAGTCTGTTTTTATCAGAGGATGGCAAGTTGTGTATGAGCTCAATGTATGTGTGTGTGTGTATGTGTGATTGAGATTGTGTGTTTGTACATGCAGACTGTGGCGTGGAGTGCATTGCTTATATGTACATTTTTGGATTTTGAAGATGAAAATAACTCCAACAAAAGTAACTTCAGTGAGCTATGGTAAATAGCATTTGAAGAGAAGGAAGACACTTTGATATAACTAAACAATACACGACCTCACCAATTGCGTTATAAATATGTAACAGCTCATTGAAGTTACTTGTGTTTTCTACTGTCTTAATGTCTTAACTAGTTACTTTTGCTGTTGGTACTTTTCCAAATCCTAAACAATGAAATACAGATTTCAAAAAACGAAACACAGCAGTGTCCATTTTGTTTTTAGTTGTCTAGCAACAGTGTTCATGTGATGTGCAACACTTGAAAGCCAAGCACATTATCATGGATGTATTCTCGTGCCGCAAATATACTTTATCAATTCAATTTGAAGGAAGCAATAACACCATTAAAACAAAGAACATACTTGAGGTCCTTGACTTTGGCGATCTGCTAGACTCCTGCTCCTGAGTCATTGAGGTGACATCATTTTGTTCTCCAGCACACCAACAGGAGGCCGGTGTGCTATATGACTACTATTATATTTAGCTATTATAGTAAAAGAAAATGTACAGGCACTAGTAATACATAGTAACTATCCTTTTATTCCAAAGGTCATAAAGCAAGGGAAGTACATTTAATAAAGCCCTGAAGGGCGGGAGTGGTTAAAGAGTAATCACTCCTACGGGACGCTCTAAAAAGTAAAGTGAATGCGCCTGCAAGGCGAGAGGGATCATTTCATTGGTCAACACTACAACTTGCCTTCTGTTGGTTTGGGGATTTTGACAGCGTTGTTGCACAAAAAGTCAGAGAGCAGATGTTTCACAAGTGCACAGAAGCAGCCTGAGTGCAAGGAGAAGGGCTGAAGCTGGAGCGCAGGAAATCTGTCCAAGCAACAATGTGTCTGAGTGCAAGCTTACAGTTTGAACAGAAGCAGAGCAAATCTAAGTTTGAGGGAACGAATTACAAAATCTGAACGTGAAATCAATAAATCATGCTCTCAAATTGAAAGACCACGCTCTTGAATAAAGAATGGAAAAAAGCCCCATATATGTTTGTATGTGTGTGTGTGTGTGTGTGTGTGTGTGTGTGTGTGTGTGTGTGTGTGTGTGTTTGCGACAAAGGTTGTGTAATTTATTTATCTAATGTCAGGATCCCAGACAATGCAACTCCAGTGTCAAGGTTGGCAGAGATGGTTACCATGACGACGCTGGCAAACAAACTCTCAGATCTGGGCTCTCTTTCTCCTCTAAGAGGAAGGGAGGCTTTTGGAGACTGAAGAGCAGAGTGCCGTCTTTTTTTGTTGTTGTTTGCCAGTAGAGTGGTGGATATTGATCAAGAATCGAGCCCATGTCGCTCTGTACAGAAGCCTAATGCACTTTCGACCCAAACTAGAAAGAAATGGAAAGCGAGGGAGGAAAAAAAGGATGACCAGCTACACTGTATCATAGTTTGGGAAAAAGCAAGTGTGATTGAGATGAGGGGAGAAAGAGATAATATTGGAGGAATAAAGAGAGAACATGTTTTTTTTAGGAGTAAATCAGTTAGATCTTCATGCTCTACCGCTAATGTATATATACATATATATATATATATATATATACTACCTGTGTGAGTGTTTGTGTATGTGGTCAGTTCTAGCTCATACACAGTACATACAGATAAATATAAATGTAAGTTTTGGCTTTGAATGTACATGAAATTAGGTTAATTTGTTTGCTAACGGTGTCTGTCATGGCTGTTTTGTGCCAATATTTGTGTTAATCATGTGTAAAGAGAAGTGGGTAAAGACATCAAACTGGATGAAAAATAAGATAAACAAGCACTTACCATAAATGTTCTAATACATGCCCAGTAGTCTCTAATGGTAGTTTGTAGGAGGTCCTATGGCACAGTGGTTCCCAACCTGAGGGCCAGGAAGCCTGTAAGGGGTCAAAAGATAAACCTGAGGGGTTCACAAGATGATTCATTGGACAGAAAAGAAGAAACATATGATTTTGCTACAAATTAATCAGAGCTGACATGATTGATAGTCAATTAATCAATTAGTTGATTAACAGAGAAATTACCAGCAAAAATGGTGATAATCGCTTAATCATTTGAAGTAATTTTTCATGAAAATATTTGCTGGTCCCAAATTCTCAAATTGTAGAAATGTTTCTTTTTCTGCTTTGATAACAAACTTAATATCTTTTATCTTTGAATTGCTGCTTGTTAAAACAAACATCTCAAAGAATCTTTGGTTCTAGAAACTTTTAAAATATTTTCTTACATTTTATCTATAGATCAAATGTTTAATTGGTTCTTTTTCAGATTAATCTATAATGAAAGTAATCAAGCAGCACTAATATTTATACTTTCCTTAAAATTTTGCTTTTTTCTTGAAATACAGGATAGTTTCACCTCTTCCAGCCTCTGACATTCATTTAAATGAAACAATTTGAAAAGTTTAAAAGTAAAAATCATTCTTCAGTGTTCCCATAGACACAACCAACAACAGTGCACACTGTTTTAAATGAAGGCATCACACACTAAAAAGCTCGTCTATCTCCTGCAGATGCTAAGTCCAAAAAATGCTAAATTTTCTAGAAACATACGTAACCTCTCTGACGGAAGAAACCTTAATGACTGACCAGGAGGATTCCACCTCTGCACGCACACATTTGATGAATGAGCCAGCCTCTGACACAAAATATATTTTAGCTTGCTGAGGCGTCAGGACACCCCCGGTCTCCAGATGAATGCTGTTCGGCACATTACTACAGTAGCAGGTCTAACACAGAGATTAACTTTGACCCCGATTTCACCCCATGTCACGGAGGAAGCTGCTAAGATCGCCTGACGGCACCCTGCACTGTGTGTGTTTGCATGTGTCTGTACAGTATGTGTGTGTGTGGTAATCTTCTGACCCCGGGCTTTTACAGTAGTGATGAGAGGTAACTGCACTAATTCACTGTCCTGCTGTGAACGTCTGCTGTAATTAAGGCCAACTTGTCACACGGTCATGCCTCTCGTCTTGCCTTCGCGCTCCCTTTCTCTCACTCAAACGCACTCAATCAGATTTGAACGCTTGTTTATTTAGAAGGTGTGAGTGTATGTGTGTGTTCATTTTTTTTGATGAATCTTTAATTTTCCCAACTGGGATTTGCAGCTCTCCCTTTGGACTCACTCACACGCATACAAACACACACACACACACACACACACACACAGATGTAGCACATACTCCGGCATGCCTAAAAAGCTTGTATACTTCAAAGTGATAGCCTACTGTGTCCTTCTTCTAAAAAACAATCAAAATGGTTTCTTAGATGACAGGTCTGCTGTTAAAAATCCACTATTTGTTGTTTTAAGAGTTACACAACCTTGCTCTTAAGTGTCTAGACTGAACCCATTCACCTCTGAAAGCAGCTAACAGAGATGAATGGATTGTCTGCATCAAACATGCGATAACGGAGCCACTGTGATGAAACCACCCTCAACCCTCTTCCTGCTGTGTGTTATTCTCAAATTATTCAGGAGGAAATCCAGGAAGAAAAATGACTTTGTATACGTTTCTGGACTGTATATTCATGTATTAATTTTCTACCTTTCTGTGTTGTAAATCTAGTTTAGTTTGACTGCACTGTGAGCGTGAGACCTACAGCGTGAGGGAATCTCCTCGGCAGCGTATCTCCATCAGACCACAACATGGAGAAATCTGCTCGCTAATTACAGCCATATAAATCAGCAGTCGTAATTATGCTAATTACACCGCTAACTTCCTCTCAGAAGCCTACACAAACAAAGGCGACGGTATCGGATGATGCAGCGCGTTAACGAGCTTGTCAACTTATCTGACACACGCTAATTACTCCGCGGGACTCCTCTGTGTTTGGGAGGGGGAAGAAGTGTCGGAGTTGCCGGTTTTTGAAGGTTGCATCATCTCAGCCTGTGACCCCTTTAACCTCCGGATTAATACCTACGTCTTTTAATGGGATTACACTTCAGTTTTTTTTTAAAGGCATCACTGACTGTTAGAAATGAAAATGATTTCACTTGTGATAATTGTGAAGTGTATTGTATTGCGATTAAAAGAAAGGGGGGGGGGGGTGTGTTACACAGCCTGCGCAAACAGTTGTATGATGTCACTGCAAGTCTGCAAAATAACCCTGATGAGGGTTTGAAACTTAAAATGTTTGACAGAAAACCTGCATTTTAAGCTGGCGTGAGGTTTGAAAGAAGCGGGCATTAAGGAGGTTGGGAAGATATAATGAAAGATGCTATTCAGTTGCAATATGGGAAATGTATGCTATAGTTTTTTTGGAGTTTGACCTATACAAACGTCAGGCCATCTCTGCCTCTGCTGCTTCAATTTTGACCTCTCTTTTTTTTTCTGTCCCTTTCGAGTCCCCTGACTTAATGGAAGGGCAATAAAAAAACTCCAACCAAGTTTCAGACGCTTTTAAAGCATCACGTTACACAGCACCCGCGCGGATCATCGTCATGTTTCTTGGGTAAAAGACTGAAAAGGTCATTGTGACGACTGTCATGTTGAATTTATTTGTTTTTCATTTGCATATTTACAATAGTTTCTTTTATGTGAGTGTATCTGTGTCTGTTTGTTCATGCGGGTGTTAATATGAGAGGGCAAAGGTAATGAGAGTGCTACGCTGCAGTTAATGACACCACAGTGATTAAAACTGCCAGAGACCAGCATTAATGAATCTAATTCAATCAAGACTCCCGCCACTACACACACACACACACACACACACACACACACAATACGCATATAATCTGCAGATACACATCTCTAAATCAGACACTTCTTAAACATTGTTTACTACAATGAGTGTGTGTGTGTAGCAGCCTCAGGTGTTCAGCTGCACACAACAAGCTACCAGCCACTATTCCTCACGCACAGACGCCCAAACATTCATGCACGGATTCACACAATAGCTCTGTCTGTCTTTATCTCTCTCCTGAATGTTAACCTTTGGTTTGCTGTCCGTCTGTCTGCATGCCTGTCTGTCTGTCTGTCTGTCCGTATGTCTGTTTGTCTCTCTGTCAGTCTGTCTGCATGATTGACTGCCGAAACCGTCCGCCAATATGTCAGCCTGGCTGTGTGTTTGCTGACTGCTTTGGCACTGCTAGGAGTCGAGGGCAATGAAGACCGTGGAATGAGGGAAGCTTAAGTCAGTTAACATGTTAATAAGGTGTTTAAATAATATCTTAAATTTAAATAGATTCTAATACAAGGTTCTTGTTCAAGTAGAAAGTAAGTGGTGAGAATTTGCTTAAAGTTAGCAGCATCAGTGGTGTGAATGAAAAGTGGCTCGTTTGAGTGTGATCAACGGTTGAAAGAGTCACCTGATCTGTCAGGTGTTGGTATGCAGGACTTGAGAGGGTGTATGTATACACTTCTGTAAGCTTTTACTGCTAATGGGTAGCAGAGAAAACCCAATAAGATACTTGTAATTCATTAGAGAGACAGATACACAATCAGGTAGATGTTGAAGTATATTTGACAGTTACGGCAGAAAGAATGGAGCTTACTAATCGTTCAGTGAAGAGACCGCCGATTTCTCTCTCAATCCACAGAACTTGTTTAACAAAGGTAAAAAAAAAAACAAGCTGAGGCAACTCTTAGTCCGTTGTAGCTAAAAATGTTGCTCTGTGCATGACTACCACCTGCTGTCTACCTCCATCTCCCTCCCCTCCCTCCCTCCCCTCCCGTCTCTTTCTTCCTCCCTTTCTCTTACCGTCTTGTTGTTAGTGTTTAATTTCAACCAGTCATGTTTTCTTGTACTCTGATAACTATTTAACATGATCTAACGAGACCAGATGAAAACAGCTGTCTAGCAGCAACAATTCATCACTGCTATCCAGACAACTCCTGTTATTTTCTTCAGATTTTCAAGGCTCATGTCAGGATATTTGACGATAGGACTCTTTGCAAATAATGTTGTAATTATTTTATCCCTTGTTACATGTCACATGATTCTCTCCTTTCCTCTCCTCTCCCTCAATCTGTCTCTCTGTTCAGTATGCAGTGCTGAGAGGGCATCATTACGGAGCCCGTATTTGAGTCATTTTGATTTAAGCAGACAGACAATGGCCTGTTGATTGAAGCAACCAGAAGGCAGACAATAGGGTTCTATGCCACATAATGCGCCACCATTTTTTCTGAGCTCCCCGCTTTCAGAAAAGGGCCCAGGCTCTCCATTGTGCCTCTCCCGGAGGGAAAAAAATGGTGCTTGGGGAGGAGGAATATTTTCCCGTGGTATGTCATTATTTTGCAAATTTCTATTATCTCATCATGTTGTCTTCATTGTAATTGCAGCTAATTAGGAGGCTAGTTAGGAGCCTGGGCTTTGAGGCTGGCTCGGCTGCTGAAAGGAGCCCACCGATTATGGCCCCGACAAGAGAGGAAGCAGGAGAAAAGGGGAGATTAATGCTGTTACCCAGGAGACACTGGCTTCCATCTGCGGGGAACAATGCAGTTTTGTTTTCTCCGGGATCCTGCTCAGATCAACAGAATGGGCTAGCTCTGCTCTGCTCTGCTTGACGACAATGCCCAATTCTGTCTTACCGGGGCTCGGGCAACCCCGCTCCCCCTCCTCCCCCCCCCCCCACTCCCCTCCGCTCCAGTCACTCTACCTCTCCTCCCTCCTCCTCTGTCCCTCCCCTCCGTCATTCTTGCCACCTTTTCCTCCGTTCAGCGGGCCCTGACTAAAAAGCTTAGCGCCCTCAGCGAGCCAGCCAGCGCCAGTGACTGAGAGCTCTCACACACCCCCAGTATCAGATGAAAGCAGCGCGATGTGTGGATAGAGTTCCCAGGTTGCGGGAGGTCGCGCCCTTGTCACACACAGAGCTGCAAGGTTTTACTCCCCAATTCCCGCCGAGCTCCAAAGCACTTAATGAAATAATATACTCTGTCGCTTTTGCTCTTTCTTCTTCCCCTCGTTCTCTCAAGCACCACTCCGACGCCTCCCCGCCTCCCCCCCACCACCTCCCTCACCGGAGCTGAGGCAGGCCCCTTGTCTCAGAGCAGGGGCCCCGGGGCCCCTAGACACCTTCTTTGCAAAGAGAAGGAGGGAATACAATGAGAGAGGGAGCCTAGTTTGGTACAGTACAAACACACAGAGCACAAGCAGGCTAGGAGAAATGAAAGGCCTTTGTCTGCCTTTGTCAGGGGGAAAAGGACACTGAGAAAGAGGGAGAGTGAGCGCTTATGGATAGAGAGAGACAAAGAGAAACAGACAGAGAGAGGAAGGAGATAGCAGGCTGGATCACATGACTCAGAGCATTGTGATCCTGAGTGAGAAAGGTTTGGAGCGGAGCATCTCTCCATCTGGTCGAAGCAAAAAAAAAAAAAAAAAAAAAAAAAAAAGGGAGAGACGGATAGAAAAACAGACAGGGAGACGGAGAGAGGGAGCAACACGGCGAGGGAGCAAACAGAGAGAGAATGAGAGAAAGTATTGAGTAAGTGCCAGCGACATCTGCTCCCGTGGGCACAACAATAAAACTCCCTCTAGATCAGCCTCACACTATATATGCTCGCACAATGCATCGTTCTCAAAGGCGCAAATAAATATGTGTGTGTATGAGCTCGTGTGAATGAAGAATGCTCTTATGTTCACGAAGGCTACCCACTGATCTGTTAAACATTCACCTACACACAATCTAATTTAGCTCAATGCATTGTAACCAGATCTCTGTCTTCATTGTGATTTTTTTTTTTTTTTTTTTGTCTCTTTTTGGTTATTTTGACTCTTGCACTCCAACACTGGAGGTAATTCTTTGAAGTTCAGGGATAAAATGATGCTTAGTAGTGATTTCAGCAAACTCCTGAATGTTTCTTCTGCTTTGCTGCATTGACAAATAAGTTGTGGTGCTTCACGATTCTTCAAAGGAGAATAGGATCCTTCTGCAGTATGTGACTCACACATATCATCTTTATAGTAAACCCGTTTCTACTTAGGACTCCAGATGCTTATTTAATACCTCCATGTGCTCTCACTTTATTAATGTAGCTCTGGTTATTCACATATACTGTTTTCATGCAATCCGCACTATTTTTAATAGCCCCTAAGTCCAAACAGAGGAAGTGTTGCGTGGTATTGTAAGAAACAGCCTACTTAAGCATCTTGTTTGGAAGTAATTACCGCTGAAGTTGTCCTGTTATTTTGACCCCTATTAAATCCATACTATAATAAATAGTAAATAGCAGTTGTTTTATAGTGAAGAATAAGAAAACCGTATGGCTCTGATATGGTGCCACCCAGTACCATATGCGGATGAATCGAAAAAACATATAAGATCTGAACATGGCTCTACATAGCAGCCACACACCCTGTGATTATGAGCCAAAGAAATACTATTGGTACAATTACACATTTTCCCTGTTAGATAGCATACAATGAAAGAAATCATGTATAAATCCTAGCCATTTATTCTTTCAGATATCATGCCTTTTGTACACAACAAATGCTTTGTATATATTTTTTTCTGTTAAGCATTTTTGGCCAAGGACCATGATTGGTTGAGGGACGATTGAAGAGAAAAGGACTTTTATTCCAGTTGGTTGTTTGAAAAGTTGGAACTGAATAGTTGGAAAGTTATATGTACCTGCGTCTGGAAAAAAAGCAACAAAACTTTGATCAAACAGCTTGAAATCCTAACAGATTCTGAAAGAGCACCGACAAGGTAATCTGTGTTGTATAGGGACCGCGGCGCGCCCCCCGCGCCATTTATCTTTGAGGGGAAAAATTTCTCCCTGTTGCGTTTAATGTGTAGTCAAAGTGGAGAGGGCGAAACGCTACTCTCTAATTTTGCATGTCATCTCTCTCCAAATCACTTCAAAGATGAGGCCCTTGCCAAAGATTTCCTCCCTTTTTCTCCTCGCCTTTTTCCTTTTCTCCCCCCTTTTTCTTTTCTGCCTTGTCTTGTTCCCCAAGTTGCCGTTGTCACCATCGCTTGGCGCCAGGAAATCTCGGGCATCTAAACAGCAGCACACAATGTCGTAAAAAGGCTCTAGAGTTTTACTTTCAGATGTCACTCCAATAGCACACATCTGCTACGTGCCGTGCATCTGCTAGGCTCTCCCGTCTCAGAGAGCCGGGAGTGCTGATTGAACTGAAGACAGAAAACATCCTCATTATCGCGGGCAATGAGTGAGCTGGGCTCCCCAACAGCCCTTTTAATGCATTCACTCACTTAACTGCAGCCCGGTGTTGCTGTGGATACAAACATGTACATGAACGGCTTGTCCTCGCAAGAAAAACGACACTATAGGTCATAATGTAAGTCAATAAAAATGACCTATAGTTACATTTGAGTGACAGATGCCATCTAGCAGCCCGGAGAAGTGACGCAGTTCAGATGACGTCTATATAAAGTGAGGATTTCCATATTCAAAGGTGGTGGGTTGGGTGACTGGTTGGATCCTAACTTGTAAAAAGTGGACTTAGTGGAGTTTGCTGCAGGTGACCGCTGTTCACTTCCTGTTTCCAGCCGCAAGTGTCACATTTCAAACCGTGTCTGGACGTTTTTTAAAAAACGTAACTATGATTGTCGTGGTATTTACTCTTGCCATGACGACAAAGGTTGCTTAACTTTAAGGAAGTAGTAACTTAAACCCACACCATGTTTCAAGTGATCATTTTGACCCAAACCATGATCTTTCCCTAACCCTAGCCAAGTGGTTTTTGTGCTTAGATCTAACCAGACCTTAACCACAGCGTTGCCACACTGCAAAACATAATTATATTTTAACAGTGATTTGTAACGGTGTTGGAAAGCACTGACAAATGATGTTGCCTGCCGATAGAGGCGGCGTATTAGATCACGCTCCTATGGGTCGTTCTGGAGTGAATGGTCATGCGATCTATTTGCTTGTTTAATTTGGAGGGCTTATTGGTACACGCACATGCAGATACACGCATGTGCACACACATGTAGACATATAGGCACACACACGTGACCATACATAGACACACGCTGTTTCAGTGCCAATCGCCCCAGTGTCATAGACAATAGTATTACACAGCCATTGTGTCAGTGCTCAGTGAGAGGTATCTGCTCTCCAGCTCTGTCTATACTGGATACTCCAGCAGCAACGGGCTTCTTTCTGTGCAGTAAAAGTCATATCTGACAAAAAAATTACCCTCTTAACCATTTTACTGTGCATGTCATGATATACATATTTACCTTTTTAACAATGAAGACCTTACAATATGCAGTTATATTTCTTTTCTCATTAATTATGTGTGAATCTGTATTAGCATGTACTGGGTTGAAGGGAGCATTATTGAGGAAATTTGATGAGAAAAGGCAACTTTGCCAAACCCAAAACTTTTGACTGATCACAGAGGGCAACAAAAATGTTCTTGAAGTTGAAGGAGAAATTCATATTGTGACTGAAATTCCTTTAATTATTTTGCAATTTAATCACTATTTGGCCATTTATGACCAGGTTATTTAGCTGACGCTCTTAATAATGTGCTTTATTAATAGCCAAGGTATCTTATGGGGAGTAAAGAGATCATCAGGGGTAAGGTTATCAATAACAGTATAAAGAAAAACTACAAAAATAAAACTACCTAAAGAAAACACTGACCAGGTTTATTTTGGGACATTTGTGGCTCTAAACATAAGTACGATCCAACTGTTTGGTGCTGAATTAAGTTTTCTTTAGATGTTTACTCTTAAGTTTCTATTCAGCACATTCTTAAATGGAGTCCCTGATGTGATGATGAAAACATAATGAATTTACAGGATCTCATTTGGAGGATAGATACTCTTCTCTGTTACTCTTCTAACCCCACTTTATTAGGGTTGGTAAAGATCTTGCCCTTTGACACTTCTAAAATACAATGTGTCAACAGAACACCTGCATGGATGTTTCACACCGCAGCTGCTTAACACATGCTGACTGTACAGCTTCCAGTTGCTCTCAGATAGTAAGATGTTTGGATGCCTTACCTGGAAATAAACTTAAAGAGTCCTGTCTGTCAGAAAGGGCAACACATTCTTCATTTTGAAGAAATGTCAGCTTCTGGACACAAGCAGTGGCACATGGTGGCCAATCAGATATCAGTAAACCCTCGTCACTCCAACTCACTCTTCTGGCTCCTCCTCTACATTTAGTAAATACTGTCACCACTTTTCATCATCAAGAATCCGTTTCCTCGCTCTCATCCTTACTAGTCCATCACAAAGCAGCGCTCCGGAGTTGACCAGCACGTCGCCTTCTCACCCTCACCTACTGACGCAGTGGTGATAAGTGGTAACTGTGGCAACCGTCGCTAGTGTCAGACTTTAATGGCCGCATTTCCAGGCCTGTTGTCAGTATCAAACAAAGCCTTTTCCGCGTCCCCTGCTAATAGCCGCCCCTTCTCTGAATCAGTGTCACTATTCAACAGATACAGCATCTCTTCACTTTTGTCATGATTTGCTGATCACATGGAGAGATACATGCGGTGGTTTGTGTCATGCCTTTTATTCAGAGGTTCTGTAATAAGTATGCTATTGTTCAGATTCAGATGCTTTATATTATTAATTGTTCAGTTGTTTATGTAACTATGACCTCTTTATTACCCTGTAAACTCTTGATCTTGATGCTGAATCATTATCTTTCCAATGAAGACGTTCATTTTTACACAAAAAATCTTCCACAGACAGAGGCTGATTTGG
The DNA here is from genome assembly GCF_910596095.1 of Thunnus maccoyii. NCBI lineage: Eukaryota > Metazoa > Chordata > Actinopteri > Scombriformes > Scombridae > Thunnus > Thunnus maccoyii. Next base: position 8,125,657 of record NC_056555.1, read on the forward strand.
AGGGATTTATTTAAAAAAAAAATTTAAAAAAGGAAGGCAGAAGTGAGCAGGGAGGTGTGCCAATCCAGCCAGCTGAGTTTGAGTGTGTATAAGCTGTATTAGCTGGCTGGGGTCAGCAGGGGTGAGGCTGTTCACCATGGTTAATAGCTACAGAATGAACTGAGGACACAGTAATAGACTGATAACAGGACTAGGGTTGGGTAGATGAGGGAGGGGGGGGAAAAAAAGGAAGTGCGAGTTGACAAAGAGAAGGCAAAGCAGCATATGCAGGAGTAAGGAAAACATAAAGTAATGGAGGTTGGGATTAAGGCAGAGATTAAACAAAAGAGAGAAAGAAAGAAAAGGCAAGGAGATCAGGGTAATGTATGAGGTTAAGGTTAAGTGGGGGCTGTGTATGTAGGGATAGAGGGAAGGGCTGGATAAGAAAGAGAGATGAGAGGAGAGAGAAAAAGAAAGAAATCAATAGGTAATGACAGAGGTGAGGACACAGTAATAGAGGTAAAGGAGGGCAACTACTGATAAGGAGGGAGTGATAAGGAAATAGGGAAGGAGGAATTAGTGGAGGGAGTTTCGTTACAACAATTCTGTATTGAACAGGGTGTTATGACAGAACCTCAAACATTTATACAGTGAGTCTCATTGTTTGTCAAAATCAGTTTGCCAGTCATGGGAAATATTACTCAAACACTATTCAAAACAGTCATATGATGTATTTTGTGGCTCTGGAAGAGCTTTGTCAAGAGAGACGGACTTAAGTGACATCACTGGAGTAATATTGGCGTGGGCTTTGTTATGTTACACTGGAGACAAGTAGTGTGAGAGACGTGATGAGATGAGAGCATTAACTAGTTTGGAGGGTTTAATGGAAAATGTTATTGAATTGCATTTGTAGCATCCTGCTTTTTTGGAGCTTACGGACTAAAAGTCACAACTTCTGCTGCTTAAATTTTGACCATTTTTATAAAATCAGTCGCTCACAAGTCCCTGCATTCTATGGATATGCAATAACAAATCTCTAAGTACTATTTGAATGGGTTATAGATTAATTATTCATATCACAGGATGTACTATATCAGTCTGGGGTAGAGGAAAACGGACACTGATTAAAATAAAATGTTACTTCGGCATGTGTAAAACATGCTTTAGTGTAAAGTTGAGCAAATGGGCATAATTTTAATGTTTCTGGTAATGCTTTGCAGAGTTGAACTGTAAGAACGCACACATAACAGGGTGCAGACCAGTGTGAGCTTCAATGCAAGTCCATCTTGCCCTTTTGCCATGAGGGAATAAAGCAGTAAATGTTAGTGAGGTGGATAGAGCGTGGTGTACTGGAGAAAAGTTGTGCAACATATTTTAATTTTCATGGAAATGCTTGGCAGATTGGTATGAATAATGGACCTTTACAAAACACGGGGCCTTTCTCAAGCTGCAGGAATGAAAAGCCCAGGTGTAAAGACCTATAATGTAATAACATAAGGAACATCCCACACATGATATCATACAATATCATAATATCACTCATTTGTGTCTGCCATCATTATACCGGTGTTGGTCAAGCAGCCAATTTCCCCCACAAAAGCACTAAACAATATGTTTTTCTTAGTGTTTAGCAGAGACACGCTGAGACACAGTAATTTAAAATGTCTCCATTATATTTTGGAAGGTCCTGACCAGACCATTAGGTTTCGATGATAATGTCACACAGAACTTTTTTGTCCTATTTGCTACCAACCAAAGAAGTTTCTTGCATTTCAATGCCAATTGCATACTGTGTGCCCTCGGTCTGTTTTAAAAAGTGGGTACATTTGAATGTTTGGATTTTTCTCCCTCATTACGGAGTGAGATTGATGGCAGAATAACTTATGCATACAAGACTAACAGTGCAATGAGCAAATTAGGCTTCACCTTATTGCCTTAAAGAGCAGAAGGATGCATTCCACATGAAGAAGAGAGACTTTTAATGATAAATTCAAATGTTTTTATGTAAATATTGTTCTATTTACATTACAAGTGAGGAGAGCGAGTCCCCCGGTAGACAATTCATAATGTAAGGTAAAGACAGATGAGAATCAGAACCTCTGGACGGGTTAAATGATTAGATTCCTGCTCAAACACAACTCTGTGTGCGTGTGTGTGTGTGTGTATGTGTATGTTTGTGTGTCCGTGTCCGTAGTCTAATGACTGCGCTGTCTGCAGAGAGTGGAACACAGGAGGGAATTAGTCGTCATTGCATATCAAAGGCTTAGCCATTAGAGACACAGGGTAGGGTCTTCCTAATGAGAGGGGGTACCGGTGTGTGATGGTGTGTGTGTATGTGTGTGTGTGTGTAGTGTTTGGTTTGATACACACACCTTCAAAATGGCCTGCTTTTTACATATTGTACTTTGGCACATGTAGTATGTAAGGAGAATGTAGTGATCACCAATATACACACACACATTCACACATATACCCTGGCATAATTCAAAGATACCCACAGCATTTATATATATACATACACCTCAAAGACATGCTCTCAGATGTAGACGAAGTCAAAGACACACACACTGTGTTGCCAGGCCCCTCTGGCAGGCCTCGTCGTGCCTCTCAGTGTGGCATGGCGTGGGCAGAGGTGCCAGTGAGATGCCAGGGCTTTGTGTGCCACACTAAGATCAACGCCAGCCATTGCACGCACACAGCACATAATGCGCCCAGGGGTACAGGACTCACACACCCACCTACACCTTCCATCTAATCATCCATCCATATCCTACAATCTTTTCCCCTATGTGTTTACCTCTTTCTCTAGTCCTCTTTATTTCTGTGTATGTGTGTGTGTGCATGTGCATGCATGTAGACTGATTGGCGATGCCCTCTGTGCCATCTGCAGCAACCCCCACCCACCCACCTCCCACCCTTCCCACTCATCACAAGGGTGGGCTTAACCATCTGTGTGCCAGTGTGTTCCCACAGTGAGAAAAGGGGGACTTGGGGGGTCGTAGTGGTGGCAGTAACAGGGGTTGCCACGACAGACACACACATAAAAATACAAAACAGCACACTGTACGTTGAGAGAAAATCAAGAATTGACATGTGAGTGCACAACAACATAAGGTGGCCCTGCATGCATACTACTGCAATGAAAGCACAAGTGATGTCATATAATGTACAGCTTGCAAGATGACATGATTCTGCTGTATTCAAACAAAATCTAGGAGCATATTGTGCAGTATATGCTGGCGGAGTGTTTTCTTTTCTTTTTCTTTTTTTTAAACAATTTAGGCTTGAAGCTGCCAATAGTAAGGGTCAAGGGTCAAAGCCACAGTGCCCTGATAGTATTCCTGCGGGCCAAAGATGGACTCCGGATGGAAGTGCTAAGAATAGAAACAGAGGCAGAAGAGCTTACTACACTTATGTTTAACCAGTACCCAAACACATAAAGGATTAGAGTTACTGAAATTAAAATGAGGGATCTGATATGCTGGATTGGTATCAGCTTGATACTGACCTTATTAAGCGGATCAGGTAGCAATCTACATAAAATACAGTATTTTTGTCAATGTTAGTTACATTCATTACTTGAGTACTACACTGATTTAGCACTGCATGCAGCATTGTTGTTGTTGCGATGGACAAAAAGTAAAAAGTAACAAAATCAGTGCACCAGAACCAAAGATATAATCTTTTTTTATTCCATGCATTCGTCTTCCTTGTCAAAACCTGGTGCCTACATTACCCACAATGCACTATGACTACTGACAGTTCAGTTGAAGATTAAGGTGTGTTATGCTAGTAACAGCTAATGTAGCCTCGAGTTGCTAGCCTCAAGAAGAGATGAGATGAGACTTTACAAAACTCCCTCTGGATCCAAAAAAGGCTTTATACAACTTTTCTTACATATGACATTGTACTCCCCAAGACCTGTAAACAGACTGTGATGTGTTAAATTGGCACAGTTCCCCTTTAAATGAGAGATTGAATGCTGACTTAGTTTTTAATGCCATGGTTATCCCTTGTTACCTTACCTAAAAATGATTCCAAAGTGTTTCACACAGATACAGTTTGTAAGTATTATAGTATTATACAGTTTTAAAATTTGGGAAAAAAGAGCACTGATATTGGAGTTTGAATCAGTATTGCCAGATATTGTGATTTCTATTATATCCTAAGAGGGAAAATGTTGGATTGGTGTATAATTAAAATAATCATTAATTCATGTCGTTAATTTGTATATTGTGGTGGTCTAGACACAAACACACACATATTTCAAGGCACACACCAAAGTGTGAAAAGGCTCAAGGCTGTGGCTGTACCACAGCAGATTCCCCAGTGTTTCTTGTGTTTCCCGCCTCCTCTGTGTTTCCAGTGATCCCGTCTGTCTCTCCCTGTCTGTGTCTGTGTGTTGGCATGGGCAAGGTTTCTCTTCCTCACTCTCCCGGCTCCCTGCTCCACCTGCACACCTGTCTTCAATCGGCTCATCTTCTACCTCAGTCAACACACCTGCCATTCATCAGCTCATCTCCTCTCCAACCCCGGCTCTTCACCTACTCTTTGCCAGATCGTTGACTCACCATCAGCAGTAGTAAACATTTCCAGGCCGATTAAGTTGGTGAATTCCTTGTGTTGAACTACCGATTGTATTCTGACCCATTTCTCTTGTGTCACTCCTGGCAGCTACCTAGCGTCCAAGCTAACACCTGCTAGCTACGCTTCCCCTCATTCCATGCACACAGTCACGCACCTCCATTTCCCTTCTCTCCCCTGCTGCAGTTGGATCCCCCCCCTCATCAACTCCAAGACCAGTAACTCTCCAATAATAAAACTTTTCTTAACCAACACCACTCTGTTCTTGTCCTGCATTTGGGTCCCTCCTGAGTTCATAACACAACAATCTGGCCAACATGGACCCAGCGGACACAGAAAATCCCAGGCTCTCACCAACCAAGGCGTCCTCGTGGGCCATCACGATCAGGTTCTCTGTGAAGTTGTGGAGACTCTCAGGAACTTATCAGCCAACGTCACCCAAATCGGAACCTAATTCCACCTTGTCTCCACTCATCTCTCCGCCGAACCTCCCCACTCCTGCATCTGGGCACCTACAGGGTTTGTCTCATGCAGTGCTCTCCTGATTTTGAACAGTAGCCCCTCATCTACAGCAGAGATAAGTCCAAAATAGCTTATAAAATGGGGGTGCTTAAGCCGAATGCCTTCCCTTGTCCCTTTACCTCTTCCCTTGTCCCCTGACCCAGAATGCAGCTGGCGGCCACGCTATGCTGGAACCAAAAGTCCCTGCCGCTGCTTGCCTTAGTGGACTCTGGAGATGAGGAAAATTTCCTAGATGCTAATCTTTCTGCACAAGCTGGCATCACCAGTGAACCAGTAGCTGCACCCCTGAATGCTAATACTCTCAACGGCAAGCTCCTCTCCCATGCCACTCACCACACCAAACCCCTGTATCTCATCCTCTACTGTAACAGAATACTGGATGTATTGTGGAGTACAGCCAGTTCCACCTCTTCTCATCAAGCCCACGTGGTCTTGCGTCACCCTTGGCTAAGATCACACAATCCCCACGTAGACTGGTCCACTGTCAAAGTTGTTAGCTCAAGTTCTTTTTGTCATTTCTCATGCCTGCAATCCACCCTCGCGCCAACAACAACTCGCCGCTGGAATTATCTGGCCATCTTCTTCCCCAGTTGGTGCAGGATTTCCCTTGGTCTCCAAAAAGGACTACTCTCTTCACCCCTGTATCGACTACCAAGGTCTCAACGTCATCACCATCAAAAATAAGTATCCCTTGCCTTTAATCAATTCTGCTTTTGAACCAATCCAGGAAACCACCATCTTTTCCAAACTGGATCTAAGGAACGCCTACCATCTGGTCAGAATCTGGGAGGGAGATGAATGGAAGACAGCTTTCAACATGCCCCTTGGCCATTCTGAGTATCTGGTCATGCCATTCAGCCTAATGCCCCCCCTTACACAATACCTCCTCAACAGATCTGTCATTGTTAACCTAGATGACATCCTGGTTTTCTCCTGCGACCCGGAAGAACATGTCAGTGCTTCAGAGGCCCCCTGAAAACAAACTTTTTGTCAAAGCAGAGAAGTGCAGATTTCACATCAGCTCAGTCACTTTCCTGAGGCACATATTAGAGAGTGAGCAGGCGAGGATAGAGAGTGGTCCAAACTCACATCGGTGAAGCAGCTCCAGCAGTTCCTCGGCTTTGCCAACTTCTGCCACCGGTTCATCAGACACTACAGCCAAGTGGCACATCCCTTGCCCAACTCACCTCAACTTACACCCCTTCTCATGGACCCCTGAGGCAGATGCAGCCTTCTCTGAGCTGAAGAAACGATTTCATTCTGACCTCTCGCGACAGTTTATTGTGGAGGTTGATGCCTCCACCTCTGGGATAGAGGCAATTCCCTCCCAGCGCTCAGCCACCAACCAGAAGCTTCATCCCTGCGCCGTCTGTCCGCTCCCAGGTCCTCCAGTGGGTACATTTCTCCCAGTTTTCCTGCCATCTGGGTATCAGCCACACTTTGTCCCTCCTGACACATTGTTTCTGGTGGCCCACCATGGTTATTGACACCCGTGCCTTCACGGCCATCTCAAATGTGTGTGTACACACTGCTGGTGGGAGGCCACCGAGGAGTGCAGCAAGGAGTGCAGCTGGATTCCCTGCCAGCACATCCTGGACACCTCCTTGGTCGAGGACCTTCACCAAGAGCACCTGGCAAGCCCAGGGGGTCGCCTGGAGCTTCCCGTTGCACAGGGTTGGGGTGGGGTGGAGGGACTGTCACGGCTGTGGCTGTACTCCAGCAGATTCCCCAGTGTTTCTTGTGTTTCCCCCCTCCTCTGTGCTGTGCCTCTGTGTGTTGGCGTAGGCGTGGTTTCCCTTCCACACTCTTCCAGCTTCCAGATCCCTGCTCCACCTGTACACCTGCCTTCAATCAGCTCATCTCCTCTCCAATATATCAACCCAGGCTCTTCACCAGATCATTGTTTGAACCTCAGTGGTAGTAAATGTTTCCAGGCTGATTAAGTTAGTGAATTCCTTGTGTCAAGCTATCAATTGTATTCTAACCCGTTTCTCTTGTGTCCCAGGATCATCTCATTCCTGCCTGCCAACCGGCCTACCTGCCAGCCACTTCCTTGCTTCCAAGCTAACCCCTGCCAGCTATGCTTCCCCTCATTCCATGCTCACAGCCACACACCTCCATTTCCCCTCTTTCTCCTGCTGCCGTCGGATCCCCTTCCCCATCATCAACTCCAAGACCAGTAACTCGCCTATAATGAGCCTTTTCTTCACCAAAACCAATGTGTCCTTGTCCTAGGTTTGGAGTTCATAATGCAGACTAATTATTAAATCCATTTACACCCAAGTCAGATTCTATAAAACAAGTGATACACTGTATATGGCAGAACATTTTAAGCAGCAGTTAGTTAACATGCCACATGCCTGTGGTGATGATGTCTGAAGTCAAAGTAGGAAAACACATGCACATACAATACAAAGACATATGCACTGGTTACATATTGAACCAATACTGAAATCTGATGTAAATGTCCTCTGTAAAAAGGTGGTGAGTTGTGCTCTGGTGTTAGTAGTAGTGTCTGGGCTGTAAGATGTTTAGGAAGCGCAACACAATTGCAGTGGCCACAGGCCAGCTGGCTAGTAGCCTCACTGCTCAAACAACACCGTTATTTTTCTTCTTTCTTACTTTTCCTTTTTTTCTCTCAGATTCCTCAACTAGTTTTGCCCGTCCGCATTACTCTTTATTCACTATGTGAATTGTGTGTTTAACTTTTATGTCATGTTATCTCAGTTCACCTATCTTCCCATCACATAACACAAACACAGTTTCACATGTTAAAAAATGCTATGAAACACCACAAACAGGGACAAAGTCAAAGTTGCCATGCATTGTCTCCTTGCCCTTCCTGCCCTTTCATAAACTACACACACATACACTCTCTCATACAAACACACACACACACACACACACTCTGTATCTATTGTTCTTTCTCACACATGGCCTTGATGATGAAAGAAGAAAGAAAAAGGAAAGTAGAACTGAAGTGTCAAACCTCACACCCAGTCTGCTATGCGATAAGATTAGATTTATTTTTCCAGCTGTGACATAGAAAATGAAAGTGGATTATTTAGTTTAAAATGACTGAATTAAATTAAAACTAGTAGGCGTTATTGTTAAGCAAGGAACAGTGGGGGCTTAAATATATAGGCTCAGCATAGCCCTCAGGCAGTGGATAGCACAATCTCCTCTCCTCTTGTTCTCACCAATGGACTTAAAAACATAAACAGCCTTCCAGGACCACAAAGCCTGTGTAGAAAATCAGAAAATCATTTCCTCTTCACTCTAGATTCCCTCATGCGCTCTCTCTCTCTCTTTTCTTCTGTTCTCTCTGCCGTCCCCCTTCTCCCTCAGAGCAAGTACACAGGGGGCTGCCAGGGTGCATCAATCCAGGGTTGAGCTCGTGCCTTGACGTGGAGAAACACAAAGTGCAGAGATTTGGTGCATAAACATGTGTGCTCTTAAAAAGGGCTTCAGCAAGCGAGGAGAAGGGAACTCTGCCAAATCCCCCCATTCAGCCTCAGACCGAAGGAGGCAACATCCTGACAGCTTTGAGGTGGGGGGAGTGGGGGTACTGGATGGAAAGAAGGGGTAGAAAGAATAGGAGGGAGAGAGATAGCAACTGAGGAAGAGATTGTGATGGAGGAGGAGGGAGAATGAGATGAAGAGGTAAAGAGAGAACATCAGCTCCTGGGGATAAAAAACAAATCTCAGGGAGTCTCAAAGTGATAATCCGCTGTATTTTCATATTGAAAAAACTGGCTGTTCCATATCTCTGTCATATAACGAAACTGGGAATAAACTTGTAGGTTGTCCACTTTCTTCTGTTCAGTAAAAATCTGTGGCAAAACCTTGCACCTCCTTCCCCCCACCTCACCCAACTGATGAGGTTCAAAGTTCATTCTTGACCTTCCAATTAGTAGCTGTAATGAAGCTTTCAATCTAATCACATGATTTTCATCAGAAGATAGAGTTTTCCTAGTTGTAATTATTTGTCCTGAGCACTTGAAGGACTTCACATCCACATTGGCTTAAAAATTGGGGATCAAAGTTCAGTCTTGAATTTGACAACAGATTTACAAAAAATGTTGTATAGTAGAGTTAATTTCAGGAAATTTTAGTTTAATTACAATTTGAGTCTTACTTTTGTAATTCTGGTCATTGTTGCTTTTGTTTGTGATTACATTGTACGCACCAAAGGAACTGCCAAATATGAGAAAACAGCAACATTGTTAAAGCAAAGTCGATGGGGCCTCTGAAGAAATATGAGCAGTTAGATGATCAGAAAGTTCACCAGACTTTGTAATTTACTTTATTTGGAGGTAAAACTTAAAGGCACTGCTCCCGAAATGTCAGTAATACTCCTGCATTTCACAGGAAAACCTTAAGTGTGCGAAACTACAAATAACCATTTTAACCAGGATGTTGGTCTGTAAACTGTGATGGGTCGACATCTGGGGGTTAATTTAGAACTGCATTTGCCCCATTAGACTTCTTTTTACCATTGTTTTTATGATCTCAGCAATTACTTTGATGAGTACAGTGTTAATTTTATATGGAAATGAAGGGTAAACTATAATCTAAAACCCAGTTTGTAATGAATTTGATTTATCCTTGTGTTGTAAAACATGCAGTAGACTAGAAACTTAACAGAAATAGAAATATACTGTAATATAAAATGGTGGGACTTTGTTGGTTTTTATTTATTTAATTACTTATTTTACTGAGGCTTTCAATTCCAGCATGAAGACAAAGCTTTTTATGATATTTCTACACCTCTTAGTTATTAATCTATGATTTTACTGGGATTTCTCTCCCTTTCTGGTCATCCATTGATCATTTTTAGTTGAAAGTTATTTAAACCATGTGACCTGTTTCATCTCTCAGCTGCCATGGCAGTCTGTGCAGCTTTGCCCCTCCATCACCCCACTGCCACCAGTGTCAAGGCCCTGTCTACGGCTCCCTAGGGAGATTTCCTATTGGCTGCTATTTTTAGGGCTCTATCCCTGTAAATCAGCAGTCTGCTTACTACAGCATGAAAGTTATTTTGTTATCACTCCAAAACATTGTTACTGTATTGCTTTGCACCGAGTGGCGTGACCTTTGACCTTTGTCATACACTTGCAGAAACGACATGAAATAAGATCCAGTTTGGGTAACAGATTCATGAGTTTGAATGCTTGTCAGACACCAAAACAATGCACAGAGGTTTAGAATAGAATATTTTAATATTTTAAAACTTAAGTTATCACCGCAGCAATTCTTATATTCTTATTTGTATCTTTTGCTGTGACGATTGCGAGGTAGAAATTAGGAGTGCAGCAGTACGTGTATTTGTCGTCAACCATTCGGTATATGATGTTCTGTTCAGTACGTGACTTTCCTTGGTTCGGTATGCTCTGTGACCCAAACAATTACTGTCAAAATAGTTCAATAATCCACTTACTCTGATGTGCGGAACAATAATTTTAGAACTTGTTGACAGCACACCACTAAGTTGTAGCATGCTCATGGATGTATGCTAGCCGGTTTAGCCATGGTAACCTGGTTATCCTGGTTACCATGGTTTCTCTGTAGTGAATGACAAACAATAGACCCATAACACTGACCGAATACAACACTATTATTAAAATATGCTCCGTTATCTCCGTAGTGAAATGGCACCACATTTTCCCATCCCCCTCCCCTCTCTGTGACAGTCACCTTTGAGTTACTGCTGTACTGAAAACGTATCGAATTGTGACCCCAAAACCGAGTTACATATCGAAACGTGAATTTTTCATCTATCAGGAGTGTGCCCTTGCATTGATTTGATTGGCCACTGCAGCGCCTTGTCGTATGATGATTTGTGGTCTCACAAGAGTTTCACCACGTTCAGCTTTTTTGCTTTGGCAACCCTACTGTGACACTGGACTGCCCCCATTCAAATGAATGAGAGAGCAGAGCTAAAGTCGGTGTGAACGTGGCCTAACTGTCTCACGTGTACACAAGCGGGTGCTTGGTGGATGTAGTCTATGTTCTTCTAATCCAAGCACTAAAAGCCACAGCCTTGATGCTCAGTCACTGCTCGGAGCTAACAGATTTTTACCTGAGATATTTCATTCCCTCTCATTCTTCTCTTGCTGCAGATTGATTTTAGTCAGTCAAAACCTTTCAGTCCGCTGTTAAATGAAGAGAGAGGAAGAGTTCAAGGAAAAGTCTCCATTGTCTGCGTTGCAGTCAGGTAGCAGGACAATTGCTTTGTGTGTGAGTGTGTGCGCTCATGTACACTGTTTTGTGTATTTGTCTGTGTTTGCACGTGTGTGTTTCCGAGCTGTCTGGACCGGTCATTTTTTTTTTGTAAATCATTCACTTTTTATTTATCTTCCCAGGCTAGTGTTTCATTAACCCTGCTGTGACACAGACTCCCTTTCATTCACTTCTCGCATTTTCTGTTCGAGCCGCTCTCTCTCTCTCTCTCTCTCTCACACAGCACCAAAGATTACTAATAAATAAGTGACACCAGACAGACAACAGTCTATTTTCTCTCAGCCATAATTAACTGACTTGATGTTTTGAAGGAGAGGAGAAAAAAATCCAACTAATTAGGAATGAGTTAAGATTCGCACAAAGAGTACAGATTGTTAATTAATTTTCCACACAGCCATTGTCGGGGAAGAAAACAGCTTTGTTTACAGTGCAATGTTTGCCACAGCGGTTAAAGCAGTGCACTTGCTGTGGAAGCACGGCAGGGAAAGGTCTCTGACATACTGTAGTCCCTCTGTACAATAACCTTGAGCAGAAAGAACAAGACTGTCTCTTGAGTCAGATAAATAAAGGGGTGGACCGAAATGTTGTCAGTCAGGCAACACAGAAAAAAACAAATGCTGAAAAACATCCCTGCTACTCACCCAGTCTCTCTTTCCCAAAATGCACTTTGACATTTGCTGAACTTACAGGTGCACTCTGTAGAGTTGTAGAGTTGAGATTACAGTTCATTGCTTCGTGATTGAGGGGTCAGTTCACCAAATTCATAAAACACATATTTTTTTTCTGTTGCTGTTAGTGGTATCTACAGGCAACCCAGTCTTACAGCAGTTTGTAAAACAGTCAGGAAATTTAATCTATATATTCGTGTACATGGACACAAATTCTCCTTTTTTTTATGACACTCAGCACGACTTTCAAACTAATGTATTTCAATTGGAAGTATGTTTCGTGCCTGCACCACTTTTTTTTTTTTCTGTCAATCGAAAGTCCGGAGCACAGAAGCTGTATTGTAATTTTCTCATTTCAGAGGCACAAGATATCCCCGGCCTAGTTTCTTCTTTAGTGGAAATAGTGACCAAAATTAGTCACTTTAAAATCTATTTACAGAATAGAATAGTAATAATTGTGAAATGGGATATAAAACTTGAAATGAAATATTGACTGTACAAAGGAAAAATGAACTGTATGCTGTGGACAAAGAAATGAAGTGTATGAAATATATGACAAGAGCAAAGATTAAATGTGACGTGCATAAATAATTAAACAATGTAACAGTGGAGGTTGAATGCGATGTGCAATCTAAATATATGAAAGTGACAAGTGCAGGGATTAAATGAGGGATGTGAAATGTAAAGTCCTGTTTGACAACCTCATCTTCAATGTGGTATTGATGCACACACACACACACACACACACAACATTGGAGTGCTTTATTGCATGACGTGGCTCAATATTAATTGAGGAAGACTATGTTTTAAGAAAGATGATTTGATATAAATATCCTCAGACACATATTCTTGGAAATATAAAATTAACTGAGCAGCTATACATTTTACAATCACAGACTATAAAACACCTTTGTTAACAGTGATAGTGGTGTTTGGATTTCCACAGACTGGTGGAAATATGAAATGGAATGAAGCCTACCGACAGCAATGTAATGTGCCACATCCATGCACAACACAACGCCTTTCCGTAGCCTTCTGATGTCAAAAACTGACCAAAAACACTTTTATTTCACAGAATCGAAAGAGAAATAATTAAAACTGATGGCCATGACATGACTACTTCATAAACTGCTGTGATACTGGACTGCTACAGGAAGTCATGCAAAAGTCTCTGCCTGCAACCCAGTTCAATGAAGAGTTTTATTTCTTTTGCTCACAGCATTGAAAACTCACTCTGAAAAATCATGTAAAACCTCAAATTTATACTGAAAGTATACTCAAAACCATGTACATTTCTGTAGAGCTTGTATTTTTATGATGTGAGTGAGATAGAAATAGTAGCCTACATCTAGAAGAAAACAAAAATTGTAAATAATATCTGAAATCACTGAGAGTTTAGCTCACACACAATATTATAAGGCTATGATGTTGTACACCTACTGCTAACCGTCTCAGTCATATTCATAACTGGATGTCTCAAAAGAGTGTTTGTCCTACAGGAATCTGGTGTGCAGCTTACCTCACATCACTGACACCTCCATACTTTGGTGGTAAAAGTGGCAGAGAGAGCAATTTGTTTGTCTGTCTTTTGGTCTCTACCTGTCTGCCTGCCCATTTATCTGTTCAGTTTCCTGCCCAGACAGGGATTGATGGGTTTGGGAGGTGGAATACACTCAAGACGGACACACAGAGACAGAGAGAAGGAGTCGCTCGTAAGTGTAAATGAACACGCACATGTCTACATCCATGTTACCACGTCAGTTCAAGTACCACAGTAGAGAAGGTGTGTGTGTGAGTGTGTGTGTGTGTGTGGATGAGAGCGGCCTGAGCCCCCGCCTGTATTAAGAGGGCCCTGGCAGCAAGAGATAGCGGCTCTATCTTAATGGCTTCAGCCGCCTGCCACTCAGCCTTCAGACGGGGTCCTCTGCCTGCACGTGTCTCCCCACGATAAAGCCACTTCACAGGGGCTTGCGCCTCTCCATGCTGGCCTCTCCTCTCTCCTCCTCGCCCAGGAAAGAGGAGAGAGAGAAAAGAAAAAGATGGCAGAGGTATTGATATATGAGCTCACCCTGAGACAGACGAGCTGTGAGAGAGAGACGGACGGAAAGAAAAAGGAGCACTCACGCCACTGGCCTTCATGCTCAATTCCGAATTGTTGATCATATCTGATATTTTTGAAAGACTGTCCTAGGATGTAACCTAGAATATGATATCTGATACAACAATGCAAAAAACATATGTTTGCAGGGCCACCGCAAGATGTCACAACTATTTTAGGACCTGTTTTCTCCTGCTTGTTTTGAGGGCATTTTCCTTACAGTTGTATGTGCGTTCAAGTTCTGGATAAAAGTGAGGTGTCTCCTCAGACACTAGTCAAGTTTTCCATCTGGCTTTCTTTCCATTGTTGTGTCTCAGTGTCATTAATGTATTAATGCTGGCTCAGGTAAGCTGCTGTGGGTGCCAAAATTATAGCTGTCAGGTGAATGATGCAAGCTTTACTCAGACCAATGTTATTGCACTAGTAGCTCACCCTAAGGAGTAGCATAAATTGGTAGAACAGCAGCAGCAGCAGCGGTGGGACAAACACAGGTATACCACCACCATGGATCAATCCTGACCCCGCTGGATTGGACTTGTTGACATGCAAACTTCCTTATGAAATGCTATATGAGCAGCAGCAGTGTTTTCAAAGGAGCAGCAGTGGCAGAGCAAGAGTGACAAGTGCATGTCTGCTCAAATAGGCCACCTTATTGTAACGGATGCACTGGAAATGCGTTGTCATGAGTATGTCAGTGCAGCTCTTGTCGTAAGCTCTTGAAGCTTACAGGTTTCATTCCACTTAATGCTGAAGTTCAACCTTAACAGTATATACAGTTTGAATAGCCATTTAACCCTAATGCTCTGCTTTAACAGCTCAAACAATATTTAACATTGTTTTATCAGCTTGATGTTTTTTGTCTTTTCCTAATTTTATGAGAGTTGCTTAAAGATATGATTTTAAACTGATGACATGATTTAGTACACCAGAGAAAAGTATGTATTTCCTCTGTTTGAGGTCTCAGAGACCCCCGCTGTAAAACAAAATTAAACTTGGTTTTTCGTCTGCTCTACGTCTGTGATTGGTGTTGATAGTCATGTTTACACTGCATTTGGATTTTTTGGATATTGGATTTTTTTTTACCTGGTTGTTCATAAGAGATCCAACAGAGAGTTAAACCTTTCTGGGGTGTAACTGACCCCAAACAGAAGTAACATAATCTACATCAAATGTGCAAGCTCAGTGTGTGGCAAAGGGAAGAGTTATCACCTTTATACTTTCCTATATGTTGGGATTTAATAAGATCAGAAGAAAAAAAGGGAAACATTTGTAAGAGATTTTTTTTTTGCAATTACTGTTATTACATTTATACACAGAATTAAAGCCAATTTAACACAAGGGTTAAGTTGCTTCATCAAAGCTCTAGGCAGGTAGCTCAGACTGTCATGTAATGGTGAGAAGATACAACACCTCTGTTATAGAGGTAACCTACCCCTTAGGACAGAATATTGATATTAGTAGTTTTTGTGCAATGTTCATTTTTATCTGTATTAGATTATGGTGATGTGACTTATACATATCACACTGCATTACATTATGAAACAGCTGCAGGCTCACACACTCACCACTGCATTTTATATGAGTCTATAGGATGATCCTCCATACCAGAGAAGAAAAAATACACGTGTTGCTATTTATTGTCAAGACAATGTTAGGTATACTTCCTACTTACATCTCCAGCCTCTTATCCTTCCAGGAATTATAGCACTAGATCTACTAATCGAATTCTTTTAAATGTCCCCAGGGTGCACTCAGAGCTTGGTAAAACTGCTTTCTCCTTTTATGCACCTTGGGCATGGAATGAGCTGCAAAATACCATTACCTTATAAGCACTCCCTTCTTTGACCAAAGGTCTTTTACAAACTGACCTGAAGGAAACATGTTGCTGTTTTATATAACCTTGACTTGAGGTGGTCTGCGTTATGGATATGGATGGTGTGGCCTGTATGCCCTTCTTTATGTATGTGTTCTATGATGTGAATTTTTTTTTTAACGTGAAACCGCTTATGCTGCCTTCTTGACCAGGATTCCCTGTAAGAAGAGATTCTGCATCTCAATGGGACCTTCCAGGCTAAATAAATGATAAATAAAAATAAATAAATTTTTTTTAAAAATCTGTCACCCTTAACTTTTAATGTTGAGGTGGAAAGTTCATTCTTGACCTTGGAAATTGGAGTTGACGTAACTATCAGTGTTCAGAGTAAGTGGACCTTGAGTTGAGATTGTTTTGTCAACTGCTGTCTCAAAGGTCAAGGATGAACTGTCAACCTCTACGTTTTAGCTAACAAGGATGAGAAGAACCTTAAAGTGCTCAGAATCATGGAAAGTTCCGACATCGAAACAGCTGATGAAGACCATGAGATATGATCAAAAGCAACCTGAACCAGCAAGTAATTGAACCTTGAGTTGAGATTATTTTGTCAAATGCTGCTTCCAAGGTCAAGAATGAACTGTCTTCCTCAACTATTGATTTTTACAATGGTATGAATGACAACTACGGTATCATCATCAAGTCAGGGAAAGACGGCATGAAATTTGGACGTGTTACACTTTCATCCAACACCCCCGTCCTCATAGCCTTACTTTCCTCCTTGCTACATAAAAGGCACACCTCTCCCAGAGAATGGTGTCACTGGATGTAAATTATGAACCTAATTCCTAGGATACCGGTGTGAATAATCAGTTCTCAACATCAATCAGTCATTCATAACTCAGTAGCTGACCGTATCTGTCTTGCAGTGAACAGCTACAATTGAAATTCTAAAAAACCTTTGCAAACTTTGGACTGCTCTCTCCTAGGATTTTGATTCACAGCACAGCAATATTCAACAAGCTCTTGCGTGCTCATTTCTCTCCGATTTAAATGCAAAATATGTCATTTTCTAGATGTGATCTTGCTCTTCCACAGAAAACCCTCTTAGGTCCATAACTACTGATTTGCCACATTGTGTCCAATGTGTGTGTGTGTGTGTGTGTGTGTCTTCGCATTTGCATAATATTCTGCGCGAATGTTTATGAAAATGTGTGGGAGATGTGTGTGAATATATGTGTGTGTCTTCAGGCTTTGGGATTGTTTACTGCCGATCTCTCCCTGCCCCTGCTCATACTCGGCCCCTAATGCACTACAGCTGTTAGGGTCCCGACACAGGGGCCTCCCATCAACGGTTTCATTGTAATGGACTGTGTGTGCATGTGTGCGTGTGTGTGTGTGATGCTTGCTTCTCCGTGTGTTTTTTCCTGTGTTTGTGAATGAGAGCGCGACCGTGTGTGTGTGTGTGTGTGTGTGTGTGTGTGTGTGTGTGTTCCTTCTGGCTATTTTTTTTCCTGTTTCTCTGTGACAGTGCGTTTGGTTCGTGCGTGTGTGCGTGCAGGTCTGTATATCCTGTCCTTATACGTACGGCGTCTCCATCTTTCTCGTGTCACCTCCCTCCTTTCTTTCCAGAAACACAACTCTGATTATGAACCTTTGAATCACTTAACAAGCGTCTTTTGCTTCAGCCCAGGTGAAACACTCCCTTTTCATTTTCTTGTCGCTATTCTCTCACTGAACACAATACGCTCCGGTGGCCTTGTTTATTCATATTCCTCAACATGTTCTAACTGCAGACGATGGCTTACACTTGAGAGCCTGGTTACTCTAGAAGAACTGTTCTCCTAGCTTGTTTGCATTCACCCCCCCCCCCCCAATCCTATCTCTTTATGCCTTAAAACATGCTTTCTTTGCAGCATAGTACACTGAAAGACCCTGACTGATTGATACATGCTGATGATAAACTTTTCCATACATGAACGTTTAAGTACATTTATTGTTGTGCATTTACAATATCATCTGCATCAGCTATATAATCCATTGTCAAATCTCACTTACTCATGATCAGTTCATGGACAAGTAAACTCTTAAAGCCACTATTTTCTATACCAAGTTTATGAATCGTAATGACATAAACATCTATTCAAAATATGACGACCATGTGGCTCATCCCCATTCTCTCAGTTGCCTGAAGTGGGAAGGGTGCAGGGCAGTGTGGGTGCCCAGGTCAGTGTTGCTCCGTTATGTTGACGGATTGCCGCCGACTCAGCCGCATAATGGTGAAATTAAGTTTCTGTAATGCACAAATGAGGTTATCATTGGTTTTGCAGCTGTTTACGGGGTCAAGGAGAGATGCCGTTTCCAATCGGGGCTCAATTTAGTCGGGGAATGCGATTAGATTTAGCCCTCCCAGTGTATTCTCTCCATTTGACCATGAATTAGATTAGGTAAATAGAAAACTAATGCCACTGATTGTTGTTGACATTGACATGTTCATATTGCTGTCTAGAGAGCAGAGAGGGGAGTGGATGTGTGTTTTGTCTGTGTGTGTGTGTGTATACATATATGTGGTTATACAATGTCTAGCAATGTAAAGGTGGAATTTGATATCTTTGGTAGTAGTCTTCTAAATCCCTGTGTGTGAATGTGTTTCTCTGTGCGTATGTATGAGAGAAACAAAAAGAGATGTTTTCACGGAATTAAAATTAGGATGGGGTCACATCGATTTCCCATGATCCTCCCAGCCTAAGTTCTACTATCTGCTACTTTTTAAATAATTTAAACTTAGTTCAGTGGTCCAAAACTTACAAAGAAAAGTGCATCTCCTCTACTGGAAGTCAAAACTGCTATTATTCTCATTACTCACTTATGTCGTTTATGTTTGGATTACTCTGACAGTATAATAATATATTCTTTATCAGCTTGTTTCAACTCATCGTTGAAGCTATCTGATGTTTACACTAAGTATGGCTGCTCCTTTCCATCAAATGGAAATATTCTAGATGTCTAATACATTGTTTTATACACGTCCCTGTGTCATTCAGAATATTTGGCATCTTTAGAAACTAGAATTTAAAATAAAGTTATGTGAGTTTGAACAATGTTTGGTTTTACAGCTTGAGTTTTTCCACAGGTAGGTCAGGGGGTCAGTTTATGCTCAATCATATGTAGTTCATATGACATGTTTTCCGCCCACGATGAAAATCAAAAGGGTTTATGGTCGTTCCGAACGGCCACACTCAAAGGCGGAGTGAAAAGCTGACCGTCATAGAGGGGAGGGAGAGGTGATATTGTTTAAATACCAGGATAATATCGCACATTTTAGTCTCACGTGGAGGGCATTCGTAGTGTTGCACTCGGTTGTTGTCGTGAAAAGTGACACGATTATATGTAAAGAATTAAAAAAGAGAACAAGAGAGAGTTTGAACCTCCTTTCTCATCTCCAAAGAGTCGGCCAATCACAGCATGAAACTGTGTGAATGTCAAATTTTGAAAGTTACAAAAACAGTCTGGCACAGCTCCCCCAATCCGACGTCAGAAAGGTGTCAATGTCCAACAAGCAGGTCTGACGTATAGTATATTGCCCCCTTTAAGAGGTAAATGTCTGCCATAGTTTGAAGCATCACACTAGCTGGGCATTTTCCAAGTTTTGCTGCGCTGATTCAACAACCTTGTTATTTTTTGCTTTAAACACCTTGCCACTGGAGAGGGTCGCAACATCTGTAGAAGAATGAAACAATCCGTAGTTGTAGATATTCAAATTTCTTTCTACTTTAAAAGCACTTCTCATTCATATTGACTTAAAAGTTGAGATTGAAAGTTCATTCTTGACCTTGCAAACAATTAATTATTTGACTAAATGGACCTTGCAGTGAGATTGTTTTGTAAGAGAAATTGTTAACATCTACATTTCCATGACAACTGGTCGAACTCCATCTGCTGAGGAAGATCGTAATACAATCAAAAGCTCCAGAACAGCCATGGACATTGTTTTGTCAAGTGCTGTTTCCAAGGTCAAGAATGAACTTTCATTCTCAACATCTAGGAGGAAGTTTCTGATTGCAGAGATGTGTGTGTGTGTGTGTGCATGTGTGTCTCTTCTCACGGTTTTGAATGCTGTACAGTGTATGCATGTTGTGTGTGTGAGACTGTGTGCATGTGTATAGTAAGTGTGTGCTTGTCTACAGTAAGTACAGTGACAGGGCTCGCTTTCTCCCTCTTTCTCTGTATGTGTATGTGTGTGTGTGTGCGTGTGTGTGTGTGTTTAAGTATCGTAGAAGTGGCAGTCTGTCAGCTCTGCTTTCCTCTCTGTTTTCCAGAACAATAGCTGGATTGGCCGTATGTGTGACATGTAGACCACACACCCCTAATAGTGACTGACAGCACTAAGGGCTGAAAGCAGCATGCTCTCCTGACACACACACACACACACACACACACACAGTATACAGTACGTACACCTGAGGACACAATGGGTGTGGGCGATTAGTGAAGGTTTTAGTCAGTTTGTATATGTGTATTTTGTGCATGTGTCTGCGTGTGTGTGTGTTTGTGCATGCGTGCATTCATGCATGTGAGCTTCAGCATATGTTCTGTTGAAAGTGTTCAGCTGTCTTCTTGTAACAAAACTGTTCCACGTCGCAGAATCAAATGTCTGCTTCTCACTGCAGCAACACAAAAGAAATAAGAGAGGAACTTAAATTCTGTTAAAGCTTTTATTGTGTCTCTTTTGTCACAATTAGAAGTCAAATTCATGTGGCAATATTTTCTGAAAACAGTATAAGGGTACATCTACCATTCATCTACATGGCCACAGAGGAAAAATGGATTCTGACTGGGTGGAGGATGTGCATTATTTTGCGATTCTTACAGTACTTGTCCTCATTCTAAATTAATACATATAGGCACAGAAAATTCATTCAAATCTATTTAATTTAAACTAATGGCCACAAATCCTACAGGGAGGAAGGAAGGGAATTTAGCCACATTTTGTCATATATATGCCGATAAAGTTTTTGTTTGAAGTCTTTTACTCAAAATATGAACAGAAGGTAATTGGATTTTAGATTTTCCTTAAAGTCTGTGTAAAGCGATTATAAATAAGTGTTCTGAGTTTTTCACACCACAGAAAAACGTGTTATTAACCAGCCAGCCAAGTTCGAAAAAATCGCCAAGTATATAAAATTAGGTTTCAAAATCGTGGAAAAACAAGCAGTATTCTGAGCTCTGAAACACTGCAGGTGTGTTGACTGAAGGTGCTGAAACCACGCCCCAACTAAACAGCCTCTGAACCTCTAAACTTAACAACACTCATGCCGAACTTCCTTAAAAAATATACAATTTAAAATAGGCCTTGTTTGTAGGTGTAAGACAAGCAACATGGATGATATTTCAAAAAATAAAGTAACACTAGGAGCCATTGTTTAATTGGGTACATATTTTGTAGTTAAATGTGGACTTACTTTAGTAAAAATGTCATTTAAATGAGTAGTTAACAAGTGATCCATCACCAATCATCGCTATGTTAAATTGTCGTTTTTGCTGAAAAGCACAGGTGAGGGGCTGGAACCGCAGCCACAGGGGTACCGAAGACACCAAAAAATCCTGAACACAGAAATTCTGAAAGGCAGTTTAACGGTCTAACTGCACGATTCAGTAATACATAGTTCACAGTCTTTTCACATGTTTTCAGCAATTATTTTCAAACATGTATAATGTGTTTCAGAAGAAATCTCTGATTTTCCTTTACATGGACTTTAATGTTAAATCATAATGACAACCAGCAAAAAATAATAACATGCAGAGATGCATTATTAATAGTTTTTTAATGAAATAGAATTGTGATTTAACCTTTTTGGACAGTATACTGCAGCAGGGCATTCAGCAGTCACTGAAAGAATTTCACTTTGAACCCGAGATACCTTATAATAATCTTGTTTCAAGGATTGTTTTACATCCACTGTTCTGTTACTTTATTTTACCAGCGAAGCCAATCACGTGAAAAGCATGATGTGTGTAAAAGTGGAGCACAAAACAGCTTCACTTTACTAACATGGTGGAACCAAAGGGACAGTAGAGACTTGAACAATACAAGTTAACCAATTAAGCATGGATGAGTCTAAGGCATTCCAAAAATGTGGTAAAAAGTGTTACTTTTAGCTTCTCTTTTTCTTTGTTCTGACCGTGAAAGCTATGAAATAGATTAGATTAAAAGTCCGGCAGCAGCTGAAATTGTGTTGTTATACAACTCTATACACCATAATGTTGGGATATGGAACACTGTGTCATTGTACAGCAGTGTATCACTAATCCAACAAGTCACCTGTTTTGATTGTAGTAGATTACAATTACGACATTTGTCACCAGCTAAAACTGAAGTAGGATAATATAGATTTATGTCAAGCATATCTCCTGATGCATGTTGATCCAAAGTCACAGGAACTGTTGACCATAGTGACACACAAAGGTCTGTACAGGCACCGGAGGCTCCCTTTTGGGATTACCTCTGCTCCAGCATTTTTCCAAAGAGCAATGGACCAGATTCTGAGTGGGCTAGCAGGGGTCCAGTGCTACCTGGATGACCTGCTTATCACAGGACCAGATGAGCAGTCACACTTAAGGAACCTGGATGTGACACTACAAAGGCTGAAGGAACATGGTCTGAGAGTTCAGGAAGACAAGCGTGAGTCTGTCGAGTACCTGGGGCACGTACTTGACAGCACTGGACTCCACAAAGCACCATCAAAGATGATTGTAGAGGCTCGGTTCCCGAAGAATGTGAGTCAGTTGAGATCACACTATGTAAAGTTTGTGCCTAACTGCAAAACCAACACATGGAAGTGGACAGACAAATATGAGACAGCTTTCAAAGAAGTGAAGACAGCCCTCCCTCAATCTGAGGCCCTCATCCACTTTGACCACACGTTACCACTTCAACTGCTCCACACTTCTGGTTCCCTAAGCCAATATCCCTTGTTCCAGAGCTGGAGGCCTATCAGGAGCAGCATCCATCACCAGAAGAACCCCAGAGGCAACCTTCAGGAATGGACACTGCTCCAAGCACACCTAGACCTGCTCAGGTGCCTACACCAGGCATGACCTCTCCCAGACCAGGACTCAATACAGTCCTCACCAAGAGACAATATGACTGACTCACCTACAGGTTGTAGTCTATCAGGATGACAACCTCCTGATAGACTGTCATTGTAGTCTAGAGACTAACTCTCGACATCGGGGGCTGAATAATCCCCAGGGTTCAGTCCGGGAATAGAGGTATTCTACCCTCGTTCCCTAGTTCACACAAAAGTTCTATAACCGAAACAAGTTTGTTAAAAGTTCATTATAGTAGGAAGACAATAGAGACTGTGACATTAAGAACAAAAGAGTCTATTTGAAGCAGAGATTTTTAAGAGAAAATACAGTGAAATCTTTTACTTTGTTGAGGGAACATCAAATTAAAGTGGGAGGGATATGATGTGTATTGACAGCCTAAGTTTGTCCCTTTTCAGATACTGTCATTCCCCCTTGTGTTATGTGTATACGTGATTGTGATCCTCAGTCCTGAGTTTACAACTAAATACATGCCCATGTGCAACTCTCTCTGGTCTCATGTTTCCTCATTATTAGTTGTTGTACCAAATAGTAGAACGAGTGTACGACGGTGTGTTTTTGTGTGTTTCATATATCAATTTGATAAATTCCATTCATGTCGCGTAATAAAGTGCATTAAAGCTGGCAGTGACCTGAAGTGTATCTACATGATCTGTGACAGTTGTCTGAGTGTGTGAAAACCAAGTGTGTGTGCGTGTGTGTGTGTGAAAGAGAGAGAGAGAGATGGACTTGAGGAAGGGGGCAGCACTGCTGTGCATTTGCACTCAGGGAGTGATGAGCCCTCTGGTCAAATGGCCCCTCCCCTCTGCACGCACACACACACATACACACACACACACACACACACACTGAGCGAAAGAGAAAGAGGCTCTGCTGCTGGCCCTTTAAGAGCTGAGCCTAGATCTCACAGCTTACAGCGAGGGAGGGAGAAGAGGAGGGACAGAGGCAGAGAGAGAGAGAGGGAGGGAGGGTGTGAGGCTGAAAGTGTGTGAGTAGAGAGAGAGAGAGAGAGAGAGAGGAACACACAGAGAGAGATAGAGAGAGAGAGAGAGAGAGAGAGAGAGAATCAGCAGTGTGTGTGAGAGGTTGAAGGATCACTTCTATCCCGTCTTGTTTTGGGGAGACTAACCTTGTTCATCTGAGCATTGTGGGACTGTTTTATGTTGTTGTTGTCGAGAGAGACGGACCCTTACTCCAGCATGCTCACTGAGCCTGAGCTACCTCAGGAGTGTAACAGGTACGTGACGCTTTCTTACACACACACACACACACACAAACACACACACGCACACACACGCACATTCGCGTACAGATGACAGAGACAGAGGACAGGACGTAGCGGGACACAGAGGGGAAGATACAGGGAGGACAGGAGCAGAAAGTAGAAAGATATGCGTGTGTGTGTAGAGGAGGATCGGTGTGTCTGTGTGTGCAAAGCATGTGAACTGTCTCAGCGAGTCGGCTGAGTTTTGAAGCCGGAGAGTGTGTGTGTGTGTGTGTGACAGAGTGAGAGATGGTAAAGGAGAGAGTTGATGATTGACTCCTGCTTTTGGGAGAGATATCATATGCAAAGCTTGAGCAAAGCAGGCATTATATATATATGTGTGTGTCAGTTTTATGCATATGTGTGTGTGTTTGTCCCGGCAGTAATAGAAATCAGTCTCTTTTTCCTCCTCTGTCCCTCCTGACTGAAGTTGTCAACATGTTCATTCAATTCAATCCCTCCATAGATAAAGTGCTTAAAACAGTGTTGGGGTCTATATATGTGTAAGAAAAAGAAGCAGAGAGATGTGTGTATATGTATGTATGCGTGTGTGCGTGTGTTTGTGCGTGTCTGTCAATCCTCTCATCATCTCATCTCCACTGCTCACCACAACTTTATTTACTTCTTCTTCTCTTCGTCTCTCTTTGTAATAAAGCCTAACATATTAAGATGCTATCAACAAGTCGAAAAACCTCAACGCGACTCTTTTTTTTTTTTTGAAAACAGCAAAAAAAAAAAAAAAAAAAAAAGCAATCACAAATCATCCAAAATAAATAATTTTCTAATCTAAATTTGGAATGTTTACACCCTGCCCACTTGCTTAGACTGTTCTTTTGAAATTTACTTATTTGTGATTTATTTTTCACTTAATCCAAATTCAATTCATGCAAACCCTGAGTAATCCTATTGTCAATCTGCATGGTGTTGTTGTTTTTCTTCTTTTCTGCCTTATGCTAATGTTAATCTCACTGTGCTCCTCTGATGTTTGTGCGGGCCTGCTTCATTTAGAGGTGCGAACCCTCTAACCTTGCCCTTTTCTGACACTGTCAACACAAGTGGCTTTTGCCTGTGGAATAATGGTTGTTTGATGCTAATGCTGTGAGAGACAGATTATGTTATAATACCCGGCGTTTTAATACTAACACACACACACATACATACGCCGAAACACACACGCCTCGCTCCCTTGCCTGCTTGACTTTTATTGCATTAAAGTAGCGCTCTGTTTTGCCCGATGAAACTAATCTTTTGTTCCGAGATAAACTGGGGTTGGGGGGGGGGGGGAGGCGGTGGTGGTAGTGGGGATTTCAGGGGCCCCTTGAATTAAGAACACATTTAGATGTGTCAAAAATGTGTTTTTAATAAACCCTTCAATCCGGCAAAGTGGTTGAGAAGAGAAAAAAAAAAAATAGATAACAACAGCTAGGAGGAATTAAAAATTTAAAGGATTACACCGAAAAGCAGAATGTATGGAGATAAATGTGGGGATTACAATGACTTAGGAGGACAGCGCTTAAAACTCTTGCTTTCCAGTAATGCACTCCATCACTGTGGCTCTGGCCGTGTGTGTGTGTGTGTGTGTTCATATGTGTATACGGATGTATGTGTGCGAGCAGGCGAGAGAGGGGTATCTTCCATTCCGTGTGTGTGTGTGTGTGTGTGTGTGTTTCGAGTGTGTGCGTCGAGCGCCAGTCTCTCAGCGGAGCACAGTGTGTGTGAGTTGCCAGTGTGTGTGCGCTCCAGCCTCGGTGGTCGCGATGCTCTCGGTTCCTGCGTCTCTGTAAGTGTCCGCTCTCCTCCTTCACACATGCTTCTTCCTTATCTTCTCACCACTCGTTTTCTTCTTGCACTTTTCACTGCTTCTTCCCCTTTTCTTATTCTTCTCTTCCTCTTAAATCATACAGTTGTTAAGAATTGACTTTGAGTCACTTTTGATTGAAAAGAGCCGATGAAGAGTTTCTGGCAGAATTTCTAAAAGATGGTTTGTTAGAAAGGAAATATTTGGTTTTTTGAGTGGTGAGGAATCATTACTGAAATTTTACTTTTCTTTATTTGTTTGTAGAATCTACTGAGAAGGTTAAAAACATACAGTTTTTTACTAATTTTATTTAAGCCAGCAAAAGTCTTGTGATATGGTTTTTGTCTCTTCTCGTTTAGCTGTAAAAGATGCATGTCATGCTTTGACAAAGCTCCAATCTTCTGTGATTCATTTTATTTTTATTTCACTTTAAATTAATGATTTTTGTGATTTCAACTATTTTTTTTGGTTCTCTGTGCTGTTCAGCTGCGTATCAAAATTTCCAGTCTAAGCTGAAAATAGTGGAAACAGACTGCCTTCGCTAACGCGCACAAACAGAAATATACACACACAGAGAGAAGCCGAGAAACGCCAAAGGAACCAAAATATAGAGGAAGAGAGAGAAAGAGAGACATTTGAAGGAGCTGCTGTGGCAGTTGATGGAGAGACGATGAAGGGAAAGAAATGATGTGGTCAAACTGACACATTCCTCGCCGATGGACAGAAGAAGGAGTAGAAGAAGAAGAGGGTGAAGAAGAAACAGGGTTACAGACAAGTGAGAGTGCTAGAGATGAAGGGGGGGTGGGGGGGGTGGGGGTGTTGGGGGGGGTTGAGGAGGTGAAGAAGGAGGAGGGAGGGGGGGGGGGGAAAGGTCTCTCTTTGCTGCTCTGTCAATGTGGTGTAAAGGCAGTGGTGGATTTTCACACCCCTCCATTTGTCCCCTCCGTTTATTGGGCTGATTGTGAGTGTGTGTGTGTGTGTGTGTGTGTGTGTGTGTGTGTGTGTGTGTGTGTGTGTGTGTGTGCGCGTGTGTGTGTGTGTGCGTGTCAGTGAGTTTGAAGGGGGGAGACAGTCATCAGTGGGTGTGTCAACACTTTGAACGGTTCAAGCAAGACACACTCGGATATAATCTGACACTACTTGCGTCGCACTCAGCAACAAGAGCGGCATCAGCAGCCGGAAGGATTTTGCTTAATTTCATTGAGACAATCTGTTTTATTTTTTTTATCATCAGTATAAATAATTTATTTCCAGTGGTAGAAAGTAAATATGTACATTTAGTCAAGTACTGTACCTAAGTACAATTTTGTAGGCTACTACTTGTACTTCAGTTGGGTGTTTCCAATTTCTGCTTTTTTTATACTTCTACTCCACCGCAGGCTGATGGTGTACTTTACTCCATCACAATTACTTTACAGCTGTTGTTATGAATTCTTCTGCAGATTAAGATATTGCATACCAAACAATTATCAGTCATAAATATTGCATTTCTATGTACTAAACTATCCAGTAACATGTTAAGTAGTTAAAATTCTGTCTCCATTGACCAATTACAACTTTAAATGCTGCTTAAACAGTAATAATAAACCAATATTAAAATATATACTATAATAAAACATTGTGAAAAAGGCTAAAAGGCTATTCTGCATAATGAGTATTTTTACTTTTTTAAACTTTTAAGTGGGTTGATAATAGTTTTATTAAAGTAAAATTATGAACAATGGAATTTTAATCTCAGGAGTATTTTTATAGTATAGTGTAACCACCAGCTTATGGTTATTTATTCTAATAATTATTTACTTTTCTTTTGTAATCATAGACTCACGGGCAGTTTTTAAGAGAGAACTTCTTGCGGCTGATGATAAAAAAAAAAAAAACTTGTTTCCAATTTAAGTGAGCAGTGCTGCTTCCAATGTAAGTGTCGCTGTACTTCATTTAAAAGGGCAAAATTAAAGTGGTGTGTGCGTGTTTGAGGAAAGAGAGAATGTGTGTGTCTGAAGGAGGGAGAAAGAGAGAGAGAGAGAAGAGTAATTGAGTAGAGTGTCCGTGCTCTGCAAACTAATGCGCCATTCTGCCCCTCTCTTCCCCTGTGGCCCTGTCCCGGCCTCCCTCTCTCTCTCTCTCTCTCTCTCTCTCTCTTTCTCTCTCTCTCTCTCTCTCTCCCTCCCTCTCCCCTCCACCTCGGACTGGAGGCCATTGTCTGGGCCATATTGTCTGTCCCCAGAGAGCCTTGATAACCGTGTCTCCATCCATGGAGCGAGAGGGGGGCAAAAAGAAAGAAAAGGAAAGAAAGAACGACAGACAGAAAAATACCAGAGGAGAATGCTAAAGCCCCCCACCTCCTCCCCACTTCCTCCCCTCTCTTAGCACACTCCCACCCACCCCCTCAACCAACTCTCCAACTCTCTCCCACCACGACCTCCCACCCTGGTGCAATCAGCTGACCCTCTCTGATAGCCAATAGAAGAAAGGAAGGGGGAATATTAAGCTGCATTTGTTGTTGTTGTTGTTGTTGTTTATGGATGTGTGTGTGTGTGTGTGGGGGGGGGGGGGGGGGGGGGGGATAAAAGAGAGAGAGTGATGGAGTGTTAGAAGTGAAACAGACAGAGAGAGCATGTGCAAAACACAGAGACAGACAGATAAAGGTGTCCCTTCTGGCTAACTAGAGTCTGGTCATATGACATGAGGTCACAGGGTGGGGGTCAGAGGTCAGGTCGAGGTATTGCATTGTCTACAGAGCAGGAAAACTCCAGCAGTGCTTGCGTGTGTGTGTGTGTGTGCGACCATCCAGAATTTTACTCCTCACACTTCACATCATCTCCTTCTCTCTTCATCTTCTTTAACCATCCACCAATCAATGCACCTACACTAATCCCACTATGTCGCTCTCTCTCGCTCTCTCTCTCACACACACACTGTAAAAAATAGATGTAAAATCAACAGTAATTTACTGTGTTTCTGCACAATTACTGTGAATATTTTTTACAGTATAGTATTGTGTATTAGGCCTAAAAAAACACTGTAACATGTTACTGTAGAATACCACTACTGTAGAAAATCACAGTAATATTCATGCTACTGCAGATATCGTTATGTTACTCTAGTTAAGGTAGCAGCTTTCCCTTTTGTAAAAGAAAATCACTAATTTGTAGATTATTTTGTAATACTTTCAAATAAAATCCTGAAATTCTTGGTGCAAATTGAAGAATTTAAACATTCGTTTGAAATAATAATTTTTTCATATGAATTCAAATACTTCAATATGTCGTGAGCTGATTGGTTGAGCCAAAGAAATGTATCACGTGATCTCAAATTCGTGAGTCACTGAGCACTGAGCTTTTTGGAATAAATTATATTTTGTCTTTTTTAAACTTTAAAGGATTTTCTTTTTAAGAGCACTCGTGTTCTTGCCTGTTCATGTTCAGTGTAAAGTTGTCAGATGGTATCATAGATGGATAATGTAGACTTTCTGACTCCTACATCTTGCTAACTTTACCAGCTAACATTTGACTGCAGACTACTCTGAAAGTAACTATGAAACAAACTTGGAATATTTCAATCTCAGAACCCATCGGCTATCTGTCTGACAATGATTTAGCCTCTGGGGGCAATGGCCAATATTTTGGTTTCAATTTTCGTTCCTGTGTGGCAAGCAGATATCTGGATAACAGATAACGGTTATCTCAGCTAAGACTTCCTCTTACATGTGCCAGTTCTGGTTTACAGTCTGATTAACAACTTTAGACATTCAAGATGACATTTACACACACATATATATATGCATATGAATACAGATAAATAAAAAAAGCTAATAAAAAGCTAAAGTGTCATCAGACAACAGCCAATGGGTTCTGAGACTGTGTTTCGGCCAATGCCTTCCACCTTTTTTGCTCTCCACACGGACTGTTTACCTGCATGCAACAAAACCGCGTGATTGGTCAATACTAGTTAGACTACAAACGGACTACAAACGGAAACCAGAACACTTCGGAAACCAAAATCTTATCGCGTTGCCTTCAGAGTCTGCATTCATATGCAGATTTCTGTTTATAGAGATTAGATTCATACATCTGCACTGGAAGATATAGAAGACCACAATTCCCCAAGAGCTTGAAAGACGTCTGTTCAACAGATGTTTTTTGCAGTATGGGCAGCGCACTTCTTGCAGCGTGGTGAGGAGGAACGTTAGCCATCGGTCTGGAGTGCCAATTTTCTTGGATGGCGACGGAATGTTCTGCGAGGACCCACCCTTCTCTGCCTTTGATTGGCTCTGACACTGATATTCTTACCTTAGTAGTAGTAGTAGTAGGGGCGGATCTTCAGAACATTCCGTCTCCATCCTAGGAAATGAAAACTCACATCAGGAGCAGCAGCAGTCAACGACATCACCAGCTGATCAGTAAGTGTCTTCAACATTAATACACTCTGTCCTGACTTACACCAGACATTACACCTAGCTAGTTTTGTAGTTAAATTATTTACATCCATTTCTGGCTGCTCAGAAGTGGGTTTTGCATTATTACGTTAGCTAGTGGTCTGTCAGCTAACAGAAATCCATAGTTAACCTGACTGTGCTAAACTGAAACAGCTTCATGTTACAAATCTAACTTCTAACTAAGATGTCTTTGAAAGTTTGTTACAATAGGTAACTCCCAACGCAAAAAAAGGGCACAGCAGTTAGCTGTTTGTCATTTCTCTCCGGGAGGTCAGAAGTAGTCTTAGGTAGTCTAGTTTATTGATGATGGAGCCTTGGTGAGGAAGATTGAAGGGAGAGCTGGTTAACTGGGGTTTAGCCTTTAGCCTAGCTTGGATGCTGGCTTGCTTACCCCGCTTCCGCTTCCTCAGGCACCACTTCCCCTGGGCGCTCGTTCTTGTTGGGCAATGCTGAGGTCTTGTGGCCTGGAGCAACAAGAGGCCATGCAGGCAAATCTCTAATGTATCTCCATCCAGTTGTGTTTGGCATTTAGAAAAAAAATGTTGTGATGACAGTAATGAGTTCAACCCTGCAGTAGGCATTACAGTAATGCATTTATCGTCACAGCCCTAGTGTAACCCGTTCTACAAAAGCTCTATGTTTCCTCTATGTTTTCTATGTTTCCTATGCTTGTTTTGGTCATAGATAGGCTGCTACAGACAGTTATAATAAAACATTTTTTTCTGTCATCTACAGTAGCTCTCATTCAATTTGCTGAAGAACACAATGAAGCAGTGGAAGATCAAAGTGAATCAGCTCCTGACCTGCAAGGATCCAAGGCCTTTTGGCCCAGCAGACTTGAAAACTTCATTGACCTTGTGATTTACAGAGTGATTTTTAGAGGACAGAAAGTTGCACATGGTCCCTGCTACTTTTATGGCTAGAGGAGACGTGTTAGACTGTTTTCAGAAACGATAAGAACTGGAAACTGAAAAGAAAACATTCTTATTCAGTGTGTTGAGTTGATGCCCATACAGTCCAAACATTTCCTGCTGTTGCTACCTCACATTAAAAGCTTCTCACTGGTATACCACTGTGTGGCTTTTATTATGAAACATGTACAGGAAATACAAAACTGACTGCACTATTGGTCAATAAATATTAGTCTACACAGCAAAATGTTTTGTGCTGTTTAGTCAGCAGATCAGATTTGAATATTGCAAAGGAGAATTGTTAAAAACAGCCACAGTGAGCTTGTAGATGAAGAGCAGCAGGAAAATGGCACTTTTACTACAGTTAGTGTGAACCAGTGCACATCTAATATGTCACAAAGGTAAACAACTTATTTTGTTCTGCTGTCCTGTCTGAGGGAAAACCATTTGCACTGTGCATCACAGATATTGCAGCAGTTCACTATTCAGTGTGGATATTTCTGCCATGTGGAAGAAGGCCATTAGATTTCTGTAAACATGGTATGCACAATCCCCGTGCACAATGAAAACAAGTAAATATGTTTGTTCCTGTTCAACCGTTGACAATAAATAATTGTCATTTAAAGAGTTGGTTCTGTACTCATTTATTGAAATTTGAAAGTGTGGTTTGAAAGTTTGCAGAATTACATGAATAATCGTAATCTAATTTACTGCAAAATGTCTGGTGCTGTAATCCAATACACAGTCATATAAAATCACTGTATTTTATTTTACAGTCGCATACAGCTACTGTAACAGTAGCTACAGTATTATATTACTGTTTCATTTTATATTTACAATTTCCTTACTGTGATTTTAAATACAATGTCATTAAATCACTGTGCTACAATATTGCTACTGTAAATAAAAACATAGTAAACTTACTGTAATGTATTTTTACAGTAAGTTACTTGTCCATTGCTGCCAATTAGTTACTGTAAAACATAAACACAGTAAACTTACTGTAAAGGTAACTTACTGTAAAATAAATTACAATAAGTTACTTGTCAATAGCTGCCAGTTAATTACTGTGAAAATCACGGTACATTTCTTACAGTGCACGCCCCCCCCCCCAACAACCCGCCATCCTTCCAATCTACAATAGGAGACAGTGTTAGAGGCTCGGAGGTCCCTCCCAGAGCGCTACAATGAAACCTCTGTCTTTCCAGGTAGTGAGAGAGAGAGAGAGAAGATAGAGAGTGAGGGAGGAGGAGGGGGAAGTGGGAGGAAGGGGGGGGTGGGGGGGGGGGGTCCAAGTAAAAAGGAGGAGACCATTTGGGCCGAGGTGGGAGAGTTTCAAAGTGCGGTACGAAAGAAAGAGGCCAGCTGGGAGAGTATATGTGTGTTTGTGTGTGTGTGTGTATTTGTGTGCTGTCATTTATGTGAGAGAATGAGCTTGCATGTGTGTGTGTGTGTGTGTGTGTGTGTGTGTGTCTGGTTTACAGGGGCAGGCCAAGTCGCTGACAGTGAGACAAATGTTGTGACTCCTTTATGGATTGCTTAACAAATGCAGCACAAATAGTGGCCTGGCACAACAATGGAAAAACACTGTCCCTCGCTCAATAAACATTATGCAGCGTCTCCCCCTCACAAACACCAGGGGAGCGGGGCCGCCGTCCACCGGATGCACTTTTCCTCTCTATCCGTCTGTCTCCTTTCACCCCCTCCTCCCTCCCCCCCCCCCCCCCCCCCCCCTCACGCACACACTCTCTCTTTCTGCCTCTCTTCTTCCTTTTTTCTATGGCGAGACTCAAGATTTTCCCACGAGCTGTCTTCTGTTGTCCTGGCTTTAAACTGATGTAACAAGAGGACAAAAAACCACCTAAAGGCAATTTACTCACATTTTTCATAAGATAGATAAATAGATAGATGCAGACACTGACATACGCAACAAACTTTCTCTTCCTTTTTCTGTCCTTTTCTTTCCTTCCTCCCTCCCTCTATCCTCTATCTTTTCTTCATCCTTCCTTCCATGTTAAAATGTCAGTGATGATCACGTCGTCCGGTGACTCAGTGTAAAGAAATAAATAAGGTTTTAAAGAGGGAAAAAAAAAAAGAAAAAACCTCAGCTGAAAACATGACAAGGAAAGTATGTGGAGCGATGCCTTGCTGGTGACTAAAGCTTTGGGTGGATGAATGGACGAGAGAGGCAGACAGAGAGAAGGAGGGAGGGAGAGAGAGAGAGAGAGAGAGAGAGAGAGAGAGCGAGAGAGAGCGAGAGAGAGAGAGAGAGAGAGAGAGAGAGGTAGTCCCAGAGGCCTCATGAGTTAGCCCACGTCTTTGGCGCCCACCCTCTTTGCTCTCTCAGCGCATACACACATACACAACACATGACTCTGTCTCTAGCCTGTGTGTGTGTGTGTGTGTGTGTGTGTGTGTGTGTGTGATTAACAGTGGTGACATTAGGTTGTGTGTTATTGCCTTTTGTGGTTAAGCTGGACAGGAAACACGGTTTGGGCTGTCGGCTGCCGATTTAGGGCACCTCACAGAGGATGCTTTGTGTGTGTGTGTCTGGCTCTTTGTGTGTGCGAGTGTGTGTAAGGGTGTGTCTGCGCGTATATGACTGCGTGAGCATATACAGGCAGGAGCTGTGTTCACATTTTCTCCCTCTTACACACTGTTTACTTCAATAGAGAAAGTCATCAGGGAAAAGCCAGCAGGCGCGTTACATCAATACTAACAAGCACAAACATTTTTACTTCACGATGCTACGGTGTCGTTACAGTTCATGTCAAAACATTTTTGGGGATAGTTTTTAAAATTAGTACTCTGACGACAATTTCTATGGACTCTAGGCTTTTTTCACGCTTGTTTTCGATATCAAAACGCTTAGAAGTTGCTTAATACTTGCTTTAAAAGTCTGAAAAACTAAATCCGATGCTTGTCCGGAATAGCCAAAGCTCTCTGTATAACAGAGCAACGTCGAGGGACGAGGGAATATCACTGACTCCCTCCTCCAGGTCCTCCCTCCCTTAATCTTTATCCCTCCATCTCAGCCTTTCCTTTCTGTTGCTGCCCCACTCTTCCCACTGTTCAAAAGGACAGCCTATAAATAGATATTAGGCAATATCCTTAAGAGTCTGCACAGAGAAGAAGGGAGAGACGGAGGGAGGGGAGGGATGGAGAGCGACATTCTTACAAACAGCTGATTGTGTAAAGAGGGAACAGTAAGTAAGACAACACCGGGGGAGAGAGAGAGAGAGAGAGAGAGAGAGAGGCAGGAAGACAGAGAGAGGGAAAGAGCAAGAGGACAGACGATGTTAAAATAAGTTCAAGAGTGTGTGACGGAGAGATAGAGACGGAGACAGAGAGAGAGGGAGAGAAATCATTTTTGAAAGCTGAGACTGGGAGATGCAGCGAGAGAGAGAGGAGGGAAGAAAAAAAACAAACGATGGCAATAAAGCAAGTGATAGCGCGACACAGGGGGAAACATTTGTTTAAATTCCCGCCTGAGGTGTCATACGGATGTAAATGTTGCGGTCGGCTCCTCGGAGGCAAAACGCCCTGGGCGCCTTATCTAAAAGGCACATTCCGCTCAACTATTTTAATATGCCCTTCCATTCCCTCAGAGAACAATTTCAAAGATAGCTTGCATTTCTACGCAAATAGACCCGCACCTGAGTGACAGGCAGGCAGTTCTTAGCAATGACGAGGTGGCGGGAAAAAAAACACACACAAAAAAAAAAACACACACACACAAATGTCACTTTGACTCTTGACAGCACTTTGGAATTAGCCGCTGTGCTTATTTTTACTGTGAGCGCACTGAGACGATGGATTCGACTGACTGTGCAGTGCGTGTTTGTGTAGTGGTTGAAATAATGGGTTGTAATTTAAAGAGAGGCTGAGCACATGCGTGTGCACTCACACACACACACACACACACGCATGCGTGCGTACGCCGGAGCACACACACTTTACTGTGGAATTCTCCAGAGGAGGCTCCCACGCTCCCTGAAAGCTTGTTCTGAGTAGAGGAGTTAACAAGAGCAGTTAGCACCATGATTATGTTAGCAGCCAGACACACAGAGCTAGACAGCCGGGCACGTGTGTGTGTGTGTGTGTGTGTGTGTGTATGAGAGATAGTCTGTGACATTTCTATGATGGCTGCTTTGTCTTTGAAACAAATCTTTGCCCCCATTTTGCTTAATTCATTTGATTTAAGTGTGTGTGTGTGGTTTTTGCATGTGTGAGCACCCTCTCTTGCGTGTTCATAAGCTCTCTGCGCGTATTTAAACATGCTTGCGTGTGCGTAAGCTCGCCGCTGCTGACGTGCCAACATGAAATGGACGCGTTGATTACAGTAAGCGACGGCCAGGAGACGGTTAACCACTGTCGATGGCGATTATTTGGCCGGTTAATGGACGTCCGCCGCTGTCCGATTAGTGACTTAGCAGCAGTGGACATATGTGATATGAGAGGGACTTAACTGAGGAGCCGCTAATCATCAAAAAGCCAAGGGGAAGTGGCGCTCTAATCTCAGCTTAGCGCTCTCACCGTGCGCACAAAGTTGTGTGTGTGTGTTTGTGCGTGTGTGTGTGTGTGTGTGGTTTCTGCATGAGAAATGAGAGGTTGTGAAGCAGAAGAGACAAACAGCAGAGTAGAATTTGGTTTCTGTAGAGTTTACTTATTCTTTGGTTTGTAAATCAAAAAATACACAAAAAGGCTGCAATATTATTGCAACAGTGTTGTGTCATTTGAAATATCATTACTGTACTGCTTTGTGGAAAGGGCTAGCAGCATGTGTGTTAAGTGTGTTAAGGACTGTGTTTGGCGGGAGGCGTTTGATTTTTGGCTTTGCAGAACAGGACAAAATTATGCTAATGTTCTCTAATTATGACCTGGACGCCGCTGCCAATTTATCGTCTTAATAAAACCTCATCTTTTTTTAATCCTTGCATCGCTCCGCGCTTTCAACCAGCTTCCTCCAGGTCTCCGCCGGCGTGACAGCCCTGCCAAACTTTAAATGAAGTAGCCGGCGTAACCTGCACACCCGCCGTGCCCAATTGTATAGTAATTCGACTTCAAAGGGGAACGGGAGGGAGAGAGGGATTTTATAGCCGGAGAGGAGCTGTGAATGGTCTCTCCATTCATAGACACCCACCTCCGAGGAAGTAGTGGCAGAGCTGGGGAGGGGAGGTGGGGGGGAGTGGATGGGTGTGAAGAGGAGTGGAGGGGGAAGAAGAAGAGGAAGAGGGGCAAGAAAACAGCAAAAAGAATGATGAAATGAAGTGTTTACCAGAGACTTATTTTCTTCAGGAGAGTGTAGGGCTCTCTTTGAGTTTTTTGGATACGTGTGTTGTTCTCTATGTTAATGTGTAACTATTCTTGTCTCCAGATGGCCTGTCCGTTTACATGTGTCAGCATGGCTACTGCGTTTAAATGATGGATAATAAAATTGTAAAAATAAAAACTGAGTCACTTTTTCAAAGATGTTTTCTTTAAGTGAGCCAACGTGTAACATTTGTGAGGTGAGAGGATTCAAAGCTGACCCCAGGTTTTTGTGTACATAGGGTTATGGCTAGGCAGAGGTGTGCGCAGGACACAAGGGGAGGTGTGTGTGTGTGTCAGTGTGTGTGTGTGTGTGTGTCTGAAACAAAAGGCCTCAGTGTGAGAGAGTGAAAGGAGGTAAAGTAAACAGGCAATGATGAGGACAGACCTGCAGTGTTAAGGCCTCTGTTGTATGTATGTGCACATATGTGTGTGTGTGTGTGTGTGTGTGTGCCGCGTGGCTCAAAGCCTTGTAGTTTGTACAGCTGGGCCCGCCGCTCACACTGGATCTTGTGTGGAGCAACACACACACACACACACACACACACACACACACAGTTTTCTGCTCAGTCATTCCTCACCTACTTTTTTTTAATGCAGCTGACAAATACCATAAACGCTATCACAAGTTGCAGTTCTAATATTAATTGGATTTATTGATAGGCTGTGTGCAGTTTTATCTCTTAAGTCTTTGTCATGGAAACAAACGCAAAATCTTTATGGCCATGGTTTTTGCTGAGCAAGCCCATGAAGATAGAACGGAAAGACAGATAAAGAAATCAAGTGCAGATACACATTCCACTCTGTTGACTTACAGAAGCGTCCGTACATGTGTGTGTTTGTGCGTTTTTTTTCTTCTGTACACACCGTCCTGTATGAAAACACAGATTTACAGCTGTTCGGCATTGTTTTTACAGATGGAACGTGTGATTAAGTGAATCCGACCTTGATAAAAGTATACAAAAAAACTCATTAAAATAGTTGAGGCTGTATATTGTTGTAGTGGTGATTTAGTAATTTTCTGATTTAACTTCAAATAAAGGATTGCATGGGTCGCTCATAAGTGGATGAAATTGTACAACCTTTGAAAGCTCATTGAAACTCAAAAATGCATGCAAAGAAAACAAAGTCACTTTTTCGGAGTTCCTGAAAACTTTACATTTTGGAGATAAAAAAAAAAGGTTCTCAGCAATGTGCGGATGATAACACCAATTTGTAAATTGGTTTAAATTATTAGATTATCTATGAGGTCTATCAATCTTGCAGACAAAATCTTCCAAAAACAATTACAGATAATTAAGTTACTGGTGGAGAGATGGCCTTTTTTTTTTTTTTTTTTTTTTTTAAAGGTATTACTGCAGTTGAGTTTATTTGATTTTGACCGTAACCTTCCGTGCGATATGATAACACCACATGTTGTGTTTCTTAGCGTGGCACTTTCTTCATCGCCTCAAGTGAGAAGCACTCAATATTGTTTGCCTTTCCACTGTCATAAGGTAAATAAGCAATGAATTAGTAGCAGAGCTGCTCCTAGAAACAATGCCAGATGTACAGTCCAGAGGAAATCCAAAAGAGTCAAGAGTGTAATCAGTTTATCACGGACAAGCGGAGAGAAAGAAGAATTTAAGAGAGAAAGACAAGTAGTAAATATGGATGGAGGATAAAGATATAATGGTGAATCTCTTAGTATTGGTGACAGAGAGAATGGAAAGAAAGCTGAGGGAAGAGTAAAAGAAACAACGTGTTGAATCAAAAGCGAAAAAAGAGAATCAGCAGAGTTTGAGATTTACACGCCTGTTGCTTATTTCTTTTTTTTCCACCATCTCACCACTTTTTCACCATCACACATCCTTCCCCTCCGGTTTTCCCAGTCCCTCCATCCACACCTCCATCCCTTCATCCCTGTCATGCGTTTGCCTCTGTTCGACTGAGCGTTAGCAGCCTATTACCCAGGGTCATAGTCGCAGTGGCTTCAAGGCTGACAAGTGCATCTGAAAGCACTCAGGCGATGCTGAGAACCACATTAAATTCTATTATTGCCACATAGTCACTGCATCCCTATTCAGCTGAAGTACAGGGAGGCAAATTTACCTTGTGAGAGACAGAGTTCACCTAATAGATGTGGCTTTATATCCTTTCCTTCTTTTCAAGGGAACAAAGCCTCAGTAACAAATGCAAACAGCAGGGCCCTCATGTTGCTAGCCATTTTCCTCCAGTTCCTCTATTGTCCAGAGGTTTTCATAAACACATATTATTGTCACTGTGCATACTGCTCTCACTCTCTGTCTCTCCTATTTTTTTTTTTTTTTCCTCTTTCTCACTCTGTGTCTCTCTCTGAAAGCCCATTGTCAAGACATGGTCATTTCCTCCACAATGCCAGGGCAAGCGGGCTCCATTTGCAGTACTGGCCCATCTTTTGAAAATGTGAACATTGAATGGCCCCCATGGTAAACATACTGTAAGACCTGAGAGTGGGTTTGAAGGTCTGCCAAGGAGCTGGGTGCTCGCAAACTGAGTGAAGGGGATATTGTGTAGAGTTGCACTGCTAGAGCTCAGGCGTCTGAACGTTCTGAATGTGCAACAAAGACAAACTAATCCAGAAGAAGGAGAGGGCTGATGAGCTGAATGGGATCCAATGAATACCTGCTCAAAGGACTTACAGATGTCTTAATGCTATCTTTTTTTTTTTTTTTTTTTTTACAGTAAACACACAGCAAAGTGGCTACAAATTTAGAGTTGAATCAGACTATCCAGGAGTTTACAGGAACTAGTTTTACCCTCAGGAACCTCCACATATATCTGTTGCCGCCATCATGACTGTCGTATAACTCCAGCCGTTGATCTATTATATCATCCTTTGAATATTGCTCACACTTCCTCCTGTTTTTCCTTCTCTCTCCATCTTTCTATCTCCCTTCTCCTCTTTTTTTTTCTTTTTTCCAGGATGTCTTCCAAGCGACCAGCCTCTCCATATGGGGGGACAGATGGAGAGGTAACCATGGCAACCAGCAGACAGCGAATGGAGGATGAGGAAAGCGAGGGACTGGGCCGTGTCATCCACCTCCCCCTGGCCTCCTACTGCGGCAAGGTGTCCCCTCGCTCGCCCCCCAACCGCAACTTGGACAGCCCCCCCAACATGGTAAGGGCGGCTACCGCATTTTGCATCCGATCTCCACTTATTGTTACCAAGGGTGATGGCACCCACTTAAGGGTGACGGCAGCCTCGAGTGCTGACTCAGGGTGGAGCCATGAAACAGGTGTGACGTTTTGAAGAGGTTCCAGACTGGTGTGACCCACAGTGTGTTTTAGGGCTTCATAAGTGACCAGTTTATTCACATTACTTTTGTCTTGTTTGGCAAACTTGTTGAAAAGTTGAAAAGTTCACTGTAGACTTTTGGGAAATGTAGTTTGAAGCCCTTCAGTATTAAAAAAATAAAAAAAATGCTAACAGCTAAAAGTGCTAAACATCCTTTACTTACATTCAAAATTTCCCTCTCATGTTAGCTCTCTGTGTCTTTGGCTTGATAGACTCTGCAGCTCTCATCATCGGCTGCTTGGCCCTCGTCTCTGTGTCTCCATTGGCTCTCTGCCCTTGGCATTCCTTTCCATAATGCCATGTGTATGTGTGTGTTTGAGAGGCTCAGGGTTGAAAGTGACCCCCAGGGCACAGACCCTAGATCAGATTATGTTCACGGTAATCCTGACCTCCAGCATTACGAAAAGAGAGTTAGTGCTGAGGGCAAACGTAGCTCTTGGTCTTTGATACTGGCTTCAGGAACCACTTGCTAAATGAGCTGGGAAAGTAGGTATCACTTGTATGGAAGTAAATTACAATCTTTGGTTTAAAAAAAATATTATCTTTGTAGATGGATTCAGCTAATAGTGAAGTTATCTTCTGAAATAGTACATGAGATGGTTTCAGGGATTAAACATGCTCAAACAATTAGAATTGTGTTGTTTTTATGGAATTTCCAGTAATTTCTGGGGAAGTAAACAGTTTCTGTTTCTATTAAAAACAAATTGAATGCTACTTATATAGTCTGAATCTCAAACTCCATGTTTACTTTGGTATGTTATTTATTCCTCTTATGGTCATCTTTTGAACCCAAACAACATAATAAGAACAACACCAATCTCAACAATGAGGAAACTAAATGTATGAATATTTGTTTGGTGATTCATCGTTGACGTGAAGATAGTGAGATTCATAAAGAAAGAAGAAAGAAATTGACTTTTCCCTGTGAGTGAAAAGCAGTTTGGCGCTTGAAGCTTGAGGTTTGTTTTTTTGTTGTTGTTTTTTTTTTTTTTTCCCAAAATGGGGGAGGAAATAAAAAGAAGGTTCAAGGCTACTGTTTGGGTGCACACGTGTTTTTGCTTTTATGCGCGCAGCACCAACCGTCGCCTTGAGCCCGTTTTGATGCACAGTTGCGTGACTGCAAAATATGAGCCATTGCAGTGAGTCATTTTCTTCAGGATAAAGTGTGACATTGTGTGGTGGTGTTGAATGTATGGCTCTGTATGTGCAAGTGCGTTTGTGTGTACAAGAGCATGTGTGTGTGTGTGTGTGTTTGTACAGTTGTTTGTACAATAATCTTCTTTGTGATTCATTATAAATATCAGTATATTACCTCGCAGTATATATAGACTTATTGTAAACTTCTGTTGGTTGACGTATGTGTGTGTGAGTACACAGCTATGTGTGCATTTTTCAGATTACTGTGTCTCATTACACATTCTATACATGTGGTGTGATTTACAA
The DNA here is from genome assembly GCF_910596095.1 of Thunnus maccoyii. Lineage (NCBI taxonomy): Eukaryota > Metazoa > Chordata > Actinopteri > Scombriformes > Scombridae > Thunnus > Thunnus maccoyii. Next base: position 8,167,148 of record NC_056555.1, read on the forward strand.
TGCATGTTCAGTACATACGTGTGATTATGTGACTGTATATAGGGTATTACATGTTGCTGGTATGCATTATTTAGTTTGCATAAAGAAATGTTGACTATCCACCATGAGAACATATGATTAACATTTAAGTGCATCTGTGAAACATAAATGACTCTAATAGTCTTTACAGTGTGTTTTCATTTTGCGTGTCATCAGGTGCGTATGCCAGCACACTATGCACTGTCTTAATCTTCTCTTGGGCCCTCACCTTGATACACACCTTGTCACAGCAGTGCTCTGATAACAGCCACCGACCTTTCCCCCCTACCGACGATAAATGCTTGTATGCTGTAAAACAATGAAACAGTGCTTAGGAGCCGTAATTGAAAGCTAATTCTGTAATTAGCCCTCTGATTAGCCTGCAGGCCCCTCCCACGGTGGACTCTGCATCTGTGGCAGGTGCCAAGTGTAAACCAAAGTCCTGGGACCATAAGAGAACACACACACACACACACACACACACACACACACACACACACACACACACACACACACACACACACACACACACACACAAACACGCGCGTGCAAACACACACATACACACACCCACGCTGTGTTATCTGTAGCTGTTGATTTTATTACTCCCGATGCATTTAGATAAATTTATCTTTAATAATTAATCGCTAAAAATAAACACAAACATTCCATTACAAACATTATGTACAATATTTTGTGCAGATTTTGGCCTCGTCGCTGTCCTTTTTAGGTCATTATGGAGGGACAGCTGCTAAACATTCTTCATCCCCTCCTTAAAAAATTCTCATATCTTCTAAAAACAACACAGAACTGCTTTCTAGTCCATTTATTGACAGCCCAAGTGAGAGAGTGTTGGCGTGTGTGTGCTTATGTGTGTTTGGGATGACTTGTGTTGTTGGGGGGGGGGGGGGGGTGGGTCTCATACACAGCATAATAGTTGATGTGGATTATTAAGTGGCAAGTATGTGTCTGGCGGGTGGGATGAGAGCTTATCCGACTGCCTGCTTGGCACGTTGTAAGATGTGCGTTAAGTTTTTTCTTCTTTGGGGGAGGAGGGGGGTGGAGGGGGTTTACAGTGTCAATCCCTTCACCGCTGACTGCCAGTGAAGAGTGGATGGAGAGAAATAGAGAGAGAAATGGAAAGGGAGAAGGAGATTTACTAGGTGGCTGGGGGTGTTGGTGGGACCCTAAGGGAGTGGTGGGGGTTAGTGGGGGTCTCTCTCTCACTCTCTCAGGGCAATTGCCGTAAAGTGATAGGGGGAAGTAAATGGCTCATTGACGACCGGTTGACTTGGAAGTGAGGCAGCGAGGGAGAGAATGAGGAGAGATGGTGGGGGGGGGGGGGGGGGGGGGGGGGGGGGGGGGAGAGAGTGGGGGGGGGGGGGGGGGGAGGGGGGGGTGACGAGATTACAGCTTTATCTTGTCATAGTAAATTAACACGGCGGCGGAGAAGCGCTCGACTACACACTGACCTCTTCATCCGGCCTGCCTCGCGTGCCTGCTCAGCTTTAACCCAGCCGCTTTACCTGCCTGATGCAGCTGTAGACAGACACACACACACACACACACACACACAGAATAAAAAAAAACAGCACTCTCACATATTTTAAGACTGAAAAGTGCTTGATTATTCACTTTTTTAAAAATGTTGTTTATATATACAAACCCTGCCTCTTGATAAGAATAGTACTGTTCATGATGGTTTGCAAATGAATGTAGTTTAGCTAAAAGGGTGTTTTATTGGAAGTGAAGTTCTCACTGTGCTGCTGGACCCTGATTGGCTGAGACAAGCTCACAGTTCAAATGCCTTATGGGAAGGGAACCACAGTCATAAACATGGATTTTTAACTGTATTTAATGATTCAAACCCAAAAAAAAACTTACTGTATTTGAAAATGTTGAATTATTATAAGAAGGTGCCTATGAGTTTGTAGTGCACATACAGATATAATTGTTTAATAACTGTCCTTCTTGCTTGCTTTCTTTTAGATCTTTTATGTTTGTGTTTCCTTGCACAAAATAAATGTTTTCACATCAGGCAGAGGCAAGCATCTTCTCTCATAAATGTGTTAATGGACAAACACTAATTATTTCATTAACAGGCGAGATGCACGCTAACGCAATACAAAACTATAAAGATATTTCATCAAGCATTATTTCTTATTCATTTTCCTCCACAAGCTCTCTTTTTCCCTCTTTTTGTGCAATGTGTGATTATGTTAGTGTGTGTTTGTGTGTTCATGTGAATTTGACAGATTTAACACAGTCATTGAGCAGTCTTGAGACACAGTGGTCACACTTAATTTCTCATGCCAGTGATGCACTAATGAATCAACACACGCTTGCCTGTCAACAGCGAGGGGTCGTGGTAAAATATACTGGCATATATTTTAGCCAAACTGCTATTTAAAATACAGAAAATACAGCTGCATGTTTTTAGATAAGGAAAGGGCAAGAGTGTTACTCTCACATGAGTTCAATTAGACTATTAGAATCGGGACATTAAAATCAAGTAATTCAATGACAACATGTAAATTTGTTTTTTGAAAATCATCATTAATATTAATATACCAAAATTATAATTATGTTCAAAATTTAGGGATTTAAAGCTCAACCATATTGTTGGAACAGGAGGATAAAAGTAATGTGTGTGTTTGCTTGCATGTCCCAGCCTGAGGGACCTCCAAGTCAAAACTGACAGTGTCTGTGTTTACCCATGGCATGTAAAGGGATTTGCTATGTGTGTGTGTGTGTGTGTGTGTGTGTGTTTGGCAGTGTACCGGAGGTGAGTTAAGTCTATGTCGTGGAGATTGGCAGCTCTGGCGTTAAGATAAGTCTTACCCCCCTGCAGGAGTGATCAGTGACATTCTCATGTGTGTATTTCTACACTTGTGTCTGTATGTATTTTAGTTGAGCAGCTGTTTCCAGTTCTTCCTACTGTCACATTGTCCATGCCTTGATCCACGACGATGCGCCAAGCATCAAATATTGTTTTTCACACATGCACCTTGCAAAGCCTGAGACATGTCAGGCTATGGCACACAGAGAGAGAGAGAGAGAGAGAGAGAGAGAGGGAGAGAGGGAGAAGGAGGGAGATAGTTTCTTCTGTTGGGCAACAGAGAATGAGTAAGGAAAGAAGACGAAGAAATAAAAAAAAAAAAAAAAAAAAAGAACATGAACAGCGGCATCTGTGCTGGCTGTGGGAAAAAAATAGCATTTGGATTTTTTTTTTTTCTTCCTTTTTCTGGCAAGAGTTAAGTGTTTTTAAACCAACCTCCCCTCACAGATGAGCTTAAGAAGACAAAAGTTGTTTAATTCGGTTCCATTGCAGAGGCAGTAAAAGGATAAAGAGAGTGAGGCGCAATTTTTACTTTGTTCCAGTCATTTGGAAGAGAATTGACATCTGCAAACTAAAGGCAGAACCGCCCACACTGCCAGCCTGCCACATCTAGTGCATATAAATACATATATGCAGGCACTCACACATTTACACACACACACACACCTACAGGCTATGTGTGCACTCACAGTGTCAAATATACGCACAGAAATGGCAAAACCTGCTCACACGCATGCACCGAGACGAGGGCATGAACGTTTACAGTATCCAGAATTCCTGTTTGTACTTATGAATAAATGAATGTTGATGAGAAAAAAAGTTTTGCAAACCCGCGTTACTGCGGGAGCGCGGAAACACGTCGGCGCTCACACACGCGCGCGCACACGGGCTGAGTGACACCCGTTTACAATAGTGAATCTGTCTTGTCTTTTTTTTTTTTTTGATCCCTACTGTCTTGGACTTTGCGGCGCAAATCGCCGGGGTAAAAAATGTCAGTGAGGCGCGTGGATTATATGCTGGGAGGTTGATGGGTTAAAAAACATAAGCCATTTGGGATAAGGCTGTCTGTCTGACTTCACACATAAATAATGTCATGGGCCCTAATGTACCAGGTCTTTGAAGAAGCCACGGCTCCCTGCTAATTCCCTTTGATTGGGAAATGACCTTCATTGTTGGACGCAGCGAGATGACATCTCCCTGGCAGATTCTCGACAGAGCAAAGAGATCCGACAACCCCGCTCCCCTCCTCCCCGACTCCATCCCTCCATCCATCCCCCCCTCATCTCTCTCTCTCTCTCTCTCTCTCCCTCCCGTATTCTTGTTCTGTTTGTTTTGTTTGCGCGACATCTTTCTCGAAAGAAAGAGTGCGGCTGTTTTAAGTAGGCGCTGGATTAGATAAATGGGATGTGACAGGTGTGACCGCTGCCTTCAAGATGCCTCCTTTCCTCTCTCTCTCTCTCTCTCTCCGTGAATCTCTCTGTCAACTCGCTCTCTCTCATTTCCTCTAATAACATCGCCTCTCTCTCTCTCTCTCTTCCTCTCCTTCGCCTTTCGCTCTTTCCCTTCTTTTGACTTCTAGCCGCTTACACTCTTTCTCTCCCTCCGTCTCGTTACATTTGCATGTCGTGCCTGTGCTGATGCAACTCGTAATCACAAAGCCGCTCATTTGAAGTCTGAATTTCCCTAATCTGAAGAATAGGAGAGGGCAAAGGAAAGAAAGGGAGCAACAAAAAAAAAAAAAAAGAGAGAGAGAAGGAAGAAAGACAGGAGCAGGTCGAGCCGTCACTTGGTCAGGTGCTGAGAGGAGAAGAGTAAAGTCTTTCAGGGCTTTGAGATCACAAGACACTTTCCCAGCGTAGCACGGCCTTCATCCAGTGTTAGCAGCCTAAACAGTGACTGACTGAAGCCTATAACTGGTCATATATATACACAACTGTTACAGCCATGTCATCGCTGTCACACTCTGTCCCTCCGTTACAATGCAATGTGCAAGAACACTGGGAGAATTAGTGAATTATTGAGTGTGCTGACTTATTCAGAGTGTGGAAACACACAAAACCAAAGAGAGAGAGAGTCGGTGAAGTGTAAAAAATGCCAAGTGATAATGGTCTGCTGTACCTTTCATATAGTGTTTGGCCACTGACAATGAAAGCATCGTCAATATTGAAAGCCTCTGCCTGGCTTTATTCTCTCAATAGTTTGTGTTGTATGAGAAGTTTTTTTTCTCCTCTGCTCGGATGGATGCTTTTATAAAAAAAAACAACTTTGCCTATAGAATAGAAAAGAATAGAACCCGGAGTCAGTCGGGGTATAGATGACTTCATTGTGGACTGTGATCACAGTATTAAGTTCCACTTCCACCAGCAGCCAGCAAGTTAATGATTAGAGAACAATCTCCGCCTTAATACATAATAATGTCATCAATACAGCTGGAATGTACCCTTGTCTCTCTGCCTCTCTGCTGTCTCCAAACCCATCGGCTGATGACGATTCAGCCTCTAGGGGCAATGGCCAATGTTTCGGGGCCCGATATGCAGCCAAGACTTCCTCTTCCATGTACTGCTCATTGTTTACAGTCTGATTAGCAACTTGAGACGCCAACTCCTGTCATTTTTTTTCAAAGGCAATTGTGCAATCCAACTTTGAAAGCAATTTGTTTCTATTATTACATGAGTCTAATGTTTCTCCACACAATACACAAACATCAGTACTTTTTATAGGTGTTTTGGGTCCAGATGACATTTCGGCTAATACATTCCGCCTCTTTTGCTCCCTACGTGGACTGTTTACCTGTATGCATGATCCTGTAGAAATCACCGCCTACATTTCAAGTGCTATACCTGCTCAAAAGCGATTGGTCAAAACTGCTAAGACTGCAAACGGAAACCAAAATGCTTCCGATACTAAAATCTTGTCCTTGCCCACAGAATCTGCATTCATATGCAGATATCTGTTTATAGAGATTAGGCTCTCTGTCACATGCACACACACCCACACACAGACAAATGGAGATACTGGAAATGTGTGCCGCTGTCCCAGGTGGTGTGCTCCATACTGGAGTGAGATTAGCCAAAGATTAACCCTGTGGACCATTGACCCTCATGTCTACAAAGAGCTGAGCTGACAGACTGACTAGCTGATTGACTGACTGACTCACTTGTTTCTGTAGTTAAACAGCACGACACTCACCTGAGCGCACCTGTGTGTGCGCGTGCAAGCATAATATATGTATTTAAATGTCTGTAGGACGCCTGTGCTGATTACATTTACAACATGTGTACATACAGTCGTCCACACACACACACACGTGTGGCAGAGAGAGAGAGAGAGAGAGAGAGAGTGTGTGTGTGTGCGCTCTTTGGAAGCTGACGCCGTCCTCCCTCTCAGTGTCACTGTTAATTGGGCTGAGCCGGCATTAAGTCTATCATGCGGTCTGTCCACACAAACACCGGTTTTATTAGGTCAAAGATTAAGATGCTAGAATTTACTTACCATTCAGCTGCTCTCACGAGAGTTTTTGTTTCTGTTTATTCTTACTGGTCTTACAGGAAGTTAATCTTTTTTTTTTTTTTTTATTTTGTCTGACAAACAGAAGGATTTTTAATGCATAACCCTATGTAACATATATAAATTGAAATGCTTTTTTATTTTATGAAATAAATCTTTATGGTCTTTTTTTCACCCACATCAAATGTGCAAGTCTAGTTTATGACTAAGGGAAGGCTTACCGGTTTTAATGAAATGGTTGGTTTTGAAATTATTATTATCTATTACACATACATCAGTTGCATCTGTGGGACCCCAGACAGTGAGGAAGGTCAGCCCGTGTCATCAAAACACAACTTGAGTCACTTTATGACCTAAAAGTCTGTCAAAATGAAACTGAAAATAAATGTTTGACTTTAAAGAGTACAGCTTTTAAAATTAATTTAGAAATCAACTTTGTATTTTTTTTTTAACTTAAGGGCACCCGTGATTTCCAAAGATCATTCAACTTACCTTTTAAAGGCTGTGTAAACTTAGTAAGTCTAGAAGGATGCAGGATAATTATTCATAATGACAGCTTGGCAGAAGGCACAGAGCTGTACTGTGAGTTGTATATATTATATTTTTTTAGCTGTCATGCCGATTGTTGTTTTGTCTGTTGTGAATTTTTTAGCCCTTTCAGTCCTTTCATAAGTTTATGGAAATGACTTGACACAGTTCCAAAGCTTTGTGTTTTGAAAAGGGATCTATTTTTTGAGACTTTTGATGGAGTTGCATCCTCAGCATTAATTGTCACGAATCTTAGGACAAAAGTAGTGAAACTTGGGCTCGGGAGTCGTACAGTAGCGTTGGACGTTCCTCAAAGGAGAGCAGTCGAAGGCTTTGTAATGAAGAGTTAGCGTGACTCTGAGAGTGTGTGGAGTCTTTTGCTGTTGTTTCATGTGCTCGTTCTGTCAAGTACCTCCAAGTCAGTCAAATGCAGATTCCAGAGGACGTGAGAGAAAAGAAGAAGTATGCCCTAACTTGAGATAACTGGCCGGGGATGAAAGTTGGTTGCATTGGGCTATGAGAAGGGGAGATGGAGAGAATAAAGAGAGCAAGTGAATTAGAGAGGGATGGAGATAATGAGTGGGTATATGCCAGCTCCTCCCCCGTCCTCTCCTCCTTTTCTTCTTTCACAGTTTGTTTATGCCTTTAAGTTTAGCTAATTTTGAATCTAATCATTTATTCCTCTCTTCTCCCCTCCTCTTCTCCTTCCCCTCCAGGACCAGGACGGCACTAAGGGGAGCTCTCTGAGTCCTTACCCCCAGCACAATGCTACCTCACCGGGCAAAGAGGAAGGCGGAGGTGGGGGACGGCCCTGCAGCGACGGGGGCTCGGCCGCGGGCGCCCTGGGGACCCCCGAGAGACGCAAGGGCAGCCTGGCAGACGTGGTGGACACACTGAAACAACGCAAGATGGAGGAGCTGATCAAGAACGAGCCAGAAGGTCAGTGATGAAAAGGGGACGCCTGCGCGGCCAGATGTGTGATCTGTAGCTCCCCGCCATCTCTCTGGCTCTGCGCCGCTCTTTTATCACATTCTGTTGTCCTTTCTCTCTTCTTTCTTTCTGTCTTGTTTTCTCCATGGCTCTCTCTCTCTCTCTCTCTCCCTCTGTTATGAGCTCACCAACATTCAGATGAGAGGCGAGCCTTTGTTTTTCCAGCACACAGACAGACAGCATCAGCTGTTTGGGTCCATTGTCCACCATGCTTTGCATATTTATCACAACCTGACAAATAAGATGTGTGTATGCCTGCGTGTGCGTGTAGTGGATGCTTGAGTCTGTGATACAAACATACTTGAATATCTTCACAACTCTCCAAATGTTTCCTGGCTTTATTTTCAAGGGGGAAGTGGGGGAGGGGGGGCACTCACATTAAGATTTCTCTCAGCTAAATAATCAGAGAGGGTTAAATGAATCTTACCACCTTTGTAACATCTTCCCACCTCTATAACCTTTTGAATGATGCTCTCTCATCCTTCAGCTGAAGATTTCACACACTGTTTACTGTAAGAGGCTAAACCAGATTTTTGCCCAGGGCTACATAGCTTAGCTCGATTAGCCCTGCATTTCATTCTCAAATTTAGCCTTGGGCTAACAGTTGGAGTTGAGAAAAAAGATAAAATTAGCCCATGGCCAACTCTAATTTCCATTGAGCAAATAAACGTGGGCTTAAGTCACTATGAAGTGCATGTGATAGTGATAATGTGATAAGTAGATGACCGACAGGTGTCCATCTCCTTTAGGAAGGCGGGATAGTATAAATAACATTGTATTTTATTGGAGGAGAAATCTTTTGTGTGCTACACAGGGAGGTAAGTGTCAGTTTCAAAACAGGCTCCTGAAGCTGGTCTTGCTCAAGGGCACTCAAGCAAAGCTGCACACCAACACAACCACTAGATCTTCTTGTACACCTCCATACTTTCCTTTCAGCTTCCAAATACACTGCTGCTGTGTTAAGATTTCTCTTAACTGTATGCAGCCTCAAATGACACCAAGCCCCAAAGTTTAAAGAAGAGTGAAGCAGTGCAGTGTATATCTGTCTTGAAATAAAGGTGAACATGTGCACTTGTGTGTGTGTGTGTGTGTGTGTGTGTGTGTGTGTTTGTGTTCCCCCAGTACATCAACAGGCTTTCATTTCAAGCTGCGATGTGCTAACCTTATTTTTCAGGCTTTTCTGTTAGGTTTTCAAAGTGGCCGAGACTGCTGGTCAGCTCTCGCCGTCTGGTTGTTTTTATTCTAGTCGATAGAGAGGCCTGTTGTGGCACATTTTACCAAAAAAAAAAAAAAAAAAAAAAGAAAGAAAGAAAGAAAGAAAAAAACTGGGCTGTTTGTCGAGCTGAGCTGTAATTGAGGTGTGTTTTGGGTTGTTCGCTGCTTCGCTGGACCTCATGAACCGGCTGCACAGGAAAAAAACAACAATAATGGATCTTTATGAGTCAGCCAGGGCAGAGAAAGAGAGAGAGAGAGAGAGAGAGAGAGAGAGAGAGAGAGAGAGAGAGAGAGAGAGAGAGAGAGAGAGAGAGAGAGAGAGAGAGAGGTGGGAGAGGGAGGAAGAGAGATGAAGAACGAAAGACAGAAGGAGGAAGAGAAGGAGAGAAAAGGGAGAGTGAAGAAGAGAAAGAGCAGTGTCTTCACAGAACCCATTAGCAGAGAGCCACAGTGGTGCGGCATCCAAACCAACCCGGAGCATTATCTGTCCTACGTTTAAATGAAACGCGCCAACAAAAGGCCCCAGCGCCTCCAGACCCAGCACACACACACACACAAAAAAACCCTGGCCAAGCAAGAGAGAAAGGAAGAAAGAAAAGAGAGTAAAAGAAGAAAAGGGAAGCTGAGAAAAGATGAAGAGAGGCAGAGGGAAATGGAGAGGGGGGAGAAACAACGAGGGGCGGTATTGAACGCGAGATAGAAATCCCTTTTCTGTGCCCGGCTAGCTATTGTTTGGCTGTGTGGCTCACAAAGGCCATTAGCAGCAAACAGCAGGTTGGGATGAAAATTTAATGAAGGCTTTAATCATTATGAAAGGCCTGGAATATTACTGCTCTCTCTCTTCCTCTGAGTCTCTCTCTCTCTCTCTCTCTCTCACACACACACACACACACACATGCTCACACACCGCTTCCAGCTGGATCAATGATACACACACACACACACATACACACACACACATTTAGTGCTGAGGAACATTAACACCAAGAGGGATGTGAACAAGGGGCCAAAGACACAAAATGGGTCAGAAAACGATAAACATCTCGAAACAGAATGAGAAGCTTCACTTATCCGAGGCAGGCCTTGAGCTAGACATCACACTTACACACACACACACACACACACACACACACAAACACACACACACATATATAGACAGTCACACACAAAAAGTATGGCTTAAGTTTGAAAGATATAGTTTAGTGTCTGTGGCTAGTGTTGCTCTACTTAGGCTAGATGAATGTAGAGTGGTAGATACTAGGTCAATGTGTGTGTGTGTGTGTGTGTGTGTGTGTGTGTGTGTGTGCGTGCGTGTGCTGTTTAAGCCTTTGGGAGCATGTATACTTGTGTATATGTATTTGCATATGTATTAGTGATGCGTGTGCATGTGTGTGTGTTTTAGGAGAAGTACTGTATTTAGCTGCATGCATACAAGGTGTGTGCGTGTGTGTAGGCTGCTAATAAATGACTAGCCATGTTGTCCCCCATGGCCTGGCCTAACCATGCTCCACCACTCTCCTGCTCTCTCCATTCATCTCCTGTCTTACTCTACCGGCCACCTGCTACCCTGGAGATGCACACTCACACTCTCACACACACACACACTCTCACACACACACACACACACACACACACACACAGAGCTAGCCCCATCTTTAATACATTCTTCAGGAGCGACAGGGAGGAACAGCGAAGATAAGAATGCCATGACACTGCCTTGTGTGTACGTGTGTGTGTGTGTGTGTGTGTGTGTTTGTGTTTGTTTGCCTGGAGTCAAGGCGAGAGGCCGCTGGGCGAGCGGCTCGTGCTGGAGTGTGTGTGTGTGTCATTACGTGGAATAATGAGAGCAGAGTGCAGAGCGTCACGGGAGGCGCAGGGTCGAGAGGAGAGTCGGTGCTAAAACCCAAGAGAGGTTGCCGCACGTCCAGGATGAACACATACGCTTACACATACGGCTAAACACACACACCTGGGCTGGATAGTTCCCTTGGACTCGCCATTTAACCCCTCGTGACCCCTGTGCTGCAGAGCAAGGCCTGGTGATAATCTATTAGAACACCTGCGGGAAAAGAGACTTGCACTAGATTGATGGATATATAGATGGATGGATAGATAGATGGATATACAGTGAGCTGCGAAATAGAAGAGAAGAAAAACGAGGGGAATTAAAAGGAGGAGAAAACATCACTAAATGGGGCACAGATGTTCCTCTCGGCCCCTGGAGTGGTGCCTCCACTGCCCTGGACATTCACCAGACACTCAGCCTCATTCCTCCTCTCCTCCTCTCCTCTCCTCTCCTCTCTCCTCCTTCTCTCCCCTCACAGCTTAGACTGAAAGTGGCTCACATTAAGTGCCAGCTGAGCTCCATCTCTGGACCCCTCTGCTGACCCTCTGCTACCCAGCTACAGCTACCCGTCACTGGGGCTTCTTAGCCTCAGGACTCAGTATTATGTTTTCTCTCTTTTTTTCAGTGTAACTTGTACAGCAGAGTAAATAAAGGTCATTAACTAGATCTTTGTATCTTCTGAGTGAACCTACAACTCGTGATCTGAGGGATTTAGACATTTGGCCTAAATGATGTCAGACGTTTTAGCACAGTGTACTTTTATGTTTTAACAATGAAAAGATTAAACTGATTATATTGGTACAGCAGCGATTTAAAATTCTAACCTTGTAAGATCTGCTATAATGTTTTACAATTTTCATGTCCTACCATATAACAATAACTTAGTGCAAGGAATCCGTTCTTGAATAATTCTGCTCTGAGCTTCCGTTGCTTTGGTAGCTGCTTGCCTCTCTTGGCGGTCACCTAGTTGGGGTCGAAAAATGGCAATATTCTTGTTGTTTTACTGAGTCAGAGTGCAGCTCTGGGGTCAGACCCTGGCCTCTATATTTTATGGCCTTGATCCGGACGCACGTGCGGGGAAACAAGAGGAGACACACACTCAAGCGCACGCACACGCACTGTGTACAGGTTTACAGCCGTGCCGGCAACCTTGAGGTCAACCAGAATGGTGTTTTTATGGTTGAGCGTACTTGCTGTTTCAAGTCGCTCCAAGGCACTGGTTTCCATACTGAAAATGCCAACTCAATGAAGTGACAATGAGATGTCACACAACACACACAAACGCGCTCGGACACGTACTCACACAAGCACGCACTGCACTTCATCTATTTTCAAGGCAGGGAGGAAACCCAGGGCTTGCTTTTAGAGCGCACTGAGGCATTTTATAGGACAGCACTTAGGCGAGGCCATTGTGCCACACAAGCACACAGTGGCCGGAGCTCCCTCACGCCTCCGTACACTCCAATGGGTGACAATGGGAAGGGCGGATACATTCTGCCAAGAAGAAGGAGAGAGAGAAAGGGAGGAAAAAAAGAGAGCCGGAGAAGTGGAGGGACCAAGGCCGTCTCTCGTTCATCCGTCCATCAGTCCACCCCCTCCCCTCCCACCCCCCCCTCCTCTCCTTCACTTTGCTTAATCCCTCCACTGCTCTGCTACATGGGGGGTTATGTCAAACACACACACACACAGATGCACACACACTATAAACATCAACAATAGCATATACAACCCTTGCAAGTCATCACACGGACCTGCAACTTTTAAGCACACATCCCTAAGGGGAATTTGTGGACTGACACACACACAGACACACACACACACAAGCAAGGACACTAAACGCACACATACAGCAGCAGGTTCACAGCCCTAGCGTGGGAGCGGGCGAACGTCTTTATGTGATTTCCACCCTTTGTCGGTAATTAGTTAGATGTATAAATTAACATGAAGTGCAGCAGGACTCTCACAGCCATTGTTTGTCACGATCATTCTTCTCGCGCTTGGGAAAAGGAAGGCGAGTGAAACGAAACAGAAGGGGAGGCTGAAAAAGAGAATTGTTTTCTTTTTTAATTCACTACAAGTGAGAGAGAGAGAGAGAGAGTTCGGGCGAGTGAGAAAAAGCAAGATTTGTCCTCCTGTTCACCAATTAAAGAGCTCTAAATACACGGTCAGCATTCGCTAAAGAGAAGTTGACATCATGCTTATGAGACTAACTCTGCCTTGAACCACTTACTAGAGAGATTTGCACTCCATTTGTTTATATTAATGCAAGCCCTCCTATCCTGTCCTAATCTTGGTTAGAAAGATCACATTTTAAAAAAAAAAAAAGGCGCCCTTTTGAACAAATGAAACCAACTTTGAAGCGGGCAAAGAGCTCACGCTTCTTGCTGCTTATGTATGAAAACCAGCTCCTTTTTATGTATCATTTTATCTGTCATTCTTCTCAGTTATCCAAGTGTCATTATGTCAGTTAACTTCACGGCGTTTGTAGCAGACGGGGGGGAAAATCATCATGGACATGGCTCACAATTCAAATCGGGTCAATTCGGAGTTTTTATTTTGTTTTTTTTGTTTTTTTGTCTTTTGTGGCATGAGAAACCGGCAACGTCATGGGGAGAACCTGAGGCCTATTGTGGGGCCGGCCATTGTTGGCTCGATGAAAGGCGCATTCAAGTCACTTTTCTTATTGAATTGTTTTGCGTCTGCTTTTCGTGGCATTCTCTCTCCAGCCTTGCACGAGACAATCGGTGGGGATGAAACTCCTTTTCTGCCATTCTTCCCAGTCCAGATGAGCGATATTAAGGAGATGAATAGTGTGCATGTGTGTGTGTGTGTGTTAGTCTGTGTGTGTGTCTGTGTGTGTTTTTGGGAAAAGCAGTGCCCCAGCTTTTGTCCAATACAGGAGCATAAAGGGGCTTAGAGAGAGGAGAGAGGGTCCTGTGGTTTTCCTGATGGTGTGTGTGTGTCTGTGTGTGTTATTGGCCTCCCGGTGTGGCATTAAGTTAAGGACAAAGGCCTGAGGTTCATGAATCAGCCAGAGCTTCCATAGCTTAGCAATTGTGACCTACTCACAGTTTGACTGTCCTACAGTACACTGTGTTTGAGTGTATGAGTGTATTTGTGTGTGTGTGTGTGTGTGATGAGGCAGGTAGGGGTAATGTTTGTGTGTTTCTTTACGCTAGAATGTATACATGCATTTCCTGTTGGGGTCATACACTCTATATGAATATGTTTGGGTGTATTTGTGTGAGTCAGACTGTCCGACATAAAGACTTCCTGTCACAGACGCCCAAATATTAGACGGGCCCCAGCGTTTTGGCATTCACCCATTCACTACCATTCAACACCACGTCCCATGACCAAATCAGTGGAATCCATGATTTATCTATTCAGCTTTCTCATAAACTCTCTTCATTTGCACACCCTGTTGTTGTTTTTCTCCCTTTTCTCTTATTTTCCTCTCTGGTCTTTTCTCCCATTCCCATGGAGAGACAGAGGAATGTTTTTATGCTGCAAAATGGCTGCAAGATTAATGAGTTTTGTGTAAAGTGCGCCGACTTTCATTTATCCCTCAATTACTTTATCAAAAGGATATCAAATGCAGCTGAAAAATCTTAAAACTTTTCATTAAGCCACTTAAGCAACAAAAAATACTTTGTGGAAAGGAATTGCTGCTTGGAGTTCAACCAGTTTTTCAAAAGGTCAAATGGCTACACCCTTGAACATTTTTACTTTGTTAGAAGAATTATCGTGTTAGCCAACAACTTCAATGATCTTCCATTAAGTAGTGAACTGACATGGAGTTATTTTGTGCGTAGGTGGATGTCACATTTCGGAATGAAACGCTCGATTTGTCATCTTGACATCGTGCCATCGCAAAATATAAAAAAGGTATCATGGTGCTGCCAACAACATGCAAATGTTAGAGTGTGTGTGTGCATTAAAGCTTTAAGTTAACTTATTAAAACTTATTAAATAATGAGTGGAATAGGTAGAAGTTGTAAAATAAAATGTATGTTTTATACTTTTAGTTAGAACAATTTCTTATATATCAGTGTTTGTTCCATGAATCAATGTGCAACAGCAGAAACTGAAACTAATACAATCAATAGAGCTTTAAATGGATGCTTTTGAATTTGTAAAACACAATCATTTCAACTAGGCTAAACACATACTGTAATGCTGTGATACCAGGCACGGCAAGAAGATCATATTCAAGCACACTTCCCGGCACAATAAAAGTCAGGTTGATTTTACGTATTGTGATGCGTATGTACATGAATGTACTGTACGCAGACGTTCGTGTGTTTTCTTATGTGACCCATATAAACAGGTTCTAAACTGTAGGTACACATGAAGCCTTTCATGGTGGCACCTTCATGGCAGCATGTAAGCTTACTGTAGGCTATGAATGTACTTTAAATAGACTGTAAGTAAGCTCTGTGTTAGAGCTTATTAGCTGTGACTGTGTTTTTGCAAGACAGAGATTCAGTGCGTGTACTTATATACTCCATACAGGCAAGTCTATGTGTATGAATCGTCATGCCACATACTGAATGTTGTTATATACGTGTGACAGAGACTACACCCCAGTTTCCCCCTGTATAATCCATGTAGGCTTGTGTGCAAAGTAGCACAATCTGCTTAGCGCAATTTAACATCTCAGCTGCAACACACACATGTGAAAGCATCAGAGCTGTAGTCCGTATCGCCCATGTCAGCAGCGTCCAGCGCAGGATTTAAGGCCTGACATGACATGGATGTAGAGGCGCTTTAACAGGCTGAGTGGAGGAGTGGGATTGGTGTGTGTCACTGCACACTTGTGTTAGATTGTCTGCGCACACGGCAGCAAAAACATTCATATACTGTACAGTAAGTTGCCCCACACATGATGACGAACAAACCGGCCTGTGTGACCTGACCGAGGATCCATAGCTAGCTACCCATGATGCATCGGGGATATCGAAAGGAAGCATGCCAGCAATCCACGTAATCACCACCCACAGGCCACCCCCTACTGTTTCCGCTCTCTCTTACACGACAGATACCAAAGTGGTGCGTATGCTATTGTGTAGCTTTAGCACTTCAGTCACTCAGAGAACTGCAAGTCAGTCGAGTGGTGAGGAAGCCGGTCCTACAATGCATCAGCCAGCTAGTCAGACATCCATTCAGTCAGCCAGGGAGCCAGTCACTCAGCCGCTCCGTCAGCCAGTCACTGTGTCAGTCTTTGAAGCTACAGGGTCTATATTAATTAACCCCTGGCTGGCTGGTCAGAGGGCGGGTCCTGCAGATGAAGTGGTGGTGTCTATGCTGTCAGCCACAGGGGTCGCGACCCCGAAGCCACAGCGCGGCCCAGCCTTATTTGAGCCAGATGTTGGGAGACAAGCATCTCCAGCACCCCCACCCCCTCCCCTCCCCTCCCTTCCCACCACCACCACCACCACTCCGCCACTGCTGCATTCTTTTCCTTCGCTGCTGCTTGGCTAGCAGAGCAGTCATCACCAGCCACTCATGTCGGAGCTCTGATGCTCTTCTGGATAGATTGCTGTACTTCTCTGTCTGCCTGCCTGCTCCCCCTTGTCCCTCCCTCCTCTCTCCAGCCGTCCTTCTCTCTTTCTCCCTGTGGGATCCCTTTATCCATCCATTCACCTCTCCCCTCCCATCCCTCTGTTTTCACCCCTCCCTCCTCGTTTGGCCCACTGCCCCTTTCCGCTTCGCTCAGGGGAAAGAGTGCTGTGTGTGTGTGTGTGTGTGTGTGTGTGTGTGTTGCCTGGCAGCATGCCCGCTCTCATCCTCCCACCCTCCCCCCCTCCTCTCCCCCCATCCTCTTATTTTCTCCTACCTCATCCTCTTCTCTCTCTCTTTTCTCTCCTTTGCTTTCCATCCTTGCCCTATCCTTACTTTCTATTTCTCTTCTCTGCCACCTTCCCTCCATCCTTCTCCTCCTATACTTCCCTTTGTCCCTGTCACTCTCTCCACCTGCTTCTAATCACTCCCCTTCCATCTCTTTCACTCCCTGCCTCCATTCATACTTCCCTCTCCCTCGCCCCCCTCCCCTCCCTCGCTCCCTCTCTCCCTCGTCTCTTCCTCGGCTGGGCTCAGGAGCAGTGAACAGGTGTTGTCTCCTTTTGATTTGGGTGCGTTCGGATTAATGCTGTCAGCTCAGCTGTTAAAACAACTGCCACCGCCAGATGCCAGTCAGTTTGGGGCTGGAGCTGTCACCTACACACACACACACACACATACACACATACACACTCTAATATCTAAACATACGCACACTCAGATGCAAGTGTGCACACACAGGGCGGCATGCACACGCACACACACACACACACACACACACAAACACAGCCCCTCTTGGCTCATTGTAATACCGACAAAGCAAATCAGCTGCTGTACGCCAGTCTTGTCTGTAACCCAGGTGTGTGTTTCTGTAGCCTTTCCAAAACATCACAGTCAGTGAGTATAAAAGCAACATTATGATACTACAGTGATCATTAATACACAGTTGCTATAGACTCACCTAGACAACCAGAGTCCTTATTCAAAGGGGCTTTATTCTAGGAATTCAGTGTTACCTTTTTTTGTGATTTTCCTACAAAAATGACTGAAGACTTGTTCCAGAGTTGGAGATGTTTTTGGAGATATTCAAGTTAGGTAATAAGCTAAAAATCAGTCCTTTTTTTTCAAACAGTTTCAGACTAATTAGACTTGCTGTGATCTTGAACCCTTACTAAATTCCTTCAGACAGTGATGTATAAATGTGAAATACGCAGTGGTGGAAAGTAACAAAGTACATTTATTCTAGTTCTGTACCTAAGTAATTTACCTATTTTACTCAGTACTACTTACTTAGTATTTCCATTTTTTGCTACTTCATTTTCAGAGAGGAAAACTGGTCCTCTACATTTATCTGTCAGCTGTTACTTTTCAGATGAAGCGTTTATATTAAAACACATGATAAGCCTATAAAATACAGTGCATTGTCAAAGATTAAACCAGTGGTCCCCAGTGTTTTTAGCTTGTGACCTGACCCTTACAAAACAGCAGTGTCTATTTGGGGCACTGTGTCACATTTCAGATTGTCAGCAGTCAAAGAGAATAAACTTGGTTTGGATGGTTTCATTTAAATAACTGTTTGAGGCCCATAGAGGCATAGAGTAATATTTTTACAAAAAAAAAAGAAAAGATTTTACTACCCCGATAGATTTATCTTGTGGCCCGTTGGCAGTGGCCTGACCTCTAGGTTGGGAACCACTGGACTAACCTACCTAACTGTTTATAAATTAGTTCAAATTAGCTCCATCCCAACCAACAACAACTGTAAAATACTGCTTACTCATCATTAATAGTCAAATAATGTCATAATTATAATACATAAGACACAGGGGCCAACTATACCTCTGTACTTTTACTTAAGTAAGATTTGAAATGAAGGACTCAATTGTAATTGTAATTAACATTATTTTACAGCCATATTCACCAAAGATCCTACATTTCATTAGTCTTTAGCGGATAAAGACTGAAACACAGAATTTTCACACAAACGTTTTTATTCATAGAATCTTATCACAGTATGTTTTCTTGAAGACAGTACCTCTGTATTCAGTGAGTAAACCTTCAGTGAGGCTGTTTATGTTCGCTTGGCCGGTAACTGTGTTTACCGCTGGACAAACTCTCCATTCCTAAGGCAACACATGATTTCTACCTCTACCTTCACCCTCCTCCCTCCATTCCTCTTAACCTCGCTTACTCTCACACTCACTTGTTCCTTTCTTTTCTCCAAAACATCCACCCTGCCCAGGCAACACACAAACGAACAAACATCCTCCCTGCTTCATTTCAACACGTTACCATAAAACTCTCTCCCGATACATCTATCATCAGTGTCTGTGTGTCTGCATGCGTCACCCTCTTTTTTGGCACCTTCCTACGCTCGCAGCCCTTTTGCCGCCTGACGGTTCCTTAAATTTAGAATCAGAATCTTTGTTGATGGAATTTGTGAGTAAAATGATGATTAACTGTGAATATCAATGATCAGCAGTGTTTAAGTGGTGTGTAACAGCGCTATTTAGGGCTTCTTTATATGTGGGTTGAGTTCACAAGCTTCCTGTGTGTGTGTGTATGAGTGTGTGTGTGTCAGATGGCGGGTAGTGGGCTTCAGAGTGGTAAGTTGGTATCAGGGTCCATTTTATACACACACATTCATTCATAGACGTAAAGTATCAGGGGAAACATTCCACTATCCATCTTTTCCTTCTGGCAGATTTTTGATCTATCTTTAACTCTCTTCCTCTTGGTTTCTGTCTGTCTCTCTTCCTCTCTCCCACTCTCTCAAACACACATTTTTTCCCTCTCTCTCTCTCTCTCTCTCTCTTTCCCTCTCTCTCTTTCAAACTGAACTCATGTACTCATGTTTGTTTGCAAGCTTCACACTAGACAGTCTTGTGATGCTGGTTCAAGGAGCCGTCCACACTAAGACACTGGACACTTGTTTGTTAGGTCATGTCGGTTTGTCTGACACACTCTTACACCCAAAAGCACACACACCCAACACACTCTCTAACATTGAGCCCTCTGTCTAGCCCTCCGATGCCCCCACACCCCCACCCTCCACCCGTATCAGTTTACTATGTGAAAACACAGGCGAACACAGGATTTCTAGCCCCCTTTCTAACCCACTAACCAAACCACATTTTCCCCCCAGTTTACTGGTGATTACGCCCTCCTCGTCCGTTTTGTTGGTTTGCTTGATTACACTAACGAGGTTAGGGCCAAGGTTATCATACCCCACTGTAGTCTCCAGTCTTTGCCGAGCCAAACGTTGTTAAGACAATTAGCCCACTCAAAGAGTCATGGGTGTCTTGTCGGGGAATGGCGGGGGGAGGAGGAAGAAGGGGGTCAAAGACCAAAGGAATGTTCAGGAAGAAAAGGAACTGTGTGTATGAGAGGTTGAACTCAAAAATGATATAATAAGTTGATTAAAGTATAACAAGAACTGATATATTAAATTGTTGCGATAAAGATATGAATGATTAGATTAAAACGGGATTTATTTAATGAAAGCAGAACCACCATTTGTTAATAGAAAAATCTGATTTGATAAACATCCAGATCATTTATTAGTTAAGCAAAATCAGGAAACTGGGAGGACTTTTTCTTGGAAGGGCATGTAATTGACACAGTGGCACAGTTACAAACTACTCCTGCAATTTTAGTATTGCACTCCTACTAGTTTGGGGAACTCACAAGAGACAGATATAAATACGGGTGGTCATACTCACAGCAGCCAGAGCTCAGATATTTTGACTTTTAGTCTCAAGCGTGGGTCAAGGTCCAAAAACACTGGAGCCTACATTTTCCATAATGCAACTGGTAGCATCTTTCATTAGACTCGCCCCGCCTCCCAAATGCCAGAAGACGTTACACAACTATTTTCACAGGTTATATATATGCGTATATATATACTCCTTGTGACTAGTTAACTGAACTTCATGTGTAAAATTGCCTGTTTTTCTTTTATCCAGTCGAGTGTTTTTCCATTCATGTACATATTAAAAAGGAAATTTAAGAGCTAAATTTCAACTCAGTTACAGTATGTACTTTCGCCAACTCTGTTATTGTCATTTAATTTGTGTGAGTTCTACTCTTCCTATTTGTTAGCCACAGATGGCTAAGTGATCTAAATGTGACCTAAGCAGCAGCATCAGCCGTTATTGACGAGGCAAATCTCATCAACCAATCAAAATTTTTTTTTTCTTTGCCTGAAAACTATGAGATCTTGCCAGGAAAATTGGGGAGTAGGAAAAGATTTACAGGTCAGGCACACAAACACTCGCAGGCACACACACACACACACACACACACACACACACACAAACATGAACACACACATGCTAGTCAGCAGAGCATTCCAGCGCTGTTTGGACTGTTGTTGCCATTGGTCTAATGGTTCTCACATGTCTGTCGCCCTATCTTTGAGCAGCACACAAGACAATGTGGTCTATTCTT
The DNA here is from genome assembly GCF_910596095.1 of Thunnus maccoyii. NCBI lineage: Eukaryota > Metazoa > Chordata > Actinopteri > Scombriformes > Scombridae > Thunnus > Thunnus maccoyii. The sequence goes on from NC_056555.1 coordinate 8,188,102, forward strand.
AAGACTTTACAACGCGCTCTGTCTCAGGCCGATCGACGCACAGATGGAACAAACATTCACACATAGAGAAGAAAGACAAAAAGAGACAGAGACGACTATCAAGACTGAAACAGACACGTAAACAGAGGAGGGGGGGGGGGGGGGTGAGGGTGGGCGTGTGTATGTGCATGTGTGTACGTCTGTTTGCACTTGTCAACAGCGTCTGCGTTAACTAGAATAGGCGGATCCCGCCTCCGCCGTCCGGCAACGCGAAGGCACTCTACAGCCAAGCCAACTGTCAATCAAACAGCCGACACGGGGCCAAAACTATGATAGCGTCAGAAATAACAGTCTTTACCCATCAGTCTCGCATGCACAAACACACACGCATACGCACACACACACACACACACACACACACACACACACACACACACACACACACAAGCACAGGGGAGGTTAAAGTCACAGCTCAGCCCTGTTTGAATAGGCTTCCAACATGCAAAGCAGCATTAGTGTGTCAGCAGTGTCTTGCTGTTCTGTCTGTCTCTCTGTCATTGCTTTGACAGGCAGACGAAAAATGTCACTCGCAGGGGGACTCGCAAGAGAAAACGCAGCACTATGTGTGTGTGTGTGTGTGTGTGTATGTGTGTGTGTTCTCCTTCTGTCTCTCGCGTAGTTAATGCGTGGGTCCGTTCCCCTCCTATACACGGCAGGCCCAATACACAATGCCTTCTTTTGTTGTCACGTTAAAGTGATGCAATAAAGCTGTGCAGTGACAAGGACGGCCCGGGGGTCGCTGCAGTGACAGAGACATTGAGTGTGTGCAAGCGTGCACACGCACATTTGTGTGTGTGTGTGTGTGTGTGTGTGTGCGTGCGTGCGTGTGTGGAGTGGAGACAAGAGCGCTGAAGAGGGGTTATTGCCACGAGACAGATTGCAAGTGTCATTTTCCATTACAGCAGCCTGAGCCACTGTGTACGACACACTCACACACACACACACACACACACACACACACACCAATACACATGCCTTGGCCTACTTTAACAGGATGCTTTTGACAGGGAGAGATGTGCGTGCATTAAAAGAGTGCCGGCCCCGACTATTTAACCCTCTCCTCACCCTGACACCGGGGTGAGCAAGCAGAATTTGCACCTTTTATTTTTTGTGATTCTTTTTTAGCGGGGGGGGCTTATCTGATTGGTTGATTCACAGGTCAATGTGATATACATCAGATTTTTCCATGAAACTAAAGGTTTCAACAGTTCGTAAATGACAGCGGGATCTGACTGTAAGCAACTAATTTTAAGGATTTTCATGGATTACTTGATAGATTACATCATGAATCTCTATTGGTTAAGTCAACTCTTTGACCTCTACGGCCTGTAAAACAGTCTCAAAACATATTAGATCATGCAAAAAAATACATCGTCTCTCAGCTAGAAACTGCTAGAAAAAAAAAAGCATTTTCTGTCTTTTTGAAAAGTTTAGATCCGGAAGATACAAGGTTTTCACCTGACAGCAGCAATAGGATACAATACACTTGTCAGAGCAGCTTTTCAGCAGATCCTCAGTGAATACATTGAGTTGTAAATACAGAATGAGCCATTGTTGCATGTGAACCTCTATTATCTATTCAAAAGTCTCTCATGAGGCTCTGTTTGTTAACCAGGCAATTAGCAGGCAGTATTTGGTGGTTATCAGTACCACAGTTGACACTTGGGCTCTTCAGCCTGTAAAGTATGAGGCAGTAAAATGAAAATGGGATCTGTGTTCAGTCCCATAGCTTGTCCCTAATAAGGTGCAGTGGCAGCGGGTATCAGGGGCCGAGCTGAATTAGTCCGCAGTGGATTCAAATGTCTAGATGCTATCAAAGACCATTTAATGATAATGGAGGTCACAGAGGCAATTGGGAAAATGGTGTGTGTGTGTGTGTGTGTGTGTCTGTGTGTGTGAAAGGAACATTCTCTCTCTCCCGCAAAAACACAGCATTAAGATAGCATCGCTAATTTCTCCAGCTCGGCACAAAAACAACATGCAGAGGAGGGGAGGGAAAAAAAACACACACACACACAACATACACACACACACACACACACACATAAGAAAAATGAAACAACAAGGAAAGTTTTTCTGCGACTTTCTCGAATGTCGCTCCAGATTTTGCCCTTCATCGTTCTTTCACAATGTCGCGCCCTCTCCGCTGCTATTTCTGACTGCCAGTGTGTGGATCTGGCTCGCTGAGATTTCATGCCAGTGTAAAAATTGGCTGAGGGTTTGGTTCAAATCAAATTGGACATAAGCACCCACAACACCATCTGTTAGGGAAAGGCAGTGGAGTGAAGGGCAGAACTCTGTATTCAGATAAATGGATTTTCAATTTATTAAATTGTTGACTGACACCCTTGTAAATTTTCGCTTTATGTGCAGTGGCCTATTCTTAGAACATCACATTTAATGGAAACATGTTGCTATGCATCCATACAATCCCAAGTACCTAATATTAGAGTGAAAAAAAAAAAAAGATCCCATTACATCTGTTGTTTTCTGTTAGTTAAAATCCCTCTTTTTTCATATTCTTGCAGCACACTTGCAACACATTTACATGAGAGAGAGAAAAAAAAACAAATGTGTCCTTTTCTTTAAAGCTTTTTTTTCCCCTAAAACTACATCTAACTTTAAGCAGACAAAAATAAAACCCTCTCCACAGTTAGTCTTTAGGTGTTTTGGCAACCGATATTGTTTGTGTGTGTGTGTGTTTGTGCGGTTTTCAGTTAACAGGTGTGTCGCCCCGAAATGTGTTTAAAGACACGTCTGTGATTGTCACAGCACTTTAGGGGAGGACCATATGTCCCTTGTCGCTTCACCCAAAAACTTAACTTAATTGCAAGGTGAATAACAGTCTCATATCTCTCAGAAGTCGATGTCATGATGCTGAGGAGTGTGTGAGTGTCTGCCAAATACTTTCAGTTTGATTCACTCTGTGTGAGTGTGTGAGGCATGCTGGTGTCCCCCTAGCCTGCCTAGTGGTCTGCGTGTTTATTATTAACTAAAGTTGGAGCAGCTTCTGAATGAGAAGTCGCTGTGGACGTTGAGACCGACCAGGGACTGAGAGTCTTACACACACACACACACACACACACACTCTTTCTGTTGCTCACCGCGATCCTCTGCTTCAGTGGGAGACAGGGAACACTGGGAGGGGGCTAGAAAGTAAGGAGGAGGATGAGGAGGAGGAGGAGGAGAGGGATTTTAGTGTTTACACAGAGGCCCGGCCACCGCGGCAACTGTTGCCAAGCGCTGTTCTCCCCAACAACAAGCCAGTAATTGGTACTTTTAGCGGCTAACCTTGCGGAGGTGGTGGTGCGAGGTGGGCTTGGACAAAAAGCTTTTTGATACATCTCCCTCTCTATCTCTGTCTCCTCTCTCAAGCCACTCTATAGTGCCCCTGCCTTTTTTTTTTTTTTTTTTTTTTTTTTTTTGACAAGAGACTGCCCGTAATCTTGGCACGGCCCTCTTCGCTTTGGAATGATTGGACCGTCTTTAGAAGGAATCGATGAAAATGTGTCCAGACACATGGCCCAGCTCAACCAGACATGAATTGATCATCAAAATATCAACATCATCATTTCGTAATGGAGTATGTTGGCTCTGTCAGTGTGAAGGGGGAATAGCCAGACTGAAAAGCAAAAGCTGCAGTATCAAGAGGGTGTAAATAAGTGAGGAGTCGTATTCAAAAATTCTGCTTTTCGGGAAGTCTTTTTTGAACATCTCCATAATGTAGACGATCCAGTCTGTTAAAGTTGTAAAATTTTACTCCTCGAAGACTTAAGTTACCTCCTATTATATAAATAGTAAAGCATTTCCCCTCTTTTTTTCTTAAATAAAACACTTTGTTCATTTTAAACTACTCTAAATATTCATTAAAATGTTGCTATTTCAGGTGAAATGTCAAGACAGCTCATTTATATAGAATAGTTTAGCACAGCTTAGAGCTATCTTGAGTAAACTACTCCTATATAAGCATGAGTCTATGTGCAGGTGTGTTTGCAGCCTCACTCGGGCAACAATTTGTCTTTCTGTTACGCTGTGTAACCCAGATTAAGATCAAAGATCATCAGAGCATTTAGGATCATCCGAATAACCCAATTTTCTCTGCATTCCTATACATTATGTGTTTGATAGTTGAGTTAATGTCAGGGAGGATGGGTAATAAAACATTAAGAGAAGCAAAACTGACTTTTTATGATGAAAACCATTAAGGCACATAATTCAAAGAGTGATGAGTAATCCAGGTCAGTTATGCTTGCTCTGATTTTGACTTTAATTCAGTTAAGTTAACCTGGTTAAGGTGTTTACATGACAGTCGAAAAGATTTAGGTCTTGCCTTAATCTGGTTATAATCTAATCTTTGGATCACATGTAAACATACTCTTTCTGTCTCTGTCATGGCCGCCAGCAAATGTGTTTTTCGCCACAGAAGACGCCACACATCTCTGCTCGGTGCTTTCTCTGTTTCTCTTTCCTTCCATCTCAATACTTCAGTGTTCAGGGTGGCAGTCTTAGACAAACTCCACCAGTGCTTGTATAATTGCTTATTCAATGCTGACCCCTGCTCAGTTTGGGAGGGAGGGAGGGAGGAGAATGGAGGAGGAGGAGGTGGTGGGAGGGAGTTGCTGGAGCCTCCCCATGGCTGCCAAGGCCCAAGTCAATGTGGAGCCTGTTTTTTCGGGATATAAGGGCCGGCCACGGGTCCCAAGCCAGGGCCCTTTCCTGTGGGCCCTCCTCCACCTCCTCCTCCTCCTTTTCGCCTTCGCTCTCCTCCTTCATCCTCCACCCTCCTCTGAGCCCGGCTGGGCCTGGCGCTGGCACAGAGGCCTCTTTGTTGTGCACCCGAGGGCCCGGGCTCTCTTTCTCACTCTCTCTCTCTTCTTTCCTCCCCTCTCTCTCTCTCTCTCTTTTCCTCCTCTCTCTCTCTCTCTCTCTCTCTCTTTCCACATACCCCCCCCCCCTCTCTCTCCCCCTCCACCTCCTCCATCCCTCCCTCCCTTTTCCTCTAAAGGTCTCCAGGCTTCACAAATATGAGATAATAGGAAAAATAGAGCTGGCCGCTTGTGGTGACTCAGGGCAAAACATCTGAGTGAAAAATAGAAAGTGAGTGAGAGAGAGAGAGAGAGAGAGATGGTATTGTTTGTGAGGCTGGTCAGAGCGAGCTGGACTGAGGTTGAGTCTCCTCCCATCTTTCTCTCTCTCTCTCTCTCCAGCAGCTTCTGAACCAAAAGCTCACTGTGGATCCAAAAGCCGGATGGGGGCTTGCACTAACACACACACACACACACACACACACACACTGTTTCTCTCTCTGTCTCTCTCCCTCTCTCGGCAGGTGGACGGAATTGTTTTGGCTCGGCTGCAGGGCAGCAGCTTGACTCCGTTTGAGCCAATGAGCCAAAATAATAGCCGACGATTCCAGAGTTATTGTCAGCGTTTTCCCCCCTCTGCTTTTCCCAGAATCCCTCTCAGCCGTGCGGGATCGGAATCACAACGTCACCCTGAAATGAATTAATGCGCCTTCACATGAAAATACAACAGCGTTCGGTCAAAACCAGACAGTCAAAACAAGAGAGGACGGTTTTTAAAACCACCTCTCTGACCCATCGGAGGGCTACGTCCCAAAGCTTTCAAAGATACAAAATGTGAATTTGAGAAAATGTGTAAGAAATTATGCATAAGACAATTAGAACTCTGGGTTTTAATATTTCACTTAGTGTTAATAGCTTCAATGAAGAGCTGAAACAAGCTGAAACAGAATCTACTGTCAGACAATATAAATTAAGATGACTTTTCCAACCTTAAAGCTTAAGGGGAAAAGAAGGGGAAAAACTCTATTTTAAGGGATTTCATGTACACACACACAAACACACACACACACACGTTTGCTCAGCTCTCCTTGTTAATGCATCGCATTGACTTCCATTCATTGTGGACAGCCTAAGCCAATCCCTAACCGTAACCTTAACCAAGACCTCAGAAATGACGTTTTGCCTCATTAGGATCAGGCTTTGGTCCCCATGAGGACTACTGATCCCAACGAGGTCAGTGTTTATACCGGAAAAGGTTACAATGAGGTAACAAAAAAACACACACACACACACGTTAGCCCACTTTTACGACCCTGTGCAGCCGAATACTTCCCCTCTCCCCGTTTTCTGCTGATTTCTCTCACCCCTTCGTTTCTGTAATGGGGGAGTCGGGTATCCTCCCCCTGCCTTCGGTTGCCAAAACCCCACCCTTCAAATATGCGGCCCACACCCCTGCGTGGGCACCAAACTCCACCCGCTTACCTCACGAAACGCACACATGCACACACACACGCACACACACACTCAGCATCCCATACGTCAGAAGAACAGGGAGTAGCTTCTCTTCTTGATTTTCATGGAAAGTGTTGTGCTGTCCTCCTTTATTATATGATTTTTGGCCATAATTAGTAGTAGTGGATGCTTGCTATGTTTCCATCCAACTGTCAAGCACATTTTTTTTGAAAACTCTTGAAATATCGCAGAACATAAAATGCGAATCAGGTGCATTTCCATCTGCTGGCCTGCAACAAATAAATCCTCAAATGTGACAGGAGTGGAAAGAGCCTTTTCAAGAACTCATTTGCATCGGGCATATTGTTATTGTTGTGCGGTTTCAGGTAATGGCGGCCATATTTCATACTCTATATAAAGATGCAAAGATGAAAACAAGGAAATGCACTCTGACATTGGGAGTTTTTCTAATGCCCATACAACCATGATGAGAAACTAATGCAAGGGAGCCGGTAGGGTGTTTTTGTGAGGTCATGGTTTCAGGATGTCCACGCAGACCTTTTAACTGTTTGTGTATGTACGTCGGTGCCCTCCGTTTCTGTATAGTGTGTGTGTTTGTAGTTTATCACGGGTGACAGTGTGGGTTCATTTCTCATAGTGTTCGCCACATCAATCAATATCTCAAAAAGCTTCTCTTCTCTTCTCTTCCTCTCCACTCCCCCTTGCCCATTTCCTCCCATTTTGCCATCCGCTGCACAATGAAAGAGCCTCTTGGCTTTTATTAATAGTTAAAGTGGCCCCGGCCTGTCACTGGGGACAATGGCTGCAGCCCTGTTAATAAATAAAAATAATAACTAGGAGATGGAGACAGAGAGGGAGTGCAATGGAAAGAGAACAGGCGACACTGCCATTTGTTGTTCCCTCTCACTTGTCAAAGCTCTTTGGCTTAAAAGCCTCTGTCATTGTTGAGGGAGAGGGGGCTGGAGGGAGAGATGAGAGTGAGAGACGGAGAGAAAGAGGGGGAGAGAGGGAGCGCCAGGGGCTAATAGCACCTGTTGGGGTGATGGTGAGACAGCTGTCACGGGCTGGGAAAAAAACACAGGAGCACACTCTTTCTTCTACTCTTTCTTCCTTTCTACGCATGTTTTTCTTTCCCTCCTCCCTCCTCTTACAACGGATTCTCTGTCTATCTCTTGCCCTACCTTCATCCCCTCTGGTGATAGTCCGCTAACCTATTCCCCGAAGGCTACGGCGGCTTCTCACAGAGCGCGCTAGGGCACATCAGGGACACGGCGCTGAAACTCGGTTGCTGACTAACTGGCTGAGTGGCAGCGCGGAAAAACGCAAGGACAGACCAGTCAGAGTCCAAGGACGCTGGATGGATTTGAAAAGGCGAGAGTGAGGGATGAGAAATAGAAAGAGTGAGAGGTGGAATGGCTTGAAGTTCAGCAATGAGCTTCCGCTGCCTGTGTGTGTGTGTGTGTGCGTGTGTGAATGTGTGCCTGTTATAATCAGCAGAGCGTGAGTGCTCTAGTCTTAAAGTCAGAGGAAAGGACCTGATTCAGGCCTCTAGGGAGGCTGCAGCCCTCAAACACACACACACACACACACACACACACACACACACACACACAAAAGCTGAGGTACAGTATGTGGGACATGCTGCAATGCTTGTGGGTGTGTGTGTCTGAGCAGAGCTTGTATGTCTCAACTCTCTTGTTTGTGTGTGATCATGTGAGTGTGTGTGTGTGTGTGTCATTTTAAATCCTGAAAATCTCCAGGTGGTTTCTCATCCTCATCCTCCCCACATTCACTCCATCACAGACAGGAAAAAAAGGGGGATGAAGAGGAAAGAAAGAAGTTTAAGCAAAGCGCTGCTTTTTGTGTTTGGATGATGGATAAAAGTGCTTTGATTTGTTGTTGAGTACGGCTGGTGTGTGTGTGTGTTTGTGTGTGTGTAAGTGTGCGCGTTCAGTGATAAGCTGTTCAACTCAACACACCGGACATCCCTCTCTCTCTCTCCCTCTGTGGAAAGCATTAGTGTGTGTGTGTTGTGTGTGTGTGTGTGTGTGTTTGTTTGTGCATGCAAGCTGTCTCATACCACTGAGATTAAGACTTTTTTTTTTCTTCCTTAAATCAGTCTTGTCATTCTAGTTTATGGAAAAAAAAATAATCCGGGGACAAACAAACTTTCCGCCTGCCGTCAGCAGTTGCCAGTGCGTATGCGTCAGTGTGTACAGTTATATACACGAGTGCATTCAAGTGTATGTGTTGTGCACACATGTAGCTGTGTTTTGCGGGTGTTTGTGCATTCAAGTGTGTGTGTGTTTGCGTTGGCTGATAGGGTTAATCTCCCCACTCAAAGTGTAAAACCTCTTTCCTTAGCAAGGCTTCGCATCCCAAGTGCAGATGGCTCCTGGTAAATAAAATACTCTCTCTCTCTCCCCTCTCTCTCTCTCTCTCTTCTGCTTCACACTTTCAGTCTTCCTTTGTCTGATCATTTCCCCTGTTTCTCTTTGTCCATGTTGATAACAGTCTGGGGTGACTGCGTTGAGGTCTGTGTGTGTACATGCGTGTGTGTGTGTGTGTCTTTCAGTACATATATGTACACACTTTTAGGATTCAATCTCTGCATGTGCATGCTCTCTTGTGTGACATTTTCCATTTCCGCCACCGTGTGTGTGCGCGAACACCCGTGTGTGAGTGCAGGCCGTAGTTAGGACTGTAATTAGTGATTCTGCGGGTGTGTGCGCGCATGTGTGTGTTTGTGTGCGTAAGGGTCTGTGGAGTGTGTGTTGAAAACAAAGCGCTAGCTGATAATGTGTCCATTGTGGCGGGTGCATTAAGGCCCTCTTTGTCTCAGGGCCCACAGGGCTAATGATTCTCTAGCAGCAGGTGAGAGGGAAAAAGCCTCTCTCTTTCTCTCCCTCTCTTCTCCACTTGTCTCTCTCTTTATCTTGCGTTGGCTCTCTCACTCTCTCCCTTTTGCTCACTTGTTTTTGTTCTTCAGATTTCCTCTCTTTCGATTATCAGCTTCTCTCTTTCCACCTTTCTCTCTCTCCCTCTCTCTCCTGCTGATGCGGCCATTAGGCTGAGCTGCCGCTGCCTTTATTACAGCAAATGGACTTTAAATGAGCTTTATTGTCATGTTGGCCAGCCAACTGAATCCCTCTCTCTCTCTCTCTCTCCTCTGCTCCCCCCTCCTCCCTTAAACAGAGGCCCCCAGCATTGAGAGGCTGTTGTCAAAGGACTGGAAGGATAAACTTTTGGCCATGGGCTCAGGGCACATCGGAGAAATTAAAGGTATGGTACGACTAAATAATGAGCTGGACCGAGCTGAGGAATTCAATGAACCCTTTGAACCTGATTGATGCAAAATTCGCACATCTCTGATGACCACTGAGATTAAACTCAGAAATCCTCTTCAGATCTAACCTCACAATCCTGAAATTTACATATTTTCTTCAGTATCAAAAGTAATCCAGGTGATTATCATCTATATACAAGGTTACAGTACAAACAAACTGCAAGTATGAGTTTTCATGGTGCAGATTTGACAAAATGTAAAGAAATATAGGTTGAAAAAACGGCGTGTAGCTCACAGCTAACTCTCCATGGCAACATTTTGCTTCCTGTTAACATCATTCAAAGCATGATGGGAACCCTGCTGGCAAAAACTCACCACATTAACATCCCAAACGGATATAAGAGAAAGAAAACAACAGGAGTGGTAAAAATCCATGAAAATGTGCTATTTTCAGCAGACTTTTTGTCATTAGTAAAGCTAAGAATACCATCTACATAGTTCTTATGTCCCTGGAGTACTGACACACCATAGCCATTCATACATAAACAGATATTTAGTGTTTTAAAAACTTGAAAAAACAACATATGGTTCAAAGGGTGAAATTGAACCGTAATAAACTGAAATTGACCAAACTCGACTCAAATGAACTGAGCTGCCCTGAACCGATCCGAGCCGGCCGCTTCGTCTCATGTTTGACCAACATGTCAAAAAGTCAATGACATCCCTGCTAGTCTACCAGCTTTGTGTTAATCTCGGTGGTTAATCACCCATTTTATCCACACCAACCCTTCTTAACATCCGCGAGCGAGACAGACAGAGCAGGATGACGGAGGGGCTGGAGGCAGAAAACAAAAAGGGAATAAGAGAACTGCGATGTGAATAATATGCGAGAGCAAGAATCAGCCAGAGAGAAAGAGAAAATGAGAGAAAAAGATGTGAGAGAAACAGAGAGAGGTGGAAGAGACTGGCTATTATTCCCTGTAACTCCAGGGCAAAGTCGCCGTTCTCCTCCAGTAATTGAGCTTCATTAGGAAGCAAAGCAATATGTAATCAAAGAGCCTTGCGGAGCGGCGTGGCCGTCGAGAGGGGGGCTCCATTGATCAAACCCCCTTTTCCCAGCTCCCCGCCGCGCTGACATTTCTGTGTAGGGGCGTCCCGCTTGGCGCACCACACACCAACAGCTGGGGAGCAATATCAGGAGTATGTATGAGTGCATTTGTATGTGTATGTGTGCAGCGGAAGTGCATGTGTGCCCGTGTAAGTTGAGTGTGTGCAATCTTTTTTTGAGTGTGTGTGTGTGTGTGTGTCTTAGACGGTGCTTACATAACAGTGTGTGTCTGTGAGTGTGAGTGTGTGCCTATGATTATGAAAAAAAAGCAAGAAATATATGGAAAGTCAAGTGTCTGTACACCAATTTGCGTTCACAGCGAGTGTGTGTGTGTGTGTGTGTGTGTGTGTGTGTGCTGTTCTCATTTGTCAGTGCATCCCTTGACTTTTTTTTTTTCCCCCATCGAATTCCATTGAAGAGCTTTTTGTGGGGAACAAAGTGATTTTGAGCCACCGCCTCCTGCTCTGTCGGTCTTATTGAGAAGCGACATTGGTAAAAGGCCCCATGTGGTTCACATAGCAAAACACACACACTCTCTCTCTCACACACACACACACACACACACACACACACACACACATACAACTCATAGCACTAGAATAAATATCCCCACTGTATAGTGTCATTAACATCATGCAATAGAAAGTGAAGAGTGACCGGGAAGATTAATCTCTCAAACTCTTGGTTTCCCTTTAAATTGCCTCTCACACTTCTTCACACGCTACGACAGTTTCACATATACAGTATGATTATTAAAAGCCATGTGAGGTGCTGATGGACATACAGTACTCGAAGCAGACGTGACCATGGTTTTTATGGGTTAAACATCCCATCAAATAGAAATACAGTTATATACAGTAGATATCTTTGCATCACTGCTGAACACATCTGGTCTCTCATCTGGAAATTTTGACTATAATTTGAAATAAAGTTCTGTGGTGATCAGAAATATACGACAGACACATCAGGTCACTGAAACTCTTCCTCCAATCTGTTCTCCTCTCAGTTATTGTTCACATGAATGCATATAAATATACTTCTTAGACTTTCTAAAAAGTCTTCACTTTTCCCATCTACCCCTCTTGCACCCTTGTCTCCTCTTTCTTCTGTCATTTCCCTTCTTCTATCATATCTTTCCTTCTCCCTCTTTTCTCTCCTCCTTTTCTCTCCCACATCTTATGTCAGTGTCTTATCCTTTCTCCTCCTCTCCCTACCTCCCCTCTTCCCTCCTAGGCCATCTCTTCCCTACTCCTCCCTCCTTACCAGGGGGGAGTTATCAATGCAGCCAGGGGCATTAATTAGCGCGGCAAACACGGTGACAAGTATTACATTGTTACAAATTGGTTAATTACGCCGTGCGCGGGTGCACGCGCCGGAAAGAGGGAGTCGGTGTTGGTTCGGCGGGTTTGTAGGTAAGCAGAGTCCGTAACAATCTGCCTAAGGAGGAATGTGTGTAAACCGATGGAGGAAACCAGTTATCGATCCACCTGCCTGCCTCGCAGCAGCTGAGGAAACAAGCCGACGCGAGCTGATTTATGGGGTCACCGCAGAAATTCTGAAAGCCTTCTAGACGGGAAGGAAAGAGAGGGGAGATACAGGGCAGCTCGCGTCCACGTAGGAGAGTTTCTAAATCTCGTCTCAGTTAGGAAGCGTGTTGTGTTCTTGGATTCTTCTCCGCCTGCAAAAGCTCTGGTTTACTGATAAAAGATCCACAGCTGAGGGGGGTGGGTGGGTGGGGGGGGGGATTGAGAACAGCTTGTGCAAAAAAAAAAAAAAAAAAAGAATAGCCCGGTTGTCTTCGTTTTTCGCACACCTAACTATCCAGACTGCTGGTTAAAGGAATGTTCTTCCACCTCAGCGCACACGTACACACAGTTTGGCACAAAAGTACCAGATTTTACTGTGTTTGCATTTGTGCATGTGCGTGGATGTGTGTGCGAGTAAGTGGGGTGGGGGGGAGGGTTAACCCCAACAAGGAAACCCCTCAAAGAAAGACTCCTTTGATCCATCGTTTCACCTTTACAACCCCCCTGCCCTTTTTTTCTCCCCTCTCACTTCACCCCTTTGCCCCCTTCCTCCCCACCCCTTCACCCCCATTTGAACAGGCCAACGTTTTTAACACAAGGCTCTTTCTTGTCTTGGTCAAGCTTTGGCTATATACACGCACGCACGCACGCACACACACACACACACACACGCACGCACACACACACACACACACACACACACACACACACACACACACACACACACACACACACACACACACACACATGTTTCTCTCTTTCTGGCTCTACAAAGGTGGGTCTGTGAGTTAGGACAGCGGCGTGTTTATTTTTCCAGCGGCCAGTGCTCCCGACAGTTGCCTTTATTGTTCATTGTTGGCGGATGGATGGAGTGCGGGGGGAAGTGAGGGAGGCGGGGGTGGGGGTGTCGGTGGGCAGTGGAAGCCGGGTGGGTGGAGAGGGGAGGGGAGGGGGCGGGGGGTGTGCATGAGGCGGCGGCTACCAACAGGGAGGACAAATGGATGGCTCTCACCTTCCCGAACGGTCAAAGGGCAGGTCAGGAGCCGTGGCTCCTCTCTTTGCCTTTACTCCCTCCATTCCTCCTTCTCTCCTTCTTCTCGCTCCCCCCTTTTCACCCCTCTTGTGTTCCTCTTTCCTTCTAGTTTCCCTCTCTTTCTTTCCTTCTTTCTTCCTCATCTGGTTTGACTGGCGCAGGAATGTGGCCCTGTTAAAGGTAGCAGCTGAAGAACAATGGGGGATTGTAGTATTCCACACACACACACACACGCGCACACACACAACAAAGGCATGTAGGCAAACATTGGTACATATGGCCAGACATGAGCACACACACTCATACTGATTGTGCCTCAGTGTGCCTCTCTCTAACTACATCCTGTTGAATGATTTAGGCCTTGTGTGGAAGTGTGTTTGTGTATGTGTAATTGTGTACGTGTGTGTGAGTGGTGTGTGTGTGTGTGTGTGTGTGTGTGTGTAATGGAGCTGGTATGTCAAGATCGGAGAGGTCAAGGGTCAGGCCATGCTAAATGTGAGCAGGAGGTTGGCTGACTGCAGGGTAAACACAGACCAGACACACTCTCTTTCTCTCTTTTTTCCACTCTTTTTCACCCCCCCTCCACACAAACACACACTCTCTCACACACACACATACACACTCTCTCACACACACACATTTGCTCTAAATAAAGCTTGATAGCTTCAGACCAATCCTCAAATTTACCCGTAAATCAGTGCCAGTCAAATAAATTTGGATTTTACTTTAGGTTTAAGTGAGAAATGTACATTTTCAAACCTGGCTGGAGATTTATTTTGTTCGTTAAACATATGAGTCTGGCATTTGTTTTGCCACCACATTTTGCCTGTTTACAAATGTTTCCACTGCCAGATTTTTTTATTTTTTTTTATTTCAATGAGGCAATAAAGGCAGTGATGGATGTGGTCTGAGTAATCACTCCTGGCTTTGTGTGCCCAGGAAACTGAGTCAACATCTGGTTTTACAACTCTGCAGCACACATATCCACTTGCCAAAAGTGCACCTTCCGTTGACATGACCCCTCCTATCGTCCAAAGCCCCTAACCAGTCATATATTAGGTTGACCAACAAGCCATGGATAGCTATACATGGCTTTGTTGTTCCTTGCATCTCCATTCCTCTGCCTCATGCCTCTGACCTCTAACCTCACCCCCACCATCCTTTCTGGCCTCCGGATAGCCATGAAAATTTCACAAGGAAGAAGAACACGGCATGACATCCCAGCTTCACATTTTGTACTATTTCCAACCTCGTCTGCTTCTTATTTTATGTACATTCACATCTTTACCTTTCAGAATGCATCTTTTCTAGTGAAACCCTGTTTGCAGTTTGCTGTACATTGTGATGTTCCTGCAGCTGAAACATATTCTGCTTGAGCATCAATTTAATATTAACTGTAGAAAAAATGTTTTCAACTGCAACAACTTTCAACTGCTTCACAGTTTCTCTTTGCAAAATCAGACTTTCTGAGTGTACTATAAGCAGACATCTTTAAAAAAAAACCTGGAACTCTCCTTTCAAATGAGGAAAGCAGTTTCATAGCGTAACCTCAGCCGAGTCTTGCACTCTTCTTCAAAGCAGCTACCGTCTCACCTTTGACCCCCCCCCCTTCCCCCCTCTCTTGCCCTAGGTACCCCAGACAGCCTGGCGGAGAAAGAGCGCCAGCTTATGGGCATGATTGGCCAGTTGAGCAGCCTGAGGGAGCAGCTCCTGGCGGCCCACGAGGAGCAGAAGAAGCTGGCTGCCTCGCAGATGGAGAAGCAGAGGCAGCAGATGGAGCTGGCCAAGCAGCAGCAGGACCAGGTACAGTACGGGAGCACGCTGCATGTCAAGGGCTTCATTTGGAAATGCTCTGTACTATGGCTATGCTACAAGAAGTCCCGATCCATCTTACGGTCGCAGGTCATTTAGTCATGAGAAAAATGACCTGCAGTGTTTGGTACTTATTTGAAATCAGATCAGTGCTTTTTAATGATATGCTCAAATCCATGAATGTCTTTATTCTTTAGATAATCCACCATATTCCAAAATATAAACTTCATAGGTTGATTTTTTTTCTTTTTTTAAAAAATAAATATAATCCCCTGCAGTAATGCCACCAAGAAAATATCCTGCACATATGTCGTGTCTGACCAGTAAACAGTAAACAAAAAGCACATGATTGGACGATGATTGATGTGGAATTTCAAGCTATAGGTACACACACACACACACACACACACAGTGGTATGTCATTGTGCAGACACACAAATGCACAAACACAACTAAAAATCACAAATGGTCATCATCTAAAGTTTAAAACAGAAGGTGTGGTCGAAGCAACAAATCACGCAGGATCTTTCTCTCTTCCACCCCCCCTTCGCTCTCTCACATACATAAACACACACACACACACATACATCTCATATAGTATTCACACAGCCAGAGACATGCGCCTTTGGCAGCTTGAACACAGGGACACTGCACAGGAATGAGGTGAGGGTATGTAGTGTTGGAGCGGATGTAGCTCAGACACACACACACACACCAAGCTCCCAGGCGAGAGTCTGCCAGGTATTTGCATAGAGAAGGGTTTCCCTATTTGTTGTGCTTTTTAGCTTCTGGTAAGCTTGGGTTTACAAAGAGAATGAGGTACTCACACACACACACACACACACACAGAGAAACACAGCTGTAAGGACAAATCACCTGTGACAAACACAATGCCTTACAGTGCTGTTGGCTGCATCTCTCACCAGTGCACACGGACTGAGTCTGTCTGTACGTGGATTCCGCACACATCAGTGTTTCTGCTCTACTCTATGAGCCACTGGAGAGTTTCTGTTGAGAAGTTAATTACATTTTAGGCATGTAGCTGATGCTTTCATGCAGAACAATGAAAAATGAAAGCAAAAAGTGTAAGCTTGAAATGTGAGTACAGTGACATTACAAGCAACTAAAGTAATCATTGCAAGATGTGATGAATTGATGATGAGTAATAGATTAGATTTTAAATAAGAAATCATTAAAGAACTTGGAAATGACTAAAATGAAAATGTTTTTTTTAGGTTAACAGCATGTCAAGTCTATTGAAGTCTATTGAAGAAAAAACCTGCCTCAATTTTGACTTGATAAACAGGTTGAAAGAATTTTATAAACCCAAAAGTTCACATAATTATTTCAACCTGTCGGTGATCCTTCAGTCAAAGAGAAAGTGGAAGAAAAAAACACATGAAGACTTCATTCAGACAAGTTCTAGTTCTACAATATTTAATTTTGCTAATTGACAGAAAAAGCAACATGACAGATAATCCTCTAAATGCACTATTTTCACATGTCAGTAAGACTTGTTTACATGTCAGTAAGTGTGTCGGTGTGACAGTGTTGTCCAATTGGCTGTGAGCTGAGCCCAGATGAGATGAGGTCTTTAATATTTCATACCAGGGCATCGACCCTCTGTCGTGCAACTGGGGCCTCAGAGACCTGCAGCTGTGTCGCGTCTCCCACAGGCCCTGCACACACGCTGCACACACACGCACACACACTGTATACATATATATATATATATATATATATTCTAATAACATGTTGTGTGTTGTGTCCTCAGATTGCCCGGCAACAGCAGCAGCTCCTGCAGCAGCAACACAAAATCAACCTCCTGCAGCAGCAAATCCAGGTGAGGCCGTTTCGTGTGTGTGTGTCCATCCACGTGTTGATGATATGTGTGTGTATGTATGTGAGTTTATGCATCTTTCATTGTGTGTATGTGTGTGTATGTGTGTGTGTGTCTGCAAGGCCCCACAAAAGGCAATTTTTATGATTGTGATTGTTGCAGATTTTCTTTGCTCAGCCATCAGCATTTGGAGGCTGAATCAGCGTTGTCTTATAAAAGCCCCTCCTCCCCCTCTCTCTCTCTCACACACACACACACACACACAACATATGCAATCACATAAAAGTGGTCAGTCTGCTTGGAGAAATCAGAAGCAGTGTGCTGGCTGGTGGCAGTATGTGTGTTTTAAACCTTTATTTTATTTTAAAAATCAAAGTCTGTTCGCCAAACTGTCCATGTAGGAGGCTTCGCTGATGTTTATTCCATTGTGTCTGAGTGATTGTGAAGTTGTTTCCACAGATAGAGCAGTGCTGTAGACTGGCTCGGGAAGAAGCTTAGAACAAAAAAGCTGAAATTGGTTAATCTTTTATTTAAACTTCATCTCACAGGCAAAAAAACATCTCATCACATCCCCTAAAAATATGCAACGGGCTACGTCGGTGGGGTGTACCAGTAACACACTGATATGCTATCAAGGAATTCCACTTTGAGTAACGGATCCATGATTTTAAATGCTTTTCGGATGCAAAACCACTGCACATGCTATTATGAGGAAAGATTTTACAACACTGGAAAGTGAAATTTGTGTAAGCTGACTTCTCCAGAATTACCGCCTTCACAGGAAATGCAAACTCAACTGACTCTTTGTTAGGAGCCTCTTTGTTATGATGACGTTGAGCAAATCTAATGGTGTGGGATGTTTTATTTATTTAACCTTTGTTTAATCAGGAAAAGTCTCATTGAGATGAAAAATCTCTTACAAGAGCGACCTGGCCAAGACAAGCAGACAGGCACAATCAACAGGGTTGCAGACATAAAAAACATATAACAATTTACAATGAAAAGTAAGAATAAATTACAGAATCATAGAATATTTTAAAAAATAAACATTCATCAGTATTCGTTGCAAGTCATCAACAGCCAGATGTGCCTGTCTGCAAGTCATTTAGAATTACTTTAAATGCATCCAGTGAGACCAACTCCTGAAGATTCAGGTAGTTTAGCAGCTGATTCAAAGCAGAGGTAGCATCATAATTAAACGCCCTTTTTCCCCAGTTCAGTACAAACTTTAGGGACAAATAGTAGGAAGAAGTCCTGAGAGCGAAGACAATAACTTCCCATACTTTTCTGAAGGATGTAAATCTGAAGTAAGATGCAAGCAGACCAAGAATGGCCTTATAAATAACCTTAAATAGCCTATAAAGTAAAATAAAAAACATGAAATATTGCAAAGTAAATCAACTAAAAAGAGCTTTTGAATGTGAATCTGTGTCTTACTCTCAAGAGTAAATTGGTGGGTATATATATGAAACACTTAAAAATGGAAGTATTGTCCTTTTGGGTGCTACACTGGAGTCTTTATATTGGTCCAGGTGGCTTGGAACGAAAAGCCCAGGCCTTTGTAAAGGCAGATGACACTGAATTTTGAGCTTAGAAAGCCAGGCTTTGTATCATAAAGAGACACCCTGTCCAAGAAGGAACACACACACACACACACACACACACACACACATTCCCTTTCCCCCGAGAGTTTAGCCATACACAGTTTGTGTGATAAGAGACCTTGTGATAGCATGTGTGTGGGACGTGTGTCTATGTGTGTCCAAGATTTTGTGTAAAGCAGCTGTGTTTATTTGCTTTGTGCAAGTTAAATTCTGAATTGTTCGCGTTTTGTCTCTTTTGACACAAAAAAAAAAAAAGAGAGAGAGAGCACATGTTTGTTTCTGAGGATTTCTCTGTGTGTTCTCGAGCGTCCGTTCTTCTTCATCCATGTGTATGTGCGTGTGCGTTCACCGCAGCTGTGTGTGTTAAGCTATAAACACGTCCGCTCATGATTCACTCCCTCACGACCCCGCCGAGACAAAGCTCTCTTTTCCCATGACTTTGCAACCTTTTCCCAAACAAGCGTCTCTCCATTGAACGGGACCAACAATAGTTTCTCACAAGCAGGGGCAGCTGTAGGCAGCCTCGTTAAGAGAGGGACACAATCAACAGGGGCTCATCGCAGGAGAGCAAAACACACACACACACATACATGTATACACATCAAAGTATGCACAAACACGGACAAACATACGAAATATACGCCTTCGCTCCCTCACGCGCGCACGTATCGCAGAGCAGTCACAGAGAGCGCTGCACACTCTGCCTGATGATCAAACACACACTCATCATCAAAGACTTGGTCGAGAAATACACTGCTTAATCATTCATGAAGAGATTGTCCGCACAATCCCACAATACAATGGCCTGCCAGAGAGAGGGCACCAGGTTCAGTATGTTGGGGTGTGTGTGTCCGTGTGTGTGTTTTGTGTCTGTATGATAAGCCCCTTGTGATTGCATTTCCCCCTAACGAGGCTGAGTTCAGCTGTCCCCTTCGTGTTCGTGTGTGTGTGTGTGTGTGTGTGCGTGTGTGTGTGTGTCTGCGTCCTTGGCTTTGTTAGGCCCAAACCCCCAAAGGCCTGTGAAGAATGCTTTCAACCGTCCACTTGGAAGAGGTGATGAAATGAAACGAATAATCAAGCTCATGAAAAAGAGAGGAGAGTGACACACATCCCTCATGAAAGGAGGACAAATTATTTATTGTCCTCTCGTCCGGTTTCCTTTTTCTTCTTTTTTTTTTTTTCCCTCTCACCCTGAAACCCAAATCAAGCTAGCAATATGCGTGTTAGCGTCCACTATGTAGGCCAACGGCACTCGCCGAACGTGGTGTGAGCCGACGGTTCATTTAAAGAGGCAGGCATAACAGCAACACACGCTAATGACTTACAGTATACTTACACGCGGACGCACGCTTTCATTGTGTTAACACTCATTAGTGTTCAGAAATCAGTGATTGGCTACTTTCTTGCTCTGACTAATTGATTCTACCTGGAATTATCCATGAATTAGCATCAATTATGATCCATTTATTTTGACAGACACACACATTTACATTGTTTTACTGTTTTTTTATCCACCCTAACCTTGGCTTAACACTAAAATCCACATCCTGACCTTAAACTAACCTTAACCTTAAACTATAAACCTCCAATCTTAACCCTAAAATCCAAGTCCTGACCTTAAATTATCCTTAACATTAACCACAACTACTCATAATCTTAAACCTGAAACCCTAAATTTGTCCCCCAGGTTAAGTAAGGATCAGGAAAAGTGACCCTAACTTTGCCAAAAAGTGTTCAATCTCAGGGTAGAACAGAACTTACTCTCACAAGAATTACAAAACAAGAACATGTGTGCACATAAAGACATGCAGACACACAAAACACACACACACACACACGCTTCTCTACCCCCTGCTAGGGGCCTTCTTGTTAAGCTCGAAGGGGTGAGCACATTTCCTCAAACTTGCCTTTGCTTTCCCTCTCGTCTTCTCTCATTCTAATTAAACGACTTGTCTCTGAGGCTCCCCCCGGTGTTGCCGGGGACGACTGTTGCTGCTGTGCGGGGAAGCGCGACAGGGATGAAAGGAGCTCACCTGCCGAGCGGCTCAGGGCTTACCTTGAGAACGTGCACACATTTTCATAGAATAGAAGCAAGACTCACACACATACACAATGTATATTGGAACAGAGGGGACACGAGTGTGTCCTGCCTAATGAATCAAAACTCACTCAACCAAAACACACACACACACACACACACACACACACACGCTGTCAAGTGTGTGTCAACTCCTCCACCTCTACCTCTGTGTGCTGTCTTTCATCTCATCAAGCACCAGCGTTGCTATAGGTGGGAGACGGCGAAGCAGACACAGAAGAAGAGAAAGTGAGAAAGAATCAGAAAATGAGTAAAGCCACCTGATGCTTTGACTGGTTTAAGAGAGGCCAGACGCGCCGGCGACAGCAGCTAACAAGCTCTCTATTAAGGCTAACCCACATTGGTAACTCAATCACATAGACACACATACACACACACACACACACACACACCCCTCCAAGTGTAATACCTGATGCGGTCACAAGCTCGGTCTCTATCCGCATCAGATGCTGCTCACTCTGAAGGGGAAACAAAAGTAAAAACACTAGAAAGCATGCTTTTCATTCATTTTCACACATTTACAGTATACCACATACATGCGCGCACACACACACACTAACACACACACACACCTCTGTACTCTGTGCATAG
The DNA here is from genome assembly GCF_910596095.1 of Thunnus maccoyii. Classification (NCBI taxonomy): domain Eukaryota; kingdom Metazoa; phylum Chordata; class Actinopteri; order Scombriformes; family Scombridae; genus Thunnus; species Thunnus maccoyii. The sequence continues at coordinate 8,209,317 of NC_056555.1, forward strand.
GAGCGGCTAACCCAATTGCCTGTGTAATTGTTTAATCACTCCCATTACACCGCAACCAGTGTAATTTGTGTTTTCCTTACACACTGTATGTGTTTATGCGCACGCACATACACATACACACAGACACACATGCACTCATGAACTGGACCACAACCAACCAGCCATTCCCACTGAGACCCACCCTTCCTCACATGCTTTCTCCCTAGTATCCACACACACACACACACACACACACACACAGACGTACCTGTGTTTGTGTGCCGCTGCCACACGAGCCCGTGCCCCTACATTCACAGCAGGCTGGCCTCTAATAGCCCTTGTCCATAGAAAGTTAATGGACTAATATTAAAAGGCAGCTATCTCTCCCTCTTTCTATGTGTCTCTCTCTCTCTCTCCAAATTAATTATTGGTTCTATCGCTCGCACATCCCCTCTTCAGCAATAGGTCATCCAGGTCTTGCATTAATTGCCGGAGCATATGGTCGCCAACAGATTTTAGCTGTGGGACTCGCACTTTAGCGGGGGCTATTTTTTCGCGCGCTCAGATGCGAGCCATATTGTGCGGCGCTGGCAGCTATTGTTCGGCGCATTAACTTCATAGAGCTAATTACTCCCCAATAATAACTTTACCTTGGAGTTTTTAGCGCACTGCGTGCCAACCAACCTGTTTCGCACCCCATATGTTAATTAGCGGCCACATCTTCATTATGCCGCAGCGGCGCTTTAAGTTCAAGCTGTGCCGCCTGGCGCGTGGTGAACGCAGCCTCGACTCGCTGCCAATTATCCAACTCTTGCTCCCCTCTCCGTCTCTCTTCCTCTCACTCTTTCTCTCTCTCTTGTTCATTCTGTTCTCTCTATCTGCTGTTTATTTCCTGAGAAGTTCTCTCGCCAGGGTGAATTGTCGACTTCTCTCTTTCTTTCTGTCCTCTTTGCCCCTGTGAAAGTTCTCAGGAAAAAGTTTCACACTTTATCTTTATATATTCTTTTTTTTTTTTTCTGCTCAGAGTATTTTTCTTTGTTTTGCATTCAGTTATCACTGATTAGAAAGAATTAGAATTTTCTTTTTTTTTTTTTCTCAAATGAGTTCCAGTTTTGTTTGTTTCAGGTTTCTTTGTTGGATGTGGAGGAGGGGTTCGCAGATAAAAAGCGAAGCCCCCTTATTCTCCACGTCGGCAGTCTACAGTAGCAGCAAGCGTGATGTTTTGTCTGTGTGTGTTGTAGGTTTTCATGTTCGCTTTGGGCCTGATGTGAAAGAGAAGCTGAGGAGTGCATTATTCCCCAAAGCGCCTGCTGTTTCAGATGTGCCTTTTTCCTTTATGTGGGATCTGGAGATTGTCTGATAGATCTGGCCTCGCTCTCACTTTGCCTCTCTCTGTGTTTCTCTCAACCTCACTTTCTCTCACAGGCTTTTCTTTCCTCCTGTTAGTTCCTCGCTTTGTCTCTGATTCTCTGATTTGGGAGAGCTCTCTCTCCCTCTCATTTCTCCTTCTTGGTTTCAAAGTTTACATTATGATCACGAGGGTCATAATCCACTTTAAGGTATTGCATTATTGCATATCCAATATAAGGAGAAACATCAGATTAAGTCATTTTGTAGATGGTGAAGGAACGTAAATGAGAAGGAATGCGCGGGGGGCCGCGGTCAACGAGGGACTGATCACCTCTAATATCATATGATCCGCTTGTGAACAAACACGTTTTGTAGTTTTTTTGGAGTCCTTTGTTTCTCCCTGTTAGCCTCAACTCGCGCTGACCCATGTTTTCTGCCTCATACGTGTGTGTTTGTGTGAATTACCCTTCGAAGGTCAGCGTGTGTGTGTGTGTGTGTGCCAGTGAGCATGCGAGGCTCTAGTGGTGCCGCTCAGCAGCTCAGCAGCTGTTACACACATATCTAACTCAACTATTATAACAGCACCATATGTGAGGGAATGATTCTCCATGAACCACTCTCTGTCTCACTCTCTTTTTCTATGTGAATATTTCTCATTTCATTGTGCCTTTCTCATCACATTTTCTTCTTTTTTTTTTTTTCTACTGCTTGATCTTCTTATCCCATTGTGGAGACTTACATGTATTGTGCAACAGTTCTGTAGGCTGATTAATGTCTTCCTATTGTGCGCAGGCTTTTTGTTATGAGATAGAAAGAGAGGCAGAGATAGAGAGGAGAAGCCGGGGATGCTATTAAGGATCTAGTGTGATATTTTCATTTTCAGTCGCAAGGAAAGAAAGCAAAGCCATGTGCGCACACACACACACACACACGCACAGACGTCATGTAGTATATGTGCCAGTGTGTCTATGTACAGTATGTATTACAGCTGCCACAGACTCCTCTCCTCTCTTGTTTCCTCTCCTCTCCTCTTCTCTCCTCCCTACGGTACATTACAGCACTGCTAGCCAGCTCCACTCCAGCATATGTCCAATTAGGCCTGAAAGGCAAAGCGGAACTGTTCTGTCTGTGATTCGTCCCCGCGGGGGTCCTGTCCGAGCGTCGCGCTGGAACGCCTCTCCCTTCTGATCGCGCGGCGCAGGCAGCACGGCGGTTTATGGTTAACCAAAATGGTGGAGTAATTATTGTTTTTGGTGTAAAGGGGGGAAACAGGAGCCGCTTGAAGAGAGCGCTATTCCCCTGCGCTGTGATAGTTTGATTACAGTGCTGCTGGCTGCCGCATGCCGACACACGGGAGCGGGAGGAGGGGGAGGAAGCAAACACACACACACACAGACACACACACAGGTATTTACTGTAGACAAGCATGCATACGCCCAGGGAAACTTGAGTATACACACACAGGCAGCCTCTCTCTCTCTCTCTCTCTCTCTTTACCTGTCTCAAGCACTAACCGCTTCAAGTGGCCATATCACTGAGATATTACCTGATTGTACCGCCGCACCACCGCATCCTTATGATTGTGCAGCCATCTCTAGCCATTTCCATCATTCCAGATCAATTTTCCACATCAAACAGCTTTCACCTGCCTATTATCCTATTCAGCCATTACTCCTCCGCCCTCCTGGCAAGTAAGAGAGACGGAAGAAGGGGGAGACGAGTTGTAAAGAGGGATGGAGCGGACAAAGTGCTTTGCAATCAGGAGGACGGGTCAAAAGGCCCTAAAGCCCCTACCAGGGATTTGATTTAAAGGGGCATTCCACTGATTTTACACGTGAAGTTCAGTTTACTCGTCTTGAGGCGTCTTCTGTGTCTTCTGAGGGAGCTTTCAAAAAGTCTGAGAGACACGGATGATGTCAACATTGGACAAATACTCTGCAGACACCGCTTATTTAACCAAAGTTAAATTGGTGAGATTATTAAATTTTCAAAAAATGTGGCAAGAAATGTGTTTTATCCAACTGAGATGTAAAAATCAATGTACTGAAAAAGAGAAGAAGTGATGAAGGCTCTCTTCTTCTACTTTTTCTTTTCATACCTGCAATATCCTTCAGCTTTTTGAGCGAGATAAGATGCCTTGTTATCCTCCCTCTCTCACCTTTTTTCCACTCTCCTCCTCCTCCTCCTCACTTCCTCTCTCCTCATCTTCTCCCATCTTTCCTCTCAAACTGTCAGTCAGTCCATCACACGCAAGTCTTTGTGTGTTGTTTTTGGCAGAACGCTGTTTAGTGCAACCATCTGTCTCCTACTTCTCTCTCTCTTTCTGTCTCCCTCTCTCTCTTTCTCTCTCTCCTGCCAAAGCCACCCATCGGAGGAGCTTTTTTCTGCTTCTCCTTTTAAAATCCTGGAAACCTTGTGAAGTCGTATGGCTCTCTGCCGACGGGCGCGCGGAGACGGTTGTGTCTGCGTGTGTGTGTGTGTGTGTGTTTGCGTTGTTGGTGGGGGGTGTAGGGGGGTGGGGGGGTGATTGGGGAGGAGGGAGAGAACATCATCTTCCAAATAAAAGGAAAGGGCCAGCTGTTGTGAGAGTTTAGTGAACTGTCCTTATGACTCGCTTTTGTCTTTGAATCGAGAAGATGGAGTGTTTACACTGTGTGTGTGTGTGTGTGTGTGTGTGTGTGTGGCTTCATTGGTGTCTATGTAGACTGATGTCATATGTGTGTTCTATATATATTACATGAATATATGTATATGAGCCTGAATGCATATGATTGTGAGAAATGATGTAATTCGGATGTAACCGTAACTGTCTTCAGAATGGCACTTAAGGCTTTTTCTGGGATCAGTTACACACACACATCACTATTTTTAGCATCATTGTGTATATTGTTTTGAGTGCATGTTTATGTCGTTTATCACTGTAGGTTGGTTACTCAAAGAGGCGTTAAGTGTACGGATGGTAATGATTATATCTGTTTCCTTCTCCCTATTTATCTTCTCTCTCTCTCCATCCTTCCTTCCTCGCTCCCTCTCATACTTCCTTCTCCTGACTTTATCCTCATTCATCAGCAGGTCCAGGGCCAGCTCCCTCCGCTGATGATTCCTGTCTTTCCTCCGGACCAGAGGACTCTGGCGGCGGCTGCAGCCCAGCAAGGCTTCCTCATGCCCCCTGGCTTCAACTACAAGCCTGGCTGCAGTGAGTGACATCCACATACACTTACATACATTCCTAAATCGGTGCCAATTTCAGAGTATAAGTAGTTTGTTTTTTTTTATGTGTGATGATTCAATTGTTTTTCACCAAGCAAGGTAGAAACAGAGTTTTCCCACACAAGGAGTCAGATTGTTTCCCAAAAGACGAGCTCGCCCCTACAACAACATCTCTCTCTTAATAGAAAAACCAGTCCAAATACACCCTTCCTGTTTACACTCTCAATCTCTCTCTCTTTATCTCCCTCTCTCGCTCAGTCCTTTTGGCTCCTTCCTTTTGTCTTGTCTATTTTTTGATATATAAAAGCAACAAAATGCAGGCGTCCTGCAGGTCTTTTTTTTTTTTTTTTTTGGCTATCACGCTCCGGCTGTGTGGCAATGTGTTGTTTACCATGATAGAGAGAGAGAGACAGAGACAGAGAAAGAGGGAGAGAGAAGGGTGGGTGCTTGCCAAGGGGATGCTGGGAATAAATGCACTGTGGGGGGGGGTTAGCAGAATGGGGGGAGGGAGGGTGGTGATGTGACCTGCCCCAGGTTCTCCTCACATTAACACGGGACGCAGCCAGAACATGTTTCCAACACAGCCCACACACACTAACACACACACACACACACACACAAACGTCCAGGCAGCCAGAGACGGCTTTGTGGTACTGCAAACACACAAAAAAAGACAAATACTTCGACACAGATATATGAGCGTGCACGCAAACCCGAGCTAGTGCGTGATGAGTCCTGCTCCCCCCTCGCCGCCCCCCCCTTTAGAGTTTCACAGCTTCCCAAACAAGTCCATTTCATTTTAATTAGTGCCATCTTCACCCACGCCCACTGCCCACGTAAATACCCTGTCAAGTGGTGGGCTTGTCTTTTCACTGCCTCCGCCAACTCCAACCAGACTGGCACGCTGTGCCAGGCTGAGCCGCCCCTGAGAAAACTCTCTGGCAACTTTCAAAGTTGTTGTGAGTTGATGTAGTTTGGTGCTGTAGCTCTAAATAGGACATGTGTAGCATTGTGCTCTGACATATTCTCACGGCACTTCATAGCTTTGAAGATATGAATAGATTTTATCCACAGAGTGTATGTAGGTCTGCACTCAGTGGCTGTCATGTTTTAACACTTGTTGAACAGTAACACAATTTTTCTATTGTCCAAGCTAAATGTGACTGTTAAGGTTTGTGAGAACTTTTTGTTAGCAATCTTGGACAGTAAAAACTAAATACGTGCAAAATAGAGCTACATTTTTAGGTATGACATGCTGAAAAAAAATGAAAAACCTGATTTTGACTAAGATTTACATGGTCGAATCCTAAATGCATGTGGTTTTTTTCAAATGTGACCTTTGCACTACTGTGCATGTCATGTAATTTTTAAATGCTTCAAAGATGATGCTGAAATGCATTTAAGCATTTGAAAAAGTAAAAATCCACACCCACGTGAAACTGATGACGTTTTTGCATCTCGCTTCCCTGGATCCGTCTCCCGTCTTTAGTCTGTTTGCCAGTGAGAAATCTCAGCCTCATCCGCCGAGGTCGCTGTCCCCAAGCCAAGAGCAACATGTTTGCTTTCCTCCGTCCTTCTCCCTTTTGTTACAGCGACCCCCAGGAGGAGCATAAATATCCACCCAGCTCATGTTTGTCTAGGGAGCGAGGAGGAAAGACCCATCTCCTAGAATACACAGTCCTGAAATAATTCTTTAATCCCTCCTGCCCTCCCTCCCCGTTGGAGAAAAGTATGTCTCAGCTTTGGGTTTTTTTTTAAGAACCAAGTTATATGGGAAAATATGTCGGAAGGAAAGTCTGGCTTATGCCAAGCTAGGACACATGTACACTCACACTCATTTACATGGGCACATACACACAATAGAAGGTCCTGATCCAGCCAAGAGGCTGACCGCTGTGCTGAAGGTTCAGGTCAGAAATGCAAGGTCAAGCCCTGAGAACATTCCCAAGTCTTCATGAAGAATGAAGTCTGCTCTGTGTGATAGTCTGACCTCCATGTACTGTATTTTGGTTAGTGGGCATGTCCAAATGCAAACCAGTACTGTAAACAAGCACTTTCTAGTCAGTATTACTTAATTCTGGACAAATTCAAATTTACTTCATATTTCCTCTCCTCTATCTGCCACCACCCTCCCCCTCCTCCTCCCCTCATCTCTGACCTTTCTCTCTCCCCTTTTCTTTCTCTCGGAGTAATTACAGCACGGCCTATCTGCACCTGGTCACTAATAATCCACACTCGTCCTTTTCCTCTGTTTCTTTCTCCCTGCACTTCTGTCATCTCCTCCGCCCTGGTCGTCCATCTATCTCTTGATTTATCATCCCTGACAGAGGGGGGGGGGTTGGGTGGGAGAGACGGAGACGGAGAGGTGGAGAGTAGCTCGTGAAGAGAGAAAGATGACAACAAGAAGGAAAGCAGAAAGTAGGAGACTGAAAGCAGCACTCTCCCAACAAAGCAGGAGAACAGACAGTTGAGAGAGAGAGAGAGAGAGAGAAAAAAAAAAGAGAGAGGAGAGAGCAGCAATCGGCAGTGGCGGCTCTTAATTACGGCGCTGGGGCCGGCTTTATCAGAATCCCCTCACCTCGCTGCTCTTTGTCAGGGGGTATTAAGGAGGAGGACACACAATCAGGCTTTTCATTAAGGCCCTACCGGCAGCGCACACAAAGGACGGCTTTAACAGCTGCAAAGAGGGACTCAGGTGGTGGTGGGAGGGGGGTTGATGGGGGTGAGGCGAGGGGAAAGTGAGGGACGAAGGTGGGATGAGAGGGATAAGAAAAAACAGGGTGAAGGGAAAGGGAGGGGATGCACATGCAGACAGAAATGGATGGAGATAGAGAAGAAGGATTGTTTATTTTTATCATTTTAACTTGCTCTGGTTCATTCTAAATGTCATGTGACACTGGTGTGTAAAAATGCAGCATAACCAATCACTGCTTTTGATTTGATATGAATATAATAGATGCTAAAAAAATGTGATCTATTGTTTTCTTCAGGTGACCCTTACCCTCTCCAGCTCATCCCCACAACAATGGCTGCTGCTGCTGCTGCCACACCAGGCTTGGGACCCCTACAGCTCCAGGTAAGACAGCATTAGTATTAATAAGTGTCCACTCACTCTAAGAGGGACTGAAGGAATAAGAGAGGGGGAGTAGAGGGAGGAGGGGAACTAGCTGGCTTCATACAAGTGTTAGGTTTGGTTGAAAAAGTAGAGAGATTCTCATATGGATGAGGCAGATTTATGGGCCAAATATATACAGTTAATTACAACAACTACTGGAACTGTTTGGATATCACGTATTGATGATTTATGGCAGCAAAACATGCAGTTTTCCTTTTCACTTGGGTGGTCCCAGTGGGAATAAATCCCTCATTGCTGACAGTGTTCACATCACGCACTGCCCACTGAGCTATACAAGACCACAAACACTGCCACAGGGGGCGAGGGGGTGGAGGGGGGGGTTGTGGGGTAGGGGGTGCACAGCTGTCACTTTCAGCCAAAGTTTGGACAGTGAAGTGATCTCATAAAAACAGATCTTCATGATCAGAGCTCAAAAATCACACAGAATCGACAAGAGTAACCCTGGCCTTCGGCTCCGTCCTGCTACGGGAAGTAAACGGGGTTGAAGTCAGAGATGACACAGAGGCAGAATGTGATTTGACTGTTTGGTTATCTTCATGATCAACATGATGATTGTGTTTTGTCCTGTCTTAACACATGCGCCCGAACACACAAAGAAGGAAGCGTTTTCAGACAGAGCCTTCTCTTGACTCACCCTGGTTCAAAAGTCACAAAATTTCACTTGAATTTTAAAGCCAATGTTTTGTTTCATCGAGGGCTGTGATTGGCTAGCTGTACGACACAAAAGAAAAATAAGGATCTGGCTCTATTTTCCTGCCACAAGCAGCGATGTACATCAAAGCTGAGGTTCGCAGCTACGAGCCAAGCATGTTTTTATGCTACAAATTTCAAATAAGAATCGGTGACAGTTGACAATTAGATTTTTTTTTGGTTGTTTTTTCTCATTTTGAGATGGAACCAGACTTAGACTAAGCTTTAGAATGATGAAAAATGGGCATCTTCCAAATCGAATCAAGACAATTCGATTGGGTCTCTTACAATTTTAAGCCACGCAGGTTTAAAGGGTCAGTATATGCATTCATACAGTAAGTTCGAGAAAGTGGTCTGCTTGTTTGCTCTGCAACCGTGTCGTAAATCTGGAAGCCAAACAGTGAAGAAGCAAGAAAGCAGAACAGAGATCACACACACACACACACACACACACACAAAAACAGAGAGGGAAAACAGTAAAAAACTGAGTCAACATCTGTTATCCCACTTAAGAGGAGGATGAGTCTGACTTTGGTCCTTTTCCTGTCTGCATATTTAGAATAAGTGGCCTATCGCTCGGTAATCCTGACCCGCAGGATCACCGCTCATACGCTCACTTTCTCCCTCCAACTCTCCCCTCCCCTCACCCCCCCACCCACGCAGACAAACATACACGACCAGACCTCACATACTTCCACTCGGATCCACGTGGGCTTTGGGGCCCCCCTCTCCCTGGGGTTAAGAGCTTGCGCGGGCGTCCTCTCAGTTGCCTGTCTGAAACACATTAACCTCCAGTGTTGGGCTCGGCCTCGGTACAGGCTGAACTTGCCCCCCCCCCCCCCTCGCCGCCCGGCTCCCTGACACGCATTATCATAAAATATGACGCACATGCTCACACACACACACACACACACACACACACATAAACAGCTGCATTGACACACATATTTTCATGTATATTAACCGGGGGAGAGCACATCTTTTTCACTTACCGCTCTCACACACAGGGAATGATGGGAAAATATGGGTTAAAGGTTAGGCAGAGTGTGTGTAATACATTTGCACCTGTCAGCCAAACGTGCTGCCCCATATGCTAGACACTACAGGGAGAATAGAATAGCTGTGTAATTCTATCATGGAGAACGGACCCCGCTGTCGTCACTGATTTCATTATTACTCGCTTTGTGTGCGTGCGTGCGAGTGTACGGTGTGTGTGTGTGTGTGTGTGCGCGCGTTTGTGTGTTTAGCCCGAGAATAATGTCCTCAGTGCTGTTATCACTGCTTCAATCTAGCCGTCCATATGTTCGACTGTGTTCAGACTCACTCAAAATCAACGGCTTTGTCCACCTTGCAATTGGATTTTTTTTTTTTTTTTTCACCAGCAGGGAGGGGCGAGAGGACATAACAAGTGCAAAAAAACATCTCACTAGCAGATTTCCTTCTTACAATCCTCCCAGAGAAGCACACATCCATCCACATGCACGCTCACACACACACACACACACACACACACAAACACACAGTCACAAGTTGAGATTAAGGCTTTGTCAGAAAGAAAGAGATTTGCCGAGGCTAACACAAGTACAGATGTCTCAATGTGGACGGATTTCCTTTGGGATCGTCTCTGCGCCCTCATTTGATAAGGAGGTGTTTCCGTCGCCGAGATGAGACACGGCGGTTAGCTGGGGCCTCAGGTCGCCACGGCAACACAGTGGTTTGGCAGACAGGGCGCAAGCGAACCCACTTAGTCCAGACACACACACAATTAGATATAGAAAATGAAAGATTTTCAGATACAGTACACAATAAACTCCCAGCTGCATTCAAGAATGCATGGAAACACACATACACACACTCACACACACAGCCGTTATAGTGTGTAGTGTTAATTATTTGTACACACTTGGTAATGTGTTGCTGTCAGGTTACCCTCACGCAATGTCCCCTGTGTGATGCGTGTAGTTTAAAACTGATATAATCTTAATTTCTTTATCCAAAGAGTTTTGAAAAGAAGTCAGGAAATGTTCCCAGTCCACAGAAGAACTATGTAACCTGGTACAAATATGAAAAAGGCTAAAATTGTTTTAGTTATATGCAACACATATGTCACAGTGGGTTTCCTATATCAGGCAATGAAAGGAGACAATGTAATCTGGTCCAGGTCATGACCTTTGGCGCCTCAGTACTTTCAACAGGCTTTAATAGACTTACTCACATGGACAACTGATACAATGGTATCACTGTAGGGAGCACACACCCTTATACTATACAACATCAAAAATATGTACTGAGATGTCCTGACTTCATCTCAAGTATCGGTCTAGCCCAAAAAAAACTATTACATTTGCCTTAATGCAACTCATTAGCTTCTTTTGTTAGAGCCTTCCTGCCTGGTACATGCCCATGTCTGTACTCGACGGTACTAATTTTAGATGTAGGCTTTCTGATTTTAAAAAAGCCCGAGCTGAAATAACCCTGGTGACATCATCACATGACATTTTGGAAAAGCTTTTGGAAGGCTTCCTCCACCACAAATTGGTGGATTGTCCCTTTAGAGATCTAGACTTGCACAGACTGAATAAGGACAAATCACCAGAATCTCAATTAAACAGAAAGAGTCACAATTCATGACATAAGCTCAAAAAAATATATGTACATTTAGATAAAACGCAGACAGATTTATTAGGATATCCTGATATTATGCCACAAACATTTTTTTTATGCCTTTAACTTGAAAATTTCTTCTTCTTTGGGATAGGAATAAATATAAAGATGGATGTCAGTGAGGCATAATGACGCGTGACCTCATTGCACAGTTTAAAAACTGTATACATAGAAAGAAAGCAGACTGAGATGAAAACTCTCAAAAGCATGGCTTTGAGTGAAGTGCAGTTCTTAGAAAAAAAATGTATTAATCTCTCAATGATTTAAAGCTCTTTCTATGTTTGAAACATCCACCATAGAAATCAACAGAGTAGCTCTTACAGTCAATGGGAGCTTAACACAGAATCCTCCACAGAATGTTTTTCAAGGCAATGGAGGCTTTGGAGTGTACAAGGTTGGCATTTAGCATCTTAATCTGGGGGATGAGTGTGACATTGTGCATTAGAGCATGTTAATCTGGCTCCCTATTGACCCTTGATATTATTGATATTATCCACATCGCACAAATGGACTGGGAAGGACAGACAGAGAGCTGAGATGAAAGAAAAATGCACTTATCCAGGCAAGAGAGAGAGAGAGAGAGATTGGTGATAAAGACAAGATGAAAAGGCAGAGGTATGAGAGAGGTATTTAGAGGGATGATCAGTTAAAAGGATAAACAGAGAGAAAGAGAGATGGGGGGATGGAGGTAAGTGGAGGAGAAAAGTGTGGATGTGTGTGTGTGTGTGTGTGTGAGGGAGAAAATGTGTGTGTGTGTGTGTGCAGCGCGGTATAAAGAGGGTCAATGGCGTGGGTCAGGCATCATATGGAGAGGCAGATGTTGGAACATATTGTCCTGGATTACCGCACTGTACACCGGAGAGATGGACGGACGAACAACGGACGGGCAGGCGGGCAGGCGGAGGAAGGGAGGGACAGGAGGGGGAGAGAAAAAAGAAAGAGGGGGTGAAAAAAAAAAAAAAAAAAACAGAGACAGGGACAGATGAGGGAAGGTAAACGAGAAATCAATCGAGCAACTTGTTTCTCCCACAAAACCTTATCTGGAGGAGAGAAAGAGCGCAGCAAAGCATTTTCTCAGATGTGAGAATTGCTTCAGTGTTGATATCTCCTTCTCGGCCGTACGGGCCTCTCAGAGTTTCAAGGAAATGCCATTTCGTGATAGCAGCGTGGGATCAATGTGAAATCAATACGCAGCAGAGATAGGTGACTACAGTTGAGCAAATTCCGCCTTAACACCATTTCCGAACAGATAATGAGTAAAAGAAAATGATTTTTCAACATACATGTGGTTTGTAAAAGTCAGTTATACTTCCTTTATTGGCTGTTAGTCTTGGTTTTTTGTTTGTTTCTACTTTTGTGATTATATTTCAAAACTAAAAGTTCAGGTTGGAGTGTTTAAGTAATACCAGCAATTGCAACAACATGTAATTCACTATAAGTATTTCAGCAAAGGTAAAGTGAAAAATAACTTCTTTTTGGTTCATTTTTGTCATCTTTCTAAAGGGAGCACGAAGAAAAAATAATCCAAATAACTCAGATATTTGCTGTTAAACTAAATTCCCCAGAAGCTATACCATAAAGGTATAAGGAAGGCAGTACAATGACTTTATCTAAACTTGACCACTGTATTCATGTTCCTATGTGGGTTGTTATTTTATTTATTGCTTTGTTCAATCACAAATACGTTTCAGTTACTTAAATGAAGCCGTTGGTCCCGTCACAGAAGAGCAGAGAACAAAGAGAGGCTCAAAAGCAAAAGAGACAAATTGAAAGAGAGGCCGATAAGACGTAAAGACAGGGAAGTGTTTGTGTCGAACGCCTCTAACTCACAATTAAGTCCATGCTTGCTTCATTTCTTTTTTGTCTCTCAGTGCCAAAACACCCCACAAGTGGAAAAAAACATGGTCAGACAGACAGGAAGTCAGACAGACAGACAGACAGACAGAGAAGAATCCATTAAGATCCATACAATAGTCCTTGGTGTCCATGTAAACAATAGAGCTCAGACTGCTCTGAAGCGCCGCTAACTCTGACAACAAAGAGCAGGCGAGCTGGTAATCTGACTAAAGCTGCAGATTATTGACCAAGAAGACACATACACACACACACACACACACAAAAACACACACCGATCCCCACCTACTAAGATGACAGGAAAAACAGCATGACAATAGAATGGACACAGCTTTATGTGAGTGTGTGTGTGTGTGTGTGTGTGTGTGTGTGTCAGTAAGATGAGTGTACTCTCACACACACACACACACACACACACACACACACACACACACACACACACACACACAGTGTCAATAATACTAATAACAAACCATCACCCCTATATCTTCACTCAGGGAACACCAATAGTCACACATCACCTTTTGATCTCTCGTCAATACAGCTCAGACTGGACATGTTTACATGTGTGCACGCATACATGCACACACACATACACACACACACACAAGTGGGGGGTGTCATGTGACAAGCACATGCTGACCACTAGACACGCTCACGTGCACATACACAGACAAACGCATGAAGATGTGTTAGCGCTGGTCTCACATTAGGGGATTAAGGACAAAAAGAGTGAAAAGCAGGTCTTAACAGTTCAAACGGACACACAGAGAGAAGAGGGGATCCACACACACACATACACACACACACACAGCTCAGCAGTATGCCTGGCTAGTGAGTGACATTTCAAATTCCTTAGTCTCATCCTGCAACTACGATTGCATTTTCCCCCCCTCTCACTCATTGTGTTGCTGTGTGTGTGTGTGTGTGTGTGTCCCTGCGCCTGTGTGTTCGCTCCTCCAGTCACCCCAGGGGGCTTTGCGCTGTCACTTCCTGTTTGTTGACATGCATGTCGTTGTGGCGACGCTCTGGGCGCACTCCACAGTGCCTCTGCCCTCTGTACTGTGTATGTGTGTGTGTGTGTGTGTGTGTGTGAGAGAGCGAGCGAGCTCGTGAGCGTGTGTGTGTGTGTGTGTGTGTCATTGCTCGCCGGCCCATTGAGCAGGCTTTGAGTGACGGGAGCTGGCCTTGTAATGGAACTCAATTCACTCCGCAAATAAAGAGGCCTTTGAACCACTGGTCCGAATATGGCAGGACACACACACATACACACACACACACACACACACACACCGCCTGTGGTCCACTCGCTAGGGGGTTTGGCTGGTAGGGAAAGGAGGGGGGGCTGGGAGCACAGTGAAGGGTGTTCATGCTCGGCTGCAGCCCCCCCTTCCACCCCCCCTCCTCCCCCTTCTTCCAGGAGCCACAGTGCAGCTAATTGAAGAGAAATGAGCGAGCAGAGGCTGATCTGATCTCAGTGAGCTGGTCCTCCACGCCGCGTCCATGTAACTCGCCAGAGCATGACCGATCTCCCGCTGATTTCCACATCAGCAGCAGCACACCCCGTCTACTGTATGTGCCTCAATTATTACTGTTCCCCTCGGTGTCTGTAACAGCGGCAGATGCTGACACTCTGGGAACGGATTTAGCTCCAAAACGGACTTGATGAATCTATACTGTCTGAGATGCAGTGAAGAAGAAATTCTTTCATAATGCAAAGGGGCAAGAAGGCCCAAAAATCCAATATGGTGAAAAGAAGGCTCTGTACACTCCAACACAAGTATTTACTCATAAAGCCACTTAAGTGTGCAGAGCCTTCTTTTCTCCATAACTGTTAATTTATTAAATCAGCACCTCAGTTTCAGAATTCAAACATGCAGCTTTTACAAGGCGGTTGCAGTGTGGGACAGTTAATATTGTTATTCCCACACGTGAGTGACAGTCAGGCGGAGATTATTTCAAATTCAAATATGAGTTTCTTCCAAAAAGAACTTCTTTGTGCATGTGTGTGCTGCCAGTTTGAATGTCTAATTTTTTTTTCTTCTTGTTTGTATAAAAAGAGATAAATGTCTTTATTTAAGATAGCAGAGGAGAGCAAGAGCTAATGTGGCTGTCAAGACAGATAGAGAGAGGTACAAACAGACAGAGAGAGAGAGAGAAATAGCAGTGACAGCATCTCTTCCTTGTCCATTTGCATAAACCAGCCTTTGTTTGACGCCAATGGCCGGCAGCCAAGCGCCAACAGAAGGACGGAAGTTAAACTAAAAAAAAAAAAAAAAAAAAAAAAAAAGGATGGTCTTCTTCCAGAAAAATCTTCCACCAGAAATAAATAATAACAATTATAACTATTCAAAAACAACACATCAGTTACTTCTTGCAAAACAACCGTTCTGTTGTTCTTCAGAAGAGGGAATAACAATTCTGAGAAAACAAAACGGCGTCTTGGAGATTTGTATTAGCCGACATGAAAGTAATTGAGCTTTGCAGGATGATTTTGAGGAGGAAGATAGAGAGACAGAAAGAGGCATTTATGAATATTGAAGATCCTTCCAAGTTGTGAATATTATGCTGTGTCTGTTGCTGTGGAAATACTGGCCAGAGACTGTTTTGTGTGATACAATGGTATTGCATAAATATTCCCCGAGTATGTTCACACCATAGCAGCTCAAGCCATAATGCTTTTATTTAATTGGAAATTAATTAAATACATAAATAAGAATAGGGAAACCTGTTTTTTTGTTTCCCACAACAGTTATTGAATCTATTTATCTTTATTTGACAGCTAATTTATGGCGTTTGTATGTGTTTTTGCATCTTATTGTCAGTACATTAGAAACATCGCAGGGGCACAAGACACTTCTGGCATGTCCCATCTGGCATGTAGATCACAAATTTTCCTCTCTTTCTCTCACCACCATCATCACTTTTTTTTTTTCACCTTGAGCAAGAGCCGGGCTCTCCGGCGTGACCTCGATAGCCGGAATGTTTTCCCTTTCTCCCACGATGCACCTGGAGGGGACATGGCCATCTCTAGGCCTGTCAGAGTGGCTGTTAGCGCTTCTCCCATGGGGTGAGAGTGGGGGGGGGGTGACAGTGGAGATGTCCCTCTCTATCTCTCTCTGTCACACACAAACAGAGACCGGGCCACTAATGGCCTCTTCTTCCAGAGCTTTTTAGCCGGCGTCTTCTTTTTTGTTTGTGTGCTTTCGAGTATTCATTTATTCATGTTGCCCCTTTTCTTCTCCCTGTTTTGCCTCCTCCCCTCTCTTTTCTCCCCTCTTCTTCTTTTCTTACCACTCTCCCTCCTTTCTGTCCCTGCCCCCCCTCCCCCTCCCCCACGACTTTACTTCCGTCTGTCTCTCTACCTGTCTCTCTGACCTTGCAGCAGTTGTACGCAGCTCAGCTGGCGGCCATGCAGGTTTCCCCAGGGGCCAAGCAGCACGGAGGCAGCCTGCCACCCCAAGCCAACCTGGGCACACACTCCCCACCCACCAACACACACTCACAGAGCGACAAGGTCCGCAGCTCCCCGCCACCAAACAAGACCAAGGTAAGGAAAAGAGCGAAGGCCTCCGTAAGTGTGAGTGTGCATGTTTGTGTGTTTAATACTAGAAATGCCTGTGGATTTGGGGGTTTGAGAGTTGGATAACAAGAGCGGAAGGCCACTATTAACCACAAATTGGTCATTTTTAAATGTCCAATCCAGTAAATAACATTAAAAGGACATTAAAGCTGAAAACTTACATTTCTAAAATTCAAATTAGCCACCAAACATCCTTCTTACCGAGTTATTTTTGTCATGTTTCAAGATACAATTATAAACAGAAATGACAGAAAAATGGAAAGTTTTTGCAGTGCAACTCAGTACACTTTGGCCTTTCTAGTGTTACAACACACACTGAGAGAGTGAATGTCTGAGACTGTTTCACTGCAGTGCATGACCCGAGAATGTGTTTCCAAGCATGTTTGAAGACTGCATTTTATCCCAAATCCCTTTTTTTTTTCTGCAATCAAACAAGCATCCTGAGCAACAGTCAGCTCCTCATGCTAATGCACGCCCCGATACGACTTCCCCCTGACAAAACTTACAGTCATATTTGGAAATCAAACACTGCAACTTTATCACAAAACTCCAGCTGGTATGTGGTCGCGGTGGACTTGAGGATGTATTGGTATTTGTGCCATTTTCTCGGCTGGCTGCCCAATAGGGGCGAAGGGAAGGCTTGTGTCCATCCAAGTGGAATTCTATGAATATCTGGTTGGCCTTTGGGACCCTGACCCACCTCCCCCCACCCGTACACACACACACATAACCCCCACGCCCCCTGCCATTCTGTGTGCCCACCCTAGGACCCCCCACAGGTATAGTGGTCAGTCATCAATCAACACACACACACAAACACAGGACTGAAGTTGTTGTGGGACAACACTACTATCACAATCCCACAGAGTTTGACAATCTGAATTCAAATGTGTGCTAACCCCACATTTTATCACATAAATAAAAGTTTCCCAACTTCCTTTCTACTCTCCTTTTCCACATCGTTCTTAATCGGACAAACAAACACACACACTGTTGGGACAAGCTCATGGTGCAGATTAAAGCTTGTGTTTGACCCCAGAGCTTGAACCCCTGCTCCCTTTTCCAACAATCATTCCTTACACCTCCATCACACTCGCGCGCTACCACCGACACACGTCTTATTACCATATATATGGAGTTGGGCTGACAGGCAAGTGCTGCGGCCTGTGGTGGAGGGGCAGTGAGGAGCCGTAATGGCCTCCCCAGTCCAGCAGGAGTGTTTGACTGGGTTGTGGACCCACGTGGACCCAGACAGGCTCCATGGAGCCAAAATGGCTGAATGACCGCAGTGCTTTTTTGGTGATACTGCCCCGTGTTGTAGCACTGTTTGTGAACATGGAGAGAGAAACATTAGATAAGCAGTTTGCAGGGTTTCCTTTCGTTCTCTTCTGTCTGTCAATCTTTTCTTTTTTTTTTGATTTCTTTTATCAGTCTCTCTCTAACACACTCTCTTTTCTTTTCTCAATCTCTCCCTCTCTCTCTCTTTGGGTGAGTGACATGTATATTTCAGAGGTGTGCTCCCCCTGTGGGCTCTATCTCAGGTCTCTAGTCATTTAGAGACCCGCTGCCTGCCTCTGCTCACAGCTGTTTGGACTCAGGCACACACCGCTTAAGTGCTTTACCCTCGGGTGAGACACGGACACACACACACACACGTGGGCACATGCAAGCACACACACACACACACACACAAACACAGGTGTAGAACAAGACACCATGCCAACCAGAAACCATGCAGCCCCTTCACACAAATACACACACACAAATCACTGCAGTATACATGCATCTTTCTCATACGCAAGAATGGATCTTTAGATGAAGCCAGGCATGCATACAGACCCATACAATAGTGCGATTCAAATTATGCACCATATGCTGACCATTTGCTGACATGCATCACACACACACGCAGTGGTGGAGAGTAACCAAGTACATTTCCTCAGGTTCTAGTAAATATGGTGTAAGAGAGCTATTCTGCATAATGAGTACTTTTACTTTTGATACTTAAAGAACATTTTTCTCATAATATTCCTGCACTTTTACTGAGGTAAACAGGAATAAAAAAATAGTGTATTGTTAAATTACTTGAGTAAAGGATCTGAATCTGACTTCCATGATGGCACATATATGCAAATTTGAGATTTAGCATGCACAGAGACAGCTGAAATGGAGACCACAACCTCAATTTTCAACATCTGGCATATAATGACAATATGCAACCGGCACACTGCTGTCAATAGTACAGTTAATGACTGTGTTCGCACACGCTCAAGCGTTGTAGACCACCTCTGTGACTTAAAAACTTTTTTGGCAAGAGGAGTGCCGTTTCCTGTTTACTGTTTGGACTCTTAAAAAAAATGTTTGTTTCACCAGTCATAAACTTGTCATATGTCTCTATCTTGGGGGATAGACTTTGTGCCTTGTATAACCATAAAAGTATAACCATTTAAAGATCTTATCAAATACTGTACGTGAAGAATTTATATCACGTTTTAAAAAGTCTTACTGGAGAGTCAATAATTCTTTCAATCTAATAGATTCAAATATTAACAAAGATAGTGTGGAGGCAACAGGCCCAAGGCAATTAGAAAGCAAACAAAAAAAACAACAATCAGACTAGACTGTTAAGGTGAAGTCACGTCCTCGGAGAGATTTTGTCCAAATATAAATTAGTGGGAAATGTGAAGTGCATTTTCATACTTGAGGAGTTAGTGTTTGAATATCAATGTCACATACTGTAAGAAACATTCTCCTATTAGACTCTGCTGTCTGATCGAATTAAATATAACAATATCATTAAAATCCAGACAGTCACGTATCACTGGAAGGAAAAGAAGAGAGGAGGAAAGACAGAGAGAGAGGCATATATAAAGGTCTTGACATGGACGTTGCAGCACACACACACACACACACACACACACGCAGACCTGCCCAGGATAAACGGTGGTGGCACACACACTTGTCCTGTTAATTGAACCGTCAGCTCCCGTGATAAGATGCAGAACCCTGATGTCGCTTTCACATGTCGGCATCCACGGATGTGAAATACAGCCCACACACACACACACACATTATCTCTCCCCTCCCGCTTCTTCCTCTCCGTCTCTCTCTCTCTCTCTCTCTCTCTCTGTCCCTCTGGCTCTCGCTGTCACTCTGCATGTTTTCGGTCTCAAAGCTTGAGTCTGTTTCATCAGCCAAGAGAGACACAAAAGCAATTGTATTAATTCAAGATTCCAAGCCTTTCAGAGGCTTTGGAGGCCTCACACACGCACGCACGCACTCTGTCATGAGATTTAGAGCTTGTTGAACAATGTCTCGCAATGACACACACACACACACATATAAACAAGTCGGTCCAAGCCTCTCAGCTCCACTGTCTAAACTAATTCCTCCACACTGGCATAATGCAGGTTGGCCACCTTCCCACCATAGGATTTGGCTTGGCTCGGAGAGGAAACTCCCCCATCCACTGTACAAGAGGCGGAGGCATTATCTATTTGTAATAAATATTCAAACGTGTTCCCAGCCAAAGCCCACCATAATATGGGTCAGGATTGAGAAGATCACGCTCAGTTTTTCTCTCCTCTTTTCTCTCCTCTTCTTCTCCGGCCCATTGTCTCACTGAAGGCATCTTTGGGGGGTTTCCGTCTATTTAGAAAGACCCCCCCCCCTAATGAAGGACAATCCAGTTAGGCCTCATCGCACATGCACCCACAGACACACACACATGCACACACACTGGTGATCACACACACACACACACACACAGGCACGTACCCATGTAGGGGCTTAATTGGAAGGGCTTAATTGAGTTGTGAGGGGCTCATAAGGCTTAGTACGACTCAAGGAGAGGGAATCAGGGAAAGTCGGCCCTAATGAGTGGATATACCCCACACACACACACACACACACACACACACACAGATACAGTACTTGCTCTCTTTTTGGATCCCACTGTATGCCGGATTCTACTCCGCCCAAGCAGCAATTAGACTAATGACGAGAAAATAAAGGAAAATAATGTCTCTATTCTATTCTAAGGTTTAAATCTGGCTACAACACACCCAAAAAGTTCAGTCTTATAAAATATACACTTGGTAACAATTAATCTACAAGTGTAGTGATACAAAGATAAGATACGAACAACAAACAAACTGTGTTTTAGTTCTACAACTAACAGACTTCATTGTGGTGCAGTTTTACTTGTGGGCACATTAAGCCGTCCCTTGCCCCATGTTGTGTCTGCCTTTTAATTGTGGAGTTTTAATTACACAGAGTGGTCTGTGTACATCTGGCCCCTCGGCGATCTAATTCCTTCCTTCCTGTCATGTGACCCTCCGAAGCTCCCCCTGATTGGATTAGGTCATCGGCAGGGGTGATGTTGCCATGACAATTAACGTGATAACAGCCAGGGCGTCGTGTGGTGGTCCACATGCCGATTCATTTAGAGGCTACTGTCTGTTACGTGTACTGAGGTTATTGCTGTGAAGACGTCCATTGATTATGATGAATGAGTGAATTTAATGATAGAAATATATTAATACCAGGTCCTATCTGGCATCATAATATATGGCACCTGTCGTAACATACAGAGTCTGTTGGTATGAACGACATGGACCTCAACGAACAACCACTTTGAAACATGTATTGATTGGTTGCTGTGTGTGTGTGTGTGTGCGTGTGTGGTTGTCTTTGAGGCAGAATGTGCTGCTGTTCCCCACACATATTCCCATGTTCACGGTGGTGAAGGTCCTCTGGTTGTAATGGAGCAAGTGCACATTGAAGTGACAGACAGCGCTCTGTTCTGTTTGCCGTTTGATACATTGAGACGTCACAGTGTCTTTAGTCTCCCTCAGCTGTAAAGAAGTGTTTTTCTTTGTGAAAGACAGACTGAGGTGTCTACTGATGTTTTGAAGGTGTTTCTTCTCCTCAGGTGTTTGATTCTTGCTCTCGTTGGTCTTGTTTGAAGCAGAGGAGCGTTTTAGTGCATGTTTACTGGAGCCTGCATGTGGAGTGTGCACGTGCATGCGCATGAACCGTCCCGTCTCTGCCCTGTTCGAAGGGTGACAACTTTGCTGTGATAGGAAGTCAGTTATTTTGCATGTGAGTGTCAGTGGTTTGCACTGAAATTTTTCCAATATTTATTTTTGTGTGTGCTGTTCATTTTTTGCGCTTATGACAGGCTGTTTGAACACGGGCAGTGGCATGCACCGAATCATCTGTCCCGCCAGGCTTGCCTCAGATTGCTGTGCATGGAGTCCTGTTTAATTAGTACGTGTTGAGTTTGAAGTTACAGCCTCAAAATGCGAGTGGTCTCGGTGAGGGATGGCCTCACCGAGGGAAGCCTCCCACTTCCGAATTCCTACGGTGGTCACAGCAGGCGAAACTGTGCTGTTTTGGTTTTTGCAGGACAGTGAGGGTGCACAGCCACTGAACCTGTCGGCCAAGCCTAAGACATCCGAGAGCAAGTCACCCAACTCCCCCCCAACTTCCCCACAGGTCCCTGCTGCTGCTGCCGCCAAGCTGGGCCCCGCAGGCTCCATGAAGCACAGCGTCGCCCCCTCTAGCATCGGAGGACCGCCAACCAGAGTCAGCTCAATAGGTAGGTGGACTTAAGTATACATCACACACACCACAGAGATAGTTAAATGATAATGTCAGTTAGTACAACTTTTGTCTTGTTTTTGTCCATCATTTCTGTTAGTTTTAATAACAATGATGATGATCAGCCAGTTTGTAATCAAGCCAAAAGTTGTGGCTGATTATCTTAACAGCTTTATTTGGAGGTTAAACCAAAAACTGAACACCCTGCACACAACTATGACAATTACGGTAGGGGCAATGTTGAACAGCTAAACAGCAAGTCACTCTAAAAGTCTAAATGATAATAATTTTAACATTTCAATTTAGTTTCTCCTACAAATAAGTTTGTCTCTCTCTGGGTTTTGTTTAAAACCTGATGGATTGTTTGAGATTGCTTGTGTTTCGTTGTCGTCTTCGCCAGTTCTCAGCAATTAATTTGGCGAACACAGTGTTATTATCGCTGATATGACACACGCACAACAACAACATATTTTATATTTCAACACGCTCTTCTAGAAAACATTTGCAAATCATTCACACAATGACAATGTAGAACATCTTTAAGGAAAACAGTAATAGCTCTGTTGGTAGTGGGGATGACAAGAATAGCGTTTTCCTCGTAGTGTTGCCATTGTTGGTAGTGCCAGTACCATAATCATACCCGGCCATATGCACACATACATAAAATATGACATAAATGAATCACTATTTTGTACTCTTAATCCATTTTTCACGCAACGCTGATAGTTCAAATATTACACATATGTAACAGGCTATAATTAGTGTGTTTGTGTTTTTCTTCCGTGTCGCTATTTGCCTCGGGGCTGCTTCATTGTTATGTGTTTATTAGTGACTGAAAGAGACAGAGAGACATAGGAGTGAGGGGAAGGAGAGAGAGAGAGAAAGAGAGAGAGAGAGAGAGATGGGGATTAACACTTTTTTTTTTTTTTCCCGAGCGATGAAGCGGGGGAATAATAAAGAGAGGAGCGTATGACAGACAGGAGGTATCACCAATGAGATTAGACAAGCCTCTTACATGAGCCAGGACAGCGCAAACAACCAGCATTAATGACACAATGACAGCACACACACACACACACACACACACACACACACACACACACACACTCAAACGCACACAAAGGCTCACACACACACACACAAACACAATCCCACCTCCTCCTCCTATGCAATAGGCAGTTAGTCATTTTTTTCTGACTTATTGACTAATCTCACTGTTTTTCAACAAATCGGCGGATTTAATATCAGATTAGTGGATTTGCGGTCCCAGATGTTTTTTGTTCAGAAAAATGGATTACAGTGTTTAAAGTTTGTGTGTGATCCCTGCTGAATATTTGTGTGCGTTTTGTGTTGCGGATCCCAGTTTTTTTTTTGTCGTAGCTCAGGTCCCATCTGTTGCCACTGGGTTTACCCGGTCACCGGCACATTTGTTATTACAGATCATAGTCGTATTAGGATTCCTGTTACAAGTTCAGCGGGGATAGAAGGGGCAGACGAGTCGGAAAAGAGTCTAGAGGGCGGGCGTTTTGATGTGAGTGAGTGTGCGTCTGTGTGTGTGTGTATTTGTAGGGATGTGTGGGTGACTGGTGTGTTTTGGTTATTTGAATTCAGGCAGGAAGAACAGACATACATAATGCATCCAGTGATACAGTGGAAATTAAAAAGGTGGCAAAATGCTAGTGAGTGATAATTATTACATCCAGCAGTTCTAGAAAAGCATTCATACATGCGTTTTTTTTTTTTTCACTTCAAGTTACATGGAATGATAATTTCAGTATGTTCTTGTTTGGGTGGGACATACTGTAACTTCTGGAGGAACTAATTAAGTCTTTAAGTGCTCAAAAATATTAAAATAAGCTGTAGAAAAACAAACTGTGTTTAATGTAAAGACGCTAGGTTTTGTGTAAAAACTCTAAAGTGTGAAGGTGTGTATGTGATGGATGTTTTATGTGCACTTAATAGGATGTCGTAAAGTAGCCAACAGTTACAAATTGTCCCCAGAGACAGGATTATACAGCGGTTGAAAGGAAGTACATTGACTTAAGTGTTGTACTTATGTACAATTTTACTTCATTACCCTTTGCTCTAACAGATTAAGATTTTACATACCTGTACAAAACATGTGGTCACTTCATAAATAACACTTTTAGAGCTCCACCTCAACCAATTACAACACTGAAATGCTGCATACATGTTAACACATCTGTAATAATAATCTAGTAATATATAAATAATAATCAACATTTTGAATGTGAACAATGACTTTAACTCATAATGGATTTTTTTCTAATTGCTGTTTTTCTACTTTTACTTAAGGATCTCAATACCACCACTGATTATATTAAATGTATTTTTACTTATGTGCTAAATAGATTTTTTTTTATATCTAGTTAATAAGGTCATTTTGACTTTCCTTCTCTTTTCACATACGTTACATCAGTTTTTGTATTGTAATGAAATTAAGCACAGTAATTTAAAAATTGTTATGAATAAGGACAAAACCAATGATCAAGCAAATTGTCTTCCTCACATTGCAGTGTTTTATGGATTTTAGATAATCTGGCTCATATCAGCAGGTAAAAGGATGATGAAACTTCCAGAGTTCATTTAGAGTCAACCTCCGCTTCATGTCTGTATTTGTCCAAATATCGTTCCCCTTTCTGTGTCCCGTCTAACTTCACCTTTCTTTCTTTTTTGACACCTACCAACCCGGAGGCACGTTTCTCTTTCTCCCACTTCGTCTGCCCATCCATCCATCTTCCCATCTCAAACCAAACTGAAGGGCTGTCAGCGCCTGTAACTTCTACCAACATCACACATTTGTCTTTGTCCCTGTCATAAAATACTGCAGCTCCCCCCCCTGTCCTTGCTGCCGGAGTGGTTTTGTGGTCAAAAATGTATTGCGCCTGTCTGTAGAGATTTGGTGCTCAGAGAGACAAAACTTGTGTTTGTAGAGAGAGAGAGAGAGAGAGAGAGAGAGAGAGAGAGAGAGAGAGAGAGAAACAGAGAGACCCTCCTCCCCCCCTCCCCTTCTATCTGGGTCACATTCACTTGTCTGGATGGTTGGCATCGCTGTCAGTTTAAGCAAGACACACACACATACACATTCATGCGCGTAAGAATATCTATCTGTCCCCCCTCCCTCTCTTTTGAGTCCAGATTAAAATTGACTGCCACCCGATTCCATCACCCTCTCCCTCTTCTGTCCTCTCTCGCCCCCCCCCCCCCCCACCACCACCACCACCCTCAACCCCCACCCCCTTTTTGGCCCCGCTCACATCCAGATTTTCCGGTTATGACTTCTGAAAGAGTTCACGGCTCTGTCATTACCAATCTGAAGCTGGTAATCTGGCCTGAGATGGCATTAGCGGTGCGGATTAGCACAGATAAAGGCCCCATAAGCCAGCGGTGGCTCTTTGTTAAGAGCTAACCCAACTGATAGAGCGAGGCGATAGCAGTGCACACATCCACACGCATACACACACACACACACACACACACACAGTCAGAGCAGATGCCTCAGATGCCTCGTCGGCCACTAAGCTGCTGAAATCATACAAATAATAGGCGGCGAAGAGGAGTGGGGGAGATCTGATCTTTGCTTGGCGGTGGGGCAGATGTTCTCGGTCGGGGAAATTAGCTGAACTTTTTAGCCGTAATGAGAGTCATCTGGCCACCTCAAAGTACAACTGTGAGGGTTCAGATGAAAAGAGACAGATCAGATGTGTGTGTGTGTGTATGAGGGAACAGGAAAGTCAAAAGTGAATGTTTTAATGTGATTAAAGGAGATGTCCGGAGGCTGAAGTTTTGAGGCAGTTTGTGTGTGTGTGTGTGTGTTTAAGGCTGAGGGCAGGTGGGGAGGCGGTGGGCTGCTAACAACAAGACTAGCTAGGGGCACGATCTGACTCACAAGCCCAGCTAAACAGTAAAGTGGTCAGTGTTTTTGTGTGTGTGGTGTGTGTGTGTGTGTGTGTGTGTGTCTCGGGGAGAAAGACACACACACACACACACGCCCCAGTAAAGTCCCCTCATCAAGTGTATGTTAATGTCTTTACCTCATGGTTCAGGGGAAGATTTATTCTGGATGAAAACCTCCTGCCAGAATCCCAAACATAAACACACACACTCATACATTCATTTTCTCTCCCAAGCTCGACCGTAAATGTAAATTGCTATTCCAAATTTCCTTCCTTATTTAAAAAAAAAAAAAAAAAAATACACTTAAAGTACAAATACAGGAGATAAAGGCACTCAACATGAATTACATCCTAATTTCTCTCATTGCTGATGAATATGCAAAACCAAATTAATTGCCGTCCTCTCTCTGTCTCTGCCCACCCCCCCGTCCCTTCCTTGTCCACTGCTCTTCTTTCTCTATCCGTTGACTCAGCAGACTTGTTGTCGTCGCTGTCCTCTGGCGCCTACCTGAACGACCACGAGGCGGTGACCAAGGCCTTCACCGAGGCCCGGCAGATGAAGGAGCAGCTGAAGAGAGAGCAGCAGGTGCTGGACGCCAAGGTGGCCGCAGTCAGCAACCTCGGCCTCAACAACGGACGCTCTGACAAGGTAAAGCGTCAACACTGACTGTATTTAACAGGACACGGTTTCAAATTGTGTTGTAAGCTCAGCGACAGGCGACAGTGTGTGACGACTGCCACGAAACATTAAAGGCGCTACAAAATACGAGCTGACCAATGTGACCTGTGAATGAAATATAGTGCGATTTTTATGAATTGATTTCTGTTAAAATGCTGCAACTACAAATTACAATATTATGATTTTTATGTCAAATGATTTACACTCGTCATCAGTAGTTAACAAACTAAAGGGAACGCATGCAGCTCCTCACAAATAAGAGCATTTTATCTCAGGTAAAAAAGTACAACAGAATCCAAAGGTCTAAATTCAAAAGTATCCCCAAAATGCAGGAAAAAAAGTCTCCAAAGTCATCACACTGACGCTGTGCCATCTCATTGTCAGTGTGTAATAATTTGTCTTGCCATATGCCATGCCTACTGCACTATGTAGGAGGTAAATCGGTGTACAATGTGCTCACTGAAATGTGTTGAAGCTAAACAGGGACAGATAAGGTAAAAACCAGAGGCGTCTCAGAGGTAATGAGTGTGTCTGTAAGGCACACTGCAGGGCTATGTGCACGTATGCGTGTGTGTGTGTGTGTGCGGCGGAGAGGAGCGTCGAGGAGACGGTAATGTGAAGTGACGGTGCCGGCTTCTCGGCAGCGTGGCTAAATTGTGGTTATTTGTTAAACACATCGGGAGTCAGCTAGTGCACGCGCGAGCACACACACACTGCTTGAAGCATCTGCACCGCTGACATTCAACAGCTCTATTTGTCTCTTTCTTCCTTTTTTTTTTTTTTTTTTTTTTTTACTCTCTCATTTGATGCGTTTCAAACAGTCAAACCCACACTGATCTATCTATAATTCAACATAAACCAAAGTCTATTGTACTATATGTAGTAATATACTGTAGATAGGTACAGCCTAATAGCCATTGAGATTAACACCAAGGAGAAATGAGGGAACATCAAAGGATTTGACTGTTTTTCAGGAATACGTGAGGACATTTTACAGCTTGTTGCACACTTTCATTGCATTAAACGGAGACAATAAAGAGCATTAGTAAAATACTCCTACCTAATTTTATTGCACATTCTTTGTCATTTCTTGTTAAATGGCTGACTGTTAACCTATAGGATTTAGCTTACGAGGTGAAAAAGTGGTTTTCATTTCATTTTGGCTCATCCTCTCATCAATTTCATACCATTTATAATGGTCAATACTATTAAAGAATTTTGTCAGCCTGATCCAGGAATATATTTTTCTCAGGAAATGTATTTTCTCATGTAAAATAAAGAATAGAAAAGGTGTTTTGTTTCTTTTGGAAGTAGTGTTAGATACACTAAAAAGCTATTAGGATGGATTCCTTTTTTAATTATAGACTTAGAATTTCAGATATCTTTTTTTTTTTTTTTTTTTGGAAAAGCGTGACTCTTTCTCAGCTTTCGAAGCCACGCGCTGACGCTGACTTCTGTTTTCCACGGCCCTTTGGCTTTGTGTTGCGTGAGTGTGAAGCCGGCGAGCTCTCAGCGTTCAGATACAACAGTGTCATCTCTGACACACTCAGAGGATTAGTTTTGTCGCTACTTTGTGTCTTGGCTCGAGTGTCAGCCATTCAATCCACTTTTCTCATGGACTGTACTGGGGCTTAATGTCAGACTAGGCTGACATCCACTCTGTCTCCCTGTTCAGCTCTGTCTCTGCCACACACACACACACACACACACACACATACTGCAAAAGCCCTTTGTAACATCATATTGAATCTTAAAATGTGTGAGACATATTTTGTGCTCTTTTTTTTCTTCCTGGAATGAGGTTTGAATGAAGCTTGTTTGAAATGAAGAAAATTCTTTTAAAATATTTTTACATTTTTTACATACAAAATGACAAAAAATCATTCCATCTCACTGGCAGATTATTGTTAATTTATTAAAACAAAATAAATTAAAAATAAAATACTTTTTAAATGGCAAAAAAAAAAAAACAGAACATTTTCCACAATGTGTCTGGCTTTTATTCTCCCTCTCCCCTCTCGGTCTTTTTAGCCGTATTTATTCCAATCTGGGGGGGAAATTATCTCTAACAATTAAACTCTGTTGGACTAAAAACAGAGAAAATGCATTTCATTATCATTCTGCCCTCCCTCCATCCAGCCAGCCAGCTTGCCAGGGTCACATGTAAATGGAGAGGGACACTTTTTGGAAGGTTGTTTTAGAAGACGACAGTGTTTTCGGTAGTGCTCCTAATCGTATAATTATACTGTAAAATGCTGGCGCTGCTGCACCGCCGTGTGTTTGTGTGTGTGCGCCGACAGTCAGGTTCTAGAGTAGAGTGTGCCGGCTGCTTGCATTAAGCATGTAAATGCTCAGTAAATCAGCCTTTTATTGGTTGTAATAAATACCCAGGGGGCCGTACGGCGTGGCCTCGCTCTCGTCGGCGCTGCGCTCTCTCGTTCTCTCTCTCTCTAATGCGTCGACCCTCGGGGGCCTCTGCAAGAGAGAGGCAAGCCGCTGCACTCCACTCTCGCAGGTGGCTGCCAGGAGTCGCCACACACACACACACACACACACACACACACACACACACACATAGAATATACAGTATACACACACAACAGTAAACACTCAAATAGGACTAAATGTAATCAACATTCTTGCACATGCAAACACACATGCAGATGTGTATCCAAGCATGCAGGCGCACAGCACTCTAACAATTTGATGTTGACATTACCATTTCCACATTTTGACATCGAAACAAACTGTCTCTCTACTGAAAACGCTGCTGTTTTTTTTTTTTTTCTGCTTTCTCCATGTTTCGATCCATTGATAAAAATTATATTTATTTATTTATTGAAGATTATTATTACTGAGATTCATTCATTCTTTGGTTACGTCTGTCAAGGAGTTTATATATCTTATAAAAAAAACATTAGACATCTGAAGGGGAATGTTAACCGAGTCAGGAAATCCATTTAAATTCAACGATATGTTTAGGTGTAAAAGGAAACTAGACAATTGTTCGGCATCACTGCAGGTCTGTGGTTTCATTCATTCACGTATTGACAGTCACTGACTCACTCGCTGACCGACTGCAACTGTGAACTGTTTGTGTTGTTCAGGACAAGGCTGCCTTGGAGAGTCTGAGTCAACAGTTGAAACAGCAGGCAGAGGACAAGTTCAGCCACGCCATGCTGGACTTCACCATGAGCGGAGACTCTGACGGTAAGCACGCGCACACACACACACACGCACACACACACACACTCATGTATGCAGTCATGATGGTGAGAATTACTGTGTGGTTTGTAAATTGCAAGGAAGAAGGATGTGATTCTTCTTGCAAATACTGTGATATATTTATTGGACAGGCTGTAATGGGAATTTTTTTTTTTTTGTAAAGCACCAGTTGTTCATCTTTATTTTTAATTTATTTGACTTTTGCCTGACTCTCCTCACACCCTTCCTCTCATCTTTTCCGCCTCAGGCTCCCCCAGCGTGTCAGACTCCAGGATATTTCGGGAGGCTCGGGGTCGTGGCAGCAGCGAGCCGCACATCAAACGGCCGATGAACGCCTTCATGGTTTGGGCCAAGGACGAGAGGAGAAAGATTCTCCAGGCCTTCCCCGACATGCACAACTCCAACATCAGCAAGATCCTTGGTAAGCTATCCCGCCCCCCTTTACACACACACACACACACCATCAGTCCGCCGCTTTGAGTGACATGATCCTTTATCCTCCACCTTTACATCTCAACCCACCGCTGCATGTGTGCAACCCGAGCGAGAGGGAGATGCATGTATTGCCGGGATGTATTTCCTCACTTTCTCACACAAACGCACGCTCGCAGTGATTTCCTTACAAGCGGTGGCATCGTGTAAGCGGCTGTTAATGAACGGCTGGGGAGAGCACGGCTCCGACAAATGATGATATAATTCATTATGCATTAAACAAGCAGCGCGAGGCCGTCTGACATTTCCCCCGGACCGCCGGGATCGGCCCTGACATTTTAAAGAGCTCCTAAGCGTTTTATAACACAGGGAAATCTGGTTTTAATAAGCCTCCTCTCTCTCATTCTCTTTCTCTCTCCCTCTCTCTCTCTCCCTCTCTCTCAATTGCTAACAGATCGCAGAACAGAGAGAGAGAGAACAGCCAAGTGCTGACAGCTTTAACCCATTAAACATACAGTAGTCAAGTGCAAATTCAGACCAGATATGAAACACACAAGGGGAAGACATGCTGAAGATTACACCCACACACACACACATACATAC
This sequence comes from Thunnus maccoyii, assembly GCF_910596095.1. Classification (NCBI taxonomy): domain Eukaryota; kingdom Metazoa; phylum Chordata; class Actinopteri; order Scombriformes; family Scombridae; genus Thunnus; species Thunnus maccoyii. Next base: position 8,240,243 of record NC_056555.1, read on the forward strand.
ACACACACACACACACGGGGGCCTGATACTACAAATCTATGAGCAGAAACTGAACTGAGAGAGGTGACAGCAGGTTAAGTGAAGTCCTCATTAGTTTCGATGAGTACCTGTCGTCCTCGCAGCTCTGCTCATTAACCTCGTTTTCTCTTGTTTTTTTTTTTTCTCTTTCCGGGTGAGCCCAATCAACTTCCACCGCCATCTCTGTGTGTGCGTGTGTTTGTGTGTAAGCGTTCCTTAAATGCTGTCACACGTGTGACGGTATGCGCATGTGACATGGGGTCACGCATGCCGAACACACATTTGTTCCTCGCACACAATGTAATCGATCTCCGCGCGGGACACACATGCTCAATTTAAACCACATCTTCAAACTGATTTTTATCATCTTGCTCCTACAAAATGATCATAACCCTCCTTTAATGATTTATTTTTATGTTTACTGCTTTGCTGTTATTTTTTCATACTGTGCTTGTATTACATTTGCAGCCGTTTTTAATCTCTCTCATGTTCCTCTGTTGTGGAAAGCTCTTTGTAGCCGTTTTTCCGAAGAAATACAGAAGCGAAACTGATCATTATAATCATTAACAATGTGTTCCCTTCTCCGTCCAGGCTCACGCTGGAAAGCCATGACCAACCTGGAGAAGCAGCCCTACTATGAGGAGCAGGCCCGTCTCAGCAAGCAGCATCTGGAAAAATACCCGGACTACAAGTACAAGCCGAGGCCCAAACGCACCTGCCTGGTGGACGGCAAGAAGCTGCGCATAGGCGAGTACAAGGCCATCATGAGGTCCCGTCGACAGGAAATGAGACAGTACTTCAGTGTGGGGTAAGGGAACTGTAAGAGGAACACTGTGCGGGACAGTTTGTCAGAAGATGGCAAATAGTTTTTAGACATTAGTGGAATTTAATATTTGATATTCATATTCTCATGTGCACATATGTTGCATTTACAGTTTTACTTTATCTAAATTAACGGGATTTTTTTTTTTTTTTTTAAATAAGTAAAACAGTTTCAAGTTAAATTTTTTCTTACAAAATTTCCTGTTTTTGATGTTTGTTGTCATTTCCTTTTTTCAATAAGCATTGCCAACTAACAAAAGCTCGAGGACAGTGGTTCCCAACCCGGGGGTCAGGACCCCTGCAAGGGTCGCAAGATAAAGATGAACAGTCGTGAAATGGTTAAGAGGATAAAAAGCTGAAAAAGACATTTCTGCAACAATAACTTTTGTTACTTTTGTCAGAATTTCACCTAATCTTTGCTTTTTTTCTTGATAATTACTTGATCGTTGTACATCTCTCACCTCTTTGCCTCAAAAAGAAATAAAAGACACTTTCACTTTTTTCTGGTGACAACCTGTAAACATATTCAATTGGTGACGTGGTTGCCAGGGGTAACCAGACAAAAAAAAGTTTAGGAACCACTGCTTAAGGAGACATTGAAGTATTTCTCATCCTCAGAAGTAGAATTGTCTAAGGCTTCAGTTTGAAACTATCACAGGGGCTTGAACGCTGCCTTTCATGTAGTGAAATACTTCTCCCTCTCTGTGCATCACAGGCAGCAGGGTCAGTTGCCCCTGTCCTCAGCAGGCGTGGTCTACCCAGGTGCCCTCTCCATGGCGGGAATGCCGTCACCCCAGATGCCCTCAGAGCACTCAAGCATGTCCAGCAGCCCCGAGCCCAACGCCAACCACCACCAGACCCCGCACATGGCTGGCCTGAAGGGGGACGAGCCTCGCATAAAGGAGGAGGAGCTACGGCTGGACGACAGCAACGGCGACGTGTACGACGACTTCGACTACGAGGACGAAGAGGCTGATTACGCCAGCGATAACGAGAACCATATCACCCAATAGGACGGCGTGAGAGCCGCCTACTTTTTAAGCCAATCACAGCTGGTTAATCCCACAAAATCCCAAACCCACCAATCAGGAAGAAAACCTCCTCTTTTGCCAATCACCCTGAGTCCCAATTTCACAAAACCCGCCACCCTTTCTCCCTCTTGACTAACACGGACTCTGTTCTCAGAGCCAAATCCCTCCCACTGGAGTCCTGATACCAGCATCTGATCAATCAACTGAAGCACAGGACCTGTCACTCACACTGACTGTTACACAAACTGGAGTCTGGGAGGAAGAGACGACTAAGCCAGCTCTGAAGCTCGCTGAGGAATATTCAAGTACTACTGCAAGAGTCTGATACCGAGGCGAGTGTAATGCCACGAGTGAGGAGAAATAAAAATCACACTCAGAAAGCAACCTTTTAGACCCGTTTGTAAACAAGGAGACATTTTAAAATTAAAAACGCAACAGTGGACCTGTCAAAGGCGAACAGATGACACTTTAAGATGGCGGACCTGTTTATTATCAAGAGACACTTTTAAAAAAACAGCTTTTTTTGTTCTTGGTTCTATAATATTCTCACTCAGGTACACGGTGCCAATAAGTGGCTTGTGAATGTGATTTGTTGTTTTTGTGCTACAAGTTTGAATAATAATAGAAAAAAGAGACATTTCTTTTTTCCCCTTTTGTTGTAAAGCACCTGAAAGACATCAGACATGTTTATTTTTAACAAAAAGATATCTTTTTCTTCGACCTCGCAGTGTGCTGTCAGCGGTTCCCCCTTTTTTTCTCTGTGTTTTTGTGACTGCCCGCTCCCCACCCCCCTTGTTCACAATCCTATGGGACGGTCCAGCCAGGACTGACCACAGCGTGGACTGTCCCGCGTCGAGGGATTTTTCAGGGGTGGGGAAGGGGAGTCTCTCTGGCGTCACGGAGCAGAAACGAAAGCGCTGTGTTGTGAGACAATCCACCAGTTTTTCTTCTGGCTCCGTCCCCTCTATCTTGATCTCGTCCAGGGCAGAACAGCAGTACGACTTAGCTTGAAACATCCGACAGTGTGTGCTGTGTGTACTCATTTATTGGGCGTTTGCACATGTGTGTAAAATCTAGAGAAAGAGGCAAAAAAAAAAAAAAAAAAAGGAAAAGAAAGACAGGCAACTCTTACTGCTGCTGTTAACTGCTATATACGACACACGCATATAAACACACACAACTGTTGTTATGTCCCCCAGTGTTTTCCTGCTCCCTCCAATTAACGTCGTCCTGCTGTCCCCAGTGGGCGGAGCCGAGGTGAAGTCAGCCAGTCAGTGTTTCTGTTTGTATTTGAATACTGTATTTTATTATTTCTCTTCAAACTGCCTCTAGTCTAATATTATTAACAATAATTATAAGGATGGTCAGCGTTTCCTAAGTTTAGTAAGTTATGTACAGTATAATTTATTTTTCTCCTCTTTATCGGGTTTTTATGACCATATGAAACTATGACAGTCAATGAAACATTATTCTATTTAGCTGGTAGGTATTTAGATCTAAACAAAAAGTTGTCATTTTACCTTGCTTTGTTTTGCATTACTTTGTTCCCTTCTTTTTTGATGCGTTCGTTTTGTATTAATCCTGCGGAGGGCGGGCGGGCGGAGTCAGGACAGCGAGCTGGACTGACAGACTCGACGCAGCCCTCCTCCGAGCTGAAAACGTAACCTTTTCATGTCCAAACCCATTTCTAAGAAGCACTCAGACTCTGTGCAGTCAGAGAAAAAGAAGAACATGATTTTTTTTTTTTTTAAATTGTTATTATAATTTTATTTGTAATGGTTATTATAATGTATAATGTGAAGTTTCCTCTCTTTAATTTTGCCTTTTTTTTTTTTTTTTTTTTGGGAAATCAGTTTTTATCACTTTTGGAAACTGTTTTCTGTGAACAAAGAGTCCCGTCCCCGTTTACTAGTTTGGCCGCCCCACCGAGACACAGTGGAACATCTTTGGCTTGGATCCACACACACAACACACACACACACACACACACATAAATGCACACACACAATCACTAACACACACATTTAAAATGAAGAGATTATCATGACAACCAAACGAATCCTATGCTGTCCTTTTTCTGTTTCTTGAAATCTAGATTTCTAGATTTCAAATCCTGTACATATGTTTTGTTTTTGTGAGAGCAGTGATTTCTTTTTTTTTTTTTTAATCATAGGAAAGCAGTGTTTACTATGATCCACCAAGGATGTTCCACTGTGTGTGTGAGATAGAGAGAGAGAGAGAGAGAGCGAGAGAGAGAGAGAGAGAGAGAGAGAGAGAGAGGCGACCAGGCGGATCAACAGTATCTTTAAAGTCACTTCTCATCAGGAGCCCTTTGCTTTGTTTTAGCTCCACGCGATGCTACAGGAGCCATGACTACTCTTCAGGTGTGCTGTCACATAGTGATCCCCACGTTTCACAATCATCCTCGCTATAGATGTTCGCTACATGCCACATAATGAGCCTCTTAATTTTTGCTGTATAGTCACCCCTGTTATCACACCATGGTTCAACCCGATGCTGGAGAGAGGGGACTAAGTGGATCAATCCATTTTTAGGGTATCCGGGGGGTGGGGGGGGGCATTAAGATGTCAATCATCCCTGCTGGCAAGGTCTGTCCCCATATCAAGACAATGAAGATGATGATGATGATGATGATGATGATAATGATATTATTTAAGACAATCAAAGTCATGAGTGGAGCTCAAAACAAAGTAAGAATTATTACAAGTTAAAAAAAAATATCTTACCATCTCAACTTGAAAAATCAAGAAAGATAATTATGTAAATATAACATAGAGTTATAGATTTATATTTTGTTCATAACACAGTGTAATATAAGTTGTATATTTCTTTTTTCTCTCCCTCTGTCTCTTTTATTGATGTTATCCATGCCACAGAAAAGCAGGAGTCGCAGTACTCTCACAAAAAAAATGAAGAAAAATATCAAAGAAATAAAGAAAAACAAGAAAAAAAAAAAAAAGCCGTGGGCTGCCACCACCATCTGTTCTAAGTTCACTTTTTTTTCAGTATTACTGCCAGACAAGGCTCTAATAAAGACAGCAATGTGTTCAGTAAAACTTCTGCTGGTCCTGGTCACTTCTTTGCTCCACGCACACGTTCACACAATGGCTTTACAGTTCCAACACAGTCACATAAACAGACACGTATACACTGCCATGTCCTTCTTTTCACAAACATGCAACAAGACTTAGTGAATGCATCTACACTTGTTTATGTGATTTTAATAAAATCAGAAAGATAAACGGGTAGATTTGCACAAACTGTTAGACTTATATTAGATTTTGAAAGGCATTATGAGGTGATATACAGTAGAAATCTAATTCAAAGTGCTGCTGCGCTATTTTACACCTGTGTTTTCTTCAACATTTCTTTCCGTCCGCCACTCGGTGACACAATGTGAGCCATCATGGCGGTGGCACTGGCCATGTGTCGCCGAAAAAATTCAATCATCTCTATAACAACGTGTTAATTATGCTAAGTCCACCTTCTTGCCCCTCCAATCAGAGGGCCAGCTGGGAGGCGTGGAGCTGAATCATGGCCCGTTAGCAACCTGATAACCTAATTAAGTACAACAAGGGACACGCGAGGAGAGGAGAGGAGAGGAGAGGAGAGAGGAGAGGAGAGGAGAGGGGGGGTGAGTGATGAAATGTGTGTGTGCGCAACTCACAAAAAAAAAAAAAAAAAAAAGGGGGGGGGGGGGGGGGGGGGGGTGAGACTGTGTGCACTCGTCTTGCTATAAGCTCCGTCAAAGCGCCTGATACCAGATGCACATGCTGCTGACAACCAATTTAAAAGCAAATCTTTAATTGATGCTCAGTTAAGGATGTTCGGGATGTTCATTCCCCCACTTTCAAGGGTTAAAAAACACAAAACCCCACTCAGTGTGCCCATTTAAATGCTGTCCCCATCTGTGTCCATATGTTCCCCCAATCAACCCCCACCTCCCGGTCCGACGCTCTGCGCATGAAAACAGTTAAATGCACTCAGAGGAGATGATTTTACGTGCTTTGCTAATTACCATAGTTCCACACACAAAAAAAAAGCCCTTTGATGCAATAAAGAGGCGCGATGGGGGCAGATCCACAACTCCTACGGTAAGTGAGGGACTTAGTTGTTCTCTGGGCGTTGTGAATTTTTCAGTGGCAGCCTGGAGGTAAAAACCTGAGAAAAGGTTTATGTGTGAATAGTTGAAGAGCAAGAAGAGGGGATGCAGATTTTCTTTTTCTTTTATTGTCAGCAGTAAATGGAATGCTGGAGGAAGCAAACAGTGGCTAGACCCACAGATTAAATCACACACACACACACACACACACACACACACACACACACACACACACACACACACCCTAAGGTGTACTGTAGGAGTTGGCTCAGCTTAAACCACAATGATCCACTGGCTATTTCCATCACAATAGTTGAGACAAAGGAATGAAAACTATTACAGTGGGCACATATTTACATTTGAATGCCTGTGCCGTATTTTCTGTGCCTGTGATTTAACTTTTTCTGCTTGTACAGATCCGTGATATCTCGAGAGCAAAACTATTTGAGAGTTGTGCGTGTGTTCATGAATGTCACGCACTTATATTTGTTGTGATGCTCGCGCCTGTGCGCATGTGTCTGGGCGAACGTGTGACTTTGAGCAGGGCCCTCTCTGCACCGGCTGGTTGAAATATGCAGTTTTCAACCGTGGGTGTTTGGAAATTGAGTGAAAACGATGTCACATTAATGATTTAAAGTCGGTAATAGGATGTGCTGTGACGCTGAGCCGCCAGCTAAGCTGAGTTTAAGGCTCCGGCGTTAATGTATTCATGAGGAGGAGGGATTACACAGAGACAAGAGCAGCTAGAGAGCTGAGTGCAGCAGAGCAGCCGGGGCCAACAGGCCTGCTAGATATTATATATAACTACATTTATACTGCGTGAGTACATGTTTCACAATGCAGGAGGTAGGACTACACACACACACACACACACACACAGAGTATTGTAAAGCTGCAGAGTGGAATTAAAAAGAAGAAAAATGAGCCAAGAGGCTTACAGAAAAAAATGCTTGATATTAGAATTATATTTGACATTACAGCAACGAAAAATAATAAATAACAATGTTATTTATTATTTTTTACTGATGAAAAGAATGCTCTCTAAATGTATGAATGACTTTAAAAATAAAAGATCTTTTGAGACAATACGAGTGGAACAGGACAAACAGCACACTGACATTAACTTGACAATCTGAAATCCAAAGCAAGCACAGTTTAAATATAGTTTAATATCAAAAACTAAAATGTAAGAAAAGCCTGAGAAACTAAGTTCTCTACTTTAAAAATATAATATTATTCAGTTGATTCTAGTAGCAAACAGAATAGCAAAAAAGATTACAATTACATATTAATTCTAGCCCCAAAAATGACATACTATTACAAATACATGTTTATCTGGTGGTGCCGTTTCTTTGATTCCGGCAGCCCTGTTAATCCCCTGTCTAACACGCTAATGTATACACAAACTGCAGCATCATTAAAACAGGGAAAGGCGATCATAAAAGTCTCATAAAAATGATTTCAGCAAAGTACTTAAGCTGCAAAAAATTTCAAATATTTCTTCAAGTCGTTCCTCATTTCTCAAACGATGTTAAAAAAGTGAGGAGGGCTGTGTGTCCGGCCGTTAATATTAGGTGGTTGATACTTTAAGAGTCCATAAAATAATCCCATATCAGAAAGTGCCTGCACTCAAACCATAAAATTAAAGTAACACGATGCTGTGAGGGAAAATAAAATATAAATATGCAAGCATATGGTATATTAAATATATATATTTTTTAGCATTTTGGCAGACGGCCACCCAGTTACTTTATTTTCCAGGATTTAAGTGTGAGTGTGTAGTTTTACGCGAAAGATTAATGTGTGACAGTTCACATGTAGCACATGTCACATTATCACATGACAGCACTGCTCCGTCCTTGTGTCTTTTAGATACAAACATGACAAATTACGTTGTATCTGGCATCTGTTGTTTCTGGAGGGGTGAAAGATTGACTCAACACAAGACGAGGAGGGAAAAGAAAAAAAAAGAAAAGAAAAGAAAAGCGGTAGAGTGGCCGATGACCGAGCAGATATTAGCTGTAATCACGGGTGTGACTTCCTCTCTTCTCACCATAACTTCATCCACTTCCTTCAGTCAGGTTTCAATAAGCAAAGTAATCAGCGTGACACGAGACAAACAATCACAAAGCGCCGTCAGTGTTTGAGCGACGGGCCTAATGTGACAGATCTGAGAGCGGCGGCGTGTGAGGGACAGGCGTGGCACGCGGTGCAACAGCGAGGCCCGCGGGCTGATCCCCGATCAAGACTGGGAAACTGGCTCGACGCCTGTGACACGTCGCCCCTCTGCTCAGACGCCACTCTCACATGAAAAACTCACCGGCTGCAGCGGCGGTGGCGGCAGCTGGCCTACTTTTCACCCCTCTCTCCCTGTCTGTCCCCATCAAAATATATCTTATTTTTAATTTCCCTTCATCTATCTAGCCTGTCCGTGCCTTGATTGTGGTTTTCTCAATGATGTGTGCTCACTTCTTTTAGTCAGAAGCCTTCCTGTCTGTTTGCTGCCTTTTTTACTTTCCTTTCTTGTCCCTTTTGTTCACCTTTGACCTCAATGGTTTGAGTTTTCTTCCTGCAGAAACATCACACTACATAAAATTTGTGAAAATCATTGAACTACACATTTACAAAACTTTTTTGTGATTTGGAAGAATGATCCAAGAATTCAAGGCTGAGTGGATGTGACAGACTATCAAAGTTTTACACTGTTTTGCTTGCTTATTTTGAAGTGGCAAATTGACATTTATGTAACAGTCTCATAAAAACATAATCGTGATATAACGAATAAGAAGAGTGGAAATGATAGATCCTGAGATGTTAATGTGTAGGTGGGCCGATCACACAAGAGCCACAAAACTTTTCACGGCAAACTTGAAAACATGATGTTGTTTGCTGAGCAGCAGTATCAAAGCGAGATAAAAAAGCCCGTGGGTGCTTTAACGTCATTCCATGAAATATATATTTTTTTGAGACAAGAAAAAAAAAACCTGTAAAACTGTTATTTTCTCTCCCCATCAACACCCTAATGCACACATGCAAATATTATGCTAATAGTATGTTAATTGGTGAAGTAGCTGCAAAGCAGCCCTGCTGTTCAAATGACTGGTGAGAAAATAGGTGGGGTCAGTCGCAAGCTGTAAAAGCAGCTCCAACACAAATAAACAAAACCCTCGGGGATTAACAGAACAAGGGCCAGTGATAAACGGATGAGAAGAGAGACAGGGAATACAACAGGCTGTAAGCGAGGGGACAAGGGAAACAGCTCAGGGATATGGAAATACGGAGAAGCAGAGGGACATGGGTAAAAGGAATAAGTGGAGGAAGAGGGGTAAAAGGGGTTTATGTGGGAGACACGGGGATTAAACAGGGACACGGTAAGGAATAAGAAACAGGACAGAGGTAAAACAAATAAGGGTAAAGAAGGCAGAAAGGGAGACATTAAAGGGAAAAGGAAAGGAGTAAAAGGAGGAAGTAGATAAAAGGATAAAGAAGTAAGCAGTACAAAAGGAGTTAGGAATAAGAAAGAAGAAAAGAATAAGGACAGATTAGTATATGAGTGGAGGAAAAGGGAGAGAAACAATTAAAGTTCCTCATGCGAGTTTTAAATCGTAAAGGGAATAATAAGTAAGAAGGGATATAGATGTGAGGGTCAGAGGGAGAAAATGAAGGAGTGAAGACTAATAAGAACAGAAAGGATGAAATTTTGTCGTCTCTGTATGGGGGAATAACTGTCAACCTGCTGAAATCTCTCACCAGACATCATCATCATCATGTTGTCTCGGAGGGAATTACTCCGTCTAAATATACTGTAAAACACATTGCAAAAAACTTCCAGCACTGCTCCCGAAAAGGAGACTCAGACTACCAAATATTTTTGTCTGTCAAGATCGATAGGCAGTCACAGAGTCATACATTCTTGCCGTGACTTGGCCGAGAGACGTGGAAAATGACACATCGGACCCTGCCGTCTTTCCTGACTTGCACACATACGTAGGCGCTGGAAAGAGCTCGCCAGGGATCGACTCCACTGTTCCTCCTGACACCACCGAGAACTAATGGATATGTATGAGAGCTAATAATGCTAATAAAACATCATTCCTATTTTGCATTGCCATGTTTACAGTTGTGCAAACTGGGCGAGAAGAAGCAAAAAAAAACAAAAAACATGCTAGAGTCTTTATCAAGTGTTTCAGATGCAGACACCTTATGCATAACAGTCACTTCTGAGGTCACAAAGGTCACCGACGCACACAATACAACATCAAAGAATACCCTCACATTCAGGAGATGCATCTGTCAGAAACAATTGATATGGAAGATGCTGGTGAGGTAACACAAAGCGTACCATAATATTCAGGATTGCAGGGGTTATAAAGTTCAAAGATATATAAAGTACAAACAAGTTCTGGGAAATTCTTCTACACAATTATCAAGAGATTCATGAAGTCTGTTTGTCCAAAAGGAATTAAACTCTCCATACCCCATGTTGCAACATATAATTGTTTGGTGTATTGAGAGTTATGAAACATTACAGTAGGAACACCCTAAATAAATAAAGCACCCTATCATTTTCTGATGAATCTGTCAGGGGCTTTATAGCGCCAGGCCTCCAGTGCCTCTGGTTGTTTCCTGAGTGTAGCGTAATGTGTAAGTGCTCAGCGGGGCCTGGCAGGAACAACGCTATTTGGAAACTGTCAGTGTCCGCTCCATGCCAACCAGCCACAAGATACCCCCCCACCACCACCACCACCCCCCCTCCTCCCCTCAAACCTCCCGAAAAACATCCCCTCTGGAACTTCAGTGGCTGCCAGTTTCTCAGACAGCCCACCGCTGACCCCTTCAGGCCAGGAAACTGTCGTCCAGCCAAGAAGCCAAAGAGCCCACGGGCCCCTCTTCTCTCCCCCCCTTCCCCACCCCCCCTTCAGTCTCTAAGATGGCTGTGTTGGCTGCTCACTCAGGCCTGGGAAAGAAAGGCAGAGAGACACAGAAATCAAATGAGGAAAGGGAGAAAGAGAGAGAGAGAGTGCTCAAGTTTGCATTTTTAATTTGATCGCCTCGTCACTTCATTTTGCTCCAAGATTAAAAAGCCCACTTATTCCTCTCTTTGCTTTGGATTTTTCCTCTTTTTTTTTTTATTAATATGATAAGGATTTCCCCAGTGTGCAGACGCCACAAGCCACCAGCAGACAGCCATGTGTCCTGACAGTTGACTTTGAATCAAAGTTGAGATTAACTTGATTTTGCCAGCTTTGTTTTTCTGTTTATTTTTATTTTCAGACAAAAGGTTACAGGAAGGTTGCACGAAAGACAAACTGCCCTCTTGGTTGTCGTCACATATTTGTCCACCCTCCTTTTGTGTCCCCTCTCGTTGCAACCAAATATGACCAGCTGGCTCTATCTCGCTGCCCCTCTCCACCCCACACACCCCACCCCCCCGGGCCCTGTGCCGGAATTGTTAAGACTTTCTCGTTTGGGACAAATCCAGGACGATCCAGCCGCAGTGTGGTAGGGAGAGGGAGAGAGAGAGAAACACACAGGAAAAGAGAGACAGGAAGAGACGTGATAGCGGAGGGATTGTCGGTTTAAAGTTTAAACTTCGAACAGCTGCTGTAGCGCGAGGGTCAGAGGGATTTCCTGGATGGAGGTGTCCTAATGGCTTGGTGTTAATATGAATTCATAGACGACCCATTAGCGCCCTTCGCTAACCCACCACCTCCTCCTCTTCCTCAGCCCCACCATAATGGCCCTGGCTCTGGCCGCTAGTCTGCATGCAGCGGATATAGCATGGATTTATTCTGATGTTCCCAGGGATTACACCCTCAGTGAGCTCTGTATTATGAGTAGATTTAGGCCCATAACTCCTGAAGATAAGGGGGGATTGGGGCGATTGTTTAAACGGCATGTTAGCCATCATAGCTGTGACACAGGGCAGACTGTGTGTGTGTGTGTGTGTGTGTGTGTGTGTGTGTGTGTGTGTGTGTGTGTGTGTGTGTGAGAGAGAGAGAGAGAAAGATTCAGGACAAAACGTTCAGAGTATTGATGTTCATTGAAATTCCAATCCAATCTCATTCACAACACTATTCTGAAATGCTTTAAATGAATTCAAATGAATGCTTTATGTAACTGAAATGCTTTTTGGATAATGAAAAGCTTTTGGTAGCATTAATCAAAAGGGAAATTCCACCGATTATGCACAATCGGTGGAATTTATTTTCACATCGTCGCTTTGGTAGGGTTTCAACCGTTTCATGAAAGAAGAAATGTTACAAAATGATAGATTGTACAATGTAAGCAAAATTGTGGTTCTTTTTTTAAGAGGAAAAGAAGAGTCATTTGAAAAATTAATAGTACTTTTGCACAATGGATCTGTGGAATATGTGCAATATTGGGTTACAGAATTCGAATAAAGGAGTTTCAAACTCTGAATCGGACCCAGTATGATCCAAATCTATTTTAATTTAAGTCATTTCCCAAACTGACAAGCATGTAATAAAAGCTATTTACAATGATAAATTGTAGCACAAAACTGAAACAACTGTTTCAAGCCAAAGAACGATGCAGTTACAGAGAGACATCCAGTCTTCCTGATGTCCCGTTGGTTTCCTGGACATAAATTTGGAGCTCCGGCATGCTGCTGCTCGACAGATGTGTGAGTTCTGGTATTGTGGTCGGAGCACAGTGTGGCTAAGCAGCCCTGTGGTGAGGCTCTTTACAAGGCCTCAGGGACAACTGAGAGACCACTCTGACCACAAAACACAGCTCCATAAACACAGTCAGAGAGCCTGACTTCGGCAGAGGACGGCCAGCACACGGAGCCAAGGACCGGAGGTCTGTGGGATAGCTTCACTCACGACGACTAAGTGTCTCACAGTGGAGCTTTTAGTCTGTGACATGGATGTCAAGGTTTGTACTGATGTTCAAAGTTGCATTCAGCATGTTTTCATGTGATAATACACCAACTGAGAACTATGCAGTTTCTCCTTGTTTGCCCATATTACATTTTGGTCTCAAATACAGTCCATTGATAAGTGATTAGTCAAAACTTAACAAAATCAAAAATTCAAAACTGCTCTCTTAAACAACAGCGAGTGAGAGGTCCATTCTGAGAAAGCTGGACTAAAGATGTTCAACCATCTCTGCTCCAGCCGTGAGAAAGAATTCAAGATACATCAAAGCTTGTTAAAAACATGATCTAACCTGCCAAAAAAAATGAAATAAAAATCAGATTTAAAATTCAGAAAGCTTGTAGTCATTACAGAGCTATTCTCTTGTTATCAGCAACTTAATGCTGTATATAGTATATGCTTAACAGTATAAATACAATAGAGAGACATACCTCAGTAATCTGTAAATGCACTTTATGCATATTCTCCGGCAATGTCTGCAAAAAGCATATACTGCTGCATAACACATATACTGCTGCAGACGCACAGACACTTTGGTGAAGGATTAATTACCCACAGACTACACGCTGTCACTAAACTGCACATTTCTACAGTATTCAAAAACAACATGAAATTCCAGATGGGAATTTTTAAAAACTCCAAGATAATTTTATTCAGTGTATAAACTAAAAATTAACTAAACTATAAACTAAACTAAAATTGTAGATACCCAAAAGAAAGTTTGTATTGTTTTCTTTAGGAGGACTACCAAAATGTATCAGGGCTCAACCAGCGCTCTTTAAATGTCTCTTTAAATGTGTACAGTTTAGTAAATTCTAATAGTGTGACCGTGTTGTCATTTGGGCAAAAACGACCATGTTTTTTATTTCCTTATATTACATTATCACAAGATATTAAAGAAAACTGATTACTCATTTAGCACCATATAGTAAAATTACAACTTTGAGTGTTAAACCAATTAGCTAGTAAGACCTAATTTATGAAAGGTTTCTAAATTGTAACTGATGGATTATTAATGGTTATTTAATCATTTATTATTCTTTATAGATTAGTAATAATCCATTAATAGGACAACTTTTGGGTTGCCAGGTTGTGGAAAATTCTTTTGGTTGGTTTATACCCACCTACAACGTATTTTTTGGTAGCTCTTAAATTGGAAAACCCCTTCAATGAATCATTTGACTATTTCTAAGAGAACTGCAGAGCATTCAGGTTAAAATCCATTCAAACCTGTGAGCATTACACCAACTGCAAACTAGATTAATTACTAGAAAGTGAAAAAGGTATTAATGATTTTCTAAGATTTATAAAAGACTTGATAATTTATGTCAATATGATTTGTATGATATGTTAAATATGTCACTTTTAAATGGACTCCTATTTGAGTGAAATGTCTTCTAAGTACACTAACAGTCCTAATCAGCGGGATATTTTCCTTCCTCCATCCTTGCCAATCAATCAGTCTTGAAATGAAGCACCGGTCCAGTGAGCTTTTCCCTTCAGTATTGTACCAAGCTGTCAATTTACAGACAGAAGTATGCCGTCTCTAAAATGTTCCAATAAATAAACATTACTGTGCAAGAGGACAGCTCTTTCCGCATGTGTGTGTGTGTGTGTGTGTGTGTGTGTGCGCTCGTAAAGTGTGTGTTGCCAGATCTACAGCCTACATTCAGACAGCGACAGACAGACATTATGTAGCTGTGTCACACACACACAGAGAGGGAGAGGAGCGGGGAGAGAACCAACATCTCTGCTTGTTATTCAGCTTATGGATTATGTTCTGTTTAAATGACATCTCTTCAGCTCTGCAAAAACAACTTTAAAGCCTCCTTTTTTTTTTTATCATGTAACATATTTCATCAAAGTTCTTCCAAAAATAAATGCGGTCACAATGAACATGCTCCGAGGCCTTGCAGAAATTGAGCTGGACGCGGACCAACGGACAGGAAGTCGACTAATCCTCTCCAACAGGAGGTCAGAGGTTAACTTCCTGCTTTTAAAGTTGAAGAGGAAAAGTCGACAGATGAGAAATATTATTGTCTTATCAAATTTTTATTTTTCTGTTTTCATGTGACAATTGTTTGCTTTCAACTTTGCTTTTTTTTTTTTTTTTTTTCTCCTCTCAGATGCGTACACTCACAGAAATGCCCCAGACGGGTGTAATTGGTGTGTAGGGACGGTTGCCACAAATAACTGTAATTACCAGAAATGACTTGTTGCATGAAAACAGTCACGCGTGTCATTTTATGTTTGAATGCGGCAGTCAGATGTCAGTGGAACTTTGGGTAACAGCACTTTGCAACTCATTTTTAACACATTAAAGCTCATTGTTTTCAGTCAAGCTGCGGTTCCCGCTGAACTCTTCACACGCTGGTGTGAAATGAACTTCTGAGTGTTTTTACTGCTGCAAAGCTGGTAGAAAGAGGGGTCAGCAGCCCCCTTTGATAATGATAATGCATAACACACGCAAGCATACGGATACACATAACAAGCAGGCACGCGGAGGACAACAAGCGTGCATGCAGAAGCACTTGTCAACAGAGAGGCGTAAACACACACACACACACACACACACACACAAAACTCGCTCATCGTTTCAGTTGTGCCCTTTGAAGTCCTCAAATATCATGAAGCATTTACAATCTAATTATGTGCGTTCATGTCTCTCCTTTTTTTTTCCACTCTCTCTGTTCTGCCCAGCTGTGAATTGAGGGAGAGAAGGAAAAAAAAAAACAAAAAAAACATAAAACACAACAACCAGGGAAGTGTGAAAGCATGATGATTAGACCGCACGGAGAGAGACAAACATGAGGAGGGAGGGAGGAAGAGGAGGAAGCGGATGTGTGTTGACAGTTGGTATGTCCGCCACTCTTTGGGTCATTTAGAAAGAGATACCCCGTATCCTCGCTCTGGGAAGTTGATCTAGAAGCTGCAGGGAAGTTTGAAACAGAATCGGGGCTCATCGCTGAGGCCGACCCGTCCGCTAAACCCCACCGGCGGGGAGGGCAAGCTGGGATGAGGAGCCCTACGGTCACCCCTTCCGGCTCCACGGAGATGACTTGAGGTGTTAGCGTTTAAACTCAAAAATATATGAATTTATGTGCAAATGAAAAAAAAAAAAAGAGGCAACTTTAAGCTATAGGGCCTCTCCAGCCATGTCTATCTTTCTTGGTAAATAAATCTAACCAAGAGCCATAAAGAAACATTAAATCAAAGGCAAACTCTCACTCAGAGGGAACAAATTAGTAAAAGGCAATCTGGGGAACAAGCTGTAAGTGTTGTGTGTGTGTTAGGACAACTGCTCCTGTGTGTGAATGCGTGTGTCTGCTGTCGCCGCTCGAACAGTTCGAAGTGATACAGTTTTATTTGCGACAGTATGTGTGTGTCAGTATAACAAGAACATAATCTATAGGAGGGTGCAAGGTGTGTGTCTGTGTATGTGGGCGGGCGACGGCTTGTGCCTCGAGTTTATGTTTTATTTTTCTGTGAACACTAAGAAGGGAAAGAAAATACATTTAGAGAATGTTTGCGTGTGTGTGTGTGTGTGTGTGTGTGTGTATGTATAGGGGAGGATCATGTGCATTGGATGTGTCCCCATTTCTGCACGGTGCTCGTTTCTTCCCTGTTTCCACCCTCCGCAAATCTCGGCGGTGGCAGCGGCGGCAGTGACATTTGGGAGCAATTTTGAAGTGCGCCCGCAAAGGTTGTCAAGGGATTAATCTCATCTCACGCTGGGGCGCAGAAAAAAACGGCTTCCTCCAAGAATTAAACACAATTTACCCATCAAGACAAGTCTTTCAGGATGGGAGACAAGCATAAATAATATCTCCTCGGTCCAGATTCGCTAATTTACAAGCTTAGCATCTCCAAATGTTATTAGCGGGAATGACGAGGTTACCAGAAGGCGCTGTAGGGAATGATTTGTTATCCGGGCAAGCAGCAGCTGCAGCAAAGAGCGCATGTTGGAGCGCTCGGATTGAAAGAGAGACATACCTGACACCCACTGCCTCACCCCTCCTTCCCCCCTTCTCCTTCTCCTCCCCCACCACCACTACAACACCCGGGACTGCACACACCTCAGGCTGGCAGATAGTGAACTTGGCATCTCCCGAGCTAATGTTCTTTTCCACTCCTCTCATTCTCATTTGCTTTCAGTCTCCCCTTTCTCCCTCTCTCTTATTGCCGTTTATTTTCTCTGTTTTCCCTCGGTTTCTCTCCCTCTTTCCCTCTGTATCAGTCTTTCTCTCCCACTTGCTCTTGAGGCTCGAAACATCAAATAGAACATTTGGGCAACCGTTGTCATCTTGGCAAGTGTTGAAGTATCTCTCGTCTGTGACTTTTTTTTTTTTTTTTAAAAGGGAGAAAGAAGTTAGTTTTTTTAGATATTCAGCCGCTCTCGACGTATCAGTCAAAGCGAATACAGATGTCTCTATGCCTCGTCCAAAAATATGTTTGTCTCTTCTAAAGATCTATATCGGCATCTTCGCTCGGTCACCGTCAATCATGAGACGCCTGAGTTCTCTCGCCAAGTTTAGCAGAATTTTCCGTGATTAACTTTGTAAATAACCAGGTGCCTCCTGAATTTGGATGCTGCACCTTTTTCTAAGCTGACAAGGGAGCTAACACCCTCAATCTGACGTCGCTGTTGTGTGAGATGGATCGCTCGCTTTGTGTGTGCCTTTGTGCATGCATGTAGGTGTGCATGTATGAATGTGTGTGTGTGTGTGTGTGTGTGTTTAAGGGAGAGTATTTTGATCTGTGCTGGCTGTTTATCTTGCTGAAACAGGAGTCTCCCGTCACTCCAGCCCTTTCTGATCCTGACAGATGAGTTCAACCCCAGCCTGCAGCCTCCGAAGGGAAGAGAGGAGAGGGAGAGGAAAGGGAGGGAGGTGTGTGTGTGTGTGTGTGTGAGGGGGGGCGGAGGGGGGGCAAGGGAAAGAAACAGATGGATATAGGAAACAGAAATAGGAGAGAAAGTAAAGGAAAGAAAGAAACACACTCAGAGGTGGAGAAAGAGAAGAAGACAGACAGAGAGGGAGAGGGCGCTTAGCTTCACCTGCCAGTCTGTGTTAGCGGGGATGAGCCAGAGTTCCCTGCTTCTGGAAGCTTAGTGTCAAAGGTGGGACTGGAGGGCTCTGTCTGACATGTGTGTGTGTGTGTGTGTGTGTGTGTACTGTACGGGTGTGTGTGAGTATGTGGGCATGTGTCTTCGTGCCCAGTAGGGGTTCCCCCGCACGTTCCCACTTCTCGCCTCTCCACCGCTTCTCACATCACCTCTCTCTCTTGCTATCACTCAGGGGTTGGGGGGGTTGAGGGATGTGAGTGAGTGTGTGTGTGTGTGTGTGTGTGTGTGTGTGTACAGTGGTGTGGATGGGTAACACAGCAGGCAAAGAGAAGACCCTGATCTCTGCCAGACTAATTGGATGATACGTCTGTGTCTTGTTTTCCCAACTTATTTTATTTTAAATTATTTTCTGGGTCACGTTGTTTGCAGGATTTCTGGTAATTTTTATAGGTGCTTCTGAAGGTAAAATTGCTCCACCATTATTAGAAAGAAAATCACTTTTTAGTCTTCAAATTGGAGTTTCAGGCTGTTGTACTTCGCCTGCACTGTTCAACTCAACTAACAGTTTCTGCATTATGAAATATCATATTCGCATGACTAACACTTCATATCAGAGCACCAGGGATTACAAGTCACTTTTAAGCAAGTGGAAGGGGGAGGAAAAATACTAATGGAATGTCTTTCTCATTCCACCACTTAAGACATGCCACATCAGCACCATATTAGGTCAACGTTGATATGATTGGTCAAAACCATTTATGTACAATCCGCTATGAGACAATATGATTAAATATCTTGCTGTACTAAAAAGGGAATTAAACTTGGAACAATAAAAATATACTAAACGTCACTGATTTTTTAGCCACTTGAGGGCAACAGAAACAAGCTGTAAACACAACACTGACTTACTTTCGCTGCAAAATTCTCCACTGTGTTCACCAACTAATTGCTAACTTTGTCCATCTACCATTTAGTGGTGGACAGTTACAGTACAGTGACTTTTTAGAGCTATTTCACAAAAAAATCGATGCCTGCTACATCTGGAAATAATGCTAATGAGAGCAGTGAGAGTGAAGCAAATCATTAAAGATGAGGACTGTAAAACTTTAACATAAAGATGAGGAGAGCTGCAAAGTTGAGTGTGAAATACCTTTGTTGGTTTCTCGTTATCAGTAACCCATTCACATTACACATAGCCATTTGATTCATTGGTAATATTTACATAAAACAAAGGATAAGCCTGTAAAATACATTTCCTGAATAATTGACTTTTTCTGGTCTTGGGCAAGGAAGAAACACAGATAAAACATTAATTGTCACCATGATGTCTGTGTCTTTCACTTCTTCCTCCCTGCTGTTGACTGTGTTCAGCTTCTCATAAACCTTAGCGTACGACATCTGACTCAACTGGTCGGTTGTAAACAGAAAGTGGTTCACCTGGCACTCAACAACAATGGACCCTAGAAAATCAAGCTGGTTGGTAAGTTGGTTTTAACCTGAATTAAAGGGCCTATTAGGCACCAGCAAGGATATATTTTCTATTGCTTGTGATGCAAAAAAATGAATTTTAATTAGTGTCTTCAGATGCATGCATTGAGTTAGCCCAGAAAGACCAAATTAATCGCTGTCGGAGGAAAAAAACACTCAAACTTCTGAGACCCTGGTGTGTCACTTCCTGTCAACAGTACTTCTATTGCCCAGGCTGTTTGCTCTGTTCCTCTCTTTCAAATCTTATAATCTTTGCAACTTTTACTTCCTCATTTTTCTCATTTGTACTGTACAACCATTTTGTCATTGTTACATGCTATAGTCTAGTATCTGTTGTAAAATTAGCTTCTAGCCATTAGCATCTGTCATAAGACACAATTACTCATTGAATGGCTCTGAAAAAGTGTTACTATCTACACTCTAAGTTTTGCAAGACAGGAGTCCTAAGATAATTGACAGTCAGCAAGCTTGCTATGTGGGAGACCTTTTATCCCCCTTTTGATAACCCTTTATTGAAAATAATGATGTACAGTCCTGAAAACAAAATGGCAGTACAGCTGCCGAGAGCTGTTGTGACTGACCAGTGCTAGCATGTGTCTGGCTGGCTAATGAGTCAGTGGTTAGCTCGACGGCTAATGTAGTTCATCATCTAGTACTGCGAGTTGTCACTAAATCACTGCACTTATAGAACCAAATATTTTGCAAAGGCGTGCAGATGACTTTCACAGTGCAGTTTTCTGGTGTGACCCATCTTTCATCCTTATCTTTGTCTTTCATACTGTCAAGCTTGTGACAGTAACAGTTTTAAACTCGTGGGAAAGAAAGAAAATTAAAATCTGCCATCCATATCAAGACAAAGTGAACTGCATAACAACCTGTTGAGCAAGGTTATCATTATTATGACATTTGTGTTTTATTACAAATGTTAATGTGATTTTGAATTGGGTTTTGTTGGTTTAGCTTTATGTTATGTACTAGCTGATTCCAAATTTAACACAAACACCACACGCAAACTGTTTGAAATCAAACTGTTTCTCATGTGCTTCTTATCATCTAAATCTTCACTGACAAATTTTGAAAAGTGTGTACCCTAGCACACTAAAAGCCCATACTTCACATCATGTCTGTACAGTTTGACACGTACTTTAGGTGTAGCTGTTCTAATGTTGTCACCAACACTACTACCTCTACACATGTTGAATTTATTGCCAAAAAATATGGTTTTGTTATTGCTTCGGACCCCACCACCCTGCCCTCTTAGCTTTCTCATTGCTCCCAGACCCAGACTGAACCCCATCACCCAATCACCAAAAGCTCCTCACCCCCCCACTCACCCCTCTGACTGACGTCTTGCCCCATGACGACCCCCCACCACCTCTCCAAATCATTTCATACCTCTGCTGATTCCCACCCACGCAGGCCTCTTCCTCGCTCGCTTCTCTCCGCCAAGTCACAGGGGGCCCCCGCCGGTGCCCGAGGCTCCACGACTCTCTATCTCCCTCCTGCACACACACACCCCGGCATTCACCACCTCGGCGACACCGGGCCATCTGTAGAGTCTGGGTATGCTGGTGCAGGGAGCCAAGTCACCTTGCTGTTACACAACTACTTTTACGACCTTTCGCATGCGCTACACATGCACACCTTCAATTAGTTACACAGTCAGCAACAATGTGTGCCTTTGTGTGTGTATCTGTGTGTGGGGAGGCTTTTGCTACGTGTGTAGGTGTGAAAGTGTGTTTGTGCGTCTGAAGGAGATACTGTAGCAGGAGAGCGCAAACACAGGAGGCCGATGTGATTTCAGCCCGTCTATTGAACTGGTGTAATTGGGAGCATGACCGACAGCATAGCGGCTGGAATGCTATATGTCAGACCAACTGCTTTTAGTGCCACCTCTTCTTCCCTTTCTCTCTTATTCACACACACATACACACATGCACTCTTTCATCTCTCCCCATCGCTGTACATTGCCCGTTCTAACCTCCCACCCTTCCATCCATGCATCTCTTCTGAATGGGATGGAGGCTCATTCTTTTCACAGCCGAATACCCTCTCCGAGACTTAGCCAAGAGGCCTTAAAGAATGTACCGTATGTGCAAGGGTCGGACCTCGCACCTGACCCGATCTGCCCGGAAACGAGGAAAAACAGCAGGTCTTTGTAACTGCTTGTAAGCGCGATCTGAAGTTTCTCCCAATCAGCGTTGCAGAGAGACCTTGACTCGGACCTCGTGTTGTATCTGGAATCGAAAAATGGGGAGCTGTAAATGCAGAATAGTTTTCATTGAAAAGAGTGCTGTGCCGAAAGACGCTGATCGCCAAATAGGCCAAATTGTCTGAAAACACTCCTCCTACAAGGTGTTTGTCCACATTCTCACATTCTGTTATTTTGAAAAGTGGCGATTATGCTGCAGGCCTGCAAAAATTAGACCTTCCGGAGAGGTTGCTCAGCGATGCTTATCACCTAATCCACTTAGAAACCCTGCCCCTGAGTCTTTCTCCTTCTTTTATTCTTTTATTCTTTCTTGTTTACCTTAAATGCCTCTCTCTAAACTAAACTAAAAATTCACCTCAGTTTTTGTGGTTTTTCTCCCTACCTCTTCTCTCTTTCTGTTTCTCCTTCTCACAGATCTACGACAGATAGAAAGAGGACTACAGGGCCACGGAGTGGAGGCTGTGAAAATCTCACCACACTTTTAATGACTTTTAATGAGATTCATAAAACATGCAAAAACTTGCAGAAAAAGGGAGAGGGAGAGAGAGAGAGAGAGAGAGAAAGAAACAGAGGGAGGGAGTGAGACGGAGAGACGGAGAGAAAGCAGCACCGCCCGCCACCAAGCTGACAGCGAGCAGGCTTGACATTTGGCCTCTCGTAATTAGGGAAGTGCCAGATTCCGTCCCTCTAAATCTCAGCTCAAAATCATTATTCTCAACGGTGTTGACTCCGCAGTGTCCGACCCGCTTAAGCCCTCCTCAGTGCTTTTTTGTCCCCCCCCCCCTCCCTACTCCCCCTTTCTCCCACGTAAATATCGCAGCCAAAATTACATTACAGTTTTGCGCTTGCCTCCCCCTTAATTGCTTGCCCTCCAAACACAATCTGCTTTGGCAATACATAAGATGGTATGTGAGTTAACAGCGACAGTGAGTTGGCAGCGAGGCAGCTGAGCGGCGGTCTGTGAAAAAAGGGAGCACTAAGACGAGGAGATAAAGTGTGGAGGAGAGCTGGAGAGGAGCTGATCACACACAGACAAGCTGGGGAGCAGCAGACAGATGCCATGAGAGCACGGCTGTCATCCGCACAGCCAGGATGGAGGAAGGAGAGGCTGGGATGGGAAGAAATGGGGAGGAAAGGAGAGGCAGAGGGAGGAGAGGAGAAAGGGAGGTTGAAAGCGGCAGAGGATGCTGGTGCAAAGGAGGGAAACGAGAAAAGTGAAAGGGAGGTTGAGAGGAGTGGATCAGGTGTGAGGTGGAAAAAAATGAGATGAAGGGAAGGAGAGAAAGAATGAACGGAGAAAAAAAAAGAGGAAAACTTAGAATTTTAAAAGAAAGAGACAGACAGGATGTATGTGTTTTTTCACTCTCTCTTTCCACGTTTCCTGTTTTTCTTGAAAAGAAAATGCACTCTTTAAACAATCTATATTAAATTAAACTCTATACATCCAGTTGATAAAGAGCACACACCTAATTGCATTGTGTAAATGTTGGTTACACAATTTTCACAAGGATTGTGCTGTGATTAAAAAAGGACATACATTTCTCTGTTTCAGCACTGCTCCATTTAGACGTTTGTACATGTCCATACTGGTGTTGGTTGATACTTTTACTTTGGGCCATAAATGCTGATGTGTTAATACAGACCTGTACAGTGTAAGCTAAGAAAAAAATGTTTTAAAAATTATTGATAATACTGATTTACTATATATTGATAGAGGCATGATGCTTTGCTGAAAGCAAATAAAAACTGATACAAATGCAGCAGCAACAGTTGTGTATATGAGAATAAAAAACATGTAAAGTGTGTAATTTCACGTCTGTTCTGTTGGTAAACCACTGAACCTATTCTTAGGAATTACCCGATACGTACAGGCTCTCTCCTTACTGCTAAACGTTTCTACACATAATCAATGGAAACACGTTGTCCTCTAACTTTGTCATTAAAACTTAGTTCTTTACTGAAGGTAAATAGCATTCGCGGAACACATGGTGAACAGATCTAATTTTCTATCAATACTAAAATAACAGCCGACAAAAACCATATGTTTCACTAAATAACGGATAAAATGAAACAACATATATCAATTTTCTGACTCAAGACATTATATAAATGAAACACAATAGCTGTACTTGCTTTTAGTACAGCTGTTATGGTGAAAAATCTGCTGATCATTTTATCTCCTCTACCCTTACTTTACTACTCACACAGGGATTCTTTAAAAAGGTCCCTCTCTGGGTTCTTGGGAAGAACACCTTCAGGTAAAGGCTGCTTTGAGGTTTAAAGTGGAGGCAGGCAGGAAATGAGTACTGAGAAATAGGTGGGAGCAAAAGAGAAGGACATGAAATTATGAGAGTGATAAAGGACGTTTCATAATGTAGAGAGAGTAGGGGGTCAGGATAAGAAAGCATACAGCATCACGACCTAACACTGTCTGTCTGTTATGACAGTGATCATATTTCCTTTATCTGAACTGTACGCTATCTTCTAGCCAGTGATTTACATAAGAAAGATGTGAGTAAAGCTAAAGTAAAAGTATGTAATACATGAGGCACAAGTACTATTCTGTGTATCTATTTTGTACATCATTCAGCATCTCTTACAATCCAGAGGATCCAGCCTTGCCAGTAATTTAAAAAAAAAAAAAACAGTGCCATGATTTGTTTTAAGCCTTTGCAGTCAATCATTTCAAATGTGTTATAACCACAAGCTAATACCACCCAGCATGCACCATGATTTCATCGCGCACAAAAAAAAAAAAAAAGCATCGCCACAAGCTCCTCCCCCCCCCCACTTTAAGAGAAGTTTAGACAAAGTTCCCTCCTTTTCCTTACACTTCTGTCTTGCAGAGAGAACCCATCACAAAGCGTCAGCTAATCTGGGTGATGGCAAAGAGGGGACATGGGTTTGACAGGGGCTCGCTTACTCCATAAGCCTGCCATTAACGCTAATCCTTATGGGTGACGAGCAGAGGAGGGGCAGTGGCGAGCGGGGAGGGACAAGACAGCCTGTAAATATCAATAACAAATAGGAGATGTGGCAGTATTAGCCCCCACCCCTCCGCCCACCAGCACCACCGCCGCCGCCGCCGCCACCACCACACCCTCATCCCAGCCCAGTTTGGCCTCCATGTCTTGATCCTTTATCTTGCAGGGATTGGGCTGAAGTTAATCTCTCCAGCCGTTATGACAGTCAATTAGCAGAGAAGAATGTAGCTGGACTCAAGATGCTTAAAAGTAAATGTATGGGGGTTCATGGGGTGTGTGTGTGTGTGTGTGTGTGGAGGGGGGGGGGGGGTGTCTGTGAGTTTTGTAGCGGAGGGTGGGTACTGTATGTTAGCGTCTGTGGAGAGATGTTCCACAATGACAACTATCTCTCTATCCGCCCCCCTGGAGAGCAGATGGGATATGAGCCTGCCAATGAGACGAGAAGAAAGAGTGGTGTGTGTGTGTGTGTGTGTGTGTGTGTTTAAGTGCGTGTGTCAGTCATGCATATGCACACACACATGCGTAAGGGCGCTAGTGCGTGTGTCTGTTTTTTCTGTGCATTCAGTGCAACAGTGTCTTCCCTTACTTCCACAGTTGTACAGTTCTTACAGAGACAGTCTGGTGAGTTGACAAGAGTACATTCTCTGAAACGGCTGCCTGCTGACAATGTGACGCCTATGGACATTACTCATCGGTGCAAAATACACAGGCATTACAAACATCACTAATTACATTTTTCACAATGTAGTGTTTTTCTTTTGTTTTGTTTTTTTAACCAAACTTGCTGCAGTAAATCCATAAAAGTTTTAAAAATTTGGATCATTGGTTAATCTGTTAACACTGTTAAATCTTAATTTTTTTAATGCTGTTAAATGTTTTATTGTATGACGTGCAGATTCACAATTCTGACTAATCAGGTTAATTTGTAGTCATATTTCATGTAAGGAATAATGTATCCATCAACTGGAAAGTGATTTGTGGCTGAACGCAGCCCATCCAACTGTACACTGAAAACAAGAAACTGATTTCTTAAAATAGTCTGATTTGGTATCGCATCTAAACGAACACTCTTTCATGGTTGGTTGCAACTGAGCTTCGGGGCTGCTGCGATATTTTTCTTTTCTTCTTTTCACTTCTGAGGTATTACTGTGATCAATAGCACCAAAGTGAATGCTCTAACAGCAACAGATGGATGATTTGAGTGTCTGTGTTCTCATTATTCAGCAGATAGGTTTGCCATCAGGCCTAACTCTTAAAAACTTGTAGACTTGTGACTGAGTTTACAGGCTGCGATACAGTGTATCTCATTTATGTTTGAACATGTTCTGTTCAAACAGCGGGGATATGGGAGCAACAGAAAATTTGATTTAGGTCTGCAACTAATAATTTTATTGATTCATTTGATTAATTAACATCATTTATTAATTCATTGTTTGATCAATAAAATATCAGAAAATAGTGAAAATTTGAGATCTTCAATTTATTATATCATATGACAAAGAATAGCAAAAAAGTCTCACATTTGAGAAGCTGAAATTAGTTTGTGCTTAAAAGTGATTGTAATTCTCACTTTTATAAATTGATTATAAAATAACTTAATTCATTCTGTTGATCGACTACTTGATTAACCAACTGATCAACAGCTCTAATTAGATTAATGCCTTAAAACAGCAATTGTATATTACATGCTCATTAGCAGGTATAATTTCTCAGTCACTTCGTTCTAAAATTAGACTAACAAAACTTGAGCAATTAGGTTTTCTTGGAATAGAGTAACATTGACATCTATCAAATCAAATCTCTCATCATGTAAATCTAATTCCAAAAAAAAAAACATTTCTGGGAAAAGCATCATTCTAAGCTTGTTTACCTTTTAGGATGCTGGTGAAACAAACAGCCGGCGGTGGAGCCCAGCTTTGTCCTGGCCTCCAGGGAGAATTTAGGGCAGCCACCCAGGTGCCCTGAACCAGAATGAGAGGCTAAACTGGGCCGCAGGATGCCCCTAGTCCCTTGAATGCCTCTCCCAGGGCAGAGAGGATCCGGAGGCCAGCCCAGCATGGTCCAAAACTGAGCCCGAGTCAGCCCAGGGGACCAGGACAATAGCCAAGTATGTGTTCATATGGTAATGCAATCAACATCAAATCTAACTAGAACAGATTTGGGGTTTTTTTTTATTTATTTATGGACCTTTTTTAAGTTAGGAACGCACACACACTCTCATGCCCATAAACCCTGCTGAACTGTGCGTAAACATTGCCTTATACATGCATATAAGCAGGCATACACACTCATACACACACACACACACAAATACACACAGGAAAACACACACAGGAGCAGCAGCAGTAGCAGCTGCATAAGTCTTTGGGTGAGTGCACATCTGTTAGACTGCCTTAGTACGGTGAAACTGGCTGTTGACAGCAAATGTTTTCACTCAAGCACACATCGTGAGTTATCGTACATGGAGGCTGCTGTGTAAAAAAAAAAAAAAGAACAAATTCATTTCTGCTCTTTCTGTCTCTCTTTTCCTCTGTCATTCTTTTGTCTCTGTCTCTCATGCAAACTATGTCTCTTTCTGTCTTCCCCTGGTTTTCCTTTCATCTGCTGCCTGTTTGAGGCTCACTGGCCAGCAAGTTAAATCAATTATACCTCTAGCAGTTGAAATATTTGTGGCCATTTGAAATAAATGCTTTGCCCAGGTATCTCTTTAAAAAAAAAAAAACCCATTTCCAGAGGGGAGAGGGCAGGTCGAGGCCACATAACTCCGACAATCTATCATCTGCCACCTCGGCACGCGCTGTAATAGCCTCTCTTCCATCTAATATCAGAGTGAATGGTCGCAGTGATAGAAAGGCATGTTTTTATGTACCTAAGATGTGGATTGATGTGATTGTATGATTGATTTGAAACCCAGTGTTCTCTCCTGTGAGTCAGAGTATTTGTGTGTAGGCAGCAAATGAAAAATACCAGCATGTAGTGATTGGAACAAAACGATCTGACCCTCAACCTCCCAATCTTCATAACCATGTATCCATTCAGGGGTAGCTTTCAATGCGTTGACATTCAATGGTATGATTACTCGGAATGCATCCTTGTGTGTTTTGGTGTATGTGTATTTGGGAGGGGTTGGGGGGGTTGTGTGTGTGTGGGATATGTGGGTGTGGTTGTCAACGGATAGGTGTGGAAGTTTTATGTGTGTTTGTGTGTGCGCTAATCACCTGTAGGCTGCTGGTTGGGGGGTGTTTGTGTTAAGGGCCTTTAGAGTGAGGCTGAGTGAGCAGCAGAGTTACACACACACACACGCACACACGCACGCGCATACACACACACACACACACACACCCGTGTAGCGGCCAAGTCCACGCCAGAGCTGAGCCAAGACTCTGTGTTTAGAACAAGAAAAACACTTTGTTTACGCTTTAGGCCCCTTCACTGCTCAACCAGCGAAAGAGGGAAATCAACTCATCCCTGGTTCCCTAGCCACCGCCGTGTCGTCAACAGATGAAGTCAGCATCTCACACCCAACAGATGGGGCGCGGGGAACAGCAGCCTACTTTACCAAATGGACTTTTCTTTTCCCTGTTTCCCAATCTACTGATCAATGCTTCGTCTTCTGCGAGATTTGCGCTCGGAGCCGCAGGCGGAGGTTAGCAAGTTGTTGGACGAAGCAAAAGGCATTATCTGAGGTGTGTGACAGTGCTAATCGCAGATCTGAACTCACTGTGGCATCAAGCTGGGTGAAAAAAAAAAAAAATTATATATATATCATTTATTGTTCAAAAGGAAATGTCTTTTCTTGGAAATAATCCTGCGGGGCTTGGTGGGAGTGCATCTGTGGCAGGGGATGTTTAATATCAGATGCTGCTTATTTGAAATTGTCTTGCTTTGGTGAGATCAGAGCATCCAGATGATAAGGACACGCCCACCTAAACGCCCTCAATCAGATGAACAAACAACTCTGGCTCCAGAGAAAAACACACACACAATCTATTTATTTATTTTTTATCATTTATCCTTTAAGTCGTCTGTTTTTTTGTCCGTATAATTCCTTTATTCTTCACACCCAAATCAAGTGCCTCTGTGCGCAGCAGATAAATAAGAATTCCAAACTCCAATGGTTCATTTGTCATGGTGTGAATTCCAAGAGTGGAATCTAGAAATAGCTCGAGTGTTCAAGCGCGGTTGTTGCCTGGGGCTCGGTGGCATGTAGGAGGCTTTGGTGATATTTGCTTTTTGCATATTTTCTACTAGGGGGCTTTTTTGGAAGGGAGATATGCACTTTTCCCATTGCAAACATTGCAAAAAAAAAAAAAAAAAAAAAAAAAAAAAAAAACACAGAGAAAAGATTTTTTTGTGTGTGTTCTGAGCTGCACGTTGTAGGAGGCTATGCCCATTATTTTGGTATGACATTACAGTTTTAATTGAATAGAATGCAATTTATTCTTAAGAAAACTTTTAATTAAGTGCCATATGGACAGATTGTGGAGTAGTGGCCTCCATGATATTCCCTTGGGGACATTTGCTGCATAATTAAGAATATGAACTGTAATGACACAGTGAGATTTAATGGAAACTTGCAGTCTAAATAGGCGACGTAGGAAAGCCATTATTACCCAGCCACAGAGGGCTTAGTAGGGTTCTCAAGGGACAGCGGGCTTCCCAGAGTGGAACCCTGGGAATAGAAAACCCTAGAGAACAAGAAGAGAAGTAAGGAAGGTAGGAAAGGACAGAAGGAAGGACAGAAGTACAGCACTTTCTCTGTCATGTTCCTGCCTGAAACTGAAGGGATAGTTCAGATTTTTTGACAGAAGACTCTCTAGGCCATGGTATGTATAGATGGTCATTTATTGGAGGTGATGGAGCAGCGGCCTTTTGCTTCTTTAAAACGCATTCAGATTGAATGTGACACACATTTTTGTCTCACTTCAATTTAAGCAAGATTCACTTCTGAATATGTGCAGTTCGATTCATTTACCACATATAGCCACTGACTGTATGTACTGACTGTACTGATGTCAGTTGTATCTAACTAGCAATCGTGTATGTGTGGAGAATATTCGGTCTAAGATCTCAAAAGTTCCCAGAAACTTCAGATTTTTTTTTCCTCCTGAGACCACTATTTTCCTTTAATTGTCTCTGTATGTCTTTGCCTCGGTTTGTGCCACATCGACTGACTTTGTGTCTGTCTGTGTCCACATGCATTTTTTTCATTGATTTTGAATGCAGTTGCACAATGCTCTATGTGCTATTACGTCTAAAATGTGCTTCTCATGTTGTTCAAATGGAAATGCCCACTCAGCCGTAAGCAAAAAGCAGTGATGTGGGTTAGAGTGCTGAGAAACCTACGTCAGGTCACATTTTAGAGGGGCTTAGGGAAATGGCATATTGGCACCAAAAAATATGTACTTCGAAGTTTAAATTTGAAGTTTTGGATTTGAATATGTGTGGAACACTACAGGGAAGCTACAGAATGATATAAAAACCTCAAAAAATAAAATAAAATTAAATAATTGACCTGCCCTTTGAATTACTAAGCAAATCAGACATGTGGGCAGCAATTCAGAGGTCTAGAACCAGGCTAATACTTGTTTGTATCATACATGATTCTTGGGTCATGCTGCACCTGTTGTCAGGGAGCTTCTCAACTTTTGACTTACTACTGGTTGTAATGGTGATCTAACAGTTTATGGTTGTAGTTTTTGTGCTTCTTCAATCATTACAACTTGCTCAGGAAAAGTGACTTTAGCTGGATCAACTAAACAACCACAGTGGAAGCCATGATGGATGGACTGGAGGTAGCCTGTATGGGGAAACCTGAATATCTTAAACCTGCAATGCAGGACTTTTAAATATAAATGAACGTCCATTACATTCATGCTCTTGCCAAACTAGTTCACACAATGCTAATTAACCCTGTCACTGCCAGGTAGTTTTTAATCTAGTGTTGGGTTTGACATTCCTGCACTGGTCGGATGAAAGCATGAATGCAGACTTCTGCTGAAGCCGAGCCAGATAACTTCCAGTTAGCTCTCTGTTAACTTGAATGGGGATTAAATAATTTAATTGTGCGGCTCTTCTAGACTTTCCAAATGTTATCAGAACAAATAAACCAAATTCTGAGGGAAACGAGTCATTTCGTGGTGGTTGTGTGATGCTCAAAACTATTTATTCACTGTTTTACAGCCACAACAGTAGCAGCGGAGTAGACTACGACGAAGCCTATGATGTAAGCACATGTCGACAGTGTTTTTGTAATTACTCTCACTGCCAGAGGGTGGAGACAAAAGTCTCACACTCCAACTTTAACTCTGGTTTCTAAACATTTATTTCACAGAGAGGCTCACAGAATGTTACAGGAGGGTGAAAAATAAAGTTAACTTATAATTACCTGCCTCAGCTACTTCACTTCATGGAAACTTGACTGTCTATAGTGGATAAAAATTGAGCTCAACAGTGTTTTGTGGGAATCTTTAATTGTTGTGGAGCGCTAATAACAGTTATAGGAGAATACTACAGGATGAGGCTGCTGAAGTCAAAGTAAACTATTTGCCATGAACAACGCACAGAAAAAAATAGCGAATTCCTTTGTTGTTAACGCTTAGTGAGTGAACAAAACAAAGAAAGGGAACAACGAGTAAAGCAAAGACATAAAATGCCCGCCGCGACAAAGAATGTGGAAATTAGAGAAAAAAGAGGGAGAAAAGAAAGATTGAGAAGAAAGAAAGTGGAAAAGAGGGCGTTGAGAGAGCCAAGGAGAGGGTAAATATGGAGGCCAGATAACAAGAAAACAAAGGCAAAGAGAAGGAAATCAAAAAAGTGTGTGTGTATGTGTGTGTGAGAGAGAGAAAAGGAGAGAAATGAAAGGAAGGAAAGACACAGTTAGCCGCCCGCAGAACAGAACAAACTCATTTACAGAGCAGTGCCAGACTTGAAAACAATTATCTGCCATCTCCGTTGCCTCTGTAGAAGAGTAGCCCGTTTTGTGGGGCTCTTTGTTTTTCTCAAGGACATATTCATTATTTCAGATGAGACCCATTTGAGTCTAAATAAAGACTTTCTCTCCTCTCTGTCAGATTCACTGGTGCTGTGATGTTGCATCTGAGGGGATGTGAAAACACGTTTGAAAAGGAGTCTGATGAAAGCACTTCTATGCCACTAATGTTCATTAAGTTCAAATTCTCTTTTATTTCCACCTCCCTTTTCACATTTAAGTCCAGGTGCTAATATTTGTGTTTGCACGGTACACAAGTTCTCATGAAAAATGGAGCGTTCGAGCAATCGGTGACATCTTTTCTTTCACTCACCACCCACGACAATAGTCTTCTGTCCGAACGGGCCCTTTCAAAAGCAGGCCGCATCTTCTCCTGTGCATGTGTGGAAGAGGAAAGGCTGGCGCTAATCACATCCAGACAAAAGACACCTCTGATAAACAGTAAACAAGGAGGTAGAATTCTTTTATAACTCATAGGGAACACACACACACACACATCTGCAGAGACGTCATTCTTCTCCAGATGAGAAGATTTTTGACATTGCAAGAAATAACTTTCTGTTGTGTTGATATCCTCCTCGTTTCCTCTTAAGGTCGCGACGTCAAACTCAAATGGAATCAAACTGACATGGAGGACGGCGTGGAAAAATAACCGAGCGGGTTTTCAGGTCCCATCTTACCTGTTCGGGAGGTTGCCTCGTCTCCGCTGAAAGACCTCTGTGTGTGGAAATGAAAGAGGAGTGTACTGAGACAAACAAACACACACACATACACACACACACACACACATATGCAAACACAACACACTTCAAATGGCCTTCGAGAGTGCTGCATTCCACATTTAATTGGAAGCGAAAAAATCCGGCATACAGCACCCTCCAAAGTAAACTTCTCACAGCGGCGAGCCAGCCAATCACACGGGGAGGCCAGGTCTCCGGGGCCCCGCCCTCCAGAAATAGGCACAGATAACCTATTGTTGGAGCTCAAACAGTGGTCACTCACACACACACACACACAGACGCGCAAATGACCTCACACACAAACACGTATTCAGAGTATCAAGTATTACTTCTGAAACCTGCTGTAAACATGTTTTGTCAAAAATTGGATCTGAGTGAGCTGCAGGTACCGCAAGTGTTTTCACAGCTATTTAATCCCAAAGCTTGTATGTGCAATGACAAACTAATGGAAACTAATGGATCAGAGTAAAAAGCAGAGCAGAGAAAGACGGTGAGAAAGGGGGCATTTGTGCAGTAAGAGGGTAAAAATAAAAGGTATCCTTGGTAACTAGTTTAACAAATGTAATATCACATTTACAAAGATGTATTTTCTCCCCACACACACACACACACACACACACACACACACTCACACTTTTTGGGATGCAAAGGAGGCACTATCGAGGGATAAATTTGTATTCTTTAATTCACACGTATTAATGCGATCAGACGTTTGCACTGTAACATTAAAAATGACAGCAGGTCTGTCAGCCCATGTGGGAAATTTGACGACTTTGATCTGAGCTTGTGTGATTGCAGCCCGTGTCAAGATGAGGACAAAGGCCAGAAAAATAAACAGATGAAAAGAGGAGAAGTGTTTTATTTTCAACTTGAAATGTACAGAATTATCCAAATGTTAATAATCAGTTTGACATTTCTTCAGCGCCTAAAGAGACAAAATCAACTAGATGTTGCTATTTATTATTCTCCCGTATTTCACATAATTTAGGGCATTTGTTTTTGTAACAGCACTGTGTTGGTTGTTTTTTTTTTTTTGGTTTTTTTTGATGCATGATTTAAACTCTCACGCTCTGAAATAAATAAATGTGTCTGAATCCAATCTGGATTAAAACATTATAATTGTGAGCATTTATCCCTGCAAAATCCACAGCTGAATTTTAAGAGGATGTGAGCACTAGTTTTTATTTAACGCAAACACACACAGGGGGGACATCTGTGCTGAATGCTGACCAAATCCATGGCGACTTTACTCACAATACAATTTTGTTGGAAGTGTTAGAATTTGTTTCAAGTTGATGGCACAGCCTCCATTTTGAGTTGACTTTGATATCATTCTGCGAACAGTGAAATGTCTGGATAAGTGTTGCGTTTAGGCCAGCCATCTGTACCATCTCCAACTCCAAAGCAGTT
Source organism: Thunnus maccoyii (assembly GCF_910596095.1). NCBI lineage: Eukaryota > Metazoa > Chordata > Actinopteri > Scombriformes > Scombridae > Thunnus > Thunnus maccoyii. The sequence goes on from NC_056555.1 coordinate 8,274,029, forward strand.
AGATGCAGAGCACCCTCAAATGAGAGGAGGAGGGGGGGAAGAGACCTGTCAGCGTTTTAAATGGTTCACTGCTGGCATCTACTGGAGAAACGGAGGAATGCAGTCACAGACACGACTCGACGGACCCTCACTCGTCGACTCAGAGAGGCGTTCACTCTCTTTTCCCTGCTCTTCTCCTATAAGTAGATGATTAAATCCACAGATGAGGCATCACCTCCAGTTCCAGCATCATACATCAACATTTTTTTTTTAACCAAAACCGACTTCCTTCCAATGAAGACCAGTTACAGCTACTGACTAAAAAGTGCTATACAGTCACATCTCTCTTATACAGCTTATCTCCAGCTAAGTTTGTATTAAAACAACTGTCTATTTCAGTTGTTTTGACACTTTTAAATAATGTCTATGTCATTATGTCTTCATGTACATCCATCTTAATCTACATCTGATCAATATAGATTTAATAAAAGAAAGCCATTAGGGAAAATTAGTTTTTCCTGGATTCTCTGAACTATAAATTGTGATGTCAAAAGTTGCTGATCTCGTTTTTTTGCATTTAATTATAACTTCAATTTTAGGTCAGGATTCAATATTTGGATTAAAGGTTCTGAGTATTTGGTTAAAAGTACAATGATTATGTGATTTGATTACTTGTACTAATTGTAGATGTCAAAATTTTAAAATAAATATGTTATAGAAAGATGATGATTGACTTTGGACATTTTTCAGGTATTTTTTCACGATGTTCAACATCATTTTCCTTGTAAAAACGCCGACATGGTGCATTGCTGGGATGGGGAATAGATAAACATTGGACAAATAGTGAAAAATAAATGAAACTTGAAATTGCAATACTAAAACAAACCTATTTGTGTATGCCCTAGCTTTTATTGAAAGAGCATCTCATTAACAGCATTTAAAAGCATTTCAACCATGAAATGTTTTCAGTGGAAAAGTCTCTTAAATTCGAAATTGATGATTTCTCTTGCGGAAATAATACAAATAACAGCAACAACTGTACGTGCCTGTGCATGGCTTTACTTTACTGTATGTATTTGTGTGCACACATGGAACTTATGTTTATTTTCCACGGCATCAGTGACAAATCTGACTGCTATAAATGCCTCTCTTTCTCAAAGCCCTGAGCTTATAATGTGCGTGTTGGCATGACAGAGCGAGTTAAAAGTGCAGCAAAAGCGGTGTTAAAAACATGAAAAGAGCGTTAATGCATACAACATTAACTGATGTTTTAAATAAAGATAAACTGTTTTAACAGACAAATAATCTGCCTGTCAGTCAGCTGATGGAATTCAGTCATGCACTGTGCAGCTACTGTATGTCTGTTGAGAAATTTGAGTGTTTGGTGAAAACAGAGAATTGATTGAAGATGATTTAACTCTGCATAAAACTTTAATAAAAGCTCACCTCTGTCTATAGTTTCTCCTTCGTTTTTACATATTCGTGTGTATAGATGCACGCTTCTTACACTAGTTTATGTCCTTGTGTGGCTTGGGAAATCACTTCTGACAGAGAAAAAGGCTAGAGGAAATCAGAAAGTGTGTGTTAAAGGGGGGCCATGGAAAAAAATCTCCTGTGTAAAGGAATGTGATTACTGTTATTTTTGCCGAGCACAATTCTCATCTAATTCTTGTAATTGTTGCCTCATAATATGACACATTCATATCAGCAAACGCATTCAGCTCCAGCCTGTTTAGGATGCGGCGGATTGAGTTAGAGAGTTCATCCATTACAATAAAGAACAAAGCGGCCCCTATCTGTTTCAGACATTTCCCACTTTATGATGCCGAGTATGGCTCTGAGGTTGTCAGAGAATTCAGGCAAACAATGTATTGCTCTGAGATATATCGAGAGCTCTACAATAAGATCCTGTTGTTGTTGATCATTTTGAAAGGCAGGGAGCGGGAGATAGACTGAGACAGAGACAAACTCCAGACAAAGGGGATTGTCTTGATTATTTGTCCGTCAGCGATGTCAGGAGCAAATTACGAACGACGATGGCTCAGAGGATAACGGTGATTGAGATTAGGCCCCGCCGAGAAACAGAAAGGAAAGAGAAAGAGGGGGCGAAAAGAAAGAAAAGGGAAAAAGAATGAGGGAAGAAGAGTGAAGAGTGGAGAATGGGGATGTGACTAGACTAGAAGAGAGCTCTGTGATAACTGCCAGCCAACAGCCTGTTTGATCCTGAGGGATGGCAGAGGGATGTAAGGCGTTTGAAGCTGACAATCCCTTTGTGATGATAACACATGTTTTTCAGTGTGCGCGCTGATCCTCCCTCTCCTATTGTATTATGGGCAGCAGACGGCAGCTGCCTGGGCATTGTAGCGCTGCCGCTAATCTGAAACAATATCTTTAGGCCCAGCGTGGTTATGAGCAGCTGTCGGCATTGTGGGAAGCGCTGCTAATCTGCTTCAGTATCTTTAGCCCCTCGTTTAGCTCTTTGATCCTCTCCCATTATGCCTCCCTTCCCATCACAACGAGCGACTCAGTTTGGCAAAGCTGTGCTGGAATGTTGGATAGATACTGGGGAAGAGGGAGAGAAAAGACGGAAAAAAAATACACAGTCCTCCCATCAGAGGCTCGTCTAATAACAGATGTTTCTTACTTTTTTTTTTTGTTTGTGTCATTTTCAGAGCTTTTACACCTGTCACTGCTAGTCAGATAGACAAAGTAGAGTAGACAGCAAGTAGACAAGCAGGAAGGACCTCTCAAACACAACAGAAAGGATAATGAAACCTTCTGTTTCTCCCTTTAGATCCACTAAACCCTTCATTTGTTCTCCATCACTTTCGGCGTGTAGCCAGAGGTTGTCGTCAAGAGCAGGGATGTGATGCCCTCAAGGCACAGTTGGGTAGTACAAGAGCTCAATGGTTAATGTCACTTCAACTCGTGGTTTAAATCCAAGTCCCTGCCTTTTCTTTCAAAAGACATGTAAGGCAGGTGGAGGACACTGAGGAGGTTGTTTGAGAGGATCAATGGTGCCGTTATAGTGGGATGCCACAAGTGTACAAGGCGTGGGGAGGATTTACAGTGGAGGAATGCATTGTCATTGTAGTAGAGGTGGGAACATCACATCACATCACCTGTTTTCCTTCCTATGAAAGTGGTCTGCTTGGTGCTATAATATACCACAACTTTTGGGATGAGGGGTCATCATCAAATGTCTTCACAAAAGGAACCCCCTATCTTTGTACAGAAAGTAGAGAACCACCACAAGCAAGTATACAGCACCATAAATTAGAGATTAAGACATACACCTGGTAACTGTGTTGCTGTTCTACTAGAAAAAGGGTCCTGTCTGTCCACTAATGGAATATAATTTGTATTGGGCTGTTTCCACTGCAGGAACCAGGAACTTTACCTGCATTTCCACTACAGGAATGTAGAATGTGCCCCCCAAAAAGTCCCTACTTGGGAGGTAGTACTTTCCAATTATGCTGGAACTTTTGGGGTGGGGTTTGCTGCACTGAACATCACTGATTGAAAATGTACAAGTAATTTCATTTTAATATGATCAAGAATAATCCAAATGAGTGGATAAAGTAAGGCACAAACCCAGGCTATAAAAAAGTGCGGTTAAGTTCCCAGAAAGTCACCAAAATACCCAAAACAGAAAGAAAGGTTTTTTCATCTCCTGCAGCGGTGAAATAGTAGATAAGGGATCCAGGCTAATAGGCTAATTATGACTAAGAAACAAATCAGGTATGAGACAAATTACAGTCTTTTAACAGCTTTGACTGTTTGAGGAAAACAGTAAGTAGCAGCCTGTAATGAGATGAGGTAGTGTAGCGGAGGTGTGTTTGTGTGGGTATCATTGTGTGTGTCAGTTGGGGGTGCGAGCGAGCTGTAGTAAGCACAGCGGATACAAGCTGCACACAATTAAGAGAAACATAAATATCTTGCCGTGCTTAAGCAAACCATTAATCAGATATAAATAGAGCGAAGGAGCCCTTTGTGATTAACGAGGTGAGACTTGCTGCTAATTACTAGTTTCCCTCTCCTCTGGTAATTAGACTGGCACGTTGAATGGGGATGAACGAGACTGCCCTGACCCCATTTCCCCCCCCCCCCCATACCCCGCAATTGTTCTGTTGTGCTCTCTGCTCTTCTGTGTGATTGTAATAGGATCCATGTACATGTGGTTGTGTGGGTGTTTCTGTCTTCCTTCAGTCTTATGGCAAGCGGCATGTTGTAGGTGTTTTAAATCGAGTGGCCAAGGTGAGACATATTGTGGGGAAATGCAGTTTTGAGATTAAATGCACAGGTTTGATGGTCCTGCTTCTGTCCTAAACATCAGGCAATCATAACTCTGGACTTAAAGGCCCCTTTACACTGTGAAATTTTTCAGCTGTCTGTCACGAAAGTTGGAAATCGTGAGAGAAACATGGCGAAATCTTTGGTTGTCAATCAAATACTGTGGTCCTAGATCACACTGTGAGACACGTGACTGACGACCGATTTGGAGCTTTGGCAACAAGAGACAGCCACAGGCAAAATTCTGAGAGTGCCAGGAATTTAAGACCACGTTCTCACAGTGTGACTGCTGCTACGACCCACGTCTACAAATAAACCACCATTCAGAATACGACAGGAAATGACAGAGAATACACTGGCTGGTGTGGCATTTCATAATTTTTTGAATAAAGTTTAGGGGGAAAACACACACGTTCTCCTTAATACATCCACAGCTCATAAAATCAAAACGATGATGGTGAAATGAAAATGATGTTTGTGTGACTTTGCTGCATTTTCTTTTAATACTTACATCGTTGTGCTAAGATTCATCACGCATTCAGCACACAATTTGTCAGCCTTAAATTGATATCATACAGTCTGACGCAGATTGTGACCAAAATTTTATCATAGGCGTCAAACCCAATGTGACATGCAATAAATTTACACATTCGCTGTTGTTGCACAGTCTAAAGGCACCATTAGTCTGGTATCTGTGGTAGCCAGTAGAGTTCACAGGTAGCATTACGTACATGCTGCTTCCTTCTTTAAGCCTGATTTGACAGCTTTTGACATGTTCATTGTCTTTGTCGTTCTCCAGCTGTCCGAATCGTTCCCAGCTTGTTAGAGGTTCACATGTTAGAGCGTATGGAGGCAGCAGACTGGAGTAACACCAGGGAGCTGCTTTGGTCCCGGGCCCAGCAGAACCCAAGGGTTCAAACCCTGCCCAGGATGCTGCAGGACATGAGCCACAGGGCTCTACAGCTCTTTTATGCTAAAATTCAAGATCAGTTCAACAAACAATTGAAAGCCAGTGCAAAATGCAACAAGTGTAGTGCTATTCAGATTTATTTAAATAATAGCTCACCTACTTAAAGGACCAGTGTGTAGGATTTAGTGGCATCTAGTGATGAGGTTGTACATTGCAGCCATCCGAATACCCCTACCCCTCTCCTTCCAAGTGTATAGTAGAACCTACGGTGGCCATGAAACTTGTGAAAAAAGACGAAAGGCCCTCTCTAGAGCCAGCGTTTGGTTTGTCCATCCTGGGCTATTATACAAACATGGTGATGCCACATGGGGGACCTGCTCCCTATGGAGGTATAAAGGGCTCATTCTGAGGTAACGAAAACAATGATTCTTATTTTCAGGTGACTATGCACTAATTAAAACATAAATGTGCTATGGACTGCATTTATATAGTGCCTTTTTAGTCTTATCAACCAGTCAGAGTGCTTTACAATACATTCATACATTCACTCATTCACTCACACACACACACACACACACACACACACACACACACACACACACACACACACACACACACACACACACACACACACACACACACACACAGATAGCAGAGGCTGCCATGTAAGGTGCCAGCCTGCTCATCAGGAGCCATACAGCGCTTCCTATCCAAAGTGCCCCACAATATTTCTGTGCTCAATCATTCATACACACTCACACACAACGATGGTGCAGCAATCTGGAGCAATTTGGGGTTCAGTATCTTGCCCAAGGACACTTCGACATTCGGACTGGAGGAGCCGGAGATCGAACCACCGACCTTCTGATTAGTGGACGACCAGCTCTACCTCCTGAGCCACAGTCACCCAAACCCCAAACATAATTATGAATATTATATTCCATTTCTGCCAAGTCCGTTCTGCTAGATGCCACTAAGTTCTTCACACGCACCTTTAAAGGTACTCTCATTAAAACAGCTTATTAGACCTACTGTAAGTTGGTAGCAGGAGCATAGTTGTCTTCAACCTCACATTGTCTTGCCACCGTTTACACAGCTTCAGTGTAATATTTTTTTAAACCCCAAGAAAAGTTGGAGTAAGAAATCAGATTCAGCCAAAGATTGTTCTGCCTGCAGAAAAATGAGACAGATGAGATTGTTCTGCCTGCCTGAAATGTTTGTAGCTGATATTCTATTTCACAGGGATTTTGCCTTATGAGTTTAGCGAAACACTTCTGATAGATGTGCATCACAGTTGTGTCAGCACTTCTCCTCTCCAGCCTCAGCCTCCAACTTCCGACAGGGTTACTCCAGCACACACTCTGGGCCCTGGTGATATATGGTGTAACACATTACTACACACTTATACCAATTGTCTTCAGTTGGAAGTGGCTGCTATGACCTTTTTATGAGAAATGAAAATAAGTGGAGGCGCAGAACAGCCGATATTGGATTCTGTTGTTAATTAATGTGTGTATTATCCGGGTAGATGAAGCCGGGGGGAGGAAGTTAATTGAATTACAGTCAGCGAGCTGGATAATGCACTGTTGTAATTGTTTGACTGTATAAGACAGTGCTCACATTAGGGAGACGAAAGGCAGGCCTGATTTGCTTCTAGAGAATGGTAAGAAATTACTTGTTTGGTTTTGGGCATGAGGCATGAATGGGTTTCTAATTTAACCCTTGGGAAGGCAAACTGTAAATATGTGCATTACTGGAGCCTGTCGACGCATTCCTTTTACTTTTACAACACAAAGACAAACCAGCATATCACAACACCCCATCCTCTGGTGGTTTTGACCAACTAATAGGCCTAAACATTACTGCTGTCAGGAAAAAAATGTAAGCATAAAGCAAAGCTCTGTTGTCATGCTCACAGATCCCCTCCGAACACCTAAAGGATCGTCAATTTTTTAATTCAACCCATATTGCCTTTATTTAGACTTCATTTCACATCTGGGCTCCAAAACCAAATTGGGTCCTCCACAAAGAAAAACTGGCTCAGGGCTCAATGCCGCAAATAAATATAAGCCTATTTCAATGTGATGTTTTTTCAATAAATTCAGCCTTTTCTTATTTGCTCTGAATAGGAGGGTTCAATACATGGCATATTAATGTGCTCTCTTCTATTTTAAATATAGAAATCTATGTTAATAAGCGTTAATATCAAAAATAATAAATGTCCAATAGGATTATTTTTGTACCCTGTGGTGAGCTTTATGCCAGGTTTGGGGACCTGTACACATCATTTCTTTCTATAGGTTTTGCTGCCATCTTTTGGTCATCTCTGGTACAAACTCTCCAAGGAGCAAAATACACACATCTTGCAAATACTGTATGTGCTTTCTCAGTTCTGGCCGATTGAGTGTCTGGCTCTGATTGGAAGAATGTAGATGGCAGGATCTCTGAAGACACACAGACCCATCATAGCAACATTCTGGTGCCATAATAATATCTGACTCTGTCGTTTTGTTGCTTGCACGGCCATCATTGCCAAAAGAGTGATCTGGTGTCATGCAGTGACAGGGCTGATTCATTTGAACCATATGAGTCAGACTGGGAACAGCTGTTTTTTTAGGAAGGGACAGTGAAACTAAATACTCATTTTAAGATGTAAATTGGACAATGTGTCATTTTACTGACACAGGAAACAAATCCAGGTTTGTGGTACCAAACCAAACCATAACAGTGAATTGGTAAATCGGCTTTAGATTTATGCTCAAATCAAAAAGAAACAATGCACATATCATAGATACATGACTTACACACATTTCTTATGTTAAGAAAATCTCAGCAGACAAAGATATACAGTAAAGATTATACTCATACAGCTTGTACTGAATACTGAAAAACACTAAAACCTTCACAGATTTAGTTACAGGTTTATGTTCACCTCAAAAAAATTAATTTAAGCCAATCAAACACACAAACAACAGTCTATGTGCTTAGCATACCAAAGACTGCATCCAAGACCTACATTATAGTTACTTATTGAAGCTCATTACTCACAGAGCACAGTTAAAAAACAAAACAAAAATGAAGGAATTGTCACAACCAACCCAGCAGACCTTCTGTACATTCACATATCAAACAGCAGGTGACTGAACAACCAAATTGTTCAAAGCTCTGTGTCAAGACAAACCCAAGCACATTAAATATGACCTTCATAACGTCAACAACACCTCAGCGAAGAGTAAATACTCAGCGCCAGAGGATATTTCACCAGGTAACAAACCAGCAGGCCAGGTGACAGACAGAAACAAACAGCTAGAGGGTGTTTATGACTCACGTTATTTGACGTCGAAGGCCCCTTATCCTTTTTCCATGTCCAAAAGTCGATGTCCAGGTCTCCATGTCATATAATATCCCACTGCAGGTAAAGTTGTGATGGTCATTTTGTTTGTTGCTAGCACTCCTCTTCTCCACTAGTCGATGCTATCACATCGTTAGCAAAACGTTTTGTTTGTTTTGAGGCTAATAGTCACATGTCATTTCAGTTTCTTCTCCTGAGGCCTTTTTCGGAGGAGAAGTCCCATTGTTTTGTTTTCTTGTTTAACATTTCTTCAGGCGTATTTACATTTTCGAGGAGAAACAGCTTGTGCGCTTTCTCCAAAATTGTATATGCGGTTTGTTGCGTCGCTTCGGCGCGGTGCGTCGCGGGAGGGCGCCGAAAGTTCAAATTTGTTTAAAGGGCCAGTGTAAGATTTAGTAGGATATAGCGGTGAGTGGATACTCCTACCCTTACACTCCCCTTTCAAGCCTTTAGGAGAACCTACAGTGACCGTGAAACTCACGAAAAATCATAAACTGTAAAAAATAAAATAAAATAAAATAAAATAATAACGGACGTAGTCACCATGATGTCACCCTTTGGCTTGTGCACTCCTGTTTTGAAGCCTCGAGTTTGCATTTTGACCATCGCCATCTTGGATTTTTGGAGCCAGAAATGACCATATTTGGACAAGAGGGTGGAGGTAACCCTAACGCTAGTGGCTAGCTTTTTCGGCCCCAGAGGTTACTGCCTGTGAAAAATGTGACAGGCCCCCTCTAGAGCCAGTGTTTGGTTTGTCCGTTCTGGGCTACTGTAGAAACATGGTGGTATAACATAGTGGGCTCCATTGAAAAGGACCTGCTCCTTATGTAGATATAATGGGTTCATTCTAAGATAACAAAAGCGCAACAATTCTTAGCTTCAGGTGATTATAAACTAATTTAAAACTTCTTATGAATATTGTATTCCATTTCTTCCAATAGGCCCCCCTAAATCCCTCACACTGGTTCTGTAACTTTGACCTGAGTTGCACAGACCTTTGTGGGTGCAGCACAGCTAGTCACTGTCATTGACCACTGCTTAAACTGAAAGATGGATGAAAAACTAATTACTTATATTTCTGAATTTCCCAAACTGTACAGTAACAAACTCTGGCTTTATATCTAGACCAAAAACACAAAAAAACACTGACAAGCTAAAACAGTACCGGCTATTAACTCAGGGGGCGCTGTTTCACTGAATTACACTGAGTGAAAAGTAAGGGTGTCACAGCCATTACATTGAAATAATGTCTATGTCTATTGAGTGATAAAGGGAATCTAATTAAAATTGATAACTACTCTGGTTAGCAATCATAACATTTAAGATTCTGTCTTTAGGAAAACTGTCCTGCCAAAAAATTACCACACATATTTTAACTATGATTTGAACCAGTAAACCTAACACAGACAGAGAACTCCTTGTTTAACAACTTAAGAGACAGGAGATTAAAAGAAGACATAAATAAGGGTAAATAGACTTTTATTTCTCAAAGCATGTTTACAGTATTGAAAATGTCATTTTTTAAATTTCACCTCTTACCCCAGGCAACTATTCACTTTAATGTAACTTTTAAAAAACAAAAGAAAATAAAACAACTTCCTCTATGTACATTCATTCACATTTGAGAACAGGCAAAGATATTATTACATTTTTTTTACTGTACATATAAACATATGCTACAGTGGCCAGAGAGAATGCATAAGGACAGATTTCTTTACAATGTTAAATACAAACACACTTCTGAAATTTAGTGTTCTAAATAGTACTGAAATGACCTATGACACAGTGGAAATAAGTTTGTTTGTTTCATATGGATGGGAAAATAAAGCCTATAAGCAGTATTTCAGCAGTGTGCTTATAAATATTTTCAATATTCTGACTATGTGGCAGTAGAATTTGACAAACTGCATGAATTTATGTGTTATATGTAAACATAGTATGATAATCTACCTTTCAGACACCCAACAGAAATAATATGTAATCTCCCACAGACCCTTCACATGTTCCTCCCACACAACTCAAACAGTTAATCGGTACCATCAAGTACACTTTTATGGAAGATTTTTACATATTTTAAAAGCCAATGTACAAAGATTTCAAATTCTTATTAGGTCTGAGTCAAACTACTTCTTCCATCTCAATTCCCCATTGTGAAAGACACACAACGCTAAAGAAAAGACAGAAGTAATAGGCCTAACCTTCAAACTTCAAAACCAGAAGTACAAAACAAGAGCTTTTACAGGCACACTGGCAGACTAACACTTCAATACCTGCTCCTTCACTATGGTAAATGAACAGTGCAGTGTGAACATGAGTGGACAATCCAGTCTCATCAGTATTGGTCTATTCACGGAGCATTGCACACTTGTTACAGCAGAGAGCCTTTGGGCAAACTTGTAATAAGGTAACTTGTTTTGGGGAAATTGTGAAAACAAACTTGTTTCACTGCGTTTTGCACGCAAGTTTTAGGTTTAAATTGCTCAGGAAGCTCAATTCTTTTTCTTTTTTGAATATATTTGCCCAAGATTCATCTGTTATTGCACCAGCAAACATCCACACACTCTAAAAGACCACAGCCGTAACATTTCCATTTAAATAAGTATAAAAACTGAAATTTCTAAAAAAAAAAAGAAAAAAAAAAAAAAAAAAGGTCTTAATTATCATTCTAATTCTCTTTGTGCTACATGGAAAAATGACAGTGCGCATTATGTACAAGCAAAAAAAACAGATGTCAGCACTTTGGTGTAGGCTTATCAAAATAACCAAGAGATGACGTTTTTCAAAGGCCTCCTAAAGCTCCTTTTAAAACACTAATAAAGTTAAACGTGAATATCAACAGTGACAGACAGCAGCCATTATTTTTCTTCTCTCCAACAGATGGTGCTCTTGCTCCTCAGGTCCCACTAACAGCTGGTTTTCATTGCATTTTTTTTTTTAACTTCAAAACAGATGTGTCTAACTTTACCGAGCTGACCAGCACTAAGAGATAAGATAACCAACTTCACTTTCTTTCTCCCCAAAAGTTCCATATTTTTCTACAGACCTTAATTTCAACATTGAGAGCTTAAAATGACAAACGCAAACAATCTGCAAGGCCCTATCACCATGTGTGAATAAGAACTGGTCTACAAGTATAAGAAATGGTCAGTCCTGCGTTCATAAGGACTGAACAGCAGTGTTTTGTAATATCTAAAGATAACTCCCAAACTTTCCCTGACATGGTTTGGTCTTGTCTCGTACAGCATGGCTTACAGCCAACGTCACAGTGAATAATGTTCCCCACACTGCTGACTTACCATGTGAGCTACCACTAAAATTCCTGTCTAACATTATGAACAATGGAATGTTCAAATTACAGTGAAATGCATGTGTGTCCCCTGTCGAGATTTAGACAAAAGGCACGTGTCAAAACAAACATGAAACCTACATTATAGTGAAAAACTCAATTGACTGTTCAGTGATATACAACTATTAAACTCAGGGGAGGAGGTTGGATGTAAACACAAGATGCTCTCCTACAACTTGATGTTTCTACCTTCAGTCTAGAAAGCCAAAACACACAAGCCCTCACCAAACTATACAGCAACAATGACTACATGGCTATTCTGGCACACCACCCACGTACAGTATGCTGGGGAAAATAAGGGTGAAAACAAGAGTCACAAGGCAGGCCATAAGTTTTTTTTGCTTAGTGTGGCTTTCATCACATGGGATTAAGGACAGCACTGGCCTTTCCATCTTGTCATTTGTTTTTTTTTAACTTGGTTACTCAGCAAACAAAGCAGGCTTTGTATTGCTTTTCTGTCATTATAAATTTGGTCGTTAGCTGGCCTGTCTCTGGAGGGGTTTCCACATAAAATGTTCATATGAGCTTCTATGAAGTTGTCTCCAGGCAATCAAGATTAGTGTTTGGGCCACCTGTCAGTCATGCTGGTGGTTGCTATGTATTGGTTGTGAATGAGGTAATTTTCCACCCACGTGGTACCATTTATAGTTATTTGAGCTATTCGAAAAGCTCCTTACAAATAGCAGAAATCATGTTGATATCCTAATTGATATTAGAATAATTTAAACGACTACAGTAAATGTAGCCATGTGGGCTTCCCATTATAGCAGGTCTTACAATACTTCACACATGCCCAGACTACAAATGATTTTGGGCTACCTCCTGGTTATTAAATGTGACTGCAGATTATGGATAAGACTGTGGTCCATTCAATCTATAGAGATAAGGACATGTGGATGGGACATGTAGGCACTGAACAGTTCTGGCTCTTTCCTACATAGACCCCTAGAGGGCGCTGTGCAGTCATCATGTGAGGCACACAGCAGGGTGGAGGGTAGGAAGAAAAGGAGGGGGCAGGGGCTTTTATTCTGGTAAGTTCAGTGCAGCTACCTCCGGTTTCATCTTGAAGTACTGATTGAAGCGCAGGACTGCATATCTGAGGGTAGAGACACACAGAGAGAAGAGTAGTGTCAGAGATAAGATAAAAATGTATGTGACATGTGACTTGTGTACGTAACATCTTGTTCTTAAACATGTGATTAAATAACTGAAATCTGCTGGACAGAAGAAAATAAAATAGCTCATGATAAAAGTGTGAATGCTGGTTTCTTTCAAGGTGGCAACATACCCCAAGAAGTCAAAGTCGATGGTGGAGAACTTGGCCTGAATCAAAGCCCAGAGACCCCAGAAGAAATGCGATGCCTAGATGAAGAGGAGAGAGAGAGCAAAAACGGAGACACCGAGGATTAGCAAGCGCTCACTGTCTAAAAGTAAATGTCGTTTCTAATTACCCAACACGGCTCATTCGAGCATGTACAAAGCCAGCAGAAGCCCTATGGCAACCACAACAAATAGCTGACACAGAAACACAATTGCTTCACTTGCCCATCCTCCACACTGTCCTCTTTTTCCTCTTGACAGTAAACAAGACAGAGTGTAGCTCAGGGGAGAGCGGCGAGCCTCACAAGGGTTACCAGTTGTCATTAAGAGTGCCAACCATATGCTGGCCGCCTCAGCGAGCACATCACAAACATTCTTCTGTCATACTCAAGAGCAGGTGTGTAGGTTATTGCCCACATCACTCTGCACTCTGTTTAACCAAATCACACTATAATCCATGTTTACTGACCCAACACCTGGCAGCAGGCCTGGAAAATCCACTTAGGACAAGCTGCTGGGCCTCTTACTGTACTCTACATGTGTTCAGTTTCAATTCTTTAATTTTGACTGTAATCAGGAATATGATCCAGCTGTTACACACTAAGTATTACAAAGACAGCATACTTGTCCTTGACCATATTGGATACGTCAAAACTAACATATAATTTTAAATATTAATTAATTACTTTTTTGCTACATTTTTTTCATATTCTGTCCAGCTCCAGTGACATCTTTGTTTTATTCTTTCTCATCAGTCTTCACTACCCCAGTAGTGAAACAGAACCCAAACAGGAAGTCATGTGCCTCTACTAGATTATCTAGAATCTCAACGTTATTCTTGCACTTCTTCCTCAAGTCAAAGTGTCAACACGAGTTCAAACTGATATCTGATCACAACATGACCAAAAATAACCAGAATGATCATTTAACAGTAATCGTGTAGTTATATTAAAAATATAGGGCTAAATACACCAAGTCCTAATTATAATCTTCTGTGATTTATAATGCAGGTGGAATACAAATACTTACCAGGGCAAATTGGTTGACTTGGACAAAAAGAATCTCCACCTCTCTGTCAGTCACCTCACTGCACTGGCCTTTATGCTCCTTATAGGCTTCCAGGTAGGAGCGGAGCCACTGCAGCTGAAAGGCCCGCCCTGGATAGTGACTATAATCCACTTCATTCAGGCCTGGAACACATGAAAGTAAACATTTATGAGCTCAGTATGGGGCGCTGAAGTCTTAACAAATGTATGAATGTGAACACATATTTTAGGGAATATTACACAGACATGTTTAGCTACAAGTTGTACTTACCAGCAAACTCATTGAAATGATTCCCAATGTCGTAGGCTTGGTAATTGTACCCAGCGTACTCGTAGTCAATGAACTTTACATTGCCTGGAAAGAGAAGTAGCATTGTTTAGGCACAGATACAAGAAGCAGACATAATATGAATGTGTTTTCCCTTTGATAACTCAGAATGTCAAGGCTTTTCATTTCATACTGTAACTTTCTTTCTGTCTAACTGGACTGGCTGGCTATTGGCTGATTGTGCGGGCGAGAGGTAAGAGTTTGCATTTTGAGGAAATAAGCTTTTGTGAGAGACATCACCACAGAAAAATGAAAAGGGGAATTAAGAGACATTTAGACTTAGAGGTATTCTTCTATATATAAACGCTGCCAAACACTTATCACATGCAAAACGATGCAACCATTCTTAGATAAAGGGAAGTCAGAGTCAACATAGAGATTCAGGATAGAGATTAAGTAAATGTGGGAAATTCTATGCTTTTATGTTGTCCTTGCAATTTTTAGTTTGGTATACCTAAGAACTACAAGAGAAATCATTGAAATGAGAATAGAAAGGTAGCTTTCACATCTACCATAAACAGTCAATCTCCAATGGTATCTAAGGGAGTTATCAGACCTTTTCCAAGAAACAGCAAAACAGGCAGCCAGGATACATTAGCAAAGATGAAAATGTGCAAATCCTGATGTAACACATGGAACACATACAAAATTAAAAAAAAGGGAAAAAAGGAGTACAGCTGGCTTTCCAGAGAGTGTTTGTTTTGGATACGTGCACAGAATGAGGGAAAAATGGCCAAGTCAAAGTTCTGTTTTGAGAAGAAATGAAAAAAAAAAAAGGAAAATAAAGCAGAGAGACAAAGGGAGGAAGATAGAAACATACAAAGAGACACTAACATGCTCTGTAGAAATGTACAGTGAGCTGCCAAAGCAATCATACAGCAACACACAGTAAGGTAAGTGCTCTCTCAGAAACTTTTTGACTTGCGTAAAACTATGTGCTGACACAGTAACTGAGAGCCAACGTCTTTTGATGTTTCTGGGGTTACCTACAGAACAACTAGAAGTCAATACACAGTCAGACTGTAGGCTTAAATCTGATGTTAGAGCACTGAGAGAGAAGGTCAAAGAATGTGTTGCTGCCTGATTGCAATTGTAGGCCATTGAAAATGTGACGTATCTGCATACATTAATAATGAACACAGAGGGAAGCATTCAGTCATGAAGTGGCTCATCTCAAAATACAAACCCTTACTTTAACAAGCCCAGTTGTTACAGAGACATTAAAAGACTATTTGAATTTTGAGGAAAAATACATTCAGTCAAAATTAATGCTACTCTTTAATTTTTGTGTTTCGGGGCCTTAGCTTATTTCTTTGACCTAACATATAGAACATTAGTTTTTGAGGTGGTGCTGGACTATAGAGAAAGACACTTTGAGGTGGGTTACCAGCCGGCGTGTAGGTCCTAGCGGGACACAACTGAACACCTCCGGGCAGTGGCTATAGCCCCCCTGTGCAGCAGATGAAAAGGTTGGGGCAAACACATCTTTCACACATGCTCACTCTCTCACTGACACATTTGTCTTTTATCCATTCTTGCTCCCACGCACAATGTCGAAACATCAGGCAGAGCTGCCAAACCCCCGATCCTTTTCTCCCCCCCCCCCTCCCCTCGCACATGAAACCTCCATTCCCCTTCTCACGACACTCCCCTCCAATGCTCCCTTCTCATTTGTCCACTGTGAACCCAATAGCGTGACACCTCTGCTGCTTCTGCAAATGACTGAGTCTTTGAGAGGCTTCCTGTAGGCTGCTGAGCTGCAGATTTTGTGACCCTTGGGACCGAGCGAAATGTGTGCAAATTTTTTTCTTTTTTTTCTTGAAAACATCTGAGTAAAGTGAGAGGGGCACGGAGACAAAACCAGCTTGTGATGGGGACAAAGTAAAGAGAGACAAAAAGAAGAAGAAGAACTAATATGACACTTGTTGAGTGAATATTTTGAACTTTTAACTGTATCTTAAGAAAACAGCAACAAAAATGATCAAAATTTCCAATTTTTGCTTCATGGTTTTATCAATACAGGAAGTGGTGGCTTCTCTGTTGTTGCCTTTGGCAGACAAGTGGTTTCAAATCAGCACAGACAGCTGAGCAGAAATGACAGGAAGCGGCGTGGTAGCTGTTAAATCTCTTTTGAAGCCCACTCTGTTTTCCAACAAAAGGCTGTATATGCAGGGTACAATAGAGATAGGGTTTACTACAGCGATGGTTTAGACAGTTTAAGTGGGCGCGGCCAGATACAGTAATTATGGCTTGGAGCTAAAGTGCTTGTACTCCATTAAGGTGTCAATTCCATAATGATTGCTATATGTAGGTGTGTTCTGTAGTGTATTGACATGTGTAATCACACTAAAGGTAATCAGGAGAAGGGAAAATTCCTTTCTATTTTGGCTCCTAATCAATAATACTTCTAAACAGGAGTACTGATAACCTCAGCCTCAACTTACTGAAGCCTGAAACATGATTCTGCAAGTCTGCAAACATGAATAGAAGTTGTGCACAAAAGTCAACATTTCGACATACGAGAGCTTTACTTAACATTAACTTAATATTAGCATTTGCACTTGAGGCAATTGCATTTTTCAAAACTCAGTTTACAGAAATTTAACAGAGTTCTATGTTGGGTGTTGGCCGGATCACAGTGTTACCGGATATCTTTGCTTGCTGACCCAATAAGCACTATGCAGAAGCATGTTTCAGCTTTACTGTAAATGGTTTGCCCAGCGATTCATGTACTGTGGCTGTGAAGTGGAAAATTGCTTAGATGTACATTTAAGGCATTTGGCTGGCGAGTGACTTAAAGCAAGTGTAAATGATAAAAACATCTGTGTTATCACCACAGCATTGCAAGAAGCCTAGCAATAAGATGTCCGAGGGACAACTGGTGGCCGAGTAGCATTGGAGGGTGATATGGGTGCCATGAACTCATCCCGATTGGCCTGAGCAGAGGCCCGACTACACGAGGGCCCTCAGAGCCGACTGTGCGTGAGGTTTGTCTCTCTCCATTGCCTCCCCAGGGCAGGGCGGCGCAGTGCAGCCACAGCCTCAGCTGTCATTCCTAGGGGAAAAAGGCTAGACACAAGGAGCTGTGAGAAGGGCCCCACCCCTCGTCGCGAACGGACGAGGGGGCTGACAGCTCTTAAAACACCCCCAACCCACCTCCCACATATATAAAAACCCTGAACTCTCCTTTTTCACCCCTTCTTTCTCATGTTCACCCCGCCATTCCTCTCCTACACAGACAATGACTGGTACAGTTTGACTGATATAATCAAAGTCGATCAGTGCGACACATGTTTGCCTGAGGACAGGTTGCTTGACATTCTTAGCAACAAAAAAAAAATGGCAACATTGCTAAAAAAAGCACCGAAAAAACACATGCTATCAATAAAAGTGAGACTTGGTATGATGTAATGACAGTTTGTTCAGGCTGATAATGGTGGTTTTCAGTCTACATTTGAAGCACAGATTTAGAACGACAGATCAGACAGAATTTAGGAAACAGAATAGAATCCAAATTAGAAAACTACCAAAAATTTACTATGTGCCAAATATCTGAACAAGCCAATGATTACAGATGTCCACCAGGAATTTAAAAAGGTATGGGATATTGAAATCTGATGATTTACCACATATTTGCATACACAAAGAAAGAGCATTTGGCCAAATTTATTGGAGGCAGACACAAATGACTGTCCCAACCTCCAATTACATCATCTCCATCAATCGACATGCCACATTTGTGTATCTCGAGCAAACCGAACATCCAAATAACTGGATTCTCTTATCTGACCGTTCTAATTCTATGCCTGCAGCCCGATGAAAACACTGACAGTGAGTGAAGCATGTGACAAGGGTTGAGGAAGTGCAGTTAATGCAATCCTACCTGAGCGGAGGCACCAATGCAGTTCACTCTACAACACAATTCAATCACACGGTAATGTCTATGACTACGCTTGTGCAGTTAATACTCACCTGCCTCCTGGTTATAGATGATATTCTTGCAGAGCAGGTCGTTGTGGCACAGAACTACGGGGGAGCCCAGCACAGACAAGCTCTGCTGGAGCCACACCAGCTCTTCTCGGAGGCACCGTGGGCTGGGCACCTCCGTGTGCAACCTGGGGGGGGAGGCAGAGAGTGAAGGAGGGTGAGGATATTGATGAAAGGTAGGAGTAGTTATTGTCTCAAAGACAGATGGAGGTAAAGTCAGTATGAGGAACCTGAAAGTAGAGAGTTAGAAATAGAAAGGGAAGAAGAAGAGGAAGAAAACAAACCACGATGTGTAGTCTAATTTTACAGGCTGGCACTGTGTTTTACGAGGCAAAAATGGGAGACAAAGAAATAGTCATAATCAATTTAACTGCAGATACATGTATATGACACTTCTAAACAATGTCTAAACCTAATTTTAGCTAGCATGATAGTCATTATTAAATTAATAAATCATCAACTGATATCCTCCAAATGTTACTACCTGATTTAAAGATTTTGTGACTTGACTTAAATCCTGACTACAGCTTATTCACAACTACATTTCCATCCTATTAGGTTAGGTTTAATTATTTTGGTTAGTTTAGTTTTATGCACATACACAGTGCTACTTGTGCTACCAAGATACTTTTTCCATTGTAAATGTCAAGAGAAGACCAGAGAGGAATCGGGTAAAACAGCAAACAAATAAACACCCACACACATTTCCTTCCCCTGGCTGCTTCATTTCGTTAATTAGTTAATTTACCGGAGATAATGCACCAAATTATGTTTATCAGATCATTACCACAAAGCTAACCATCATCATTGTTTTTGACTTCAGAATATAAGCCTTTAGATAGTGCAGGGTATCTGAGTGTTGCAGTCTTCCATGAGTCTTTATCAGCATTTTTCACACAATGTTAATATTTGGGTGACATCCATGGAAATCAGCAGCCTACAGAGTCAATGTTTGTTTTGGATCCATTTTGGGTGCCAATATCTATGAAGGTAGTTGTTATAACCAATGCAATTTTTAAACAATCAAGACTTATTAATGGTGCCAAAGTGTCCAAAGTGTGTTGGTGAACTACCACAATCATCATTCAATTTCCCTGTGATGCACTGCACTTCTGTTCCTTTGTGTTGATGCTGACACAAACTGAACGAAGGGGAAAATTCTGTAACCTACATATTCAGATTGAGATATGTCAGTTAACTAATGCAATATTGATTTTAGCTTATGCATGCGTAATACTAGACTTCAAGCTCAGGAAAACAGGAGTTAATTGACTCACTAAATGTAATATTTATGACCCCCTTCCCAGAAAGCAGTAGCAAGTATCAATCAACAATATATTACTTTTTCTTTGAGCTTCATGTCAGGGTTAGTAAATAGTATTAATCTTATCAATAAATTTAATATTGTCCTTTATGTGTACACTTTGGTTTTGAAAGGGTTGTTCTTTCTTTGCTTTTTTGCTCTTTATTCAGGATTTCAAATGAGTACTAAATTCAAGTCTAGGTAGCATACTGCAACTTTCATTGGTCTAAATATTGGCTATTTAAAACCAGATAACATGTAGGTCTGCGATGTTGAAACAGTGATTGTAAAAAATGTCCGTCGTCTTCTATGAGAGCTTTACAAATATGAACACATTTATCTCTAAACCTGGATTGAAAATGAAACTGAATTATGCTTTAAGGCTTTCATCAACGTATGGAAACATTTAAAGATTAAACTTCTCTATGGTCTCACCTGGCGTTCTGCTCAGGGTCCTTGAGGTACTTGGGGATGAGAGCGAAGTACTTGCCCATCTTCAGCCACAGGTCAGACTGGGGCACCCAACCGTTGTGGGCATGGATGGCATGGTACTTAGCAAGCTGCCTGGCAATGAGTCTGCAAGGTAGAAAAGATGAAAAACAGGAGGATTAAATTAGCAAGCATCAATTTGCAAACAGGCTCATGTCTAGCCATTCAATTAATTGTATTACATTATGGAGGGATCTTTATTATTTCATAAATGGGAAGGAAGCTACATTCTTGTCAGAGGGTCAAAGAAAAAAAATAGAAAAAGACCAAAAACAAAACACTTGGACATTATAAGAACAATTCTATTTAATTTATTTTGGTTTCTTCATAGTATAAATTAGTATAAATCAGCACACAATTATAAACAAAGTTGCTACAATGTCATATTTCAGGATGAAATTTGTTACCTATCACATATCCTCTGTCTGTCAAACACAATGGATCATTTCCAGTTTTACAGACTTTTCCATGTTCAAACTCAAATTAACTTTAGTTTTAAAACCAAATAAAACAATTAATTGACCATGTAAACATGAATTTTGGGGAAACTATAAAAGAGTTGAATTTTTTAGTATTTTGTAGGAAATTTCAAGACTTTGACTTCAAACTGTTGCTACTGCGTCATCGTTAAAATAGTTCCATATTGCGCAAGGAAAGGGTGGACCGGTGCAGGAGGCGAAGATGGGAAGAAGAGGAGGGAGAGAAGGGGGGAAGACAGTAAAAGAAAGTAAAACTGGCCATTCAAGTCTGGCCACTTAAAACAAAACCAAACCTGTGTGTCAGTGTCAAGAATGCAAAACTGGCCCCAGGGTGGTACTGCAGGCAATACAAGCATCTGTATTTTTATAGTGAAATTCCTAAATGACAAACTCTTGTGTCAGAAGAATTTGTGAAAACACCCCTCTCAAGACTGTTGCATGACTATGTTGCATTTTTACCTGAAAACAGGTTGGCTGCGGATGTGCTCAGGCTCCAGGGCGGTTCCCTGCAGAAACTCGTAGCACAGACCGTTGTTGAAGGTGCAGTACAGGCGCGGGGCACAGCGGTGTGCATGTAGCACTCTAAAACTTTTCACTTCATTTTCCCTATCAACCAACAGTTCTGTTTTATTGCCATAAATACGGACCAGAACCACATCTTGCATGACCGCACCCACGTAGCAGCCCAGCAGCTTATTGGTTATCCCATCTGTGAAGAACTGCAGAGACAAACAGAGGGAGAAGTGGAGAACAGGTGAATCAGACAATAAAAAAAAGCATAATTTCTCATGTACTTCAACAATCTTGACGCCTACAGTTGGACAACAGTGGGGCCATCCTCCACAACATGCCATTTGTACCTGAAAACCTACATTGTTATGAGTATTACATAAGTTCTGAAAGGAGTCAGAATCTGGCAAATGACAAGATACAGAGGAGGAAATGAACCTGGTCATGAAAAATTAAGTCATGTCTGAGTTGATTTAAGCTGAACTGTCTCTGTTGTGAAGCTGGGTACATTTTTGGTGAGAGGTGGGGGACATTCCAACATACCAGCCCTAATTGTTCACTCTATCAGGGATTGACTGAGAATGACAGGACTGTCAGGAATTTTATTTTTCATGAGGAAGCAATGACTGGCATTTGCTGAGTTCCCATTTTGCTCTCATTGACGAAATACAGACAAGTGTGGCAGAACATGTGACCAGCTCCCATCCTCACTGTGTTTACCAAGTGGAGACACACCCCCATTATGTTACTGGACAGGGAAAATAATCCCCTTTCAAGGTATCGGCACAGACAGTAATGTTGCATTGCTGTGCTACTCTTAAGATTTGCAACCATTGTGTTCCCTTCTCTTTTTGCTGTAAACACTAGTCCTCTTTGACCAAGCAAAGTCACTTATGCAAAAAAAAAGTTGATGCAAAATCTAGGGTCATCTATCATCTGTTTCTTCCAGAATAGTCTACACATTAGTAGGATTATATAACCTATTCTTAACACAAGAGTGGCTTCTCAACCTGCCTGCCAATCTCATAAATTCCAGAAAGGCAGTCATTGGGGCGTAACATTTAGGTCTTAACTAGCAGATATACCTCTCTGTCACCTCATTACATCGCTTACAACACTCACAAGTGTGTGTGTGTGTGTGTGTGTATATATATATATATATATATATATATATATATATATATAATCATTATATATAGATTATAGTATGACGTCGTTACAGTAACTCATATGAACAGGCTTGTCCTGGTGTGCAGGCTGCGCCAAAAGCGGCGAGAAACTCCCACTGTTTGATCATGAGCAGAGCTGACGCAGATGCTCATTTGGAGAGGAGAAACATTAACCCTAACGGGGCGGAAAATGACCGCAATATCTCCCGACCTACATAACATGGCAATGAAATCATCTACCAATCTGACTCAATGTCAACAGCAAGTTTTATAGCGTCCGAAGTGTACTTCTGGGGGATTTAACCTCCCTGTGGCGTCATTATAATAGCTCGCTTCCTGTGACATTTGCTACTGAAATCAATGAGGCTAGTTTAAGATTAGCTAGCTACGTCAGAACTGTAACGTCACTTTTTTGCGTTTTTAATCAACACTGACTGTAAAGAAAGGAATATACACGCCAAGGGACATTGTGGACAAATTGTACTGAGCAGTGAAATGTTAAAATTGAAACAAACGGCACCTTCAATTTAACCTCGGATGGCTTCCAGCTCGGTCTCAGCTCCTTGATCAGCTTCAGAGCACCGGGTCTGTAGTCGCTTTCGTCAACTGTCACGTCTATTTTGGGCACAGCGGGAGCCTCGTCGGGGACGTGAATGTAGTTAGCCATGGCTGAATGTTTGTTTCTGTAAATATCTTAACGCTCGGACAATTACGAGGAACTGAGCAGCCGCGAAATGCGCAATGTATGAAAATGTTAGACTACGCGGCGGGTATATAATCGTGCAGTAGTCAGTGTGCGGCAACGCCTCTCAAAAAGACCCACCCACTCTCAAAAAAAAAAAAAAAAAAAAAAAAAAAAAAAAAATTCACCCGATGCATGACGGTAGTCTATTGAAGGAGCGCTTGATCAAATCGTCAGCGTACACCGCCGGCGGAGACTAGTCGTTAAAATTTTAATACGCACAAGAAAACCGGCTTAAAACCTGTTTATTCAACTCTTGTTATTTTGTTATTTTCTTTATGTTGTGTGTTGTATGTTTTAACTATGTAGTACTTTGACATTCCCTGCGAATGAAAAGCACAGTACAAATTAAATACAATATTATTATTGTTATTATTAATTTAAAAAAGAACGTCTTAAACACATAAACGCCTAAACACATGAAGTCTAAACACATATTCAAGTTAAAATTTTAAAAGTCATATTTTATTACATACCATGTATATAGTCATTGCACAATTAATAATTACTACAGCTATCTTAGTACTCTTGTTATTATATATTCTACGTATATAATTACAGCACAATTTATAATAATAAGCTTTTCTATTTTACAATTTAATTCTATTCTATTGTGTGTTATGTGTGCTGTTGTGACTTAAATTTCCCTCGGGTTCAACAAAGTATTTCTTATTTGTAAATCGGTGTTCCTCGGTGCCACACACAAGCGTACGGTGTAACGCCGACGTCACATCCGTTATCTACTTGAATGAAATAAGCTTTGTGTCAAGTCTGGGCGTTTTAAATGTCAGTGCTGTGAAGGCCAGCAATCTGACACAGAGAGGGCAAATCCACTTTAACTCAAGTTAATCTGGCTTTTTAGTGATGCTTTTGTGACTATAATGTATTTGTTTAGTGGTTATTGGCCACATAATAACTGACTGAGTTAAAGATCATACTGCCCTTGTTTTATGTAGTAGCAATAATGGAAGACCATGCTCTCACCACAACATAATGTATTGCTTTGTTATATGGAGTTAAATTATTAAATATAGAGTATTTATTAAAAGGAGACAGTTACTGTATATCATGAACAAGTCAATATAATATTCTTTGCATGAAGCATTTAGGCCCATTGCCACTTGCACAAAACTTATGTAAACCATTTTAAAGCTGTTTAAAAAAGTCCACGTGAGAAAACACTCCCCTTGCAGAGGCTTGTCCACTCTAAATATATGAATCTAAATATACTATGCATCAGTGGTGATACCTTTGGTGAACTTCCTTCTTCACAATATTGCTAAATCTTGGCCTTAACACAATTTGATTATGTATTGCCCACTCATACTCCTACGCTGGCATCCAATTCATGCCAGCCCTGACTTGGTGCTTGGTGACTAACACACATAAAAAACATTGCACCAGTTATGTTGCTATTCTAGCAATCTCCATTTTCAATAGGGATTTGAATTTTATCTTGATACATGCGTCACTTTGATCAGTGTGATTCACCCTGTAAGTAATGCCCTGCTCACCCCCCACACAGGTATCACACTCACAGCCGCCAAAAATGCCTTGCGCAATCAGTCGATCACTTCCTGCTGGCAACATGGCAGCTCTACTTGAGCAGAACGGAGGGTGTCATCTCGCTCAGGGAAACTGTATCACCAGCTCTTTAAGGAAAAAGTGTGCTGTTTATTCATGACACCCACTGATTGGTTTCCCCAGTTTTAAATGAGGCAAAAGAACTGGAACATGTCCCCATTTCCCCCTCACTACTAGAGGCCTTCTTGCACAATCATTGCCTTACACACGTTGATTTTTACTTGTTTTGCATAATGCTCTGTGAGTAAAAACACAAGGTTTCCGTATCAACCTTTATCAGCCAATGGGAGCAGCTAAATCAATGTGGGCAGGTTCCTGTCAGTGATCCAGTGACCCCAAAGACAAATAACACATACTGTATATATCCATTAAAGCACAAACCTACGTGCAAACCAACAAGTGAGTGGTTGGCTTCTATTTTAGTTACTTAAACTCTCCTGTGGAGGTAACACTTTCCACTTGACTTCTAATGCTTATAGTCCTTTCAAAAGTGGATTTTTAGGGGATTTTCAAATAGCAGAATCTCCAAGAGCAACATTTCCATGGAACAACAGACAGTATTATGTGAGCTTGATAGTGTCTATTGTTAAAATGCCTGCTGAGGCACAGGAGGAGGTGTTGCTGCGGTTTAGGTTGAAATATGATCACGAGTCTCTAAGCCAACAAAGCAACAAAGGGATTTTTCTTGTTTTACCATCAAGTAATGGTGAACATGTCCTATTCTTCAGCATTAAAAAAACATCTCTGTACTTTATTTCAACCTTGCTGTAGTTTTAAGTGGTGGATTTTGCATTTAAGCTACAACTAAGCCAACAGTTTTCCAGTGTGATTACTGAAATGAAACCTAACAACACTGAAATATACACCCTTTTTTGTTACAGTAAATCATGTGAGATAGCCTTTTTTTTTTTTAAACACAAGTACACATTCACCTCATTTGTATTGGACAATAATTTATTTCACAGCAAAAATATATTCTTTACTTTACAAGTACATAAATAAGAACCAGGATAATCTCCTTTATCACACAGCTGTTTGTCAGTGCCAAAAGAAAAAATCAGACACGCCTGTTTGTTTGGACACTGAATGCAACTTTTCCCCCAAATTCTTTTGAGCCTTAAATTCATATTTCTGCATCAACGTCCTCTGCCTTGCATGATTCTTGAGTTTGCAGTGCTCAACATGCTGCAAAGTCTCAATCGAAGTAGTCCTCTATATCAATATTGGGGTTGAGCAACTCCTCTCCGTACGGTGTCAGATCCATCTGGTTGAGGATCAGGTTCTCAAAGGTCTCCTCAAGGTCTGTTTCCCCGATCAGCACTGCTCCGACCATCCTCCCTCCTGTGAGAACCACCTGGAACAAAAAATCCACAGGTAATCATAGTAAAACTTAAGCTTGACATGATGTTTTCTAAAGTGTTGGACGAAATGATTACAAGGATCAAACCTGCATGTGGTAAAGTGTGAGCAGGACATCTTTAAACGCTAAAACATCTATTTATATATTCAATTTCCACAAAAACAGACTGATACAAAGTTTTAAGTGTGATGTTTTCTATCACCTTCCTCCTCCTTTGCTTCTGACTCACTACCAGCATTACATCATAGACACAGAAAAACAGTGGAGCCTTTCACAGTGAAAAAAAATTCCAAAATCACATGGCATATTTTCCAGATGCCACTGGCTCTCCAAGAATGTATAACAGAATCCTAACAACTTGAGATTTTGATACTGTTTACGTAAAAAAGGGACAGTTCACTAAATTTGTATGTAGAATAACAAATCCTTTGACTGACATTGTTAAGACACTTAAAAACATCAACACACAAGAGTATTAACACATTCTTATTCTGTTCAGCGTCACCTTGACATACTCCACGCCTTTGGTGCAGCGTACCAGCAGCTCCTGGTCGGGCCCCAGCCCCTGCCCATTAAACTTTCCCAGCAGGACCACCTGTGGAATTACCAGAAGAGAGGAAGTTGTTTAAATGCACAGTGTGAATGAGCCTAGAGGTAGAGAGGACACTCATTAGCACTGCTAAATGACCTTGAAGTAAAGGAAAATGGTTATAATAATTAGCCAAGCAGATGATTAATATGATGGTTATTGTTTAAATCGCTTCCATTGCGGTAAAATTTCACTCACCTTGTAGTTGAAGAATTTAGTAATATGTGAGAAGAGCTCGAAGCAGAAGTCCAGTTCTATTGGTTCTGACAGGACGTGTGCAGCCATGCAGCGACCCACGTACCAGCCCATCTGACGAGCCTGCGTCCACAAACGCATCTGCACACAACATATAGTACTGTTTTTCAGCTTATCAGCTTCTATATCCACTCTTTTAACTTCCTGACTAACCTGTTATTGGAGCAGAGAAATATGTAAATTTTACAATCTGGCTTTCTTCCCAATGACAGGGGAACTGAACCAAGCCTGCTTGTTAATAGGCTGTGATCAATTCGGCATTAAATTTACTTATTTAGAACAAAGTGATACGGTGGTGCTGGCAAAACAAATGGTAAAACATACACTATACTATAGATTTTCACAGATGTATGTTATCACACCATTTTCTAAGTACTGTGTATACTGGCATGCTGTGTACTGGTATTGCTATTTTGATAGTAACTATGAGTAAATTTAAAACATGCTCACTAACTCATATCGAGGATATAAAGTTTGATTTGTTTTTGCTTTAGTTTGCATGTTTAATAATTAATGACAGGATTCAGTTTAGTTACATTTTACAATTATGTTTGTAGAGCTGTTATATTGTACTGAATCAAATTTAAAAATGAAAAGTCTGAAGAAAAGAAATGTTACACAGTTGCATCTTACACAGTTTTGTCTGTCAGCCTACCTGCTGCCACAGTGGGCTGTGTTCCCAGCATGCAGTGCACACATCTCCTGCGGCATAGACATCTGACTCTGATGTCATCATATAGTCATCTACCTGCAGGCCTCCGTCACCTGCCACAGCAAACTTAACACATACAACCAAAAGCAACTGTCATTTTTAGGGACCGATATATGATTATCTTTTCTGTTCACAAAGGATCCACAGACACAAAACACAAAGTAACATGCAAACTCTTCTCTGCTGTTGAATTTACAAATGTGGTTGCTTTATTTTGGGGAAAGCTTGCTAGAGGGAATTCAGGCCGAAAACCAGAGTGATAGAGGCTCATCTGTCCTTCAGTGACCTCTAGAGGCCTCAAAACACAACTGCTGAGAATTTAGCCTGATTTCTGGGTCTCTTCGTGTTTACCAATAGTTTACTGTTTGATTCAAAGTCCCCTTTCAATCAAAAATCTGTTTTGCTTATTGTTCCTTCAGTTGGATGTTTGAGCTTCACTGCTCAGAATGATACAGTGAAACTCAAATGAATGGGACAGTGTGTCCAAACTCTTGATTGGTGCTTTATGTGCAGAGTTTGACATCAAAATGTTGTTTTCATATTCATCTGCTAGAGAAGGAAATTTTCTCTGCGCTCATCTTAAATCTCAGTTTAAGGCGTGTACCTGCATGATTTGTGACATCACAACTAGTTTGGAGACAATCCTGATCCAGTATGCAGTATACAAGTGTGATGTGGAAACCTGAAGCTCCCAGTGTACGTACATCTGGCACCAGGATATCTTAACCCTCCTGTTGTCCTCGGGTCAAATTTGACCCGTTTTCAAATGTTGTTTTTTTATCAGAAATATGGATTTTTTTCATCTAATTGTCTGAAAATCACATAGATGGTTCCATACCACACACTTTGCAAGTAAAAGTAATGATCACTACTTTCATTGGGTCAATTTTGGGTGTTTTATTAAAATTTATAGCACCTGTGGACTTTTGTCCTCCCAATTACACATGAAGCATTGATTAACTTTTCATATCAATAGATGTTACTGGCTGTGAGGTCATGCATATTTGGCCACTTACAAAGGGACAAATAAGACTGTAGCTAGGCTTCATATTAACAGCATTACATTACATCATCAAACCTTATGTAATTGTGGGCAGACCCTGAAGTGTTGGTCCAAATAAGAGGTTACTTAGGAGCACAGGAGAGCTAATTTCTCCTTATCGTTTGCCTGCCCTGGCGTTTCTTTTCAAAACTAGGTCAGTGATACAATGGCAAACCTAATGATCATGGAAGAAATGTAGTCCTGATTTGCCATTTGATGTGGTTTATGTGCCAGTTGGTCAGATATGTGATCATATGATGGATAAGGGACAGCAGGAATCATTTGAATTGAATTTAAAAAGATTGTGAACATCCCCAAACAGCTGACAGACTTACAGATATGATCTGTTTTGAATATGGATGAGTGTGCTTACATTGTTGCCATGGAGAAATGGCTCAGTGTTTGGCACGACACCGGTGGCACTGACAACAAAGTCACAGCCAAATGTCTTGCCATTGGTTAACTTGATGTAAATAGGCCAGGTCCCTACTGAGAGAGAAGAAAAGCTTGAGGACTGAAAAGTCGGAGGAAAAAAGGGAGCAAGAAAGGGATCGGTCAGTTTAAATACAAGCAGCGAATCTAGTTCTCACCGGTCTCAGGTCTGAGTGTTTGCTGTGGGGAATTGAGCAGCTCCTCAGAGGTGAAGATCTTTTCCACCTCACACTGGTATTCCACTGAAACTCTGCGGGACACCTGAGCACACACCAGCAGAGAGAAGAGACTCAGGAAAAGCGGAGGGAGGTGTAGCGTAACAGAAGGTCAAGAAAGACATATAGGTTTATTCGCAGCAGGAATTTTCTAAACAAACAAGCTGTTAGGATTAGCACAGAGGTATTCAGTAACAAAAAGGTGCACACTGCACACACTATCTCACCTGCTCTGCTCCTTGTAGCACTATTCCTTCGTGCCAGTCTGGGCCGAGGGCGCTGCCAGGCTCTGTGGGACCAGAACCACGCCCTCGCAGGTTTCTATCTGGGAACACACACAAAAACACACATATGAGCAATGTTTTGTATGGGAACAGATTCCTCTTTAGCATATACTTTTGAATGACTCCAGGATGAAGACCTGCTGTGAAGGTCTGTGACGCTCCGGCTGTCGGTTCCTCTGTGGTGTAGCGAGTCCTCTTACAGGGAACAGCTTTCTCTGGTTTGTCAGCTTCCAGTGACGGGATGAGGAACTGTGCCGCTCCGGCGTCAAAGAAGGTGTTTCCTATGGCTTTGTCCTTCACAGCCCAGATCACCTCACAGCCCCCCACCTCATACCTACACAGCATATATTCAATAACACCTCATAAATAAACCGACAGTGTGAATCATCTCTGGTGATGTTATATGCAGTGGTTCCATGGTTATGGGCTCAGTCAGTTAATCATTTTAGTTTAGATTAAAATATTGTGTCAGAGGAGCACATACAAAAGTTATAACCAGCATGCTAGTTTAAGTAGACTCACACTAATTCCAAGGCAATCCCTCCATTTCCAACGACAACGATTCTCTTTGCGCTGGATAACCGCTTCTGAAACTCCTGAAACACAAATACAAAGAAAACCACTGAGTATCAACATGATTTTTTTTAAACCTCTAACCAGGAGGTTTATACTGGTTATTATTGTCAGGTTATTATTACTGTTTTTACTGTGAAGATTTGCCCATTTTTGCCCACTTTTGTAAACTCTAACAGCTCTCTTCACCAAGAATGTTTGTACTTATCTTTTATTGTTAAATGTATGATCACCTTACTTTCGTGGTATTTTCTCTTATCTTCTATTTTTGGATTGTTATGCACAACAACACCAAGACAAAATTCCTTGTATGTGCAAACCTACTTGGCAATAAACCAGTTTCTGATTCTCACCCTCATTCTGAGGTTATGTTTTCAGTCCAATGTTTTGACTGTTTGTAAGTTCCCACGATATTTCAACCAATGTTTATACACATGTCTATTCAACAAAATAAAGAATATACAAACTTGATGGAGTACTTTCTTTTGTTTAAACAAATGCAACAAGATATTGAAGCAGCCACAGCAGTTGAAAAGGTTATGGATACACTTCTGTACACAGAACAAAGGCCGAACACACCGCCTATTTATTCTGTATGTTTGTATATCCAGTTTGGAGTTTACCTTAGAAGAAATGTCACAGTTACAAGACGGAAAGGAGCTTCTTGCCACTGTAAGAAGGTCCTTATTTGTTCAGTGTCTTCAGGAATTTCAGACCTGTATGTTAATACAAATACAAACATCCCGAGCGAATGGGTGGTACCTGAGCGCTGTCTGTGTCCCGTATGCCCAGCACATAAGGATTGCCTTGAGTTAGGAGCTTAGGTCTGCCCCCACTGCAGATACACAGCTTCTCATAACCGAAAACACGACCATCTGCAGTTTCCACAGTCTGAGAGCAGAAAGTAGAATTTATAGGAGATAGTGATTAATTTTCACATCAAGCTTTAAGTCTTCTTCTCTCACTTTGGGAACATAATGATCTTTTTCACAAATTAAAGATGTAATTGTGGACATCTCTGTTCACATTTTGCCACATTTTTAATGCTAATGAAAGTCCTACTAGACATTACAACAGACTACACAGGGTTACCATATGTCCACAAGGTGGCAATAGTACGCAAATAATAGCCACTAGAAAGCCATTGTTGTGATATGCTGCAGGAAATCACTGTCTACACTTTGTTGAAATTATATCGTTACGCAATTAATTAAGGAATTGGAGCATATATGGCTTATATTACAGCTGATACTGCAGTTACTCACAGATGTTACATGTAGTCATGATGACCTTTTAAATCTAGATTACCAAATGAGTAACATAACATAACTTTTTTCTACACACCATTATGGAAATATCATGATTTATCTATACATTTATATTATCCTCTACAAAATTAACTACTTACATGTGATTGTGTGTTGAGTGCTTTGACAGCAGAGTGGATGACAGTCAGGTTGGGGAATTTCTCCTCCAGGACACTGGATGGTTGCTCCTCCACGTCAAATTCTTCCAGTATCTTGGACACCTTCCCATAAAGTGGTTGTTTAATGAATACAAGGGGGGATATGTTGACTTGGAATAAGATAAGTGTCAATATCTGTTGTCATCATTTCCTGGATGACTTAAAGGGCATGCTCCATGCATTTATACAATGAGGAGCCCAGTGGCAGAGCACAAAATTAGCACCAGTTACCAGCCAAATGCTGGTAAAATATGCAAGTGGCTGGTAGGTATGCGTCAATCACCAGCCAAAAAAACAATGGTTATCGATTGACTGACTGGTTAAATTTTACATTCACTAGCCATTTGCCTGGTGGACAAAAAGTTAATTTTGCACCATGCCCAGTGAGAAACAAAATAAGATAGAACTAGGAGTAATAAACACAACAAAATAAATGGTCAAGTAAATGGAATTCAATCTATACATATATATCACATTATAAACATTATACACATAACAGTAGTCAGACTACATGACCTGACTTGTGGGGACAGTCATTCTGACCTGTTTATAGTTGGTCACTGCCTTGATGTGGGGACCTGCTGTAATCAGAGCCACGTCAGCTGACTGGATCTGGGATGATAGCTGTCAATAAAAGATGCATGTTATAAAACAGTAACTACAACACATGCATTACAGTTATAGTGCCTGGGTGCATAGATTTAACCTGTGTAGAGCTAACTCGTTACTTATGAATTCATTTTCACCTGCTCAACACATGTCACACCGGCGATGCCACCTCCCACGATCACAAACTTGTATGTTTTCTCTTTTTTATCTGCCATTGCTAACGATATGTAGCTAACACTAAGCTAGCTGCCGTGCATTTTCCGACGCCGGGATGTGTCTAAATGTTTCTCTCAGTGTTGACACGTTCATAAACATTTAAGGTATAACTAGTAAAAGGTTAGAGTGTCGAAATGTCTTTAGAAACTTTTTGTTAAAGCTAGCTGGAGGTTTCTCGTCTCTACAGCGCATGAAAACGAAGACCGAATAAACGCAACATCCGTGTTTACAATTTACTACGGCAAGCAGGAGGAGGGTTTTTCAAAACGCGCGTTTCAATAATGTAATAGCGAGCCACACGCCTTTGTTTTTACACCTAAAGCCTGAACAAACAACTATCTCATAGTGACGATAATATTACAGGTGTGTGCCTATTTTTGGCACTTTGTTTTAGTCGAGCTGTGTAACTGATGCGTCAACTCACTAAAAAGTTAGGACAGTATGAGTTACAGGTGTCAAGTGGAAAGTGGAGACGTGTAATATAAAGGACATCATATCAGTGAGGATATCCACATAAAGAACACACTGATAGAGAGGAATACTAAATATGATACTTTATATAGGATTATATTATGGGGTTTCCTGATACCTGATTATCTAATTACAACGTATAAAAGGCAAATTTTTCTGGTCATGGGCATGACAATCAAATTGGTTTTGAATAATAATTCGTTTCTGACATGGTTTCTCCACAAAAAGGTTCACCTGTCTTGTTAAAAATTCTTAAAATTACATTACCTCCCTCTCCCTCATTGAAAAATCCAGAATCTATGAATATGCAAATTTTGTTCAGTTGAGTGTAAATAAACTTACAGAGAATTTGACTGTGAAGCGTGAATAATGCTGAAATAAATTAACACTGGATGGATAATGTAATAAATGAATGAATGTATATACACAGGTATATGCATCTATTGATGGACAGCTCATGTATACAATATATTATTTGTTATCTAGTTTTAGCCCCTGTATTAAAAGACCTGTAAATCAATTTAGTAGTAAGAGGTTCATCTCCACTGTTTTGAATTGTGATGTTGGGGCAACTCTGCTGTTTATATTTAGATCACAATTGTACCTTTAATGTCAGAGATTAATGTGGCCACCAGGTCATGAATTAGACCTAAAATTCCATCAAAACATTCATCAGCCACCATTACTGCAGTGATAAACAACTCACCACCCGATAGCTGTTGGAGTAGAGTGCCATTTGTGATTTTACATGAAGTAATCGACAGATCTTGACACCATCCCCGTTCTATGTCAGGGTGTTTGGTGGATAATGGCTGCATTGTTTTCGGATTCATCAGCAAAAGCCGGCACTTGTTCTATTTTTGAAAAACCTTTTATGTCGGTGTTAACCATGCATGGGAGTATTGATGTCACTGTCTGAGATGATCGGGTCACTGGTAATCAAACACAGGTTAATGTTTTGCGTCATGGTTCCCCTCTTGATTTTCATTACTTTACCCTGATTAACCCCTGCAGGAACACAACACATGAAACTATGTATGATATAATTACTATGACCATATATGAATATATGAAATACAGTACTGTGATCACAGTTCTGGCATAAAAAAAATTAGACAAATTGTGCTTCTGCTTCTGCTTCTTCAAAAAAAAAAAGAATAATATGTTCTATTATTCACTGAGGACAAATGCTCATAGATGTCTTGTGGGTTCATTTCAATAGTCTGTGGGTCTCTTGATTGTGCAATTGAAACCATACTGCTTCTGAAATTAATAAAGAATGTTTTATTTTACTTTGATGCCAACCAAATGCTACCAAACACCCATTAGCTCATTATTATAACGCATGGATTCTCACAGTATAATAAATGTAAAGAGATATTTGTAGGGAGCTATCAACACATGCAACTGTCACAGGAGTAGCAGGAGATGGACCAAAATGCAGGACAAAACAACCAGAATTAACTGAAGAATGTCTCTTTGATAAAGATTAAGGCATGCAGGCACAGTAAAATAGAACAAAACAAAACCAGACAGAGCAGAGCAGACCACAACAAACTGAACAAAGGATCCAATAAGACTCAACCGAAAACTAGGGCTTAAATACAAACTGAACTAATGAAATAACAAGGAACAGTTGGCAAGACACAAGGGCAGGCTGAGAGCTGATTGGCTGGGGAAGACACAGGGAGCAGGGCAGGGCTAACGAGGCTGATACTGAGCAGGTGTGTAGATGAGCAAAGGAGGGAAAAACAGGTCAAATGCAGACAAACAAACATTGTGCTATAGAGTTAAGAGAGCTGCAAGATAATGAGCTCATGAAACCAGCCTGAAACACCTTCACAAAACAATGTGATATTTAAGAAACATTGTCATACTAAACCAGGTGAAAGTAAAAGTATTTCAGATTTCACTTCAGTTCTGTATGCTCTTCCAATCGAACACATATATTATGAACTAGACAGTAAAACATCTGGACCAAAGTTCAATGCAATGAGCAACAATAATATAATCTGCAACATATCTCATCTGTCCTTCCAGTTCAACACACAGGGGAAAAAAGTCTGAGGGCATCTGGTGGACATAGAGCCAGACTGTGACAGAACCATGATGGAAACTTGGAGGCTGACAGATTTATAGATTACATTTGATCACAGTTAATTAACCTGGTTTATAGGACTGTAAATGATAACGGTTTTGATTAATTACAACATTTTTGAAAGGCAATACATATTTTGATCAAAGGAATCAATTCCTGGAAGTATCTACTCTCAAAATTTCAGTGTGGTGAATAATTTAGCCTTCTTGTACAACAAGTTGAATATAAATGTAACAGTAGTCAGCAGCTTGTTGTCTGTCCAATAATAATATGAACACACAAGAGGAGAATTTTGAAACTTTACATATAGTAAACAATTTGAAGGTTGAAGAATTTGAAGGACATCCTGTAAAAATTCCTACTCAAGAAAGATCCTTAGCCAAACTGGTTAAACAGATTAACAATCAAATGTAACTTTTAATGTAACTGATTTTAAAAGTTTCAATTCATACATTTGTTGATAAAAATTTAAAATTTGGGAATATTTAATGCATTGAAATCTTTTCACAAAGTAAATTTTAAAAGTTGTACTGAAAGCTGAGGTTGAATTTGGAGCAAAATGGACTAAACATTCAGATTTAGTAAGGTTAAGCTTACAGTGTAAAGGCCAAATGTTTGTGATTTTAGGCCTCCATGTTCCCAGTCAGCACAAAACACATGTAGCTCACAGTAATCAGTTAAGTGTGGCAACTCCTAGCACATAACACTATATTATCACATTATTGTATCTAATCTGCATCTGATCTATTGGGTGTTTCCCTTAGCTTCCGCCATAGAGATGTTACCTCACAGCCCCTGCATGCAGATGTAATAATATGCAATAACGCAATAATGTGGCTTTAAACGCATTGAGATTTTCAAAAATATATTTTCACAATTTTATTATCAAAACCAATATATGATAACATTTATTTCATTTATTTTATATGGATTTACATCTGTTTTCTTTTAGTTGTTATTTTATTATTTACTTTTTTCAATTGTTGTATTTTCATATTCACATCTTGCCATTGTGGAACAGCATTAACAGAGCAACAACACACACAAAGCCAGAAGAGAACAAGCAGATTGACTTTGATGGTTTAAACAAAAGGCACTGTTTCTTAAAGTTTATAAAATAAACAAGAACACTCTGTTCATAACCATCGTCAATGACTCCAGCGGTGTCATCGTTATTAATGTCATTCTCATAATCATTGTTACATAAGATGTCTGGTTATATCATCAGAGCACTGGGAGTGCTGGTGGAGTTTCCTCAGTCTCTACTAGAGAGGCTGGTAGCTGGGAGGCAGCAGCAGGTCCCTCTTGCCGTAAGTGGCAGATCCCACATTGGTTGGAGCATAGACAGTACCGATTGTGTTACTGGAGCGG
Source organism: Thunnus maccoyii (assembly GCF_910596095.1). Classification (NCBI taxonomy): domain Eukaryota; kingdom Metazoa; phylum Chordata; class Actinopteri; order Scombriformes; family Scombridae; genus Thunnus; species Thunnus maccoyii. Next base: position 8,310,558 of record NC_056555.1, read on the forward strand.
ACCAGAAAGTCTGCTAGCCTCTGGGTGACACAGGTGGCTGTGTTGCACTTCCTCTTCTCTATGTGGTGGCTAAGAGAAAGAGAGAAAAGCACAGAAACTGAGAGATGTACAGCAATCTAGACAATTTTCACAACAGTTTTTTTATGTAATGAGGAGATAATACATCTGCTGATTTCTGCAAATGCTGTTTACCTGTCCATAGCTGTGAGCCCCCTCTGCGGCCGTGTACCCATGAGGCCGAGGAATGGGTTGGAGATGAGCCCGGGAGCTAACCAGCCTTCACTGTCTGGGAGGGCACTTTCCTGCTCGCTGGATGAGCTGGGATTGAAGTACCTGAATTGCAGAGGGAAGAGAGCCAAACCGTTTCTCACTGATAGCCACTGATAACCTCTTCAAAACATCTACAAGTCCTGAGAGCGAGAAGAAAAAGTGGCCACTTAGCTCCCCTGAGATGCACAATGAAGCACTCTCCCACAGATGAGCACAATTGACTTCCACCTCCAGTTATACATCTGTGCCCCGCTGCTCCTCGTACAGAGCATTACAGACCTTCTCATTGCACAATTTCCATGATATTCAGCTACATGTCTGCTGACCTCAGGTTAAACGCCTATATTGATTTCCTGCCTGTGAAGACAGTTAAGCTGCTCTGCTGTCATCTGATCTGATATGATCAACATTTCAGCTCAGAGAAACTTGCTAAACTGAATCACTTTCCACTGTTAAACTCTATAATCTTAGAGCTTAAGACATTTTTTCTCTCTCTCTCTCTATACAGATCACAAGTAATTGCACAGACACACCAAAAAGCACACTGCACTGCTTGTAGTGTATTCACTTACCTGCGGCTTGGGGCAGTGGTGACACAGCGCAGCAACACAAGCAGCATGAGGAGGAGCACAGGCACCTTCAGGTGATACATAGTGAAGGGCGATTACCTGCATGAACAGAGTAGGTTAAGCAAAGTTTTCTTTATGTGTTATGGATGACTGGAGGCAGGGTAATTTATGGTAATTAGTCTTTATTTAACTAGAGAGAGCTGATCAAAACAACAGCAGCAATTTATGAATATGATCAGTGGTGAACAGATAAGAGAGAGTTTGTCCTTTCTACAGGTATTCTGAATTTGTAGAATCATCATTATGAGGTGAAAATGAAATATAGTCTTGATTCTATCACAGTATAAATCACCTACAATCTAATTTAAAGCCATGCTCAATGATTCAGTGACAATAATCCACTGGCACTTACCAAGTTCAACCAATTGAGCTCAAACGCTCTTAATAGTCTCTTCAATTTCATGTTGAGTAGATTTTAAGATACAACTAGGGCTAGAACTAGTGATAATTTTCAGTAGCCATTAATCTCCATCAGTCAATCTTGGAGTCTATAAAATCAGAATCTGAAGTCAGAATATAATCAAAAAAACCCTTCATAATTTCTGAGAACCAAAGGTAATGTCTTCAAAATGCTTATTTTGTCCAACCAACAGTCCACAAACTAAAGATATTTAATTTATTATCATATAGAAAAGCAGCAAATTCTCACAACTGAGAAGCTGCAACAACAGCTTTTTAGCTTGAAAAATGACATAAATTCAAGATAATGCTTAGTGATAGCCACTTCTTTACATCAAATAGAATGCATCATTTTATGCACATTTCCCTGTGATGCAACAAGACACACTTGATGTCTTTTGGATCTTGAATTCAAAACAAACAGAAGTTCAGTTTATTAGAACAACACGCAACCTGAGTTGCAATGATGGGACCGATAAAGGTTCAGTAAAATCTGAGAAGAGGGAGAGATTTAGCTAAAATATCCTAATCAAATCTACAAGAAAACGGGCTACTTACTTTCTGTTGTTTTAGCCAGTAGCCAGCAGATCCCAGTCTGTCACTGGAGCAGCCCAGGGTTTGTCAGACTGTCACACAAGCCGACTCCAACAGTTATAGGCTCTCCGCTCAAACCACTTGTGACATCAGCTCTCTCCAAATATAGCCTTGCATTTTCATTTACACAGAATCGGGAGGGCGAGGGTGGGAGGGGGGGTATTAAGGGGGGTACAGGGAAATCCAAGAGGGTCTTATATGTGTCACACTCTGCTGTACCTTAATGTACACTCTTTAACCCATGCACACAGAAAAAAAACTTTCACAGTACACACACACACACACACACACACACACACACACACACACACACACACACACACACACATCTGTTTACGTCACCATCCACATCATCATCTTCGTCATCATTGTCATCAGCGTCCGTGATGGGACTGACCCACCGTAAACCCACACTGGGGAGAGGAACACTGTCAAAGTGGGAAGCTGTCTTCCTATTTACCTTGAGACACGGAATGAAGTTTCGGGTCACCAAACTTTGGCCCTGCTGCCTCCCTCTGGTCTTCATTGACGATGAATAATAAATGTGAAGATGAATTATCATTAATTATGAATGGTGTCTCATTATTTTGATGGGATGAGTCAGAAACAACTGAGAAAGTACTAATTAATGAAGTGATGGTAATAGTTACACTTTATAGCCACATGACCTGAGAATCTGACTAGTTTGAGGTGGATCGCAATAGTTTCCAGTGGTTAACAAACTTTTTGGTATCCCTGGAAAAATAGTTTTCTGTAACTTTAAAACTGCTATAATCAATATTTTTACGTTGACAATGGATCAAATGTGTGTGTAATGTGTAATGTGTAAGGGGCGCTTGTAGTAACAAATGTACAGATAACAATCCCTGAATTCTGCAGTTCACCTCAGCTGTTGGGCAGCTGGGTGTTTTAGTGTCTTTCAGCTCCTTGTTTTGGTTTTCAGGCCCACATCTCTTTTGGTTCACTCTCACCACTCTCATAGTGTCATTTTCTGCCACAGAAGGTGGCTGTTTTCAGTGAAAAAGCTTTGATACCAGCTACCTGCTAGTCGTTAACTACAGACAAAGTTAACGACTAGCTGGTGAACCTAGTGGAGCAATTAGCAGCTAAAGAGACAGATATTTCCCTCAGAGGTTCATGGATACCAAAACAGAGCTAAACAGGAGAGTGAATATTGGACTTACATTTGCCAGGTGGCCAAAAACATGACTCCAAACTGATGCTGGATGTGTAAATAGGCAACTAACAAGTTCAGCCTACCACCTCTACAGTATGTCAGTGTTGTGTTTGCTTTTTTCCACTGTCCCCATGTTCATGAGAAAAGCAAACATCCCTACGACTGACATCAGATTTTGATTTCAGTGTTGCTAAACTGCTAAACCCTGCCCACTTCAAACCAGTGATAAAAGCCAGTACAAAAACACAAATACAGAAATCTCTCATATGAAATGACCAAATCTGTTCTTAGATTGGCAGACATGGAGTGTTCATATAAGACCCCAAAGCTCACAGTAAGAAGCTGATTGACAAAACTGGTTTTCAGAGACTTAATCTCTCAATTTCTGGTAGATCTTCAGCTGGAGAAATCCTCTACCGCATGGTATCTTTGTTCGGATTAACCAGAAAATGAACTGTATACCTGAGATATACAGTATATACAGTGATAGCCACCATGGCTGAAGGAAAAGCACTCATAAAAATGTAATTATCAGAGAATGTATGAAAAAAACCCATTGCATTTAAAATGATCATTATGACCATGTTTCTGAGGAACAATGTTTGTGTGTTTCCACAAAGATCATCCAACAGTCTCACTGGGGAAATGCCACCACAGGCTGAAGGCTGCTGTTAAGTGCTGGTGGTTTCCACCACAGCTTTGAGCTAACAGAGATGCAATGCAATCCTAATGGACATGTAACATCCCCAACACCATCAAACCCACCTCTGTCCCTGGAACACCTCCCTGTGTTTCCTGTAATCTTTCCAAGAAAGCCTGCAGTAACTGCTGACAAAGACAGAGTGACAACACTCACTGTTCTGTTTTACAGGTGTTTCTTCTTATGGTTTATGGATACAATACACAACAGATGTTTGTTAATCATTGGCAAACACTGGTTAATAAAACATTGTATTAAATTTTATTTAATATATAATTAACATATTAAATATTTAGCTATTCAAGTGTGTGTGTGTGTGTGGGGGGGGGGGGGGGGTATGGTTAATATGCACAATCTTGAGAGGAGAGACAGCAGAAGAAATGAAAAGGAGGGTAAGGGAGAGAGAAAATGAAGAAGGATATGAGTGGCATGTGTTGTACTTTAAATCAATTTTTGTCAGCTATCATTTCAGGAAACATGTCTCGTCTCATTGTGTTGTCACATCCCTTGGATTACTTCTTACTTAAATTTTGAGGAATTGATTTCCTGCTCATCAGACAAACTGAAAGGTTTATCGGACAAGCCAATCATGCCACAACTAACCCTACATTTAGAGAAAGCAGAGTGATCCTACACAAATAGCTCACATGCTACACAAGCTCAATATGGATTTATTAGTATTCCTCTAGCACTGGACATAAGAGGGATCAAAAGTCACTGGGGAATGATTAATAGAGACTGTAAGTGAGTGCCAGTAAAGGTTATGGGGCTTTGGCCTGTGATAATCATGTTGACAGCAACCACACCGGGACAGTTTGGATGCTGTTTATAGTTATCCAGAGATGCACTGCTCCAGTTTATTTGTAATACCTATGCACAAATGGTGCAAAGCAGCCAGCAACTCAAGCTCCTCCAACCCACAGTCACAGAGATCTTTGGTTGAATAACAGTCTAGTCAAGTTGTTTTTTAGAAAATGTTCTAAGTAGTGGAGAATCCAGCAGCTGAAGTGACAGATATTTCCCTCAGGAGAACTTAAAGGAGCGTGAATGTTGGACATGATTCCAAATTAACGTTAATATCGCTCTCTGTGTGTTTGATGTGTAGCATGTGTAGCATAGCAATAAGAACTTACATGTTCCTCATACCTACTTTATAAGATGATGTGTCAATATTGTTCACAGTTTGTTGTGCTGCCCTCAAGTGGCCAAACATATAATCATTACAGATTTAATTAACAACAACAAACATTTGAAAATTGTGTTCTCAATTTGCTCTTTTAGCACATAAGCCACTTAAGTAAGGAACCCAACAGAACCGTAATTTTCATTCATTTTTTTGTCTCCACAGCATGATATTATGAAAATCATTCATGGTTTCATGAATAATTTTGAGACTGTTTATAGATCAGGTATGCAGAACATAATGTGACAATGATATCACTCATTCAAGGTATCATTTAATGTTGTAAAAACAAAAACATGTACAGTGTTTTAGCCAAGGAGTTTGCTATATATCATGCGTTCAATCTGGGTCTTGCTGGGCTGCTCTTTAATGATTTGCACACATGATATAAAAACTTGTTGCTACACAGTCTCCGCACATTAAATTGTTGGTCACTGTGCACATCCAGCACTACCCCATTTTAATGCCCATTATTGTGAAATGTTTCTACATTTTAATTTATGCAGAAGTGGAAATAGGACCACTGGTAGTCCCCTTCCTCTTCAGGACTAAGTGTAACGTAACAGCTCTATCCTGTAATACAGTAAAAGAGGAAACAATACTGTTAGCATAGATGAGGTTAGCCCAGAGGAATAAGCAATCCATCTTGACAATCTAAGTGATTGTGAATTTTGGCCTAACTGGTCCCAGTTGGCCTTGTTTGACCCTGTAGTTGAAAATACACTGTTAATGACTTATTTTTGTGGGTTGTCAGTTTCTATGATTTGTGCTGCTTCTTTCTCTGACTCATTCTTGTCCCCTATGTGATGGTCCAGCTCCTCTTCTTTCACCTGTGCATTGATCTCCTCGCAGACTTTGTCTTTCCCATCTTTCACCTCCTCCTCTGACATCAGCCCGTCCATCTCTGTCTTAGCTCCACAACTAGGAGGAGTGAGCTCAACAGTGGTCTCCACTGTGTTATGAGTGGAGGGAGAGAGCTGCTCTGTACTGTGAACCTCCTCTCCCTCCTCCAGTTCTGTTGCAATCCTTACCCAAACTCTGGGGGCAAGAGGGAGCTTGGGAGTTTTAGGAGCACTGGGTCGGTCCTCGGCAGGCTTTGATGGGGTCTGAAGTTCAATTTCCTTTGAAGCTTTTGATCGCTGCGTCTCTGTTTCTTGCTCTGGCTTCCTGAACTGACGTCTGAGGAGGACTATAACGGCGATGATAAAGAAATAGGAGGAACCACTGAGACAAGTGATAAGACCCAGGAAGATGATCCTGCAAATAGAGAAAAACAGATGGACAGATAGTAGAGCTAAAATCTTAAAAACTATGGTGTCTAAAGTGCAGAAGAGAAAAAATAATACCATTCAGCACTTTTGAGCAAAATCATAGTAGCAGTCATGTTCTATGTCCACATTTGTAGTCATACCTGTACATTTCAGAGTCATAAATGCGACACGCCCCTCTGCCACCACACTTCTTGAGCGACCATTTCAGGCAAGTTGAATCAATCAGGGCTCCGAAATATACTGGTGCAGGAATTCCACCTACAGACAGAGCATCACCCACATACGTACACTTACAACATTGCAATGGAGGGAAATCTTGCATATCTCAATCTCATTTTTTCTCAGATGATCTTATTTTGACTTCCACACACTGCACTAATACAACAATTAACACTCAAACTAGACTAAAGACAAAGACATTTTTCCTAGAGGAATGTTTTGGGACCTATCTGGAGCACTGCTCCCAGATAGCAAAATTGCTGTGGCCCATATCCGGCCCACACCCAACACTTTCATGTGGCCCACATACCGCATGGAATGATGGCACTTGGGCGGTCCGCTCCTGTTTGCCAGATCATTTGGGACCGCCCAAATGCCATCATTCCACACGGTATGTGGGCCAGAAGAGGATATGGAATGTGGGCCCGATCAGGGCCGGAATAAAAATGAACTGTGGTCCAGATGTGGGCCAGATCCAGTTTATTTGTTTAGTTTTTGGTTTACATGTGGCATTGCTATGGTTTTCTTGTGGCCCAGATCTGGCAAACAGGAGCGGACCATCCAAGTGTCATCATTCCATGTGGTATGTGGGCCACATGAAAGTGTTCGGTGTGGGCCGAATATGGGCCACAGCAATTTTGCCATCTGGGCTGTCTCGTATATTTGCCAGAACTGGCCCAGATATGTTTAAGATAAACGGGCCACATTTGCTGCATCATATGTGGGCCATTTCAGGCTCACGTTCAGATAAGCCAGTACCAATTGTGCCACATCTTTACCTAAAGTGGCCCGATAATGTTCAGCAATATTTGGGCCATATTTACTATTTCAAATGTGGGCCACATGAGGCTCACACTATGACAGCCAGTGCTGACTGTGCCATACAATTGCCAAAAGTGGGCCAAATTTGTTGTATAGTATTTAGCCCATATTTGCCATATCATATCGGCCACTTTAGGTTAACATCAAGTCAAGCCAGTGCTTACTGTGCCGTATATTTGTCAGAACTGACCTTCGTATGTTTTAAGATAACCAGGCCACATTTGCTGTACTCTTTGTGGGCCACTTTTGGTTTACACCCACATTAACTATTGTTGACTGGGCCAGAGCTTTGCCAAAGGTGGCCCACATTTGTTTTGTGATGTTTGGGCCCTATTTGTTATTTTACACATGGGTCACTTCAGGCTCACATCCATTTTGTCCGGGCCAGAAGAAGGTCAGCAGTGCCGTATCATTGCCTGAAGTGGCCCACTTCTGTATGCTATCTGGGCTGACATTGAAAAGCAAAACAAGTACAAATTAAATATAAAGAAGCTTACCAAGAGTCCTAGTTACCAATGCCTGCATACCCAGTGCAAGGGATTTAAGCTCTGGTGAGATACATCTGTAATTACAAAACAACATCAGGTCCTTTTAAGATATCACTCTGTATAAAAACAATCATTTTTTCCTTCATTCCAAAAAATGACTTTAGAAGAAAAGTTTTACATTTTGGGAAATACGCTTATTAGCTTTCTTGCCAAGAGTTAGATGAGATGATTGATACTACTCTTGTTTGGTAATTATGAAGCTATAGACAGCAGTTGGTTAGCTAAGCTTAGCATAAAGAAGAAACAGCAACGTCACTCATGGCTCACAGAGGTTCATATCTAAAGAATGAAATACACTAGATATTCCCAGTCATGATTATTTTACATCTAGCCAGGAACAGGTACACAGACCGTATGATGACCATGTAGCCAGGAGTGGCTCCCAGAGAGTTGATGAAGGAGCTGAGAACAGACACAGCCATGTAGGAGGTGAAACTGCGGCTACAGTCCTTAGCATGGGGGCACTGGCCCAGCCTCACTGACGTGCTGCTGCCTGCTGGGTAGGAGGCAGACACACAGCTGCAGTTGTGAAAAACCTGACAAAAAGAAAGAAATATAGGATGACTTACTGGAAACTACCAAAGAAAAACAACACCCACTCACAGTATCATCTGGAAAACAAGTCTTTACTATGTCTCAGAATTCTTACTGTACACTCCGCAGAACAACTCATATTATTTTAACATTTACTATTTACAGAAATAAATGTAGAAAAAACATGTCTAAACAGTTTGAATTTAAGTTGTTCAAATGCCTTTAAGGTTACAAAACAGACAGCTTCTTGGTCTTGCATCCATTCTTAGCAGCTTTACTGCCAAAACTGTATGTGTGTGCATGTGTGTGGTCCTACTGTGTTCTTGCCGTATCCACTGGAGCTGTGGCAGCCGGCAAAACACGGAGAGATATAGGTGATGCCGCTGTCTGAGCACACGGGGTCCCACTCCTCTGCTGAACACGAGCAGTCTCTGTTACACTCTGAGAAGAGCATTTCACTGTTGTGTGATACACTGTGCGTCCTGCAAGGCAACAAGGATTTATATTTTATATCAGCTGCAGGGTGTGGCTCTAAAAACAAATCTGTATTATTGTATTTTTTGGCTGTAAAAAGAGTGTATAGTTGCAGTATTTTGATTTGTTAAAGCTGTGGTCTGACCCGTTGTATGAGATGGTGAGCCCAGCCACGGGAATGTTGTCACACTTGGTGCCAAACTGCAACAATGAGAGGAGGTACGCCAGGAAGGATGTGGCAAAGGAGAGCTGAGCCCCTGACACCACGCTCAGCTTATACCTCTTCATCAGCAGCCCTCCCAGGAAGATCCCCACTGCCACTGCTGGCAGGTTCAGCACACCTAGAAGAAAAAGTCAAAAGGTTCTGGACATTGGAGGCCCTTCTTACATGAAAATACCGAAGGAGGTCTCTCGGGATCAGACACTCTGATGTTTTATATCCTCTATGAGCGTTTAAGCTTTAAAAAACAGTGCTGGAGAATGTAGGGATGTTCTAAGAGACACCAGGCACTTGAAATCTAAGAGGTTACATTTTCTATTTTCTACCCAAAGCAACTGAATTCATGTTGTTGTTTTTTGTTCTTTTTTACCTATGAGGAAGTTGGCTCTGGACGCAGATTGTCCAAACTGTTGCTCCATGTATTTGGGTTTGAAGGTGAACAGGCCGATGAAGGAGTTGAACTTCAGGATGCTGCCACAAAGGAGCAGGAAGTAGACAGGAGTTCCCAACAGACGCTTCAGCGAGGGAAGAAACCCTGTGGAAGAAGATCCAGTATGAATACAAGCACAGGTACGGAATCTATTCAGATGTTTTTCATTAGTACAATATTAGATATAATGTAAATTTGAATTGTAAGTACAATAAGGTGCCCTCTGTGTTTTGTCAGAGTTAAAAGAGTGCACCTTTTGCAATTTCAGTTAGTTTGAGGTTGTTGTTGAGGGCATCCTCTGTCTCATCAAAGGTTTCTCGGGCGGGAGTTGGCTTGTCTTTATCTCCCTCCTGCTTGGGCAGTGAGCGAGGGAGGAACCAGAAGGGAATGCTGGAGATGAGCAGGAGGCCAGAGGACACAAAGAAGCCCATCCACCAGGCGCCCACCCAGCGGGCATCTTTAGGAGTAATGGTCACACTCTCTGGATGGAGAAAAGAATGTACAGGGTTTGAAGCAAGAAGGAGGCCATTCCACCAGTGTGTATTTAATTTTACACTTTTAATTTTGATCTTTCATTCCAACTTTTATTTGGGAAAATAAGGCTAATCATCTTTTGAGTATCTATTGTCTCTAGTAGCGACACTGTGCACTTTAGGTGGACTGACTGTTTGGCAAATAAATCATTGATTTGACCTTTTCAACATATTTCCTGACAGGAACACTCAGAGAAGTCCTCACTAACTCATTCTGACAGGTCTGCAGCCTGTTTTTACAGTAGTGGGTCAGACCCTTGCACCATTTAGCACTATGAGCAGCTGCTCAAGCCAGAATCACTATGTCTGTTTGGTCAAAACATCTAGCCAAAAAGCATTCTTTGCTTTATTGTAGGAGGACAACCGCTTGCTCTTTAATTCTGTTAACTAATCTTTGATTCTTAAGGAAAATAAGAGACAGACTCCCTGGATTCCTAAGTTTGTAAGAGCAGACCCCCGGCCTGCAGAACTGACCTTTGTAACCCTCCAAGTGGGGGTTCGATCAGTGATGCTCAACAGACTCAGAAAGACCTCCTAGAAACCATTTTGATAAGTTGAATTACGACATGAACTAAAAGCATAAAATGATCCTAAAGGCCATTTGGACCGGAGGAAAACAACTCCCACCTTATAGATGGAAGACAGGCTCTTATCACCAAAGCCATAAACTAATCCACATTCCTGAGGACTTTGTGAAGCCCCTTTCAAATCTGCGGCAAACCTGAAATTCATGTAAATTAAATGTCTAATCATCATGTAACTTATATCATGTTATTTGTCATGTAAATAGAGGAGGAACAGTATAACTTTCATAGGTGTATGACTATCTACTAAAGAGATATAAGACTTAGACTTTATTATCCTTTTATACTAACAGGTAACAATACTGCTCCTCTATTGACAAGAGTTAAATTCCCTCATGTGAAGAGTTAATGAATGTTTAATAACCATGTATTTGTATTTTAAGTGTTTAACTTGTGATCCATTAACCTCATAAACAATCATGTTTTAGTAGTTGAATTAGACAAGTAGTTTGGTTGAAAGAATGAAGTCTCTCAAATAATAGGAATATAAAGATAATATTTGAAGGATTTGAGTTTAAAGTTTCTTTTATTGTTAAACAATAGTCACGTTGAATGCTTTTATATTATGAAGTAAGTTATGTCAACTTATATTTAAATATGTTCTATTCTATCTATCTATCTAGAATTAGATTTCACCAAATTCCTTTACTTCAGGAGACGCAGGCTGCAAACCACCAGCCACAACTAAAGCCCCTAGAACAAAGAAATTGAATATTCATCAATCAAATATATCTGTGTTTAACTTTTTATTGCAACGAGTTAATTTGCTTTATTAGTAAGAAGAAGAAGAAGAGGAAGAAGAAGAAGAAGACAGTTCATCACGTATGCTCTGTTCATTTATGCACACTTGTCCCTCCCAAATAAACAAATCATATTGATCTTTCTTCTGTTTTAGTGTTGGCAAAATTCAATTTGCCAGGTTCTGCTTCCTTGAGCCTGAAGGATTCTGCAGGCGTGGAAGTGGATTCGGACATATTTGATGAACTCTTGAAGTCATCTGAGATGTCTTTCAAGGCTGAAGAGTGTAATGGTGAGAAATTGCAGTCTTATATTTTTCAAATTGTTTTCAGATTGTTGCTGTTATTAATCGTGTGAACAGAATGTTACAATGCAAGGCTGTGTGTTTTCTTAGGTGTTGAGGAGGAGTCATCAGAGTGCTCATCTTTATCAGAGTGGTCACCATCACATGCATCCCAGGGGTCATCATCAAGTTCTGACTCAACAGTAATACTGGAATCTACTAAAGCTCAGAAAAGACAGCTGGTTGAAGGACCCCCTGATGCCAACGTTGCAAGAAGTGTAAGTTATATTTTAACTGGGCTTTGCCTTGTGGCGAGCCATGTGGCTTAGCCCATCTCCTTTTCCTGTAGCATGAGGCAGCTTTGGTGTACAAGTACACCACCCTGGACCTGACGCTAGTATGTAAATGTTACTCATATGTTACTCTCAGGATGAAATGGAACACGGCAACCAGCCAGTGAGGAAAGGGATGGACACACCAATGACTCATCTTCCTAGATTGATATTGACCCTGATGTATTGGTCTAACCCTACAATAAAAACATTGTAGTCACAATAGATATGTTAGCTCTGCAGTTACAGTAGGTAGCTGATGAATCTGCTATACTTGCAGTGTGACTGTCATGCTATTGTTGTTTCAGATTGTCAAAGCAGCCCTGTATTCAAAGCCTGGTGGAGACCAGATATTCAAGGAGTACGAGAAAACAAGCACCATCAGTGATGTTACAAGAAGAAAGATGGTGAACATACTAGTGGCTGACATGGTGGAGAGTCATGGGTACGTGAATATGCACTTGCAATAACAGGTTGTTGTTGTTGTTTTTACCTCCAAAAGTCGGTGTCAATTTTGTCTTCACCCTCAACCATGTGCACATAAACAAATGTTGCATTTTTGGGGGGATGAATGATGCTGTTCTCCTAACATTGCAGGGCAAATCCTGTCAATTTTGAGATTGAGCCTGTAGCTGACCCTGTAGCTGAGCCTATAGCTGGACCATGAGATGAGATTTGAAGGAAAACACAACTTCTTTAAAAAGTCTGTTTAAAATTTTAAAAACGTTGCCATGACACTGGCTAAGAAACATCAGGAAGAGTTAGCATCTCATTTCGAGAACTTTAAGTTCAAAAGATTAAAGTTTGGTCCCATAAGTCAAGTCTTGGTCAGCAGTTTAGAGGGTGGAGAGGCGCTGAATGAAGCTTTTGATGTATTGACTGTTTCCACCACCCCTTGGGTCAAAAGCTATGGCACAGAGTATCAGGTGGGATGTATGTGGTTACTGGAGTTGAAAATGAGATGCCTTTGTTCAACAGGATTGATAGTATAATTATTAGAGACGACAATGCTTATCTTTTAATTTGGAAAGTCTCAACCCTTTTCTTTGACGATCATTTCAATGCATTTGCTATTGAGGAGAACACTGGGGTTTTCACAGTAATATATGTAAATGGCCTGTTACATTACAGACCTTGTGATAGGTAATTTTCATATGAGACCGATGACCAAGTGTACCTTGTTCCATACTGTATTTATGTATGATGAATCCATGCAGTCTGTTATGCTGTCTGTTGTGAAAGTGATGTGGTGGCCTTTTAATGAGAATATATTTTTCTTAAGAAGTTGTTGCTTTGTGTATTTTTGGTGGGGTGGTTGTGGTGGTTAGTGGGGGCATTGGTAGTCACATTTTACACCTATTAGTGTTTATGCATTAGTTGTCAGTGTAACATTTTTAACCCCAGTCAGTGTAGCATTTTGTAAAAATGGCACTACTGTAGAGTACTATTGACACTACACACATGTTAGTCAGTGTTAATTTTGAACTCCCTACAGTGTTGAAATAACTAGCTGAGAGTAAAAACATTAACACTAACACTAGTGTAGAGTACTATTGACACTACAGAGGTGTTAGCCAGTGTTAATTTTTAACTCCCTATAGTGTTGAAATAACTCCAAAAATATTAGCACTAGTGTAAGTGTTAAATGAACACTGAAAAGAGTGGACGCATATAAACACCCTTCTTGTGTTAGATTTAACACTGTCAGAGTTAATTTAACACTGGCGATTTTGCTGTGTATACATAATGCATATTCATTTTCAGATTTGAAGGGATTATCGCACTGTTGTGTTACAGAATGAAGGCTGACAAATTATGTCTCCTGTTTAATCTCCCCAACTTGATGCTTAATGGCTAATAGTCATATGTCTGGAATAGTTGTTTATGTCTACAAAAATAAAATAAAAACACTTTTAGACCATTTTAATAGCTTTGCCATTTCTTAATATTATTATTATTATTATTATTATTATTAATATAATAACAACATCCTTTACATACGTTTACTGGAAAGGTATGACAATACTGTATTGAGAATGGTATCTTTCCTCATTGAAGTCAAGTGCGAGGTAAATTGCCATGACAGTTGTCAGAATCATTTGTAGTGTTTGTGTTTTCAGTGCCACCCTTTTGATTGTTTGCACATAAAAAGCCAAGTCAATGACTGTGTCCCTCAGGAGGACAGTGTGACCCAAAGTTAAAAGCCTCCCATAACCGTATCTCATTTAGCACCAGTTATGTTGTTGATCAGACCCGCCAATACTCCCGTTTTTCCCGGGTTTCTCCTTTTTTCACCCCTCTCCCACTGTGCTCCCGTTTTGCTGTTTCTCCCAGGAAACTCCCATAATTTGCATGGCCATCAACCTTAATTATGAATAATCGTCATACACATGGATCCATAATTTCTGTATGTTTGACTGAGGTCACCCAAGTTGCCAGATCGTCTATGAAACACAAAATACAAACACAATCCACACACAACATACAATTTCAACCTATCTGGCACCACAACCCAATTCAAGAGGCATGTTCTGCTCTCTGCACAGGCAGTCTTTCCTCCCGTCCTCTATTCTCCTCCATCTGTTGCTGATGTGATTCACTGCTGCAGGTGCCGGTGGAGAGGAGGGGCTGGTTTGTCTCAATTAGCACGTAAGTTTACAAGAATTTGCCCAATTTTAAGATATGTGGCAAACTCAGATTAATATTTAGGCTACATACAGACAGCTTCTGTGTTATTAGCTTATCCAGCGCGCTGTAGTTGTGTAAACATACCATTGGTGGATGGGAAAGTGCAGGCAAAGCAGTTGAAAAAATCACTTCTCTACACGTTTATGCTTATTGAACAAGTGGTTTGATAAAATACTTACTCGCAACGGTTTTGTTGCACTTACAGTAAGCTCTGTGAGCGTAGTTGTCTTCAACTCGAGTAAAATGTTATCTTTCACTTCATCCTCCCCCTCATCAAAAAAACCTCCCGTATTTCGAAACCTAAATGTTGGCAGGTATGTTGTTGTATGACCACTTTGATTCTTAAGGAAAATAAGAGACAGACTCTCTGGATTCCTAAATTTGTAAGAGCACACCTTCGGCCTGTAGAACTGACCTTTGTAACCCTCTAAGTGGGATTTGATCAGTGATGCTCAACAGACTCAAAGACCTTCTAATAAACCATTCCGATAAGTTGAATCATAACACGAACTAAAAGCATGAACTGACCCTGAAGGCCACTTGGACCGAAGTAAAACAACTCCCACCTTAGATGGAAGACTCTTATCAACAACGCCATGAACTAACCCTCATTCCTGAGGACTTTATGAAGCCTCCTTGCAAATCTTAGACATCATGAAGTGTTAATATGAAGGTTAATGTTTAGAACATTGGAATTGGAAGAACTGACTTATCATGAATCATGTAAATTGCTTAACTGTTTTTGAATGGTTTCAAAAATATGAAACACGCTGACAGGACCGTTATTAATCAGAAATATCATGAATGCTTGGACACTATGAAAAGAATGTGTTTACAGCTTTAATGTGAAATAATAGGCAACGGTGACTTGAAGTGTGAGTTTTTGCATGTAAAAACTCCGAATTAGATTTCACCAAATTCCTTTACTTCAGGAGACGCAGGCTGCAAACCACCAGCCACAACTAAAGCCCCTAGAACAAAGAAATTGAATATTCATCAATAATTCGGCACGAAACCCTTTAAAACACATCCAAACTCCTCCCGTTTTATTCTAACTTATAAAAACAGCCTCAAAGAAATTCCTCTTTGAGCTGGCCTCCAAGAACTCAAGAAAACTCTTAAGACCTCTCTTTTATTTGTTTTTCAACCAAATATATCCGTATTTAACCTTTTATTGCAACAAGTTAATTTGTTTTGTTTTAGTGGTAACATTAAGTCTCGTATTTCCACGTATAGTAATTTAATTTGAAGTAAACACGTACAGTATTTTATTTTGAAGTAGACGCCGCTGAAGACTTGAGCGTAGTCAGACTAAACTTTATTCGACACTCAACTTAAGTTACTACAAGCCAACCAAAAGCCTGAATCTGCAACTTAAACCCTTGAAGAGGAAGAAGAGAGCAAGACTGCAACCCAGAAGTGAAGCCGGCCTGAAGACTCTGCCAGAGCAGCCTGAAACGGCTTGATTCTTTACCGGCATTCAACGCCTCTGCATCTACTGAGATGCGCCACAGCCCACAGCTGATCCGGGCTCTTCCACTTCAACACCGCTGGTGATGCTGCGTCAAACAACGCTGGACCTGCCAAGATGACGCCTGTACCACGACAAGACACCCCAACAGTAAGGCATAACATGGCTTTGTGATCAAAGGTTGATGTCGAATAACGTTAAAATTAAGGAATTTATTTAGAGAAGTTGAATTAGCTTTTCCCTTAGCATTCCCCGGTACAACACGTCAAGCCTCGAGTCACGCATTTCGAGCCACTCTTGCTGAATAATTTTCTTTATTCATTTTTTTTATCATTCTTAGGCCTTATTTATTTATTTATTTTACTTTCTTTTTATTTATTATTTTCTGTATATTATCTCTCTCTCTCTATATATATATATATATATCTTCATTTATCCTAAAAGTGTTTGGTTGTTTCTTTGAGTTGCAGTAAACAGAGGTCACTCTTTGGGACAAGAACTCACGATTGTGAGACTGATTCATTGATTAAATTGAACAAGGGTTAGTGCTCCCTCCTGGCACTAACAAATCCTAACCAAAAAGGAGGTGGTGCCCTAATGACAAGGTAATTCATTAATAAAGTGTTAATACTCCTACATTATTAACTCTGTGAGTGACTTTATAGTCATTTGGTGTCCAGAACTTTGTTTTTGAGTACTGCAACTTTAAATTCAAAATCTCTTAACTTAACACTTTCATTTTGGTGCTAAGAAGTTTTGCTTCTTCAATTTTCCAATATCCATTGACAGTTATTTTTTTATTCTCATCTGCTCATATTTAGTAGATCAGCACACTGTAAATCTTACAAAAAACCTTGTTTTTGGTCAGTGTTTTTGCATTAGTAAAAGAAATGCATAACACTTACCCATATCAACATAGCCAATGTCAACATATAGTTTGGCACAGTAGGAGCCCAGGAGGAAACCAAACATGGGGCCCAGGAGAGTAATAGTCTGGAGACAAGCTGGCAATTAAAATAGATTTACATTTTTGATCATGTGGTCAACAAGACAGGAGAAGAAAAGAGATGTTTTATAGGTCTCCAGTGGAAAGACAATTAGAAGGAGGAGGTTAGAAGACACTTTTAACCGATGAAAAAGATACACATGATGAAGAAATACCTTTAGAATAAATTTCCACTGGAAACCTAAAGTGAACACTGATGTCTTACCTATGTAGAAGGGGGAGTTTTCAGCTTTAGCAAAGTCATCGATGTAGGAGATGCCCAGAGGTGTGACTGGGGTTTCTCCAATCCCCCGCAGTGCGTTCCCCAGGAATACATAGATCCACATGTTGGAACTAGACTCTTTCACGCAGACTGCACAAAGACAAAGCAAGAATGGGAGTAATATGCTCCCCCTTTTTTGACCTTGTCAAAACTGTTGCTGCTGCATTTTGAACTAGTTGGAAATGGGATTAACAAGACTGAGTGATGCCAAAATACAACAAATTGCAATAATCAAGGTGGGAGGATATGTAGGCAAGGATGACTTTCTCCAGGTCAGAAGTACAGAGAAGTGATCTGAGTTTGGAGTTGATACAGAGCCGCATGAAGCTTAATTTTACTACCTTATTGATTTTATGAGATTTTTTGCATATGATTTAACAGAGGGGGCCAAGATGAGAAGAATTAATGTGGGTCACACACTGTGGTTCAAATAACATAACTTGCAGCCATCCAGGATTTAGTCATATTCAACTGACCAATTGTTATTTTCTGCAAATAAAATTGACCATCACACATGTAACACATCTACACTGCTGGCTAACTTCTGTTAGGGGAATAGTGGATATTTCATCCAAGATGAAGACAAATTTGATAAATTATAAATTTGTATCTAAAAGACAACTTTGTGTATGTGTATCAAATTTTTTTAAATAAAAATGTATCCTTTATTCCGCTCACATATCATTGAGGAAGAGAATTTTTTTTTTAAAAAGTCCATTTCTTCAAATATGCAGACAACCTCAGACATACATATGATTACAATGTGGTGTTGATTCAGTATCATAGTACTGATAATAGGATTTGGTTCTAATATTGCATATCACTGCATTGTATGCTACTTCCATATTGTCTTTTTTCGAAATACATCACATCAGAATAGCTGAACTGGATCAATACATTGCATTCTGAGATGTTTTGGAAGAGGAAGAGTTAATTAAGCTCCACGATAGAGAGCGCACCATGGGAGAGTGGATCAGAACAATACAAAAATAAATCCAAAACTGAACTTTTTACCAGGCATATTACAAATGCTTGTTCTCTCAGTGGTGCCGTAAGACCTGATATTCTGTCTCTGACATCATTTTTCCCTCTTCAAATCCAGCCTTGTTGTTGCTCTGCTCATATTTCAGCAATTCATACTCTGTATACCGAGTGATCATTGGCGTTATTGACATGAGGCTACAGTATGAATACTGCGTCTCTGCTGAGCTCTGGAGACGGCGCTCAACCTGGACTGTGCCTTTGTTGAGCAGCACGGAAGGCGAGTGGCTGTAAAGGTCAGACCAGGATCAGTGCATTCCAGAGAGGGTTGACAGAAAGCCATTAAGTCGTTGTGGTTTAACCAGATTTCATGTTAAAGCAGACTCTCTTTGTGCTGCTGTTGTGGTTTCCTGTTTACTGACCATAGTGCAGGCATCTGGTGCAGTTTGTCTTTATTGGATATTATTGATGTCCATTTCATAGAGACTGGTTTGTCAAAGAGAGGCTGTTCAAAGGATACCGTTGGTTTTGTCTAACTAAACTTCAAATGTGACTAGGATGTTTGCACATGTGGCAATACAGTTGCATGTGTTATTGTTACTATTGTAATTCTTGCGCTACACATCTTCAGTTTAAGATACTACAAGCTCAGACATGTGATTTAGTTATTAATTTATCAGACTAAGAGTTTACGGCCACAACAGCAGCTCTGTGAGGCTATATTTAGGCACAGCAGTGCTTTCAGCTAATTAAAACAAAATTCTGAAAAGTACAACGAGGCTGATGGGAATGCCACTGGTTTTGCAGGTATTTGGTCATTAACCAAAGTAATGAACTAAATTTCATTCAATTTATCCAAAAGTAGTCAGCAGGATCCATCCTCTCATGAATGTTTGTACAAAATTTCATGGTATTCCATGAAGTGGAAGTTACACCTAAGGGTATCTACTGTATATACTGATTGTTTTAACTAAAGCTGCACAAGGTAAATTTGCATTTTGGTTATCCAAATTGCACAAAGAACATTTTTAACCAGTGTATTTCTTGCATAAAAGTCTTGCTTACTGCAGATTCAAACTGTGAATAAATAAACCACAATCCAAATTATTGATGTGTCTGTGGGAATCATTTTGAAGGCATCCATTCAATCCCACACACAGTCTTACCTTTGCTGTCTTCCACAGAGGGCTCTATCTGAATTTCAGGCACATCTTGTGTTTCCACACAGGCAGCGATGTTCACAGTGTCATTCTGGAAAGCCTGGATGACTGTGTCATACTTGTAGCTGTGAAACACAGCAGTGCCAAAATGAAACTTTAAGGGAGACACTCTGGAGTCCATTTTTGATCATTTCTTTTTATTTGTGAAACCTGGTATTTTATGATTTGCTTACCGCCCCATGAAGAAGTGTGTCAGGCCGGTGAGAAATGCCCCTACAGCCATCAGGAAACAGCCCACAGCAATGAGTCTAGGCCGATGCAGCTTTGCACCAAAATGGCTGACCACGGCTAGAAATAACAAGTTGCCTACCTCCAAGAAAGAGACACCATAGAGCAAAAGGAAAACAAAACATGGCTACATTTACTGTAGAAATTCAGCAGCAGCTGAAAAAGGAGGGAATAACAAAATGAGATCAGATCAGTTGCACTATGGATCAGGGTTAAATCAACAGTTAGACAGTACCCATCTCAAAACTGCCATCTATGAGTCCAATGTGTGTGCTGGAGAGGTCAAAACGTCTCTCAATCTGAGTGATGGAGCTCTTCATGTAGGTCCCTGTCAGGGCCTTGGAGAAATAGGCGAAGGACAGCGCTACGATAAACAACTAGAAAACACAAAGGAAAGGGAAAATTAGCCAAATACTGTACACTGTAAATGTACTTTGATATTGTACTTTGATACTGACACTACCTGACAGGAGCCCATAAAACAACATGTTGTCTGAACAGAACAACAAAGAGATCATAGATAAGTATAATTAAAGTGCCAAATTGGATATACTGCATACTTGTACATGATAGAAGCTTTTGAATTTGTCTTGTCCAAAATTTTGATGTTGTTTTGTTGTTGACATCCAGCCATGGACCAGCCCTATAACTGTGGTTGACCATGAGTGAGTGAGTGATGGAGTTACACCATTGGCCGTTGCTCTTTCAAAATTAATCGGTGCATGATCTGAGAAACGCAAAGTGACTGTGTTTCCTGCTCCGAGTTTGGGCACTTTCAGCTCCAGTGTTAAATGCAGCAAAGCCGGCTAAACTCATGTTTAAACAGAAGCGTAACAGCATTTCTACTGTCTCATCCTCTACAGTCCAGTGTGATTGACTCTGCTGACAGGCTGACAAAATCCAAATGCACCGCATATTATAACTGAATTAATACCAAGATGCACACTTTTTATTTCTTTTGATATTTCACATCACAAATGATGAACTGCAGTATTAAAACACAAGTCTTGCAGGTCAAACATGCAACTCATGTAACTGTTGTATCAGTTTAGTGTGGGGCAGCTGCTGTGCAGGTGCATTTGATTTGGCTGTAACTGTGGTAACCAGGCGGAGATAAACCTCCTGAATTTGCTACCAAGCAGCTGTCAAAACTTTCATTTCCACCACAGCCTTCATAATTCCAAACTGGGAGAAGAAAAAAGGCATATAGAGGCTTGACAGAGAGCACAGTTAAAGCATCCAAATAACCATCACTCTGGCAAAACACTCAATACAGAGTGAAAAACAAGAGACATCTGCAGAGTGAAACAAATGAAAGAGCAGGGGGAGTTAACAGATAATTAGAATAGTTTATAATTAGAATTAAAATAAGTTCTCTTTCCAATCAAGCATCTCAAGATATGAGTGGAAAATATTGTTCTTGCAGCAGCATTTAAACCTTTTCTTTTTACTCAAATTTAGCTTAACCATGTCATGTGATGCTACTTCAGTACACTTTAACAACAAATATTACTGGGACCACTACAGAAAATCGCAGATGAACATTTAATATCCAGGAATTCACATTATAGACACTACCACTGACTATCCCTGTAACACATTGGCCACAATTTCACACATTGACCATAAACAGTCCAGCTATATACTAAGTTTTCACCTAGTCTTGTTTTATTGTTTTTATGGTGATGCTTCTTAAAATGTACTTTTTGACCAAATATCTACCAACTGAACTAAAGCCCATGTGAAGAAAAAAAGCCTGGGATGAGACTGAGTTTGGAAATGTTTTGAGAGAAATGTTCCATTAACTTTATGCATGCTGATGTTGACTGCTGTCTAGTGCTGCAATCAGGCAAAGCTCAGACGCGCAGGACTGATACTGACGTTTTTGACAAGGGTTGATATACTGATCTAGAGTAGACATTTGGCCTGCCAGGATTTTCAATGACTTGGTAAGGCTTGATAAACACCATGAGATCATCTCTTTGCATGATTTCACAATTTTGGAAAATGCTGCCTAAAACAGATGATGGTCTTACATTTTAAGCATTCGTCCATCCATCCATTAATTATCTATACCTGCTTATATTGTGTTGGCATAGATAGATAGATAGATAGATAGATAGATAGATAGATAGATAGATAGATAGATAGATAGATAGAATGAAGCACAGTCCATGAAGAAAAAACACAACTACTATATAGGTAACCAGCAGAGAAATGCAAGGAAAGGCAGCAAGATATAAAACTATAAGATTATTAGGCTCGATCTTTGTTGCCTGTTGATCTACAGATCACTTTAGTACTTTGAGAGTAGAGATGCCAGGACGTTTGCTGGTCGTCTGCTCAGGGACACACAGAGCCTGCTGGCTGGTCATCTTATCTCTGTCCTCAGCTGCTTCTTCCATCCTGAACTGAACGTCTTATTGGTCTTACTGGTCTATCTACCAGCCTACAGGACACTGCAAGAAAAGCATACATAGACAATATAGAGAATAAAAGAAGACATATAGACAATTAAAAGAGGCAGGTAATGTAAAATGTGTCTAATGTAAAGATTAGGAACATGTTCTTTGATTGGAGTTCACTCTTTTAATTCTATGATTCACAAGAGACAAGAACAGTTTACACTGTATTATCAACAGTTACCCTTTTCATTTAACTGATATATACATTTTGTATATAAAAGTATATTTATACTGTAGAACACATATTATGGTTTCAAGACTTTCAGATTCTCAGAAATTATGAGCAAAGCATATGTGATAAACTATGTAAAAAAAATACAAGTGTATAAGCTTTTTATACACAGTTTTTATTGTTATTGAAACATTTCCTCAAGTGCAAAGTCCTGGTGCAAACACATCAAAAAACAGAAGAGTTGTGAAAACAGACTGTACCTGTGTGTTAACTCCACTTGCGTTCTCTCCTCACTATCCTTTCCACTCAGTAAACATCAAGAGCTGCAGGTTGAATCCATTTCAGAAAAAAAAACTGGCTTCCAAAGACGGCTCTGACTCCACTTGTCCCCTGGTAAAACTGAGAGCGGGGAAATACATGCAACAGAAAGCATCACAATTAACCATTTAGTATGTTTTTCACAACTCCTATAATCCCCCCTCAGGTTTAGCCTGAGTAATACTCCCACCCACAGCACAGCTCGCCTTTTAAGTCTGATCACTCTTGACCAGCAAGCCTCTTGTGTTATCAGAGGACTTTCTGAATTAAATACCAAGTGCATTTCCAGGCTGAAGGGACTGAGGTCCTCCCTCTCTTCTTCTGCTTCTTCTGCTTCTTCTGCTCCTCTTTAAGCAGCCATGTTTCTCTCCTCTACTGAGAGAAGAAAGACCTGCTCTCCCCGAGCTCCTATTCTCCTGTGCGAGGGCAAAGCTGTCCCTCGGAACCAGCAGGACAAAAGGCCTCGCACATTTTTATTCCACACGCATGCCTGCCAGTCCTGGAGGGGAACAGAACAGGGAGGAGGTGGAGGTGGGGGCAGACAGATTAGTAACCCCAGACCATGCACAGTGGATTTTTTTTCTGTTTTTACTCACAAGGTAAAATATCAGATGCTTGTTGCTGTTTAACAGGATTAAAGTATATAAAATGCCAGTTTTAGTTTCTCACTGTTTAAAGGAAACTAGTTGGTGAGGGTCATAAGTGCCTTTCATGCATCTACTGATAACCATAGAAGAAGAAAAAACAAAATAAAGATGTTAGAAGTGGCCAAGAAATGCTAAAGAGACAGTTCCAGTAATATGAAAGGCTGAGAAATCCATTTCCAAATTTTTGGCTGTAGGCTAATGTCATAAAAAGGAAAATCTATCACAGTTTAACTCTGGGTTTAAAGTAATAGTTTCACAATATGGGAAACTAACTTATTTGCTTTTTTCTTTCATAGACAGTTAATTTACCTTATTTCAGCACAAAGATTGGAAACAGAGTAAACCAGCTAGCCTTTTCTCTAAAGCTGACAAATCACCACATAGTACTTTGTTTGTTTAATCTGTACAAAAACCACATCGTTAAAACAAGAGTTTTTGTGAGGTTTCCAGCAAAGAAACACTTTTGGACAAAGCTACAGTAGCTTTGTCTCCCTTTTTCCTGTCTTTATGCTAAGCTAAACTAACCAGCAACTGGCTGTTGCATCATTAACAGACAGATATAGCTCTCAGGAAGTAAGGGAATAAGCATACATCCCAAAATGTCACACTACTCCTTTAATGAAGACTGTGCAGTAGAAACAGTGTGTCTCCGTGTGTCTCACTGTAAATGTGTGTCGGGGAATGCTCTATTAGTCCAGTAACCAGTGGGGGGTTCAGGCAGCCCGGCAGCAGGTCACACAATCAGCTTTGGCCTCTCACAAATTCCCAGGATTAAGATTAAGAGCCTTCACATTCCTGCGCGGCAACAGTGAAGGAAGTGTTTACCACTTTCCCTTTCTGAAAAATGATACTTGACTCCAGTATTGTGCGATTGGCCTGAGCATTTTACATGTCTTTCACCACTGTATCAAATTTCAGGTACATTCAGACGGGAATGTAGGCTGTCACTGTGGTAGTTAAGAATTTGAAAATAACTAGCTTTTTCAGAAACATGATTTTATTTCTTTTCAGAGTTATGCTATTATATGTCTTTTATATTTCCTTAATACATAATTTTTATTGTTATTTCGGTTATGTTGCTAAGATTATTACTGTGGAGAATATCCAGCCAGAGTGTAAACCGTACAAATAGGTAATGTGTGTTCTTTTTCTGGGCTGATTGTGCGTCGATCTATTGGTAATGCCTCATGACTCCAGTAGGGGGAATCGCGCTCTCTGCCTCACTCAATACAAACGAGTGAAAACGAGAGAAGTGTGCGGGTTTCTTCATCTCTCTTCCCTTACTATTTTCCCTGTTTTAAGGGCTCAACATTTGGAGGCACCGCTGGGATGTTTGGCTGGAGGACCATCCCTAACCTGTAAGAGAAATCCTCTTGTCAATCATCATCCCTCCAAACTACCCAGGCATCAGAAAGGAGCTCAGCAAAGGAGCAGAGGTGGTTTTCAGACCAATATTGGTGGTTTGTGCCCTGAAGTGAGCAACGTGACCACTAGGGAGCTGCGAAAACCAATTAAGCTTGATAAACCCTCATTTGACTGATTATGCCAACTCCTCTGATAAAAATGGAATTTGAATTAGAGAAGCTGCAGCTGGAGATTAAAGGAGCACTGTATAAACTGACTGTAGAGGAGCTGATTAAAGAATGTGATGCACTTCAAATCTCAGGACCAGGAAAAGAGCATGTAACTGGTAAGACACGCAGTCAGTTAGTCTCACATGTCATAAGGTACCTCGAACAGGAAGAGTTGGCCAACTTAGAGGATGAAGGTACGTCTGAACTCCTTAATGCTCAGGACATCATACACAAAATAAAAATGGACAAAGAACAGAGTGCAAGAGAACTTCTAAATCAAATTGAGGAACAGGAAAGCCTCCAGAAGGAGGTAGAGGTATTAAGGCTGTCATTACGTGAAAAAGAGAGTGCAATGCATGATCTGATGAAAAATAGCATGAACCTACCTTTGAGTTCTAGTACCCCAATAAAGAACATGGCTTCAGCACCGCCAAATGGCTCTATGTGGCGCAAAGATTTTAAGATATCAGGCCAAATAGGAGAGCCCGGACAAAAAGATAGACTCGCCTTTTCCAGTCTGAGAGTCTGAGAAATTGAAAATGGGCTCAGCAAAGGCTACCCAGACTCAGAGATCACTGATGCTGTAATCCGTGCCATCCATCCAGACGCCAGAAAGAAAGTAAGGAACTAAGACGTTGTTCTGTTTGTAAAACAACACTGTACTGTTCAAAAGAATGCCAAGAGACCCACTGGCAGGCTCACGAAAGACACTGTAAGCCATACACATGTTCAGGCATTAAGAAACAGGAAACACAGTCATGTGAGAAGTCCAAGTGTAGAAAAATTAGTGAACCAGTGAAAACTCCCGCTACAAGGGAGTTGGTAGGAAAGAAATGTGTCATCAGGTGTTTTCTGCACAAACAGAATTCAGGCACTTTGGGACACAGGTTCACAAATTTGTGCTATAGATGAGGTCTGGAAAGAGAGCCACTTACCTGATGCAAAACTAAGGGATGTAGCAGAACTAATTGATCCACTTGACCCTTTGCACATTGAAGCAGCCAATGGAACAAAAATGCCATATATTGGTTGGCTTGAGGTAAGCTTTAAACTTACTGCCAATGATGAAGAGTTACTGATACCCATGCTAGTGCTAAAAGGTAATCAACAACCATGTCCCATTATTGGCTTTAATGTCATTGAGTACCTAGTGGTGAATAGTGTGCTGGATCGGACAAAGCACAGGGACAGAGAAAAGCTCTTGAAAACAGTGAGGATAGCTTTCCCTCACCTCAGGAAGAATAGAGCCAAAGCCTTTATTAATGCAGTGAGTGCAGGGCAGCCATGTAAGCACAATGTGAGAACAGCGAATGTGAGAGTCAGTGTGCCTAAACGCAGCTCCATCCAGATTGAATGTCATTTACAGGCTCCACCGTTCAAGGAGGATAAGACTCTGATTTTTGAGCCTCATGAGAACCCGCAGTAGCCTCAAGTTTTGTGACACTCTTGTGTCAGTGAAGGCAGACATGACCCCAAAAATTGTTGTCAGTGTGCAAAATCCTACCAGCCATGACATCACATTGTCAGGAAGGACTGCTTTTGGAACAATGCAGTCTGTTAGATCAGTATATCCTGCCAACATATTCAAATCAGACTGCCTACCTACTGTCTCAGTCCACAAAGTCCAGGCTAAGAGTTCTAGTAAAGACACACCCACTGATAAGCAATTGGATCCCCTTGTTGACCTGACACACCTGAATGAACAGCAAAGACAAGTTATAAGTCAGATGTTAAGAGAAGAATCACAGTCATTCTCTAGGTCTGATGATGACATAGGCTGTGTGGAAAATCTGCAAATGAACATTTCACTAAAAGATAATGAACCAGTGTTGAGGACATATCTGTCTGTCCCAAAGCCCTTGTACCAGGAGATGAAAGACTACTTACAGGATCTGAGAGCGCAGGGGTGGGTGGAAAAATCCACTTTGTCCTATTCCTCCCCAGTAGTCTGTGTGAGAAAAAAAGACGGTACTCTGTGCTTATGTATCGACTACAGGGAGCTCAACAGGAAAACTCATCCAGATTGCCACCCCATCCCCAGAGTGCAGGACATTATGGACAATCTGGGCGGAAACATCCTCCTTTCACTGCTGGACCAGGGTAAGGCATACCACCAGGGGTTCATGGGTAAGGACAGTAAACATCTAACAGCCTTCATGACCCCCTGGGGCCTATATGAATGGGTACGAATCCCATTTGGACTCATGAACGCACCTGCAGCATTTCAGCGCTGCAATGGAAGAGTGCTTGGAGGCATTAATGGACAAAATATGTGTGCCTTATCTTGACGATGTCCTAGTGTTTAGCAGAACATTTTAGGATCATGTTAATGACGTCAGGATGGTCCTGCGATGGCTGAGGGAGGTAGGGAAAAACTAAAACCCAGGAAGTGTGACCTCTTTAAAGCGGAATTAAGGTACCTCGACAGGATTGTGTCTGCAGAGGGAAACAGGATAGATCCCGCTGATACTGCTGCAGTGATGGCTCTGAAAAACAAACAGCCAGGTACTGTTGGTGAGTTAAGAGCAGTGTTGGGACTGTTGAGTTATTACAGACAGTATATCAAGGATTTCTCACGGATCGCCAGCCCTCTGTATGACCTGCTTAAAGGACCTGCAGAAACTGAAACCCTGCAAAACAAAAGGAGAAAGTGGCAAACTAAACGAAACAGCAGAGGAGTTCCATCAAGTACACCTATTCAGTGGACCGACATGCATCAGTCAGTATTAGAGCAGTTGATAGACTGTCAAGCTTAGCCTCCTGTTCTAGGCTTCCCAGAATTCTTGCAGCCGTTTATTCTGCATACTGATGCATCAAACCAGGGACTAGGTGCAGTATTGTATCAAAAGCAGAATGGAAAGCTCCGTGTAATCACTTATGGCTCTCGTACTTTAACTGTAGCCGAGAAGAATTACCATCTGCATTCATTCAAGTTAGAGTTTCTAGCCCTCAAGTGGGAGATCACAGAGAAATTTCGTGATTACCTCTACTATGCACCATTCTTCACAGTCTATAGCGACAATAATCCACCTACCTATGTACTGTCTACTGCCAAATTGAATGCAACAGGGTGCCGATGGGTAGTGGAAGTGGCAGATTTCTATTTCACGATCAAATATCGCCCTGGTAAGGAAAACATTGACACAGATAGTCTGTCTAGGATGCCTATAGATATGGAGAAGTTCATGAAAGAGTGCTCAGAGGAAATGTCATATGATGTGCTTGGGGCAACTTCACAGGCAGTGGAAAATCAGGATGAATCCAGTGTGTCATGGTCCATGGGTGTCTCGGTCAAGTGTGCAACCATAACTACATGACAACAGGACAGATCAAACAGGACCAGAGGAGTGATCCGACTATTGGACCTGTGATTCAGTGTAAACTATCAGAGCAAAAGCCATCAGGTCCAGAACTGAAACAACTCAGCTCATAGATCACTTGTCTTCTGAGAGAATAAGACAAATTAGAGATGAGTGAGAATGGAGTCTTATACAGAAAAACAGCTCGCAGAAAACAGCTGGTCCTACCAGGAAAACACAAAAGTACAGTGTTGAGGGAACTCCACAATGAAATGGGCCATCAAGGTGTAGATAGGACAACGTCACTGATACGGGACTGGTTTTATTGGCCCTATATGCAACGAGAGATAGAGGATTATGTCATGAGAAGATGTGTGTGTCTTAAACACAAGAAGCTGTGCCGTGATACAATAGCACCACTGACCAACATCGTCACAACTCACCCGTTTGAGCTCGTCTCTGTTGATTTTCTCCACCTTGACAAGTGCAAGGGTGGTTATGAATATATTCTTGTCATCATTGACCATTTTACATGCTTCACCCAGGCGTACGCCACAACTTCCAAATTAGGCAAAACAGCTGCAGACAAAATATTTAATGACTTGGCTTCCCGACAAGAATACATCATGATCAGGGTGGCGAATTTGAAAATCAGCTATTTGCACAACTGAAAAACTATTGTGGAGTTGCAGGGTCGAGAACTACTCCCCACCACCCCCAAGGGAATGGACAGGTGGAGCGGTTTAATCGAATACTACTCCAAATGTTAAAGACACTCACAGAAAAACAAAAGACCAACTGGAAAGACTCACTGAACAAACTGATCTATGCGTACAATTGTACTCGAAGTGAGGTGACTGGTTTCTCTCCTTTTTACTTGTTATATGGATGCTCTCCACGCTTGCCAGTTGTTGTTTAACTTGACCCCAGAACAAGGAGACAGTAATCATCATCACTACATGGAAAAGTGGAAACAGGGCATGGAAGAGGCATACCAGATTACAAGAGAGAATGCTCACAAAGCGGCCACAAGGAGCAAAAGACTTTATGACAGTAAAGTGAAAAATTCAGTATTACGGCCTGGTGATCGCGTTGTAATCAGGAACATGACACCTCGTGGTGGTCCAGGCAAGTTGAGAAACCACTGGGAGGATGTAGTCCATACAGTTGTCCGTCAAGTCAGTGAAGACATCCCTGTTTATGAACTCAGACCTGAGAAGGAAAAAGGGAGATCAAGGATATTACACCACAATCTTCTCCTACCGTGTGACCATCTGCCACTCGAAATGTCTGTCCAGCCACGAGCAAAGAAAAGAACTGTAGAGACAACTGAGGAAGTGGAGCAGTCAGAGGAAGAGGAAGACGACGATGAATATTATCCAGTGCCACCTCAGCAAACCATTTCAGCCATGTCAACCTCAGACATCAAATCCTGAGAGGACGGATAAACCTGTTGAACAAATACAGTTGGAGGAAAACGTGTCATCTGAATCAGAGAGAGAACATGAAGTGATAAACCAACCGGAGCACTTACTGGACCAGTGAGCCGGGGCCTAGATGACAGCACAGGCGACTTAAGGTCCTCACATATGATCAACTTGGCTCACCAGCTTGCTACAATCTGAGAACACTATCACATCATACAAACCTTAAGGTGCCATGGACACACACTGTGCAGTCATACTACTACCAGCAACCCTATGGACATGGGCGGTAGAAACATTGTGACCACACACAGCACAGGTCACTGAACTGAGTAAATGCACATACATTACATTCTAGACAAAGCAAATGGACTGTTCAACACAGAATTTACATTCAAAGGGACTATTGAACAATTGGTACACATATAGACTGTGATTACAGCTCACCTTACACATCTAAAGAACATCACATGATTGCAGTTAATCATATCACTCTCATGGACCTTTATCAAAGGAGAGTATAGTTGCTTTGGACATGCTGCAATAGCAGAACTGTGTTACAAGCCAGCAATGGACTGTGTTAACTTGGACACTTTAGGCCCCACAGACCAAAAGAGAACAGTGATGGACTCTGGGTATTAACCCATATGAAAGAATGTATGAAAAAAGTTCTAGCCTGTAAAACAACACTTGTAGAGCATAAGGCAAGGTATAGCAAAAGTGATAGTATGTAATGTCGCAGTGAATGTTTATTGATGGTATGTAGTTTAACCTCTTATTTGCACTAAAGGTCAAATGTCAGGATGTTGGGGACAACATCTATTTTGAGGGGGAGTATGTGGTAGTTAAGAATTTGAAAATAATTAGATTTTTCAGAAACATGATTTTATTTCTTTTCAGAGTTATGCAATTATATGTCTTATATATTCTATTTCCTTAATACATAATTTTATTGTTACTTCGGTTATGTTGCTAAGGTTATTACTGTGGAGAATATCCAGCCAGAGTGTAAACCGTACAAATAGGTAATGTGTGTTCTTTTTCTGGGTTGATTGTGCGTCGATCTATTGGTTATGCTTCATGACTCCAGTGGGGGGAATCGCGCTCTCTGTCTCACTCAATACAAACGAGTGAAAACGAGAGAAGTGTGTGGGTTTCTTCATCCCTCTTCCCTTACTATTTTCCCTGTTCTAAGGGCACAACATCACTGCATCAGTCCCTCTTTGACCAAAAGCTCCTATAAATAGATGACTGTATTTTTTAAAATTTTAAATGAGAGTAGGCATGTTAACATTTTATATTTAATATTTTCTACATTACATATTTCATATGGGTTTGGGTTGTACTCGTTGAAGCAATGAGTCTTTCAGTAGCATTGCAGTGCTTTACAGCTGATATTTAGTTGTATAGAGTACAGCCTGGTGGTGAAACCAGACACTACACAGGAGGTTCATTAGTGACAGGACATTTAGGAAGAATAACATAAGTGGATTATTAAAATAAAGGGAGTACATACATGTACAAAGATGAATATATCAGTTCCATTAAAAGCATAAAATAGTTAAGTTGCTGAATTTTTAAATCTTATCAACACTAAAGTAAAACATTACTTGGTGTAATTATAGTAATAAAATGGATTAATAATCATAAAATGTAATTATCACTGGTCATAACAATTACAATACATTACATGACATGGTAAAAGGTAAAAAAACCCAAAAGAAACAAGTTTAAACAGAAGAAGTATACTGTTGCTTTTGGTCCAATAAAAGAAAAAAAAAACTATTTGGTGAAGCTCAAAGTAAACACAGAGTGTTATGTAATAAGAACTTTCAACTTTAGGCACACCAGACCATGTGCAAAGAGAAAGATGAAGTAGAGTAGGTAGTGGAGATTTTCCCAGAAAAATGGAGATGTAATGATACATAAGTTGCCTAGTTCATCAAATCAGCAGGTGCACAACCGGAGAGAGATTGAACCAATGAGGATTGTTAGGATTAATGACCCCTGTGTCACTGGGGCCCTTTGACCCAGTTCATGCTCCATGTGTAGTCTATACAGTTATATTTTTATTTTCTATCTTTTTTGGTTTTTGTTTCTTTGTTTATAACAATTTTCATAAGTTTTTAGCCATGCTAGAATGACAATGTTGGTCTGTCAGCTGGTCCACCACTCTACTCAAGACTGAAATATTTCAACCACTATTAAATGGCTTATCATGAAATTTTGTACAGACTTTCATCATCTCACAATAGACCATAACAGGTTTACAGTAGGACACACTGATAACATAGAAACGTGAACTTGTCACGTCTAACTTAAGAGACAAAAAATAAATTAGAAAATTACACAGGATAGATGGTTGTTGCATTCATGACGACAGACCTCTCCCAGCCTTAATAGAACATCTTACAAAAATTAAGCCATTAAGGACACAATGTGAAAGAAATATTGTGAAAATGTCTTTAATGGTAACATGATGCTTCAAGGACAATCAACGAAATTGTAAAAAAGAAGGCAGAAATGATGATAAAACAAAATATATGGACACAGTACAAACATATCGGACTCAATACATAAATTCTCATTATCAACAGTAATTATATATATATTAAGTAATGATACATTTAATCATGAACTACAGTGTATAACAAAGTAAAACATAGTACAATCAAGCTTGAGTTACACTCCTCTAACTCTTAGTCCGCTGTCCAAACTATGGTGAACTTTTACAGACAAACAGCGGCGAGTCAGAGGCTTATATGAATGTTCATGACCTTCAGTGTTTGTGTAAAATGATGTGATGTAACAAGACGTGTGCAATGTCAGACATGTCACATGTTGTTGAGCGGGCAATAACAGTCAGAATAAAGGTTGCCAGTCTGACATGTAACTTGGTGAAATAAAGTAGTTTCGTAGCGTACTTCTTCTGGCTCCAATGTCTCCTTGACCCCCTCATATCCCTCCTTACCTGCCCCATATATACATCATAAAAAATATGTGTCACAGACAAGAGTGCAAGGTAATAAACTGGAAATATGGCTGAGGCAATTGACAGAGGTGCAGAGTCCCAAAGTACAAATAAAATGCAATCCAAATATTTACATAAAGCACTCTGGTGGCTCTGAGGGCAAATTATATTCCTTTTAAAGATGAATTCAAATTTCAGGAAACCCTGAGATCCTAATAACTATGTTTATTTTAGAGGACAATAATGTCCGATGTGAGGTTGGGCTACAACTGCACTAACTTAGTATGATACATTTTAGGCTAATATTTTGTCAGTGTCCAGCATTTTGGTTTAAAACTTTACATTGTTTTACAGGAATAGTTCAACATTTTGGATAATATGCATATTTTTCTTTCTTGACAAGAGTGAGATGAGAAAACCAATACTGCTCTCACATCTGCACAGTAAATTTGAAGCAGCCAGTTAAGTTATTTTAGCATAAAAACAGGGGACACAGCTAGCCTTACTCTGACCAAAGGTAACAAAAAAAGTTTAGTAAGTCACTGCACTTGGCCAAGACATAGTCCAGCATATAACCCTCTGTAAAACCATAACATGACGATTTTACACTTTAATAAAGGAGATATAATGTGTTAATTAGTCAGCTAGGCAGATTTTGTTTTCCTTGGACAGAGCCAGGCTGGCTAGCTGTTTCCCCATGTTTCTAGTGTTTGTGCTAAGCTAAGCTAACTGGCCTCTGGCTGTAGCTTCACATCTAACTCTCAGCAAGTAAGCAAATAAGTGTTTTTTCCAATATGCTACACTATTCCTTTACTCATAGCACTGACTTCACAGCAAGCAGGTTTGTTTGGAGGTGCAAACTACCAAAAAAGGTCTTCACCTCCAACTGCTTTGCATCGGCATGAACATGATGCTCAGAGACACAGACACACTGTCAAGTATTACGGATTTGGCCAGTCTATGTGTATAGATGACTGCTCTCATCTTCTGAGAACGCTTGTGCTACTTTCACTGACTGAATCAGCCTGCAGTAATCAGAGACTTGATCGAACAGTCGAACATTGAATCTGCTAATCTGCAGCACAGACTCTGAGTGGAAGAAACAAAGCACTACTGCTGCCTTAGGTACCATCTACAATATCTCATATTTTACTTGTGATCTTTCTTGCAACAAAAATATCTTTTGACAGAGTCAAATCTCTGGCAATCCTAATTATTCCAGTTATATACGCACAAAACTAATTTCTGATTATCCCTTTAGGAATCCTAATCTGATTTCCTCCTTATGTTATTTTAGTTGGCTCATTTGCTGGTCGTGTCTAAACTCTACACTATGCTTCTAACTTTTTGCTAAACTCTAACACACTCTAAACATAAACCTCAGCCACCCATTACACTGCCATTCAGTGAAGACAATGACAGGGGCTTTCTAATCTTTATAGTCTAATTCTCACTCTCCTCACTGAAAAACATGACAGAAAACACTGTAAATAACCAACAAAAAACATGATCAATACTTTATGTTATTAAGTGATGTTACTGCATCTCTGTCCACAAACACTACAGTTGTCTTGTACTAGTATTTAAAACCATATATTGTGTATATACCGTGTACATGTATGCCATATTTTTAATGTGCATCTGCTAGATGAGACATTACTATTACCTGACCTACTGATGTTGAAGTATAAATGGCGAACACAAGCTCACAAGCTAACTGTTCGCCAAATATTTGACAGATATCTTCTCACTTCCTCTGACATGAAAGATTTCATCTTGAGTGTTGACTATTTTGCTACTCTAGAAGTAGAGCTAAAAATGACCTTTAAGTATGTTGTTCTGTCAATTTTTGTTCAGTATTTTTCTTCAGATGGGGATTACTTGTCATTTATTATGATTTGATTTTTTTTTTTTTTTTTTTACAATAAGTTCTAGTCAGGATCTTTGACTTTTAAAGTGAGCAAACAGTAGGTGATGTTTTGGGCACAATATCTGCATAAAAAAAGAGACATACTGCTTGACCAAAGAGCGCTGACACTGTACCGTTACCACATTTGGTCCAGTATGGATGCAGTACAGTACGTAGGCTATGGAAAATCTGTGTCGTTCCTCCTACACTACAAAACACCTTAAATTGTGCTTTCTTTGTCTGTATCTTCTGTGCTTTTGGCAATGTTGATATTGGCGTGTCCATTGACTCCGTTACCCTCCAGTCCATTTTCTTTGGCTTGATTCCTGAGAGCCAACTTCTTCTGTCTCTTGACGATTTTCAGGTAGAGGCATCCCCACAGCGTGTTGGACAGGAAGTAGAGTCCAGTAATCAGCCCCATAAATGTAATTCTGCAAGTACAGGTATTAGTAATAGACAGAGGAATTTATAGAGAATCCTTAAAATTAATAGTTAATACTTTTAAATACTTAAAACACAAAACAGAATTAGAAAAAATGTAAAATAGATGTCATAAAATGCCCATTAAAGTTACTCAATTATATAACCTGAATAAATGTGCATTAATTTGATCCTCTACTTCTAGAAACCCTTTTTGAATCTAGATATCGCCTTTTAAATGTTTAAAACACATCTTCTGTCTGTCTGAGAGATTACTGGAAGGATATTCTAGCAAGAAAATAAGTCTGGTTTCACTGTACCTAAATGCAGTAGCGTCATAGAGTCTACATGCTCCTTGACCTCCACACTGTTTGGTGCCCCACTTCAAACAGGTCCGATCAATGAGTGCTCCGAAATATATAGGAGGAGGGATGCCCCCTGCAAACACACAAAGTCACAGGTGCACACATATAAACACATGCAAAATACTTACAAAAATACTGTATATTCAAAAAACTAGGAGTACTCACCCAGAGTTCTTACAATCAGTGTCTGCATTCCCAAGGCCAATGACTTCAGGTCTTGCTGTATGGACCTAGAACATTGACCAAAAGTCATAATATTAGACGTTAATATTAGCATTTTAGCTTAAACCACACACATATATTACTGAAAATAGTGTTACAGAGGCAGTTTGGTGGCTTCTTCTCTCCAAGTGAAGCATGTTTGAGGTAACCAGAGAATAAAACTAGTGACTACACAAAACTTTCTTAGAGCAAAGACCCATAAACATGATGAATTTTGACAT
Organism: Thunnus maccoyii; assembly: GCF_910596095.1. Taxonomy (NCBI): domain Eukaryota; kingdom Metazoa; phylum Chordata; class Actinopteri; order Scombriformes; family Scombridae; genus Thunnus; species Thunnus maccoyii. Next base: position 8,346,361 of record NC_056555.1, read on the forward strand.
TACTATAATACAAAATATCTGTTTCGTGCTTGCTGACACCTTTCTAAAGATTGTAATGGCTTAAAATCACTATATAAAAATCAATGAGACGCTGCAAGGTATCATCATAGCCAGCTGTTAAGAAGGGAGCTGAGGTATTAACCCCTTCAGCTTCAGTCTCTCTGACCTGAGCAGTACAATGTATCCCGGCGTGCCTCCACAGGCAGATATGAAGGATCCCAGTACGGACAAAGCCATGTAGATTTTGAATATACGATCACAGTCACTCTTCCTGGTGCACTGGCCCAGCACTGCAGACATGTTCATGCCTGGACTCATCATCTCCCCAACACAGGAACAGTTATGAAACACCTGAAGAACCAGAGAAAAGAGATGAGAATAACAACTTTACAGTAATTGTGGGCTGCAATGTGTGTTTAACATTTGCTGCTTTGAGAAAAATAAGAGTCCATTTGGGTTTTTCTGATATAGTTTCATGACAGTTACTACTCATATTTTTATAACAGCTGTGGATAGCACATTTATGCTCCCAGGAGGATAAACCCCTTTGATTTTAATGACCCTGTGGCCTTTACTCTCCTGCCACCATCTGGAAAAAAAACTGATGAGGCTAGAAAAATAGCAAAGTTTTCAGTATGACAGCCTCTAGGAGTTGCCAGTGGCAATTTACACCTACAGTATATCAACCCTCTGACACTATGAGACTTTTTGTCTGTCTAGTTTAATTGCATCTTGTTTTTTGAAGCTACTGTCTGTGCACAAATTGGTATCTGTGCTGTGTTTCTGTCCCTTTCCCCCCTCTTTTCCCTGCATGATTAATCATTGTCATTGCAAAATGATCAGATTCTATGACATTGTGAGACTTAAAACAGAACCATGACGGTGTCAAACTTAACTTTGCTGTAAATGTAACCTCTTGTGATTAATATTATTGCAAGTTATCCAGAAAAACTTGTGGGAAACTTATGCTTACTCTCCATTAAGGTTCTGCAAGAAGTCACATGAAATTACACATAAGAAGAACTTGTTTGCCTCACTGCTAGCCCAACCTGTTAATATACCTGTCTCATCGATCTCTATAAGAACATTTAAAGTACTGCTAACCATTTCCTTGCCAATGCCAGAGGAGGTCTGGCAGCCAGCCAGGCAGGGAGAGGCATACGTCATGCCATTGTAGGCGCATACTGGGTCCCAGTGCTTCATTGAGCAGGAGCAGCCCATGTTGCACTGTGACAGCAAAGTCTGTTGGTTGTAGGACACTTCAGGAACCCTGATGCACACAGATATAAAAAGAAACAACACATCAATAAACACAATCAATTCAGACATAGTGATAGGAAACTTAACAAAGCACTCACCCTTGATATGAGACAGTGAGACCAGCCACCTCTGCATTTTCACAGTGGATGAAGACCTGAACGCAAAACAGACAAAACGATCCGAAAGAGGCAGCTACAGACACCCTGGCTGCTCCAATGATGCCCAGTTTAAAACGCTTTAGCACGAAACCTCCGGTGATGATGCCCAAAGCTACTGCTGGCAGGTTCAGTATACCTGGATGGTGGTGGATGAAACAGATCAATACACTGGATATACTACAAAATGAAAATGTCCTACTGATCCCAATTTTATGCCATACTGTCAAACAATATACATATGCCATAATAATAAAATGTGAGTAATAAAATGTGATAAAAAACCAAATGTCATAGTAATCATTTATCCATTCCTTTTAGCTGTTTGAACTGTCAAATTGAAACTATTACTTTTAACAAACTATTTCAACCATATTCCCTTATATTAAGAAATTACTTTGTGTGCTGTTAATACTTTTAGTCATCTGTTTCAACCATTTTAGCTGACTGACACTCAGTTTCCACACACTTTCAAATGGAATCCATAGTTAGGTATTACAGTTGACTCAATGAGTGGATTTTTCAACTCAGTGTTTCCAATTTCTCCATAATCTTTCCATGTTCCACCCAGCAGATGCAGAACCCCCTTGGGTACAAGCACTTCTTAGGAACTTCTGGCTTAATTAAATCATTGTGTGCAGGCTCATTTGCAATGTCCACCTCATGACGCATTCACATGCCAGTAAGAAGCTCTGTAATCATAGATATCCAACCAAACACCACTGCATTTGAAAGTTATGTTGTCAGAAAGCCAAACCCAGAAGACAAACAATAAGCAAACATGGATTGCGGAAGCGAGAATTCCACATCTCTTTGCATTAAAACTAGTGCTGTTAAACACACAGTCGTTGTTGTTCTAATGTTATACTTCCTAATTGTACAGTAGGTGATTGTAGAACAATGACTTTAGAATATCAATATTCCAAAAATAACAGTAGCTAGGCTAGTAGCTGGTAAACAGTCATAAAAAATGAATAAAATAACCGTAGATGCTACTTCACTTCACATACATATGCACACACATACACACACTCACAAACACAACAGTAGCCCTCAGTGGGCTACTTTAGTGCTTTCAAGTCAACTTTATCTCATTCAATCACACTTCCCTTCAATAACAATAACATCATTGTTTCAGTGGCCTTGGGCTGCAAAGTGCAGTAAATGCAGAGTGAATGGGGGTCAGTTATTGCTCTGTACCTATAAGGAAAATGGCCTTGGAGGCAGATTGGCCGTAGATTTGTTCCAAATACTTCGGCTTGAAGGTGATCATGCCGATGAAGCCGTTGACAGCCACCAGGTAAGTGAGGATCATCAGTGAGAAGATGCTGTTCCTGAAGAGTCTCTTCAGAGATGGAATGAAGTCTGGTGAAGAACAAATAGTATATATGACAGCATTCATTTAAAGAGTTTTATTGAAATATACAATTCACTGTAAAAATGCATTAAATCAAAATAACTTATTTAATAGCATTCTATTCACAAAATAGTATACATACTTACAGTATACATGTATACACATTTACAATGCAAATGTTTATGCACATTATACATTTAGTATGCTTATATCTATTTACTTGTCTAACTTAAACTACTAAATTAACATTAATTAAATAATCTAATCGTTTCACTGCAGTAATTTTCATGTTATGCACATTGTCTACATGCTGATCTTTGCTCACATTAAACAATTTTACATAACCTGCATACTGTTCATATTCTTTTGTATTACTGATAATTTTTTTACTGTTTTCTATAGTCGTCTTTTTTAGCTCTTTTTTTGCTGCTTTTTGGAAATAAAATCTTCAAATTATATAAATTTAAAAGAAGTATTTACAAAAGTGAACATTTTGGAGACACTGTTATAGTAGTATGATATAATGTTCTGTCATGTACTTTGACATGACTGTCCCCACATGTTTCTCTGTCCAGATGTGTCATTCAACTCTTGCCCAGATTGCATGGCAATTAGTTACTTTAAGTCCAGGATTCAGGGTTACCAGTCTGGGCCCTGATTTGTCTGAGCCATAACTGGTTAACCATTAAACCCTTAAAACTATTTGCACAGTGACACATCTGCTGGTATTTAAAATGTAATAGTTTAGGACCTGCATTGTTCTTATTTCTCTGCTCAATGTAGATAAAGACTAAAACAGCACAACCATTATCTTTTATTATGGAATGTTTTCAAGTCTTATGTTATAACCTGTCCTTAAATGCTGGGTATGTATGTCAGCATCACCTTAGGCTAAAATCAAATCATAGTGTCTAAAGTTGTTCAGGCTGTGTGATACCTTTAGCCAGCTCCTGGAATGTAACTGGCTTCTCTTTCTCCTCATGATCCTGGTTTTCCTCTGGCAGGAAATTCTCCTGTTCTGCTACTGTGGCGAGCTCTGTGCCTTTACTCTGTGCCTGGCTCTGCTCTTGCCCCTGCTTGGGCAGAGACTTTGGCAGGAACCAGAAGGGGATACTTGACAGCAGGATCACTGTGCCTGTCACTATGAAGCCCAGCCACCAGGCCCCCACCCAGCGGGAATCCTTATGGTTAATGGTCACACTGTCTGGGAGAGGGAGATGGTTGAAGACAGCAGGTTATGAAGGGCACGGCTCTTTGTGTTTACTGGACTTTCATTGGTAATCCCTGACCTTTTTCGATGTGGCATGTTAAACATTAGCAGGGGGATGGTCTTGCTCAGGGACTGTCAATAGTTCTAATCCATGCAATAAATTGTGAATTTGTCTTACTATGTAAACAGGATGACCCAGTGCTGCTGCTATGCACCAAGCACCGCTTAGTAGGGCACCAAGTGCCGAAGAGGTCACTAAAACAGCCTAATGATCATCATAATAATCATAATGCTGAATTATTTAAACTAACTACATTAACTACAATAGGCACCATAAGACCATTGTAGGCAATACAAGATATATATAATTGCTCAAAATAATAAAAATGAATTATATTACCCTCCTCCCCCCTTTCCCTGTGGTTTGTTTGATTGTGCCTGACAAATTCAAGCCTGAAGGTAATGCAACAATGCATGAAAGAATGGCCCCAAAAAGGCAACAGGAGTCTGGGGCAGAGAAGAGAAAAAATAGTTGTATTTATTTATATTAATTTATTTTAACAAAAGTAGCAACCTTGATCTTGATCAAATCTTACGTGAAATAAGTTTGACTAAAATTACGAAAAATTATTGGTTTTGGCTAGACTGGATTGACTGAAATGTTCAATATAATCTGATGGCTCACAGACTAAACTGTCAACAGTTTTCATTGTTTTCTTTGACTAGGATGAGACTAAAATGCCCAGACATTTAGTCAACTAAAACCTGACTTTAAAAAAAAACAGGATGAGGTTGTCTAAATACAAAAACTAAAATTGCTGACAAAATGAACACCTAATGAAAATTTGTGCATGTGGATTTCTTGCCTGTTCTATAGTTAGTTCTTTAGTGTAATATACTATGTACTATTATTGTATACTGGTTACCTGGTTATTTGTAATGAAAATATATCTTCAGTTTAAAGAAGACTGCACTTCCAAATATTTGTGTTTTTTTTAAGGCACCCGAATTGCCAGCAGCAGCCCTGGGATGATGATGTTAGGAAACCCTGTAATCTCTGGAAGACCCATAATCACTCCATGACAAACTGTTTTACCATGTAGGTTTAAAAGGAATAAGGTTTAACTTTTGCTGAATGGCACTTTGACAGAAGGGAGATTGTGTAATAGGTCTGCATACTGCCACATCATTTTCTTATCAAGCAATGGTAACACTAACTAATTAACTAACACTAACTAACTAAAAAGGGACCTATTATGCTCATTTCCAGCTCTATAATTTTATTCTGGGACTCCACTAGAGTAGCTTTGCATGATTCACAGTTCGAAAACCTGTGTAATATAAATGTCTTATACTGGCCCTTTACGCAGCCTCTCAGTTCAGCCTCTGTCTCTTAACAGGCAGTCTTAGCTACTGTCTCTTTAGGGCCCCCCTCCTGATGAGCCCACTCTGTTCTGATTGGCCTTTGCCCTGTTGCGTAATGGAAAAACACTCACAGCGTATCAGCTTGACTTGAGTCATGGCTCGGTGTGAATACCCCGAAACAATGGAAAAATGCCATAATGTTGGTAAAGCAGAACAGTGAATTTGCACACTGTGTGTGGAGCAGATGACCATATAAAGAAATCCATCATGAGCCAACGTTGGCCCTGTTGTCTGAACTGAGCAGTCTGAAGCTGGTGCGTTTTACTAACAGGGATTACTTCTACATATATTTACCACATTATTTGACACTTTGGCCATGTTTAATATGAACATTGGACAATGTCAGATGTTCAAACAACAGTTAAACAAAACTATCTAAATTAAACACTTTTTGTTTTGATATCTAGAAGTTCTGTACCTAAATCCACAGATCCAATGTCCACGTAGATCTTGGCAAGGAAGGATCCGAGCATAAACCCAAACATAGGTCCTAAGATTCCCACTGTATGGATGCAGGCTGGAGAAACAGAAGTAGAGGAAGAAATATGAATACTCTAGTACGGTAGAAATTAGCCAGCATTATCTAGAGGGACAGTGGATTGCATGGAGAACAATAAAAAGCAATATTTAACATTAATTGATGAAGGGAAATAAAGTGTTTCAAGCAAATGGAAAATAATGCAGTTTAACATTAAAACATTGTCAGGAAGGAGTATAAAATATAACACTAACAGGTAAACTAAGAAAATGGGAAGTAATAAGTAACAAACCTAAATAGAACGGAGTGTTCTCCTCTCTAGAGAAGTCATCCAGGTAAGACACTCCCAGAGGCATGATGGGAGTCTCTCCAATCCCACGCAACATGTTTCCCAGGAAAACATAAATCCACATGGACGAGCCAGCTGCCTTTTCACAAGCTGAGGAGAGAAACTGGTCTTAGAGCAGGAAGTGACACTGTACATTGTTGATTTTATCTGGAGCATTACTTCTATAAATTGATTTGGTATCATATTAATATGGACAACTGACTGATAAGTTGACATTTCTATCACAGCGACAGCAACATTTGCTGCAACATCTAATGCACTCAGTTTGTCTGCCATATACCTGTTCTGGACGCTAAATCAGGTGTCTCATCTGCATCAATCATGCTGTGGTTGGACATACAGGGCAGGATGCTCTCAGTGCTGTTGACACCAGTGCTGTGAGACACACTGGTCTCATATTTATATCTGAAAAACATTGGGACAAGTGTAACGGCCTCATTTCTTATTGCTCAAGAAAGTTAACAAACAAATAAGGAAAAACTAGCTGGAAACGATCTTGACAAATAGTTTTTGATGCATCTAGAGAGGAATCATTCAAACTCCAAAATCCTGTGACCTACACATGGCACATGAACTACGTTTATATTTTGACTATAATTTAATTTTCTTGGAGGCAGACAGTGTCTGGATTGCAGACAAAAAGTATTGGGTGATGTGGTTTTAGAAGATGTTTTAAATGTCCAAAGTTGGGTTTATCATCCGCCAGCGCTCTACTGGAGTCAGACAATCCAAATTTGGGATCATGGATCAGAGCCTAGCTGGAGCTTAGTGGGGACAGGCAAGCAGCAAGGAAAACATGCCAAAAACATGCTGTATGTGTCTTGATAACTAACTACTTTTAGGAATGGCCAATGAGATGCACATTCAAGGCTGGATTATAACCTTGGAAAAGTGGCCCCACATACCCAGGGCCCCAAAAGGCCCAGATTTACTCTGCATCACTTGGTTTTTAATTAAGGAATTTAATTAACTGAAAGTTTGTTAAGGAATTTGCCCCCCTAAAGCACAATATCAACTAAGGTATGCGTTATTGTCATGCATCATTACTTAATCTTTTGGTCCATTATTGTAGGGGGGCCTTGTGTCAAATCCTAATTTTGACAATTTTACTTTTCATTCATGTTGTGCTCACATGATACATATTGGTACTAAATAAAGTTTAGTTTTAACTACCATAAAGTAATAAACAGACAGAAAATCTGAAAGCATGTACTATTATTTCAGCATATAGAACTGGTTATTTTCTGTGACTCTGCTTATGATGAAGCTCCATTGTATAGTCTGTGCAATGTACTTAATGGGACTTGGAAGCAACAGGTTGAGTAGGGCCCATTGTGGTTCAGTTTGATTCAATAAATTTGTATAATTATGATTCAAATCAATGGAGTGAATTGTTTCTGCTGGATATGTGTACATTAACAAGGCCACAGTATTAAATATGTTGAAGTTGAATAGTTAGAATATAAAGGAAACTGTGTACTGACAGGCCCTGGAAGAAGTGAGGCAGGGCTATTAGAAATGATCCAGCACTCATGATCAAACAGCCGATACCAATCAGCCTGGGACGATGGAGCTTGGCACCAAAGTAGCTCACAAAAGCGATCACCAACAGGTTGCCTGCAAAGGAGAAGTATTAAAAAAATAACTGAATAAAAATTAATTATTGGCTCAACACAGTTTGACTTTTGTGCTGTGGTACATTGGAGCCTCACATACTACATAAATCCAATAATCTTCTCTCAATATTTTATTTTATTTATTTATTTTTTAAATACATTGATGTGGCTTAAAAATATCTTCACCAACCAGTTTCTTTAAAAAACTGCACATACCCATTTCAAAACTGCCATCTATGACTCCAATGAGGGAGCTTGGGATATCAAAGCGCCTCTCAATCTGGGTGATGGAACTCTTCATATAGGCTCCACAAAAGGCTTTGGCAAAGTATACAAATGCCATAGAAGCCAGGAAGAGCTGGAAAACACACACAAGACATTTGATGAAGCTACTCCCTTATAAAACAGGTACACAATGGCGATGTTTGATTTGATTAGCCTTAGTGAAAGGGTTTTCACTCAGACTATTTCTCACTTAGGTTAAGATTTAAATCAGAATAAAGCAATGGATCATCAGCTTAACCCTTCTCTTGATCAGCAATTGTCCAATCATAGTTTAGCACCCGTAACTTGACATGGCAGGCCTGTCAAGCTTTGTATTTCTCCACATGCTGCAACAGTGTGCATGGAGCCCTAGTAACAGTGATCATTTAAGGAGTTTATAGGGTGGTGTCCTATTCACTAACCTTTCCTAAACCGAAACCACAAGAGTAAATGTGTAATAAATTGAATAAACTGTGTGTTTTTCTGCTTTAACAGAGGCTGCACCTGTTAGCATGTCAGGCTAGCATGTTTGCAACCTAAATTAAGTAAGTAACTGAGTGTTACTTACAAGTCAAAGAATCACATCATTAACTAACTACAATACATATAGTTTGTGGGGTAAAAGGTAGATTTTGAAAAGACCCATTCAAGACTAGCACATACTTTGTATTACCTCCCCACTGTGTGGAAGCTGGTCCTGGAAACTATCAGAGTTTAGATTCTGTTCCATTGGATTTGGGGAAGTTTACACTGCAACCCCAGCCAGCATTACCCAAGATAGCATTATATTTGCCAAACACATAGTCTTCATCTTTTTTCATTGACTAACCCTTTTCTCTTGAAAAGAAAAATGGTTGAAAATATGAAAAATATGTAAGGTAAGCAGCCAAACATTATCTGATTATCTGATTTTACATTTTTCTTGATCATATTCATAATAGTAGGAATAACTAGTTCTACACTGCAATACAACTGTGATACTGTTTATTTCCCAGTCTTCTACATGAATCATCAACTGATGTGACTTTTTCTGCCTTGGATATGCAGCTTTAGCCTCAGTCTTTTAGCACAATATATGTAACCATCAAGTGCATATTTAAGAAAAAATGATAACTAATGATACTAATGATAGCTTAATTGGCTAGTTAGCTATAGCTGATAAAATCACCAGTCACCAGCTAGAAATGAGAGCTACTTGTTTCTCTCTGTCTAAAATCATGGACCTATAGTTTCTAAATTTACTATGAATTTAAAGCAGTAAATGTGCCACCATTATTGTAAATTGCGTATGTGTCATATGAGAACAGAAAGCTTGACTGGTGTGGCAACATTAAAGGCACCAGGGCTTAGTCTATTGACTATTAATTGCTACCTATAGAAAAAAAATGACTTAAGTAATAAACCTGTATGAGTTTACAACACAAAAATATAAATATCTAAATTTAGAGCAGCCAAAAGTGTACAAACGATGACATGCACAGACACATAAATGTTCATAAATCTTCATTTCTACATCATGTGTGTAATGGACAAAGAAGGAGGATGTTGGGTACACAGTATACATGTTGTCAAATATCTGAACCAAATATGGAGGGAAAAAGAAACTAATACCAAGAAAAACTTTGCTGTGTTGAAATTCTGGAGATTGCATAAAACAATATTTAGTGAACCCTTAATTGAATGAATTATAAAACTTTGGAGTTTGTTTGTTTTACCACTGCATCCTTCTTGTGTGCAGCTGTATCCTTGCCACATGGATAGTTAAAGATTGAAAGGGATTCTCTCTGGGCTGTGGGTCATAGACTACTCTGTAAATACGTTTAGGTTCCACATTTAGTATACGCTGGTCACTGTGACCACTTTACTGATTGTCAACTTTATCTCTGTGTGTTCACATGTGTTTTAAAACACCTTCACACTCATAAAAAAGGTTTTGTTTCCATCCCATGGGTGCAATAAAACACACTTTACCATCAGTTAAAGTTTCATTTGGTGTCAAACTCTCAAAGTTTTATCTAGTTGAGAAAAATGAGGCTTTCCTTAGTTTTACTGCCTCGTATTTGTGTGGCACAGATAATACTGACATAGGCATGTGAAACCAAGACAAATACACAAAGATAAGGTTTTTAAAAAGCAGTTTTGCAATGATATTTTAGAACTTGGCACAATCAAAGGTTTGGGTTCATTAGGTTTTGGGTGTTTTGCTAAGTCATTCTGTATTCACAAGGAAGCGATTGAACACCTTAACACTGAGTAATATCCCCTTTCCCAGGGGTAACATTTTACTGACCTTGAGCTTGGAGCAGCAAGCCTCACTCGTTTTTTTGGATTCTACACTCATGATGTTGCTTTGTGTTGAACAGATGAAAGTAAGCAGAAAACACACCACCAGAGGACCTGCAGAAGGGAACCAAGATTATGAGCATGTCAGAGTTTGGGGCAAATTTGATTCATCAAATTGATTTTCTTTAAAAAATTCAAAAAACAATTATTATAGTAATTTCTTATGTATTGTTTTCTTCTTACCAATCCCCTAGATTTTTTTCGTCAAATAAAGTAAATGGTTAATGATAAAGAGTTAATTGTAAGAGTGTTTAGCAGTATTACTTGGAAATTGATTGAATGTAAGTAGCAAAAACATCCACAGCCTAGATTTGGTAATTACTTGCTGTCATACATGCTGGTATATACATTTTTAAGAAGGTTAAAAAGAGATTTTCTACCAACATGTTTTCTGATGATATAATAAAGCCAATATACCAGTAATTTACACTAAAACACCATTAAATACTACAATTTTGCCTCAATGTATCTTTGTGAAGAAACCTGTTGAGTCTGAGTTAGTAGCAAAAAAAAAAAACAACAGAAAAGGTATTTACCTGAGAGGTTGCAGTGGTCCTACGAGGGATGGAAGAGATGTGGTAAACTAGCTGAAGGCTTGGTGTACCTCGCAGGACTTTGTGCTTAAAACAGAGTCTTATCACAAACCAACTACAACATTACCCGTAATCAGTAACCTAGCCACTCATGTGCACTTGATCATGTCAATAAAAAGCCCTCCAACCCCTCCAACCCTCATGCACACAGACAGGCACACACACACACACACAAATCCAAACGTGACTGCTCTGGTTGGGTAAGGTCCAGTGGGATGCATGTCTAACCAGCACCGGAAGGTTCAGAAGTTCACTGAATGCAAACACACAGACATTCACAGTCCGCGCACACTCGTACATCCTTTTCTATGAACATCATAAGCCTCCGTAGTATCAATCCTTTTGAACGCACAACAAACAGCAGCAGCATGAAGCTGCCCAAAGCTTATTTTACAAGCCTGCTGCTTCTGTTAGTTTGTTGTTTTCAAAGACTGAAATGCTTTCCTCTTCTGGAGAATTTCAGCTTTTGTAAGGCAGGATGTTTCCTAGGTATGATCAAAGTCTTCCTGCCCTATTGATAGCTCCTAACAATGGCTTTTTCTCTCTGTCCTAATGGCTGAGTATCGCACATCACATAACCTGATCATACTTAAAGTGTAGAGTACCTCCAATAGACCTTCAATAATGAATGCTCATGATTTGATCCTGACATGTTTAAAATTCTCCACACATTGAGAACATTGTGACATTACAGCTGCAGAAGTAACGTCAGCTCCATTAATTAGCACCGTGGCTGAACAACATGAGACTTTGCCAGCTGTATTTCATATTTTTGGTCATTTTATTGCAGCATTGACAATTGCATTTACATTACATTTCTTGCTTCTGTCAGTATCTAGCCACACAGATAGTTAGAATTTTTTAAAAGATCAAGAGCAGCAGACCAGCAGAACAACTGTCAACAGTTTTCATAGGGACTATTTCCTCAGCAGAAAGTAGTTTCAGTGAAATTACAGTGATGTTTGTGGATTATTTTGGGTCCACTCATTCTGCAAAAAATGCTGCTGTTACATTTTTTATGTGATTTTTCAAAATGAAAATACCTCCTTGGTATTGGGGTGGTGACAGAAATCTCATAGACAGATATCTCAAAATCTGGGTAAATAAAACCCAAACTATCTGCATGGCTAGATACTACTAGAGATAAGTGAGAAGAATGTTTTTTGTAATTTAGGTGATTAGGTAATTTAACTTCTAGAAGATAGGCTATGGAAATGGTCAAAGCTAGGGCAGAGAGACTGCCAGTAAGTCCACTATGTGAAAATGGATTATATTCAGTGCTTACTGCACCCAATCAAGAATAAAGTTTTTAATCTCATAATCATTTCAATTTGAATACAATAGTTCTTGATTTGTTCATCTTTTAAATGCATACAATACAAAATTGTTGATGATGAAAATGTGTTCTTTGGTCTGTGGTGTCAGGACTTTTCAGCGCTGTACGGTACAAGCTTTGCACTCACAACTGGTGATATGCTTGTAGGCGTGCTGTCTAGTAGTGAGGTCAGAACACTGCAGGGTCACTGATCTCCTCTCTGAGCTCAGCTCCTGGCAACTCCTGCACTTTGGCTCCACCTGCAGGACACCATTTAATACCACCCTGTTGCCGTGGACCAGGGCACAGAGAGGAGGAGGGGAGAGAAGAAATGGGTGGAGGAGGAAAGGAAGAGGCAGGGGAGGGAAGGAAAAGGGGACAGACAGGGAGAGAGATACTGTATGTCACCTGATCTGAAGGAACAAATAACACTAATAACAAAGCTCAGGATGTGTTAATTGTCTGTGTCATATTACTATTGACCAGTGACAGGTATATTTCTTCTCACCCTGATGGAGACACACACTGGCCCTGACACACAGGCATCTGCATGATGGTGGTACAGTTGTCTGTGGTGATGTTGATACTGGACATCTTGGGAACACAGCTTTGGTTACCTGGAGTTGGAGGAGATGCAGTATGTGAGGTAATGTAATTAGTGTGAAAACAACACCTTTAAAAATAGTCTCAGAAACATATTAAATTGTTGAAATCACTCAAAAGTCAATCTAGCAAAGATCTGTTGACCTGCTGTAACTGACTTCAGTGTTTTATTGATTCTGAACTTACATGTAAAGTTGCAGTTTTGGTCCTCCCTCATCCTGTTCTCCTGGAGAGCAAATCCATAAGAGCTCATGGTCAATTATTTGTCGTTCTACTTATTGCTTAAAGATCTAGTTATGGCTAGGTTCCACTGCATCATCTTTGTAAGCATACTGTCTGAATTCTTAAAGTTACAATAAAATGAAGAATGCATTTTTCGCTTGTTAAGTTATTTTTTCCTTTCATAATGACTCCTTTGGTGAAACTGGCATCTTTCCACCATCAGTAAATATGGATGGGAAACTTTTCCCAGTTCCAAGTGCAGCTACACAATATTTACAATACATTTCTACTATAGGAAAACTCTTAAGTTGGAGTAAACAAAGTAAAACATGTGTTTATTATTGTAAAATGAGACTTGTAGAATGAGCAGTAATGAGTAAGAAACAGAGCGTTGGGTGCACAGTTACTCAGTTTTCAGTGGGACAGACCTCAGTCTGAATACCCTCTCTTCCACAGGTGAGCAATATGCATGGATGAGTGGCATCTTTCCATCTGTCTCCCACCTGCACACATATAGATATCATGACAATACACTGTATACTGAATAATTTCAATCCAAAATGCAACTGTCCTCTAAGGGAAAGAAAGTTTTTTCTTTGACATGAACAGAGATTGTTGTTGTGAGATTAGACACAACATACCTTGTATGTCTTCCCATTATAACTGCATGTCTTCTCAACTGAAAAATAATATTACAATATTAAGCCTACATGTCAGGTTACATTAAAGATGTGATAACTTTACAGAAACTTTGAATGTGATGCACATTATACTGTGAAAAAAGGTTTGAACAAAGTGTGATTTTAATCCTAATACAATTTCAAAACTCCGATTTTGAGGCCAGAAAATAATAATATTTTGTGCCTGTACACTCTCTTACTTACCTGAAGTTATTATTCTTTTTCATGTAAAATATAAAATTGTATTCACGGTGTCAGGAATGGAAAATTCTATTATTAAAACAATCACAGGACACTAAAGACACAGAGGTTGCAGCTTTGTACCAATAACATACATAACATATAACATAATTGCAAACTGATATACAGTATTAGTATTGTTCTAACCTTATACTACACATGCAAAACAAAATCATCAAAAACTATATTAAACTGTAGAAAATATGAAAATATTCTAAAATACTATGAAGTGTCAGTGCTTACCACAAGTCTGATTACCACAACAAGAGGTGTTCACCAATACAGCGTTGGGGCCACAAGAAGGAGGTGGTTTTGGAGAACACTTTTCTGTCCGAGTCTGGTTGTTGCATGTACACAGGTGACAGTTGGATTGCCACACCTCACCCGGCTGGAAAACAGGTATAGAGATACTTTTCAAATCTAGAATCCAATCTGGAGTCAGATATATTATTATTTTCACATTGATGGAGACAGAGCTTCTTACCAGTCTGGGCTCACCAAGTGGTCCTTTACAATCTGAGGGGAAGAAAATAAAAGAAGGGGAAAATAAATCAACACTATTTATGACATCTAAAACGTGTTGAAATGTCTCCAGAATGCACATTTAAACTAATGTGATGCTTTGACAGAACATTAAAAGCCATTGCACCGCATGAGAATTCAATGAACAATCTTCTAAGAGCCATTGTCACCCTGATAGGCAATTTAACGTACACCGACAGTCATCCACACAGGTGTCTGAGTGATTTCCTGCCCTGAACTGGCCACTGGGACAGAAGCACCCTGCACTGTTGTACTCGAGGGAGGTTCCGGGATGACGAGCCCTGCAAGGCCAAATCAGAAGAGAAATAGATATGGTGAAAATCTTGACAAGGGAAGCATTTTGGATTTAATAGGGTATGATATGAATGTGTGAAGACAATATTTGATAAAGGTCTACAAACCCTCCATAGCAGAAGTCATCCAGCTTGTTGCGACATTCCCTGTAAACCAGTCCTTCTGGACACTGCACACCTAAAACATGAACAAAGACACTACAGTTATTACTTTAAGTATCTGTTTAAAAGGGAAGTTACCACTGAAATTAACTCAGACATCTCAACAATACAATACATCAAAATAATGATTCGTCCGAGGTCGGGCTGGCATTGTGTTAGAGAGCATGAAAAAACTGTAAAAGGGTCATACCGCAGGTTCCATTAGTTAGTCCTCTCCAGTCGATACAGATGCCAGCAATCTTGCATATTTTAGCAGCTTGCTCCAGAGAAGAGCAAGTAGTGGTTCTATTACTGCATGAATCAAACTCACAGTTCTTCTTAATAATGTACAGATCCACATTCTGGCTGCAGTTTGCAAAAACTCTGAGGAAACAGAATGGATTATGACAGACTTTTAGTAAATCATTAAACAGCAATTTAAAACACACACATTTTCAGTCAAGGTTACAAAAAAAGATGAACTTATCATTAAAACTAATTAGGATGCATGTGGTTGCGTGGGTGATACTAGGTCATTGCTTGTAGGCTGCTAAGGTGGTCAAGGTGTTTGCCTTACAAGGAACTTCTCCCCTGAAACTAAAAATGTGATCACTGCTATTAGTCTTTGGAACAATTTCTAAAAATACTGCCGTGACTGTAATCTTTGTGGTGAAGGAACATGTCACCCAGTGCAGCAGTGTGACTCAGTGATATGTTTTTAATCATTTTTGGACAACAATAGATCAGTTTATTGTTGATTTGACTCTGTACATGAGATTTATAGACAATAAGAAAAATATAGAAAATCGCCAGCTTTATCTTTTAACAGCAAGCACAATCATCTCTAATTCCACCACCAATTGGGATTAGGTGTGTATGTGTATGTGTGTGTTAATGTGTGGGCCTTACGAGTGCAATAGCAGCTCACATAGTGTGTTCCCAGGGCAGGGGGTGGAAGTGGGTTGTGGAGTGGTCCCTTGGTGGCAGGGTATGTCCCTTGGTGCAGAAGCACAAGATGGCTTCGCTGGGTCAGCGTACACCCAGTCATAGGCCGTCTTATCACAGCAGCTGTCGTCCTCAATATGCCCTCCTCTACGGATACATGATTCACCGCCACATACACCTGGAAGGAGATATGTGATATATACATTCAGATTTTACACACATATACATACTGCACTTCAAACAAGCAAAAAGAATAGAAGCTTGGCTTTTATGTGAAAGTATGTACTGCACAAATGTATCTATGTTCTGGAGGCATGCACAATGAACACTGTGAAAGCAAATTTCTCCTACATACACAGCTTTTGGACACTGTTAGATACTTTTAGTGCATTCTGGCATCCATACATCCCCACCCTACTTCTATAAACTGTTATGCAGCTTTTTCCAGTAAACAACCTGAGACACGCTGTGTGTATGCTATCTGACAAATAGAGATGGTAGAGAAACAAGAGCTTGTAGCAAGCAGTTAGATGCTTGTGTTGCTGTGTGTCTGATGTTTTTGTAATTTCTGCCCACTAGTGGTCAACAATCATTTAATGCAGCTTTGACCTAAACATATGGTTTGACTTTATTTGCTAGATAACTAGCCTGTAAGGTACTTTAGCCAAGTAGCCAACATAGAACTATGGCAACTGTGCAAGTCATGCTGTATGTGTTTACCCATGACACTGGAGGTTGACAGACATAAATATTAGCCAACAAGTTCACAAGAATCAGTACGATTTGGTGGCGCTTGAACAGTGTTGTCACTTCTATTATGGCTAATATGTGAAACACACACACACACACACACACACACACACACACACTGGATCCAAATTTGAACTTTAAGAAACATGTTTAAAAAACGGTTAAAACCATAAAGTACAACTTAGCAAACTTTAGACTTATTAGAAAATGTCTCTCTTTGGTTTGGTAGCAGCCAAGATATTTATGCATGCTATGATTCTTTCCCATATGTCTTACTGCATCACATAGTGGGGGCAGGCTAGAGAAACAGCCATAAAACCTCTTGAGTCCTTATACAAACAAACTCTGGACAAAAAGCCAATGCATTTCCATCACTGTAGTGTACTGGAGAAATACAATTTACTGAGCTTTGAGAATTTTTGATTATTCTCAAATTTGTGCCTAGTTTATGAAATTTTAAATGGTTTGGCCTCTCCTCCACTATGTGACTTTGTGTTCACTCACTCAGTAAGCTCTATTAGATCCTCCAGATTACACATACATACAAGATTGTACCATACCATTTCATTGCACTGCATTTGGACAGTCAGCTTTCTCTGTAAAAGCCACAACTCAGTGGAATATCCTATCTGATGATATCTGATCTGATGAAGAGCTGCAGTTCAATCAGTGCATTCAGAACTAGGTTGAAGAATCTGTGGAAGGCTGCTCAGCTCTGTGGCCACTGAGTCTGGATTTGATCTCATGGTCTTCTCAAATAATCTTGCTTTTGGTTTACTTGCATTGTTGATTTCTGGTTGACATTGTTGGTGTATGTGATGTGCTGTTGTGTGTGGCTTTGTATTTTGTGTAGTGTGTCCTGTGTGTTTTTTGCTTTGTATTGTTTGTTATTGTGCTGTTATATGTTTTAATTTTAAGAGACTGCAAATGAAAATTAGCTTGAAGCTAAATCTGGTACAGTGCATCATTTATGGTAAAAACTGTACACTGTCCCGATAAATAAATACAATACAATACAGAGGCTTAAATGTATGCACTATGCACTCAACCATACCTGTGGACCATCCCCCCAATCCATTACTCACCACATTGTCCCTGGGTGTTGTTAAGGAAATGCTCCATAGCCAGACTGACCACCAAGACGTTATATGGACTGAGGGAGATGTAAGAGCGCAACTCTGGGAGGTAGACTGACACTATGTAGCCTGTGCTCTCAAATCTCAACCCATGTGCCTCATATGGTGGCTGTATGGTCACATTGTTCAGAGTGGCCTAGGACACAATGTATCAGTATCAGTATAAGAGTACTTAACTGTCTTGTTCTTTCAACACAGTATAGTAGCCTAAAATAGCTGTAAAGTAAAAATATCCTATATCTCTGCTTACAGTAGATGTTGCCAAATAGCAAATAGTCTATTAAAAAGGCATGGTGACATGACATACTGTAAATAAATAGGGGTCTTTTGTATCCTACCTCTACTGCAGACAAATGTGGGATGATACTGAGTGTTGCCGTATTGTTCTGATATTGCATGATGATGCCTTTAGTACAGGAGCCAGGCATGTCACAATTGAAGTTGTCCACAGCAATAGTCAGATGATGACGTGGTGACCGCTCCTCCATTAGGATGTAGGTGCAGTAATCCAGGAAAGTAAATGGTACACCTTGAAAAGATATGTAGTGGGGGTCTCCATATAGCTCACAGCGACCTGGGGAAGTTCCAGGAAATGATGAGAGGTGAATTTAGCAGACAGAGCTAGGGACAGAAAGCAAGATTATATATTTTTTATTATATGAACTGCTCGCCTTTGAACAGCACTTGCTACAATGAATAAAAATAAAATACCTTGCATAACCAAACTACAGTGCAGAAAACATCAGACATGCAGAGGCAAATATTAAACATTAAATATATGGGACAGAAGGCTAACAAGAGCAGTGGCAGCGACAGACAAATATACACTTACAGTTACACTTCCAAGTTTCACAGCATCCATCCGAGACCTTTGAGACCTCTCCTCTGGGACAGTTGGGAATTGTAGGCTCTTGACAAACCACTGGAGTCAACTCTATGCCCCCATTTTTACAGATCTTATGGAAGCAGTCCTCTGTCCAATTCTCACTATTAATCCATGTTTGATTTCTCTTCAGGTCTCTACACAATGGCGCTGTGGTAATCACCACAGAGAAGACAGGAAAAATAGAAAAGACAAAAACATTAAGGAACTGACTGCTAGGATGCTTACAAAACCAAAGTAATATGTGGGACAAATACACGTACCCTGGGTAAAGGTGGGTGATGGTCCTGTCTTGACGTCAGGAGTTGTTAATGCTGTACTGAAAGTTGTGAATGTAGTCTTTGTTTGGGGGGTCATATCTGTGGCAGTTGTGGCTGGCTCTTTATGGGTTGTTAGTTCAGTGGTGGTGGTGGACCATGTTTCAGTAGTACTTGAGGCATTGGTAATGATTGTCGTCGGTGTAGAGGTGCGGGAAGATGTCGTTGACCAGTTTTCAGTGGTACTTGAGACATTGGTAATGGTTGTCATCAGTGTAGAGGTGGGAGAAGGTGTTGTTGACCAATTTTCAGTGGTACTTGAGACATTGGTAATGGTTGTCATTGGTGTAAAGGTGGTGGAAGGTGTCGTTGACCATGTTTCAGTAGTACTTGAGACATTGGTAATGGTTGTCGTCGGTATAGAGGTGGGGGAAGATGTCGTTGACCAGTTTTCAGTGGTACTTGAGACATTGGTAATGGTTGTCATCGGTGTAGAGGTGGGAGAAGGTGTCGTTGACCAATTTTCAGTGGTACTTGAGACATTGGTAATGGTTGTCATTGGTGTAAAGGTGGAGGAAGGTGTCGTTGACCAATTTTCAGTGGTAGTTGAGACATTGGTAATGGTTGGCATTGGTGTAGAGGTGGTGGAAGACATCGTTGACCATGTTTCAGTTGTAGTTGAGACATTGGTAATGGTTGTCGTCGGTGTAGAGGTGGGGGAAGATGTCGTTGACCAGTTTTCAGTGGTAGTTGAGACATTGGTAATGGTAGGCATTGGTGTAGAGGTGGGAGAAGGTGTCGTTGACCAATTTTCAGTGGTAGTTGAGACATTGGTAATGGTTGTCATCGGTGTAGAGGTGGAGGAAGGTGTCGTTGACCAATTTTCAGTGGTACTTGAGACATTGGTAATGGTTGTCATTGGTGTAGAGGTGGGAGAAGGTGTCGTTGACCAATTTTCAGTGGTACTTGAGACATTGGTAATGGTTGTTGTCGGTGTAGAGGTGGAGGAAGGTGTCGTTGACCAATTTTCAGTGGTAGTTGAGACATTGGTAATGGTTGTCATCGGTGTAGAGGTGGAGGAAGGTGTCGTTGACCAATTTTCAGTGGTAGTTGAGACATTGGTAATGGTTGCCATCGGTGTAGAGGTGGGAGAAGGTGTCGTTGACCAATTTTCAGTGGTACTTGAGACATTGGTAATGGTTGTCGTCGGTGTAGAGGTGGGGGAGGATGTCGTTGACCAGTTTTCAGTGGTAGTTGAGACATTGGTAATGGTTGTCATCGGTGTAGAGGTGGGAGAAGGTGTCGTCGACCAATTTTCAGTGGTACTTGAGACATTGGTAATGGTTGTCATCGGTGTAGAGGTGGAGGAAGGTGTCGTTGACCAATTTTCAGTGGTAGGTGAGACATTGGTAATGGTTGGCATTGGTGTAGAGGTGGTGGAAGACGTCGTTGACCATGTTTCAGTTGTAGTTGAGACAGTTATAGTTGTTGGTGTAGAGGTGGTGGAACTAACTATTGTGGTGTTAGTTGAAGCAGTTGTGGTGAGAGTATTTGATGTCAGAGTGGTGGAAGGTACAGTTGGTGGAAGTGCTGTTGGAGTAGAGGTGGTAGTGAGATCTGGTGTTTTGAAAACAGGCTCTGTAAAGGACATATAATCTAAAACACTTAAAAACCATTTTTCACAAAGTGCATTTCTTCATTTTCTTTTATTTTTCCATTTTTTCTTTTATTCGTCCTACTGCAATGAAACACATCTAGTAGTTACTGAATGTCATTAATACTTACGGCAATTAATTGTTCCATTTTCACAGGGACTGTCAAGGATAATACAAGAGTGAGAAATATCTAGTTATACATGTAATGACTTATGTTGAGTGCAGTTTCTCATCTTATGGTTACAACATAAACATTCTATGTATATTATGAATGGCATAACTTACCACTTATTAGACTGAATCATCACCACCGTCCCAGGCTGAATGATAGTGTCATTAAAATAACAGGTGCAGTTTCTTAAGTTGGTACATTCACCAGTATTTTCATCATAGTATGGCGCATCTTTTGGGCATCTGGGGTAGCAGCCTTTTCCACAGACAAACATAGTGTCTGTGTTATGGTCTCAGGTGGCTTTTGTAGTCATTAAATAGAACAATTACAAGACTTGAAATAACCCATAAGATAATTAAATTCAGAGAATTTTAATCTAATGCCAGGTTTCTTCCATGCACATTGATACCCTTACAACACAGCCAGAGAAAGACAATAGTCACCTAAAACTCCAGAACACAATTTCTGGAAAATAGCATTGATTATACATAGATATAAATACAGTAATACCTTAGTCATCACCTTTCATCCTCAACTGATGATTAATAATTATTTAGTTTGATTTCCAAAAGATCCAAAGTGCAGTTTGTTATTCAGATTGCAGAACGTACTGAGACAAACTTGTGATTTTGAGTAAAATAAATAAAATTGACTTGAATTGACTTACCTTCCAACTTGTGAGTGAAATGGTGGCCTTTGCCACAGGTTTGTACCTCACCGCAGGCTTCATAGTGCCAGCTACACTGGCCCTGCTCGTTGTAGTAGTCACAGTAGACAGCTAAGGTTTAAATGATCACAGGTTAAATTATTACAGACTGTATTATAGCAATTGAGTTCCTTTGTATGGTTTGTAATTTTCCAAGGACAATTAACACATTTTTTCATTATACAGACTTTTTAGTGATTACTATATATCTCGTATAATGTTGATCTTGTGCATAACGAAAAAGAACACTTCAATGTTAATTAAACATGCTTGATTTCAGATTTTTACCTTGAAAATGGTCCACTGTAAAAAAGTATCCTGACATAATAATCCCCTTTGACGGAAATTGGTTTGGCTATGGACTGAACCTCTCAATCAGCTTACTGTTTAACTGATTGTATTTTTTTAAATTTGTTTTTATATAGTTGCACAGAATCAATAATCAACTGAGTAGTACTGATCTATGTTTTCTGGATTTAAGTTAGACATTATTCATTGTTACTCCATGCTAACCATCTGACTGTGATGGGAAACTGACTTGAAAAAACAGCTTCTTGACTTACGACACAAATCAGGTGTTCTCCATTTTACACAAACATCCTGCTCACTGCAGGCCTCTGCGTAGGCTGCCACAGCTGTGCAGAAGCCCAAGAACTTCCCCTCAAATTCGCAGGAGCAGGACTCCTGCACACAGGCGTGGTAGTAGGGCTCTGGGTCCACCTGGGGATTGGTGGAACATCCACAACAGGGATTTTACTGGGTTTAAGACTCAGAAATGGCAGTCACAGCCCCTTCTCTGCACAGTTCGTTTACTGTAAATATGTGCTGTATGGTATTATAATGAAACAGATTTAGATAAAATACATTTATAATGTTGACTGTTAGCTCTTATGGGCTGTTGGCTCATTACTGATCTGAGTCCCTGAAGATGGTCTCTGCCAATATTTAACGATGAAAAGCTTGAATAGGAATCCTACCCCTGACCCTGGTGTCAGTGCCATGCTAAATATCATACTTTGAGATGACAGTCGTTGAAGGTGTCTCCTGTAAGGATCATACAGCGCCGCTGGGCCCAGGCCAAGCAGTAGGAGTTGCGTTCGCATGGAAATATCTCCGTGGTCACATCAGAGCAAGGGGGCGAGGTGGCCTTCCAGCTGTTACCAAAGGCCAAGGGACTGGACACCACTAGAAGCAAGATTTTTGTTATGATTTTGACAGCCATTACAAAATGATTACTACATCATAACACAAAGGGAGAACCAATTTACCTGCTGAGCCACTTATCTGTAGGTCATTCATCTCACTGGAGTCAAAATTCCCACAGAGGCCACACACTTGGTTCTAGAGGATGGAGACATGAAATTAAAATTAAAGTAACTATTGACTCCTAGGGCAGATAAATCAATCAGTGATCATCAGTGTTTTGATATAATATTAGTGTCTTTTGTGATAACACTGTCTGATATCAATAAAGTCAGACATAGTCAAATCCAACACATCGTGGCTTTTATCCAAAGCTGACTTGATCGCACTGACTAAATAAATCAGTACAAAACAAGTAGGTTTATTTAAAGTGTAAAATCACAAGAGTGGTAGTACACATAACAGATGGATATTGTAACACATGAAAACACAGTACAATAAAATAAATAAATAAATAAGAAAAATCCAGAACAGAACAGAAACCAATGCTTAGGAAACTACTGGTTCAAGGTTAAGTTATTCAACTGTAGGCAAGTGAAAAAAGACTAAAAAAGGTTTTCAGCTTGATTTGCCTCTCTGACTGAGTGTGGTTAATTATTTAACAGCAGGTCGGTATGAAAATGCTCTGTCGTCAAAGGACTGCTTATTAATCTTTGGGATGGTCAGACTGGGTATACGTTTGGGAACGTAGGGACTGAGAAGTTCCAGGCCAGTTAGAATGGTGCTAGTCCATAAAGAGTTCTGCACTGAAAACCTGAATGAGAGCCAGTGGAGTGAGGACAGAATTTTAAATTCCCGTAAGAGTTCTGGCAACTGCATTTTAAACAAGCTGGAGTTTCTTGTGCTGCAGTGAGCAAGCCTGAAGGAGACAAATGAGTGAATGAGAATTTCTGCATCTGACTGTGTTAAAAACGGACGAACTTGGGCAATGTAGTGGACATGGAAGAAAGCTAATTTTGTGACATCATTTATGTGTTTTTCAAATGAACATGATGAGTCAAAAGTGACACCCAGATTTTTTAATGATGTATTAGGAGGAATGGTTCTGTCATGAAGTCTGAAGTATGGGTAGGCTGAAGGTTAAAAATAAATTTTTAAAAAGCAAGAAAGTCATCAAGCAATTGTAGAAAATACGGTTTTAATTATTTTTGCATTGCTTTTGGCAGTCACAGATAAAATAATTTTTACACTGAGGTAAAAAATGTGTTAAGTTGGCATAAGTGACATAGAAATGACTACAATGCAAAATCACTCACCCTCCAGCCTGCACTCAGCTTTATGGTGATCCGGGTGTGTTTGTCCCAAATGAGAGTTATCCCTCTACTTGGCACTGAGATTATGATGTAGAGCCCCACAGTGTGTGTAGTGTAAAGTGGAATCTCTTGCAGAGACCAGCCTTTATGGAGTCTGGTCACCCTCATGTCGCTCAATGTCAGGGTGACTTCACCCTAGATGATACAGGACAGGCCAGTTACAACGAAAGGCATATTCTGATCTGAGTGAGAAACCAATTAATTGACTAAAGTTGTTACATGGATGAAATGGATGAAGGGATCAAATTAATCTATGAATAACTGAGTGAATGACATAACAAGGTGAGCAGCTGAGGATTTTGGTGAAAACAAATCACAGAAACAGTCACCTGCAGGTCTATGACGATGGCACGAGAGCAGGTAAGAGCTTCATCACAGCAGGGTACACTCTCCACTCTGATAGAGAAGGTACCATTTCCATGTCCACAGTCATCCTGAAGTAAAAAGAGAAGAGTTAAAACAAATACTGGTATGCAAAATATAGCAAACTTAAGCTTATATGTTAAAAATACCAGTTTTGATAGGGCATTTGGGTGGTGTCACTTTAATATAATATATTGGAAGTTTTCATGTTTGGTCTCACCTCTACAAGTGTGTATTGACAGTGTCCATCAAAGCGGTACCATTTGTTGTCAAAGGTCTGGTAGTGTCCATTTCCATATACTTGACACTTCCCTGGACATGGCTCCTTTGTGCAGTGCCACTGACCCTGACTACAGGTACTGTGAGATAAAATGATATAAATGTTTTAGTCAAATATCTAGCCTCACGGATGACACTATATTTGCTTTAGGAGGAATACAACTTTTCAAATAAATAAGGAGGAAAGCAGCACTAATGCAGGTGTTACCATGTTTTACAGTTGGTTTTGACTGTCTGTCCTGCACTGAATACTTTGCCGCTGTACACGCAGGTGCAGTTGTCTGAAGAAACACAGTTTCCGCTGTGATCTTTATACTGGTTATGCGGGCAGTAACAGCCACTCTCGCAGGTCAAACTGGTATCCTGGAAATCACACAAAAACAACCCCCCAAGAAAACCTTTCTATATCATGCAAAACTGTGATAAAATTATAGAAATATGTTATGGACAAAGGAAATGTGTTAGGGCTGCAATTTCCTTTCAGAGAGTTTGTGTTAAGATAAAATGACAAAAATGACCACTATTTTGAGTCAATGCTTTCAAAAGACATGACTAAAGAATGAAAAACATGAACAATGGTAAGTCATGTGTCTAAGCATGAACAAATAATATATGTTGACCTACCCGTGGTTTACTGAGACTGTCACAAGTTTTCTGAGCCGTATTAACCAAGTGCTGTGAGCAGTGAACACAAACCATCCCATTGCTGCAACCTGACACAAACAAATTATTACAGCCATAAACATATTAATGTGTAACTTATGTGTCATATTGTTAAAAAATGGCACAATGCTGTGATATTAATGTGATGTATATTCATCTTAACATAACTTAACATGTACAGTGCTGTAACAATTAATGACTCCAAGTGGTTGAAGGACAGATAGCAATGAAAGCTGAGTTTAGCAGAAACGTTTCCTACATGTGATTTATCACTATTACCAAATGAATGTAGTTGAAACAATGGTGGAACTTTTGTTTATTCTCAAGTGTGAAGATATCAAAACATGAGTATGATAATAATAATTAATACTATATAGTAGAATATATAATAAATGAAAACTTATTTACCACAGTCTTTGGAGCAACTCAGTTTTCCATTCTCACAGATGCTTCAGAAGACACAATATTTGGTTTTAGGTGTAGCATAATAACTTTTGCTGAAGTACATCTCCTTTATAGGTGTAGTCAGACAACATAATTCAGCACAATATAAAACCATTAGGAAGATTTGGTATGTTAGCTGCCCTACTGGGTAATAATCTTAGTCTGTGGAAATAAACTGCAAAAGCAAGATCTGAATACGAAAGGTTTTTGAGCATTGAAATAACTAGAAATACTTAAATTATCAGCTCACCACTGTTGTCCATCGATAACAACAGCCCCAGGTGGTGCTGTTCCACCCTTGTAGTGACATGGACACTCTGCCTTTGGGGTGCAGATGTTTCCTTTGTTCAGATAAGTGCCTTTCGGACAGCCACAGCCCTCCACAGAGGTATCATTCAGCCCACATCGAGGGTCAGGATCAGACAGATAAAGGCATGTACGGTTGCAGGCCTGCATGTCGTAGTAGAACTTTTGGTTCTTTGGACACACAGGAGCTGCAAGACAACATTGTGATAACATTAAGCATAGCACTGCTTTCTTACTTCTTAAAGTCGTAATTTGTGACATTTTCATTTTTTTGCACCATCTATGTTTTTGGATCACCAGTGTGATCATTATTCCAGTGGCGGTATGTAGATAGAATAAGGGAAAAAGTAAGAGTCAAAGAAGAGGAACACTTCTTGAGCTTGCTGTACATTTATTGAAGGGAACATATTTTCTGTTATTTATATACTGTTATGATGTCGGATATCCATGTTAAACATGGTCAAAGTTCCAAAACTTGAGGTTAATATAGAAATGCTCCCAGGAGCCAGGGCTTCAGCCTGCTCTGAACGCTTTGTTTGCAATGTTTTTTTCTACCTTGCTGACAAACTGATGTCAGCTTGTTGCACATGCACATAAATGGCCAAACATTCCATAGCCTTGGTTGCTAAGGATGTTGCTAAGGTTTTTCCATGTGTTGTTTGTGTTGTCCACTCTCATATTTCGGATCGGATTTCAGCTTGAACATGTATGGATGTATTTGAAAAGCTGACATTTCGAGTAAAGAATGAGAAAAGGTAGTGAAATCCCACTACTATAGTTTGTTGCATGGTTTGCTGATGTAGCCTCTGGGGCTGGTGGATGTCTGCGGAGTGGCAGCTTCCCAGAGCTGGCCAATCAAAACACAGAGACGGGAGCTAAAACAGCCTGTTTCAGACACAGGCTGAACTGAGGGGCTGTGGAAATGGTCAGTATACGATAAATAAGGAGGTTTTTCAACTGTAAATCATGAAAAGATATTCCATTAGAGCCCAAGATTAAAAATGTTGCTCTGGGAATGTGCATAATATGTCCCCTTAAAAGCTAAACTCACTGCAGTCGGTAGCTTTCCTCCAGTCACCAACTTCTACACCCAGACGGGCACAGGCTTTAGCGTAGCTGGCCAAAGAAACACACAAACACTGCTGCAGGTTGTCGTCGCAGTTGCAGGTTCTTTGGATGCAAGTCTAGGAACAAAAATCAATTTCATGTAATCATGAGTCCATAATTTATATGCCAATATCAGTTAGTTGGTGAAAACTCCAGTAACTTATTGAGGATATGTTGTGTAAAAGTCTTCCTACCGTGTGGTATTGATCAGTTGGGATGTGACCATGGCAATTAGCAAATATCCCACTTGGGTCATTCAACACATAACACTTTTCTTCAGCAAATATTTCTAGAAAAAACGATCAAATGTTAGGGTGGTTACATATTTTTCAAAAATCATTGGAAGTAAAGTAAAGGATAAGGCTGGCAATTTCTATATTTTTCTTATTGTCCACAAATCTCATGTGCAGAGCCAAACCAACAATGAACTGATCCTACTTACAAGTGCTGTGTGTTTATCCAAAGTCTGATATATTGTATTCCTCTGTGCTGTAGACCTCCATTGTTGTCCAAAGCTATTAAAAACACATCAATGAGTCACATCACTGCGCTGAGACGTTACTTTGCCCGAAGATTACAGTCATGTTAGTTAGTTTGTTTAGAAATGGCTCCAAAGACTAATAAACATTTTCAGTCTCCGGAGAATAGTGCAGTGTAAGGCAGACGCAACTGAGCATGTGTGGGAATGTGGTTCCATTTACA
Source organism: Thunnus maccoyii (assembly GCF_910596095.1). Taxonomy (NCBI): domain Eukaryota; kingdom Metazoa; phylum Chordata; class Actinopteri; order Scombriformes; family Scombridae; genus Thunnus; species Thunnus maccoyii. The sequence goes on from NC_056555.1 coordinate 8,374,332, forward strand.
TAGCTACGTTAGCTTGTTGTGCTACATATCACAACCTCTTCACTTTGTACTAAATTTTTCATTTCTCAAAGAACTTCAAAAGTCAAGAGGTTGTGATATGTAGCACAACAAGCTATTAAAGCTCTGTAAACAGAACCACGTATGCACATGCTTAGTGGCGTCTGCCTTACACTTAAACTAACTGACGTGGCCACATGTCACCCAGTGCAACAGTGTGGCTAATTGATGTGTTTTTAATAGTTTTTGGACAACAATAGAGGTCTACGGCACAGAGGAATACGATACGATCAATTCATTGTTGGTTTGGCTCTGCACATGAGTTTTGTGGACAATAAGAAAAATATGGAAAATCGCCAGCCTTATTCTTTAAATTATCTATAAACCCTGCTTTACAGTGTCACGTATGAATTTCTACACATATTTTCAACATTTTACAGGTGCATTTATATCATTCTTTGGTACCATTGTCTGTGTTGATGCAGGTGTGGGGTATATTCACTGCACAAACACCCACACTCCAGGACTGAGCAAAAGGTTGAGCTGAGTTCTCAATGATCCCACTGCTGGTGGTTAAGTCGTCTGTGGTGTCATTGTTGCTGTTTCCACAGAGACCTTCAAAAACAAACTGACTATAATTTCAAGTCAAACTGGAGCATGTATCAAGGGTTATAGTTGTCATAATGTAATAATCAAATGCTATGTCCAAGATTAAATCTCAAGTCAAGTTCCGATGCAAATAGATTTTGACTTGTGTTTTTGCAGACTGTGATTGTTACCTGAGATCATGCCAGTGTGGTTTCTAGGTGGGGTGATGTCGAGCTGTATTTCAGGAGACATCTGAACTTGGATTGTCATACCAAAGGATGTGTGCACCTGGACATACATGGAGGACTGCCAGTACACAAGGGCATGATCTGACAGGTGACAGGGATCAAAAGGTGACTCAGTGGATGAGTAACCCAACTATTATGGATATTTTACAAGGCTACCAAATCAATTTCTTCTATTTACCAGACTGATGAAGTTCAGTAATCGCCTCCTCTCCGAATTTAACCATATTTGCTGTGAATGTGTAAGTTTCCTGCAAATCCCAAAATGAGGACAGTTATATTCAGTTATGCAACTCTTACTTGACATCTGTTTAATGGTTTATTTAGTTTTGAAGCCATATTCAAAGACTGCCTGTACCTGGAAAAGCTGGAGAATAACTGCTTTCAGAGAGGCCGCCTTTTCAGAAAACTTAATTGTTATTAACCAATTGAGACCCTGCAGATGGACATAAACAAAATAAATAAATAAACACAAGAGATAACATGGGTTTATATTACATGATGGATGGTGAAGGAGGGAAATTTACCTGTGAGGCCACATATGCACATTTACCAGGGAGAGTATATTGTTTGCCATCAAATGTTGTCACAAACTGCCCTTCAATGAGACATTTGACAGGGCATGCTTTTTCAAAGCAATGCCACTTCCCACTATCACACAGACTGTAGAAAAAAATGAGGATGAAAGTTTAACAGAAACCTCAGAAAGATTAATTCTACTGATCCCAAATGGAAATTCACAGTTATATATTTTTATATTCCATAAATATAAAAATCTTTCTTCTGCCTACATACCATGACTGACACTTGGTGCTACGTGTATCTCCAGCTGAGTAGCTCCTGCCAGCCAACGCACAGGGGCAGTTGGCCACATGAATGCAGCGGAAACCATCTGCACGATCATTAAGCATCTTACCTATGACACAAATCAATAAATCCTTTATGGTTATGCTCCTGTACAGTCTTAAAAAAGCAAACAACAGAGTCACTTAAGTGACAAGCTTAATTATACAGTCACTTAGATCTCACCCTCTGGGCACACGCAAGTGCTGGTAAGATCCTGATTGGAGGATCTAGGGTTTGGGTTGGAGCAGCTGGGAATAAAGGCAGGACCCTCGTCTTTATACATCAGGTCTCCTGGACAACTCGGTTGATCTACATTCAACCACAGAAACAGACAACCATATCAAATGAATGTAACTAAAGGAAATGTCCCTTAAATCAACATTTTTGGTTAGAAATATAAATCAATAGATGATAAACAAATTTAAGACAATTTGATATCCTTTAAACTTCAACAATATGAGAGTCTATTAATGATGAGAGTCTATTAATGAAAGAGTACCTACCACATTTGGTTATAACTCTCCATGTGTACCGGACATAGCTGTTACTTCCACACTGCTGTACAACTTGTTTGAAGAAAGCACAGCCAATGTATTTGCTTTGTTCATAGCCGTAAATGTTCTCTTCACAGAGTTGGATATAGTGAGGCGTCATAGCTTTCAGGCAATCCATGGCCTGGGAAAAGAACTCATTGCATACCTGCAAATATCATCAGTGAAACCATCTGAATGTTTGAAACTCGGATGGATTGTTTTATATGTTTGTACAAGTTCAAAGTTGAGGTGTCTACCTTCATTTTATGTTTAAAATGTAAATACAGTTAAATGGATTGACTCCCAACAATTTAAATTATTTTATAAATGATCAATATATTAAAACATTAAAAAAAAACAAAGCACAATGTTATCATAACTAGATTGTGATTTAAATTATATGTCAGTGATGGCAGTTGTCCACTTACTGAATTCACAGTTGAGACAGGATCTTGTGTTTGACATGTGTCCTCAGTCAGCACACTGTCTGTAATCAACTGCTGCTTGGTTCCTAATCAAATAAGGAAAAGTATGTAAAAATAATATATCTATAAGAACTTTTTACAGTAGGCCATTTTACACTCAACAAAAGCTTACCATTCCAATACAATAAAGATGTATGGTGTATAACCACTAATTATACTGCAACAACTACTACTATTGGTAGTATTGCTGCTATTGTTACTACTGCTATAATACAGCAACTGCTACTATTAATTCCTGTAATTTAGCCATCACACCTGCAACACTGTGTTTTCCACACAGTCCAGTCATGTCTGTGCTCAGCTCCTGCTTCAGCTCCACCTTACAACAAAGAAAAAAAAAATGTCAGAGGGTGTAGTTGGTCCTCCATGGTACCAAACCAGCTGTGAATAATGATGCATGATCTGTGTAGCATTAGTGTCCTCTCACCCACAGAGTGTCTATTCCTCCAGGTACACTGTGCCAGGTAACAGACAGAGGAAGCAGCGAGCTCCTCAGTCTGGTGTAGATGCCGTAGTGAAAAATATGCTGATAAGTGTGGTCGTATGGAAGGGAAACGCTGTTGACAAATGAACACACAGAGGTACTGGTACAAATACAGAGAACATGGGTTTATCACAGTGATGTTTAGAGATCGATCTCAGATAGTTAACAACTACATCCCTTTATAAACTAGAAAGATATTTAGGTCCCCGCTTGACAAAACAATGCAGATTGCAGTCAGAAAATCTATTTCTAACATAAAAGCACCAGCTAAACTGTAAAGACAGTTCTCTCTACATCCGACTGATCAGAAGTCTCCTCACTTCTGCAGCTTTGATATAATAAAATAAATAAATGACAACACTGGTAAAATATTACACTGCCTACCCTCCCCAAAACAGCCTGAAAGTCACCTTGAAGAATTTAATAACTTCCAGGTATGTTTTCATTGAACTCAACCGGAGAAAAACCATTAATAATGCACAATGTCAAAGATAATAATCAACTAACTTTGACATTGATGTCATTCATGTGATAAAACTCCTGGCTGTGTGACTGTGTTTGAATGCTGTTTGAGTGAATGCTCTGTTACTCACATCCTCACACTCCTACGCAACTAAATAATGTGAGTTTCTAAGATTATAATTTAAAATCCAGCACAAATACAGACTCAGTGTCAGGGTGGGTTTGGCTTGGGAACAAACCTTCTCTTCTCCACCAGGATGCTTCCATTCTGCAAAAGTTCGGTTCTGACTTTGTTGACGATGATCTCAACTTGCACTATCAGCCCGCTGTCCCCGCGTCGTATCATGATGTCACATTCCACTCGGTTGTGGGTGAAGCGGGTGAGGGTGAAAGGGCACGTGGATCGCATGTAGAAAATAGAGCCGTTGAAAGGCTGGACGACCCCGCTGCCGAATGTCCTGCAAGTGTCTGATGACAACAAAAAACAATTTACTGACTCTCGCTGGGAGTAGACAATGACAGAAGACATGACTGAATTCATGTATGAGTTTAATTATTTTGCCATTTGGATTCGAAAAGTTGTAATGATGTAAATGTTGTAATGATGTAATCAGCATTACGATACACAACTTAATTTGGATAATGAAATCTAATAACTTTTCATTACAAAGTTGCAAAACAGCATTAATTAAGAATATTTTATAGAATAATTTATTGGCTTTTTAAGATCAGGCAGTCTTTCAAAATCATTAAACCACATGATTAATTATCTGAAAAAGTAACTGTTTGGTAATGTAAAATTAAACTGATCAAATATCCAACATTGACCAACTTGTACTCACATTTCTGAGTTTCTGTTGTTGTGATGGATTCACTTATCCCTAAAACTAGAAGGGAAAAAACAGTGTCAATGTGGAGATAAAAATAACACAAATACCTTGGATATAGCAGGATGTTATCAGAATGCTAATTGATAAATATATTGATATAATGCACATCATCACTGTTATTCCAGTACATTACATCCTGTCAAATGTGATTAAAAATAAAGGGCTTTTTCTCTACTTCAGTTCTTGTAATTAAATAAAGATTAAATAAATTGATCAATAAAGTAAAAACTAATTTATAACTAATTCATAACTTATTTATAATGAAAATTGTTGTTTATGCTACTATAATTTGATAGTTGGGGGTTTTTGGCCACATTTGAGTGTTTAGGTCATATCCTTCTATCTTTATTTTTAATATCCTTGTCCTTTGTCACCTTTTCTGCATAAAAAAATAAAGAAATATTTTGGGGTACTGCAGTAGTCAACTGATAAAAACATTCTTCGGACATTTATTGCATGTCATACACGGCTCTCTAACCCTGTTTTTTGTCTCTCTGCACTTTCAACTGTCAAATACAGGCAAAAAAATGTTAAAAGAAAAGAAAATTCAGATGAGTAAGTAAAAGATTGCATGGTACCTAAGGTCAGTGAAGAGCAGACAGCCAGCATCCATCGCTGTGAGGTCATGCTTCCTGATGCTCCCTCGCTGCAGAGGAGCAGGTGAGTCCAGGAGAAAGTACAGACACTGCCCACCACACACGCCTATATATGCAGTGTCCATGCACACATGCACATGCATACACACACGCAGGTACACTGTGTGTGTGTGATATGCACACACACACAAGCACACACACACACACACACACACACAAACACACACACACTTTGACTACTAGGAAAAACCAGGAAACTAAAACAGTTTAATAAATCTCTTTCATGGTTTAACAGTAATCCCTGTGAGAAATCATGTGTGTGAAAGAGATCTTGATGAGGAAGTGGTTCAGAACCTCAGCAAAGAATCACCCATGGATGGATGGACACACAAAGCAAATCATAAAGGAGAGTTTGAAACTTGAACATGTTCTCTTAGTCTCTTTAAACTTAATATTTCCTGGTAGAACAGTTCTAAAAATGATAGCTGAATATAATCTATGTTCTCAGGTTTTCAAAGTTTCAATTCGGAACTGTTTTCATCTTATTTCATTTCTTCCATCAAATAGAGTAACGTAAACAACTAGAGTAAGACAATGAGAGTGTCACCAACCTCACCCCTAATGGATAAAATATTAAGTCCTGCATTATGAACAAGAGGGGATGCTGACATCTTGACAAACATTGGTTAGTCAGACAATACCTTTCAAGTTAACAGAGGACAAACGGAACACTGTGAAAGTGAAAAATTAGGCTAGGTAAATGGACAGGGTGCATGAACCAGGATGTAGTTAGCTATTTTTTAATTTGAGAACTGAGGGAAAGTACCACATGGCATTTAAAGATGTATTCTGTAGCTATTCAGATTTCTTTTCTTTTTTTATCTTAAATCAGTGAGGTGGTGAAAGGATTAAGTGGCTTATCGACACTTCAGCGTGTACATTACAGGTGAGATCTTTCCCCCTAACCCACCGCACCCCACCTGTCAATTGAGATGTCACATGTTCTGATTCAAGCCCTCAGTCAGTTTAGTACTGAGGAGTTTCACTGCATATAAGTAGGATTGGTGTTGCAATAACCTGTGCAAATGCTAAACGGTTTTAGTTATGAAATTAAGATTCAGATGTTCTTTGCTGATTTCAATGATGCAGATTTTTTTAAGCTTCATGGTGTTACTTTTTTTTTTTCTTTTGTAACGGATGTATATAGCGAAATGTCTTTCTACATGCAATAACTCTCTCTACCTGCCATTAAGATTTGTGTATCCAAGCGTGGACCATTCTTGACAAAATTCTTTAACCGATTGTGTTCCTCCGGGAAGCCTGTTAATCTTTCTTCACAGAAACCACCTTCTGCAAAGCAACCACACCTGCTTCGTACCCTCAGAACAAACACATTTCGCTTCCTCATTACTGGGTTTATTTCACCATACTTTGCTTTTAAGGTAGAGAGAAACTTAAATTTTGAACATAGCAAAACATTTTAAATTTTGCTAAAGCTACATGAATTGTTTTTTCATAGTTTTGCCACTGTTAGGCAGAACTAAAAAACAAGGTAACAGACACACACTTTTGATATATTGGCGCCTTAAAAGGCTATGGCTAACGTATTAGCAAAAAACTGCCTACTTACCCATTCAGCACACATAGAGCAACATTATCATTCCTTTGAAGTTATATTTCTAGCCACCGGCAAATTTAAGCCCAATATATACTCTCCTTTTCACTCTGGTTTGGTCTCCATTAACTCCTGACAAAAAATCTCTGTGTTTGTTAGCTGCTACCTGCTCAGCTAAGCGAGTTGCTAACTTTGTCTGTCTGCTATCTGGTGCTGGGCACATAGTATACAGTGGACTTATTGGAGCTTTCTTGGCTAAAAAACAGAGCTTTACCTGTTGATGCTGGAAACAAGGTTGATCAGAGCAGTGAGACTGAACCTTAAACGTGCCACAACACCAAAACAATAAGCTAAAAGAGGCTAAAAGTTGTGTAGAAATGCAGATTGGGTGATAACAAACCTTTTCATCATACATAGTATTTTGATTCTTTGGTAATTAAATTGAATAGTAGAGCTTTAACAGTTATATCAAACCACAGTCAGTAGTACAGTATCAATTTTTGCACACATTTTAACTTGTACTTTGAGAAAAAGCACAGGTGTAACTAATAAATTAGCGCTCCATTAAGTGCTCCAGTAAGCCATGCCAGCACGCACAATACAAGAGCATGGAACTGGTTCATCTTAATGTAGTGATGTCATTGTAAAAGTTACTAATTACATCTTTAGTAGACTGTTGTCACCAGAGTCATAATTCCCATTCAACTGGGGGCATGAGCCCCTTCAAATATTTCAGATTGGATGACTTTAGAAAACTGGTAAAAACATTGAGTAAAGCAGTTTTAAAAATCAGTGTTTCTCTGACGCTGTTCGGCAGACAGTGTACGTCCAGAGGGGCTGTGAGCCGAACTGCTGCTAATGTTTGTTCGGCTTGTTACTCTGGTAACTTAAGATCCAGACGTCCGGCGACTAAAATCCTTCATCCAGGTAAAAGATACCGTTAAAAATGACCAAGATCCAAAAAGTGTATCGTAAAAATGTGGCTTAAAACTGGATAAAAAGTCAATTTATGACAGAGCTTCTGGCAGACAACCACAACGCCAACACATGTGCACAAGATGAACATCATCATTGATATGATGCCGCTGACAAATTAAACAAACGATTACCTTGATTAAAATTATGGATTTCTCTAGGTTTGAAAATTGTTGGAAACATTTGGGATAAGTACACAACTCAACAAAATATATAACATAGGTCTAGTTGTTTTTAGATATTTTAATGCAGAAAAGTTACATATTGGGCTTTTAACCAAAGGCAGGATAAAAGGAGTAGAGAGAGAAGAGATAAAAAAGAGGAGCTAGAGATAAGGAAGGAAACACCAAGAAGGGTGGGAAAGGAGTGGGGAAAGTCATATAGTTAGAAAATGTATAGAGCGTGAGAGGGAAGTGAATGAAGGATGGAGTAACACAGAAGACATGGTAGGCAGGAATGAAAGACAGAAAGTGAAGGATGGTGAGAAACAGAATGGAGTAAGGATAGGAAACCAAGTAAGAAAGGCCAGATAGTAAGACATAAGGAAATTGAGACAAAAGAATGAAGCACAAATGACAGTGGAACAGCAGGAGGGGTAATAAAGTAGTAAGGAGGCAAGAAGAAATAAAGAGTGTATGTGTGTGTGTGTGTGTGTGTGTGTGTGTGTGTGTGTGTGTGTGTATTAAAAGAAGTAGGCGCAGTTAAGTAAAAACTTTCTACTTTTTTCAGCTGGCAGAATACAGGGCTCCATTGCAGGGTGGCAGGCATGCAAGAACTCAAAATCTCATCATCGGTCAAAATCTCAATAGCAGACAGGCAAGAAAATACAGTCAACGAAGGGCTGTAATGCTATGACTCAAGACACAAAAAGACTGTGACATGACTAGGTTACTGGGCAGGTATAAAGTATAAACTGTGGGGATAACGAGGTAATGAGAGGGATATCAGCATGCAGGTGGGAGCTCAGGTAACTGGCAAAGGTAGGAACACAATAAGGAAGCCTGGTGGGCAGGAGAGGAATAGCAGGATCTGAAATGATAGCAGATATTAATGGACAGATAGACAAGATTGATTCAATGGATGTTTAATCTAATGTTGATTATTGTGAGGATGAAGTGGCAGTATTGACTTTCGATATAAATATCTTTACATATAGATATAATGAAGAACAAGCATACTATTGGCTTTTGATTTGAGGATGGTTTACACAAAGACAGAGAATAGGGTTCCCTTAAGTCTCTGCTTTCTTCCTGTATTGCTGTACTTCAGCTAGCCTCACAGACTCATATTGTAAAAGTGTGAGTGTTCACAGTTTGATTTCACAGATTAAGCTTGATTATAGAAACTTGGTCAACATAGGAAACTGCTCCATTTTACTGCAAGAAACACACTGATAAAAAACTGTAAATTTACGCTCATGATTCCACTAACTGCTGCCACCTGGGGATTTTTCTAGGTGTGCCTTCCCTTATATATCCAGTTTACACTGGCTGGATCAATCAGGAACACAATGGAAGTTTTTGTCTTGCTACAGGTGGATGAGGTAACACATTTGAACTCTCTTTGCTCTTGTCTTGCTACAGATGGATGAGGGAACACATTTGAACTCTCTTTGCTCTTGTCTTGCGACAGATGGATGAGGGAACACATTTGAACTCTCTTTGCTCAGGGCAGGGCCTGTTTACTTCTAAATTCATCCTAGTTTGCTCACTTCCAATCTTAAGTTATGAAACAATATAGACTAAACCAAATTCTACATGACAACAAAAAATATGTTATTGTTATGTTTTCTTGTGTTAGAGAACATTAACATGAGGTGTTACTCAGTGATGTTTTAGTCAGATTTTGTGTGATTTTTGATTTTGGATTGAAAAGGCTCTGGCAGTGCACCGTTTAAAGAGCCAATTAATCACCTAAATAAACCTGTTGTGTGCACTCTTTTCTTTACAGTGTAATCTTATCTGTCTGCCACCATGCAGGGATGTGGTGGTTGGTTGGTGTGTATGTGTTTGTGTGTTGTCTGAAACAGATAGTAATAAGGTAAAAAGCATGAAAGACTAGACTCTCTAGAAGTTAACAGAAAGGGAAAGTCAACACAAACTGAATAAATCTCTCAATCAAAATAATAGGTGTACAACATGAAGGCTAGCAATTTCCACATAGCTTAATTCTTAAACTTAACAAGGCTCTCTAACTATATAGCTGATATTAGCATAAGTAAGCACCAAATAACAAAACAGGCAATGAGGGACTAACTTAACACAACTATCTCCTTAACAACATAACCACAAAACAGGTGATTAATTGGCTCTTTAAACAGTGCACTGCCAGAATGGAATGCATGCTGCTTCTCAAAATTGAAGTTTGTGCCCTCTCCCATTGTTTATTTGTTTCCATCAGATATAATGCATCTAGTTGTGAAGTCAGATTTTGATAACTAAGATTAATCATACATAATGTTTAAGCTCTCCTCAGGAAAAAGCTCATTTTTTTTCAATTACCAGAGTTTCCATCTGTTCTGAAGGGCAAATTTATGGAGGAGAGTCTAGACTTTCATACCCCTGCCTACAGATCAAAGTGGAGGTCCCAGATCATACATTGTCCTGTTTAACACAATTTGTATGTACACATGGTAAGTTTAGCCTGAGGCAATGGAAAATGGAGAACTAAACAAAACTGCATAATTAAGTCAATGTCTATCAGAAGCAAATCCAAGCCTGGACCCACGGTGCTTATAGATAGTGCTTTAATCATGAACAAGTATCCAAATAAGAACAGTTTTACAAAACATTAACAAACACTGTGATGTTAATCAGTCGTTAAAACGATAACGAACTCTGTGTTTCTTTTCAAAGGTACAGTAGGCAGTACCATGATGTTTGAGCTACTCTTGTATCTAAACATCCTTTCCTCCGGGATCCGGGATTTAGGGGGATCTATTGGCAGAATATGGCAGAAATTGATTATAATATTCAGAATTATGTTGTCATTAGTGTGTAATCACCTGAAAATAAGAATTGTTGTGTTGTCAGTACCTTATAATGAAACTATACAGGTACAGCCTGTGGCAGTGGGCCAGTTAGCACATTAAATTTAATCTGTCTGAGCTTTATCCCATAACGTTAAACGATCACAAGCACGCGGTTATCTGAATTTAATGAGCTAAATTGTATTTGTGTAAACGTGTGATGCTGTGCAGGGCTCCACGCTGACTTTTATTTAGGAACACATGTGCCTCTGAGTTAAATTCTTTAGGAGCACTGTCAAATATTTAGGAGCACAAACAAATCACATATTTTTATGTCTATGTTTGTGTATACGGCTCATGCTTTGCTTTCATGCTTTGTTCATGCTTTCGTGTCAAATAAATTAGATTTTTAATGGATCGAAACTAGCAGATATTGTGAAATTGTCCTGCATGTTGCTGGGGTTTGCTCTCTCTCTATCAACTCAGAATGAACTAGAAATTATGGCCTTGAGTATATCATAGGCCTAATAAACCAGCACAGTAATTATGTGGTAGGTGTCATAAAGCTGCCTAATACTGTATACTTTTTGCTTTTATGAAAAGCTGAGTAGAGTAATATGCTTTGGTTTTCATGTTTCCAATATTCTGGAAACAAGTGGAAATAACAACGCTATGATCCTATGACATCCTGCAACATCAAAACTGTATCTGCAAACTCAACAGTAGCGTGCGTCCGAAGAACTGAAGCATTGATTTTAATGGTTAGCAGGCTATAATGCTAGCTAATGAGCTATGCTAACAGCAAGGTGCACACCTGTTTGTACTAGCAAGCTAAATGAAATGTTACTAAAACTCCACTTACCGAAAGACAATGACACAAAGAACCTCTCAGGTAGTCCACAGTCTAACAAACAGGAAGTAGTATTGTTTACAGTCCGATGCTGGCAATAAAAGTTACCAAAAGCAGCAGGAACGACAGCTGCAGTTAGAGCTCTGATTCATTGCTCAGTTAGCTGAAGTGCATAGCTAGCCAGCCACATCCAGCCCATCACAAACAACAAGTGTTGTCCAACCCTTTCCGTTATTTGCAGTGTCATTGTGTTTTGTGAAATGTCATGAATTGTGAAATGTTGTTGTGTTTTGAGCCTCAGGGCCACCGTATATTTGCATATTCATAGATTCTGTATTTTTAAATGGGATTTCAATGGGATAAAGAGTAGATGTCATTTTAAATAAATTAACAAGGTCATTTTACATTTGTGTGTGTGTGTGTGTGTGTGAAAAACATTTCAGACAAATTATTAGTCAAATCAGAGTATTTTTATGTCTTAAAACATGCCTGGAGGGGTTCTTTTAAGGTTTCAGCTGACAGAGGACAGCAGAGATTTCCTGCACTAAGTAGCAGAATTAAAAAGCCATCTAACCTTGTTTACATCTCAATAACATTTCCAGGCAATTTGAAGTGAAGAATGTATACAAATGATGCAAAATGTGTTAATGTATTGCCTTAGAATGAGATATGGCAATAAATTACTTTGTTGGTTACTCAATATTTCAATATGGTTAATTTGTTCAGTTAATCATGCACAAAGAAATATGACCTAAACACACAGGCTGTGTCCAAAATCACTCCCTATTTGCTATATGGTGCCCTACATTTACCCTCTACCCTCTTATTTGAGTGTCTGAATGCAGAGTGTGTAAATATATCCACTATATAGTGCTCTCAAAAACTCCACAGTGAAATGAAAAAAGTAGTGTCGATGGCATGTGCACCACTTTCTGCTAAAAATCCCACAATGCAATGCTTCACATTTTAAAGAGGTGAAAACTACCATCATGTGACTCTACAGCTGATGGTGTCCTTTCAAGTGCCTATGACATCATTAGAATGTCCCCAGGTTCTATGACATCACGTCTCAATGGACAATGACAATGGAACGCCTTAATTTATAGGATTCACATTCTGTCAGATTAACTCTAAACTTGAAGAGGGAAACTACTTGTAAGTAACCAACTCTGTCAATCTTCAGATACAGTTTTTATTTTGGAGTCATGTGTATAAATGTGGGCAGCACTGATGGTTTTACATGACAAAACAAACTAATAACGTAAACATTTTCAAATCATACTCCAGAAAAATTAATAACACCAATTCAGATCAATTGCAAAATAGATTTTTCAGAAATTCATGTCTCTAATAAGGTTAAAATAACATTTTTAATTATTTATTTGTTTTGTTTTGTTTTGTGAAATGTTGCTGTGTTTTGTGAAATGATGTGTTTGTAAAATGTCATGTTTTGTGAAATGATGTGTTTTGTCAAATATGTTTCATGAAATGTTATGTTTTGTGAAATGTTGTTTTGTGAAATATTCGTTTTTTGTGAAATAATGTGTTTTGTGAGATGTCATGTTTTGTGAAATATGTTTTGTGAAATGATGTGCTTAGTGAAATGTCGTATTTTGTGAAATGTGTTTTGTGAAATGATGTGCTTTGTGAAATGTTGCTATTTTGTGAAATGTGTTTTGTTAAATTTTACTGTTTTTTGTGAAATGATGTTTTGTGAAATGTCATGTTTTGTTAAATGTTGTGTTTTGTCAAATATGTTTCATGAAATGTTATGTTTTGTGAAATGATGTTTTGTGAAATGTGCTTTGTTAAATTTTACTGTGTTTTGTGAAATGATGTTTTGTGAAATGTCATGTTTTGTTAAATGTTGTGTTTTGTCAAATATGTTTCATGAAATGTTATGTTTTGTGAAATGATGTTTTGTGAAATGTGTTTTGTTAAATTTTACTGTGTTTTGTGAAATGATGTTTTGTGAAATGTCATGTTTTGTTAAATGTTGTGTTTTGTCAAATATGTTTCATGATTGTTATGTTTTGTGAAATGTTGTTTTGTGAAATATTCGTTTTTTGTGAAATAATGTGTTTTGTGAGATGTCGTGTTTTGTGAAATATGTTTTGTGAAATGATGTGCTTAGTGAAATGTCGTATTTTGTGAAATGTGTTTTGTGAAATATTGCTGTTTTGTGAAATGATGTGTTTTGTGAAATGTTTTGTGAAATGTGTTTCGTAAAGTGTTGCTGTGTTTTGCGAAATGTGTTTTGTGAAATATGTTTTGTGAAATGTCGTGTTTTGTGAAATGTTGTTTTGTTAAATGTTGTGTTTTCTCAAATATGTTTCATGAAATGTTGTGTTTTGTGAACTGTCATTGTGTTTTGTGAAATGTTGTTCTGTGAAATGTTGTGTTTTGTGAAATGTTGTTTTGTTAAATGTTGTGTTTTGTCAAATATGTTTCCTGAAATGTTGTGTTTTGTGAAATTATGTGTTTTGTGAAATGTTGTGTTTTGTGAAATGTTGGGAAATGTCGTGTTTTGTTAAATGTGTTTTGTGAAATAGGCTATGTTTCCTGAAATGTTGTGTTTTGTGAAATGTTGTGATTTGTGAAATGTTGGGAAATGTCGTGTTTTGTTAAATGTGTTTTGTGAAATAGGCTATGTTTCCTGAAATGTTGTGTTTTGTGAAATGTTGTGATTTGTAAAATGTCATGTTTTGTGAAATGTTGCTGTGTTTTGTGAAATGTTGTGTTTTGTGAAATGTTGTGTTTTGTGAAATGTTGCTGTGATTTGTGAAATGTGTTTTGTGAATTGTTGTTTTTTGTGAACTGTCATTATGTTTTGTGAAATGATGTGTTTCGTGAAATGTTGTCTGTTGTGAAATCTTTTTTTGTGAAATGCTGTTTTGTTAAATGTTGTGTTTTGTCAAATATGTTTCATGAAAAGTTGTGTTTTGTGAAATGATGTGTTTTGTGAAATGTGCTTTATGAAATGTGTTTTGTGAAGTGTTGTGTTTTGTTAAATGTGTTTTGTGAAGTGATGCTGTGTTTTGTGAAATGTTGTTTTGTGAAATGTATTTTGTGAAATGTTGTGTTTTGTCAAATGTGTTTTTTTGTGAAATGATGTGCTTTGTGAAATGTGTTTTGTTAAATGTTGTGTTTTGTGAAATATGTTTTATGAAATGTTGTGTTTTGTGAAATGATGTGTTTTGTGAAATGATGTTTTGTGAAATATGTTTCGTGAAATGTTGTATTTTGTTAAATGTGTTTTGTGAAGTGATGCTGTGTTTTGTGAAATGTTGTTTTGTGAAATGTTATGTTTTGTGAAATGCTTTGTGAAATTTTCGTTTTTTGTGAAATAATGTGTTTTCTGAGATGTCGTGTTTTGTGAAATATGTTTTGTGAAATGATGTGCTTAGTGAAATGTTGTATTTTGTGAAATGTGTTTTGTTAAATTTTACTGTGTTTTGTGAAATGATGTGTTTTGTGAAATGTTTTGTGAAATGTGTTTCATAAAGTGTTGCTGTGTTTTGTGAAATGTTGTGTTTTGTGAAATGTTGGGAAATGTCGTGTTTTGTTAAATGTGTTTTGTGAAATATGTTTCCTGAAATGTTGTGTTTTGTGAAATGTTGGGAAATGTCGTGTTTTGTTAAATGTGTTTTGTGAAATATGTTTCCTGAAATGTTGTGTTTTGTGAAATGTTGTGTTTTGTAAAGTGTTGTGTTTTGTGAAATGTTGCTGTGTTTTGTGAAATGTTGCTGTGTTTTGTGAAATGTCATTGTGTTTTGTGAAATAATGTTTTGTGAAATATTCGTTTTTTGTGAAATAATGTGTTTTGTGAAATATGTTTTATGAAATGTTGTGTTTAGTGAAATGTGTTTTGTGAAATATGTTTCCTGAAATGTTGTGTTTTGTGAAATGTTGTGTTTTGTAAAGTGTTGTGTTTTGTGAAATGTTGCTGTTTTGTGAAATGTGTTATGTTAAATTTTACTGTGTTTTGTGAAATGATGTTTTGTGAAATGTCATGTTTTGTTAAATGTTGTGTTTTGTTAAATATGTTACATGAAATGTTATGTTTTGTGAAATGATGTGTTTTGTGAAATGTTGCTGTGTTTTGTGAAATGTCATTGTGTTTTGTGAAATGTGTTTTGTGAAATGATGTGCTTTGTGAAATGTTGCTGTTTTGTGAAATGTTGTATTTTTTGAAATTATGTGTT
Organism: Thunnus maccoyii; assembly: GCF_910596095.1. NCBI lineage: Eukaryota > Metazoa > Chordata > Actinopteri > Scombriformes > Scombridae > Thunnus > Thunnus maccoyii. The sequence continues at coordinate 8,390,071 of NC_056555.1, forward strand.
TTGTGAAATATGTTTTATGAAATGTTACTGTTTTGTGAAATGTGTTTTGTTAAATTTTACTCTGTTTTGTGAAATGATGTGTTTTGTGAAATGTTTTGTGAAATGTGTTTTGTGAAGTGTTGCTGTGTTTTGTGAAATGTGTTTTGTGAAATATGTTTTGTGAAATGTCATGTTTTGTGAACTGTCATCGTGTGTTGTGAAATGTTTTGTGAAATGTTGTGTTTTGTGAAATGTTGTGTTTTGTGAAATGTTTTGTTAAATTTTGTGTTTTGTCAAATATGTTTCATGAAATGTGTTTTCTGAAATGATGTGTTTTGTGAAATATGTTTTGTGAATTGTTTTTTGTGAACCGTCATTATGTTTTGTGAAATGATGTGTTTCGTGAAATGTTGTCCATTGTGAAATCTTTTTTTGTGAAATGCTGTTTTGTTAAATGTGGTTTGTGAAATATGTTTTATGAAATGATGTGTTCTGCGAAATGTGTTTCGTGAAATGTTGTGTTTTGAAATGTGTTTTATGAAGTGATGCTGTGTTTTGTGAAATGTTTTGTGAAATGTTGTGAAATGTCATGTTTTGTGAAATGTTGTGAAATGTCATGTTTTGTTGAATGTGTTTTGTCAAATATGTTTCATGAAATGTTATGTTTTGTGAAATGTTGTTTTGTGAAATATTCGTTTTTTGTGAAATAATGTGTTTTGTGAGACGTCGTGTTTTGTGAAATGTGTTTCGTAAAGTGTTGCTGTGTATTGTGAAATGTCGTGTTTTGTGAACTGTCATTGTGTTTTGTGAAATGTTGTTCTGTGAAATGTTGTGTTTTGTGAAATGTTGTTTTGTTAAATGTTGTGTTTTGTCAAATATGTTTCCTGAAATGTTGTGTTTTGTGAAATTATGTGTTTTGTGAAATGTTGTGTTTTGTGAAATGTTGGGAAATGTCGTGTTTTGTTAAATGTGTTTTGTGAAATAGGCTATGTTTCCTGAAATGTTGTGTTTTGTGAAATGTTGTGATTTGTAAAATGTCATGTTTTGTGAAATGTTGCTGTGTTTTGTGAAATGTTGTGTTTTGTGAAATGTTGTGTTTTGTGAAATGTTGCTGTGATTTGTGAAATGTGTTTTGTGAATTGTTGTTTTTTGTGAACTGTCATTATGTTTTGTGAAATGATGTGTTTCGTGAAATGTTGTCTGTTGTGAAATCTTTTTTTGTGAAATGCTGTTTTGTTAAATGTTGTGTTTTGTCAAATATGTTTCATGAAAAGTTGTGTTTTGTGAAATGATGTGTTTTGTGAAATGTGCTTTATGAAATGTGTTTTGTGAAGTGTTGTGTTTTGTTAAATGTGTTTTGTGAAGTGATGCTGTGTTTTGTGAAATGTTGTTTTGTGAAATGTATTTTGTGAAATGTTGTGTTTTGTCAAATGTGTTTTTTTGTGAAATGATGTGCTTTGTGAAATGTGTTTTGTTAAATGTTGTGTTTTGTGAAATATGTTTTATGAAATGTTGTGTTTTGTGAAATGATGTGTTTTGTGAAATGATGTTTTGTGAAATATGTTTCGTGAAATGTTGTATTTTGTTAAATGTGTTTTGTGAAGTGATGCTGTGTTTTATGAAATGTTGTTTTGTGAAATGTTATGTTTTGTGAAATGCTTTGTGAAATTTTCGTTTTTTGTGAAATAATGTGTTTTCTGAGATGTCGTGTTTTGTGAAATATGTTTTGTGAAATGATGTGCTTAGTGAAATGTTGTATTTTGTGAAATGTGTTTTGTTAAATTTTACTGTGTTTTGTGAAATGATGTGTTTTGTGAAATGTTTTGTGAAATGTGTTTCATAAAGTGTTGCTGTGTTTTGTGAAATGTTGTGTTTTGTGAAATGTTGGGAAATGTCGTGTTTTGTTAAATGTGTTTTGTGAAATATGTTTCCTGAAATGTTGTGTTTTGTGAAATGTTGGGAAATGTCGTGTTTTGTTAAATGTGTTTTGTGAAATATGTTTCCTGAAATGTTGTGTTTTGTGAAATGTTGTGTTTTGTAAAGTGTTGTGTTTTGTGAAATGTTGCTGTGTTTTGTGAAATGTTGCTGTGTTTTGTGAAATGTCATTGTGTTTTGTGAAATAATGTTTTGTGAAATATTCGTTTTTTGTGAAATAATGTGTTTTGTGAAATATGTTTTATGAAATGTTGTGTTTAGTGAAATGTGTTTTGTGAAATATGTTTCCTGAAATGTTGTGTTTTGTGAAATGTTGTGTTTTGTAAAGTGTTGTGTTTTGTGAAATGTTGCTGTTTTGTGAAATGTGTTATGTTAAATTTTACTGTGTTTTGTGAAATGATGTTTTGTGAAATGTCATGTTTTGTTAAATGTTGTGTTTTGTTAAATATGTTACATGAAATGTTATGTTTTGTGAAATGATGTGTTTTGTGAAATGTTGCTGTGTTTTGTGAAATGTCATTGTGTTTTGTGAAATGTGTTTTGTGAAATGATGTGCTTTGTGAAATGTTGCTGTTTTGTGAAATGTTGTATTTTTTGAAATTATGTGTTTTGTGAAATATGTTTTATGAAATGTTACTGTTTTGTGAAATGTGTTTTGTTAAATTTTACTCTGTTTTGTGAAATGATGTGTTTTGTGAAATGTTTTGTGAAATGTGTTTTGTGAAGTGTTGCTGTGTTTTGTGAAATGTGTTTTGTGAAATATGTTTTGTGAAATGTCATGTTTTGTGAACTGTCATCGTGTGTTGTGAAATGTTTTGTGAAATGTTGTGTTTTGTGAAATGTTGTGTTTTGTGAAATGTTTTGTTAAATTTTGTGTTTTGTCAAATATGTTTCATGAAATGTGTTTTCTGAAATGATGTGTTTTGTGAAATATGTTTTGTGAATTGTTTTTTGTGAACCGTCATTATGTTTTGTGAAATGATGTGTTTCGTGAAATGTTGTCCATTGTGAAATCTTTTTTTGTGAAATGCTGTTTTGTTAAATGTGGTTTGTGAAATATGTTTTATGAAATGATGTGTTCTGCGAAATGTGTTTCGTGAAATGTTGTGTTTTGAAATGTGTTTTGTGAAGTGATGCTGTGTTTTGTGAAATGTTTTGTGAAATGTTGTGAAATGTCATGTTTTGTGAAATGTTGTGAAATGTCATGTTTTGTTGAATGTGTTTTGTCAAATATGTTTCATGAAATGTTATGTTTTGTGAAATGTTGTTTTGTGAAATATTCGTTTTTTGTGAAATAATGTGTTTTGTGAGACGTCGTGTTTTGTGAAATGTGTTTCGTAAAGTGTTGCTGTGTATTGTGAAATGTCGTGTTTTGTGAACTGTCATTGTGTTTTGTGAAATGTTGTTCTGTGAAATGTTGTGTTTTGTGAAATGTTGTTTTGTTAAATGTTGTGTTTTGTCAAATATGTTTCCTGAAATGTTGTGTTTTGTGAAATTATGTGTTTTGTGAAATGTTGTGTTTTGTGAAATGTTGGGAAATGTCGTGTTTTGTTAAATGTGTTTTGTGAAATAGGCTATGTTTCCTGAAATGTTGTGTTTTGTGAAATGTTGTGATTTGTAAAATGTCATGTTTTGTGAAATATTGCTGTGTTTTGTGAAATGTTGTGTTTTGTGAAATGTTGTGTTTTGTGAAATGTTACTGTGATTTGTGAAATGTGTTTTGTGAATTGTTGTTTTTTGTGAACTGTCATTATGTTTTGTGAAATGATGTGTTTCGTGAAATGTTGTCTGTTGTGAAATCTTTTTTTGTGAAATGCTGTTTTGTTAAATGTTGTGTTTTGTCAAATATGTTTCATGAAAAGTTGTGTTTTGTGAAATGATGTGTTTTGTGAAATGTGCTTTATGAAATGTGTTTTGTGAAGTGTTGTGTTTTGTTAAATGTGTTTTGTGAAGTGATGCTGTGTTTTGTGAAATGTTGTTTTGTGAAATGTATTTTGTGAAATGTTGTGTTTTGTGAAATGTGTTTTTTTGTGAAATGATGTGCTTTGTGAAATGTGTTTTGTGAAATGATGTGTTTTGTGAAATGATGTTTTGTGAAATATGTTTCATGAAATGTTGTATTTTGTTAAATGTGTTTTGTGAAGTGATGCTGTGTTTTGTGAAATGTTGTTTTGTGAAATGTTATGTTTTGTGAAATGCTTTGTGAAATTTTCGTTTTTTGTGAAATAATGTGTTTTCTGAGATGTCGTGTTTTGTGAAATATGTTTTGTGAAATGATGTGCTTAGTGAAATGTTGTATTTTGTGAAATGTGTTTTGTTAAATTTTACTGTGTTTTGTGAAATGATGTGTTTTGTGAAATGTTTTGTGAAATGTGTTTCATAAAGTGTTGCTGTGTTTTGTGAAATGTGTTTTGTGAAATATGTTTTGTTAGATGTCGTGTTTTGTGAACTGTCATTGTGTTTTGTGAAATGTTGTTCTGTGAAATGTTGTGTTTTGTGAAATGTTGTTTTGTTAAATGTTGTGTTTTGACAAATATGTTTCATGAACTGTTGTGTTTTGTGAAATGTGTTTTGTGAAATGTTGTGTTTTGTGAAATGTTGTTTTGTTAAATGTTGTGTTTTGTGAAATATGTTTCCTGAAATGTTGTGTTTTGTGAAATGTTGTGTTTTGTGAAATGTCGTGTTTTGTGAAATGTTGCTTTGTTTTGTGAAATGTTGTTTTGTGAAATATTCGCTTTTTGTGAAATAATGTGTTTTGTGAAATATGTTTTGTGAAATGTGTTTTGTGAAATGTTGTGTTTAGTGAAATGTGTTTTGTGAAATGATGTGCTTTGTTAAATGTTGCTGTTTTGTGAAATGTTGTGTTTGATGAAATGTAGCTGTTTTGTGAAATGTGTTTTGTTAAATTTTACTGTGTTTTGTGAAATGATGTTTTGTGAAATGTCATGTTTTGTGAAATGTTGTTTTGTGAAATATTCGTTTTTTGTGAAATAATGTGTTTTGTGAGATGTCGTGTTTTGTGAAATATGTTTTGTGAAATGATGTGCTTAGTGAAATGTCGTATTTTGTGAAATGTGTTTTGTGAAATGATGCGCTTTGTGAAATGTTGCTGTTTTGTGAAATGTGTTTTGTTAAATTTTACTGTGTTTTGTGAAATGATGTGTTTTGTGAAATGTTTTGTGAAATGTGTTTCATAAAGTGTTGCTGTGTTTTGTGAAATGTGTTTTGTGAAATGTTTTGTTAAATGTTGTGTTTTCTCAAATATGTTTCATGAAATGTTGTGTTTTGTGAAATGATGTGTTTTGTGAAATGTTGTGTTTTGTGAAATGTTGGGAAATGTCGTGTTTTGTTAAATGTGTTTTGTGAAATATGTTTCCTGAAATGTTGTGTTTTGTGAAATGTTGCTGTGTTTTGTTAAATGATGTGCTTTGTGAAATGTTGCTGTATTGTGAAATTTACTGTGTTTTGTGAAATGATGTTTTGTTAAATGTGTTTTGTTAAATTTTACTGTGTTTTGTGAAATGTCATTGTGTTTTGTGAAATGTGTTTTGTGAAATGATGTGCTTTGTGAAATGTTGCTGTTTTGTGAAATGTTGTGTTTTTTTAAATTATGTGTTTTGTGAAATATGTTTTATGAAATGTTACTGTTTTGTGAAATATGTTTCATGAAATGTTATGTTTTGTGAAATGATGTTTTGTGAAATGTGTTTTGTTAAATTTTACTGTGTTTTGTGAAATGTCATTGTGTTTTGTGAAATGTGTTTTGTGAAATGATGTGTTGTGCGAAATGTGTTTTGTGAAATGTTATTTTGTGAAATGTGTTTTGTGAAGTGTTGCTGTGTTTTGTGAAATGTGTTTTGTGAAATATGTTTTGTGAAATGTCGTGTTTTGTGAACTGTCATTGTGTTTTGTGAAATGTCGTGTTTTGTGAAATGTGTTTTGTGAAATGATGTGTTTTGTGAAATGTCGTTTTTTGTGAAATGTGTTTTGTGCAATTATGCTGTATTTTGTGAAAAGATCTGTTTTGTTAAATATGTTTTTTGAAATGATGATTGGGAAATATCTTTGTGTTTTGTGAAATGATGTGTTTTGTGTGACACAATTGATCATTACATCCTATTACAGAGACTGGAACATTTAATTGGCATTACAGGAACTGCATTAAGCAGGTTTAAGTCCTATTTATCAGATCGATTTCAGTTTGTACACGTTAATGATGAATCCTCCATGCATGCAAAAGTTAGACACAGAGTTCCACAAGGTTCTCTACTTGGACCAATACTATTCACCTTGTGTATGCTTCCTTTGGGCAATATTATTCGGAAACACTCAATAAATTTTCATTGCCATGCAGATGATACCCAAATATATTTATCAATGAAGCCAGATGAAACCAATCACTTAACTAAACTCCAAGCATGCCTTAAGGACATATAGACCTGGACCAATTTTCTGCTACTAAACTCAGACAAAACTGAAGTTATTGTGCTTGGCCCTAAAAACCTTAGAAACACATGATCTAATGATATAACTACTCTAGATGGCATTACCCTGGCCTCCAGTACCACTGTAAGGAATCTTCATCATCAGTGGTAAGTTATCTTTGATCAGGATATGTCCTTTAACTCCCACATAAAACAAATCTCAAGGACTGCCTTTTTTCACTTAGGTAATATTGCAAAAATCAGGCACATCCTTTCTCAAAAAGATGCAGAAAAAATAGTCCATGCATTTGTTACTTCTAGGCTGGATTGTTGCAATTCCTTATTATCAGGCTGCCCTAACAAGTCTCTAAAGACTCTCCAGCTGGTCCAGATTGCTGCTACTCGTGTACTGACAAAAACTAGAAAAAGAGATCATATTTCTCCCATTTTAGCTTTGCTGTGTTGGCTTCCAGTAAAATCCAGACTTGAATTTAAAATCCTGCTCCTCACCTACAAAGCTCTTAATGGTCAGGTACCATCATATCTTAAAGAGCTCATAGTACCCTATTACCCCACTAGAACACTGTGCTCCCAGAATGCAGGCTTATTTGTGGTTTCTACAGTCTCTAAAAGTAGAATGGGAGGCAGAGCCTTCAACTATCAGGCTCCTGTCCTGTGGAACCATCTTCCAGATTTGGTCCAGGTGGCAGACAACCTCTCTACGTTTAAGAGTAGGCTAAAAACGTTCCTTTTTGATGAAAATTATATTTAGGGCTGACCAAGCTCGCCTTGGACCAGCCCCCAGTTATGCTGCTATAGGCCTAGACTGCCGGGGGACTTCCCATGATGCACTGAGCTCTTCTCCCCTCCTCTCCATCTGTATGTATTCATATACCATTACTGCATGTTACTAACTTGGCTTCTTCCCCTGGAGTTCTTTGTGCTCTCTCATCCGCAGGAAACCCCAGGGACCGGGCTGTGGGCCTTAGCGGTAGGGATGTCCTTCTCCAGCTGTTGCTGCTGTTTGTTGTTGCTAGACATGTATCTATTGTTGTTGTTGTTGTTGTTGTTGTTGTTGTTGTTGTTGTTGTTGTGCCCCCCTTTCTTTCTCTCTGAACCCAACCGGTCATAGCAGATGGCTGCCCACCTAGAGCCGGGTTCTGCTTGAGGTTTCTTCCCGTTAAAGGGGAGTTTTTCCTTACCACTGTCGCCACGTGCTTGCTCATGGGGGCACTGTTGGGTCTCTGTAAATTATAGGGTACGGTCTAGACCTGCTCTATGTGAAAAGTGCCCTGAGATGACTTTTGTTGTGATTTTGCGCTATATAAATAAAACTGAATTGAATTGAATTGAAATGTTGTGTTTTGTGAAATTGTGTTTTGTGTAATGTTGTGTTTTCTGAGATGATGTGTTTTTTAAAATGTTTTTTCTGAAATGATGTTTTGTGAAATGTCGTGTTTTGTGAAATTCCATGTTTTGTGAAATGTTGTGTTGTGAAATGTTGCTGTGTTTTGTGAAATGTCGTGTTTTGTGAAATGATGTGTTTTGTGAAATGATGTGTTTTGTGGAATGATGTGTTTTGTGGAATGATATGTTTTGTGGAATGATATGTTTTGTGAAATGATGTGTTTTGTGAAATGATGTGTTTTGTGGAATGATGTGTTGCATGAAATGATGTGTTTTGTGAAATATGTTTTGTGAAATGATGTCTTTTATTAAATGATGTGTTTTGTGAAATGTCGCATTTTGATGTTTTGTAAAATTTTGTAAAGCCATATAACCTTGTTTATATCTCAATAACATTTCCATGTAATTTGAAGTGAAGAATGCATACAGGTGATGCAGAACGTGTTAATGTATCACCTTAGAATGAGATATGGCAATAAATTACTAATTACTGTTGGTCACTCAGTATGTCAATATGCTTAATTTGTTCAGTTAATCATGCACAAAGAAATATGACACAGGCTGTGTCCAAAATCACTCCCTATTTGCTATATGGTTCACTACATTTACCCTTCACTCTCTTATTTGAGTGTCCAAATGCAGTGTGTGAATATTTCTATTATATAGCGCCCTCAAAAATTCCACAGTGGAACGAAAAAAGAAGTGTTGATGGCATGTGAACTTCTTTCTGCTAAAAATCCCACAATGCAATACTCCACATTTTAAAGATGTTAAAACTACCGTCATGCGACTCTACAGCTGATAGCATCCTTTCAAGTGTCTATGACATCATTAGAATGTTAATTCACAAATAACATAAACATTTTCAAATCATGCTCCAAAAAATGTATGAACATCAATTCAGATTAATTTTATAATAGGTTTTTCAGACATTCATGTCTCCAACAAGGTTAAAATAACAGATCAGGAGATTAGAAAACTTTACACAATATGACATTTTAATTAACTTTTGTGCATTACATGCCCAAGATAGATTTGATTAAGCTTTAGGCATTAGTGTAGTTTCCTTATATTACTGTGCCAAGTGACATGGTGTAGTGTGGTATAAGGCAATGTAACATAGAATGGTATAGTAATAAATTATATCAAATTTATTGGAGTGGAGTACCCTTTAATATAATGTAATATAATTCAACTGCGTAATTATTCCCAGTTGACTCAATCTATATTTCTTTTCACAGACACCTGAGAGCCACAGGAGATTAAGTGGCCTCAGCACTCATTCCAGGATCCTGGACATCCAAAGGGCTGAACAGGCTAAGAGGGCTGTGCTGACTGAATGTGCAGAGAGACTGTGCGCTTCAGAGAAAGCCCGCAACAATGCAGTTCTGAAGAGAATGGGAATCTTGAAACAGCACGACTCCCCCCCCTTACCTCAGCCCCCAGCTTCACCTAGAAGGAGCCCTGCATCTTCCCTGCGAGGACGGAGGATCAGGCTTTCAAGTTTGAAGATCAAGTTTTGGAGCTACCCTCAAATATGGAGAGGACCAGCAGCTGGTCAACCAGCACCAACCAGACGTTGGATGAAGTGGAACCCTTCTTTGAGAAGAAGTTGCATCTGGGCAGTGAGAGGCCTAAACTGCCTAAGATTAAAGCCAGGAGCCCAAGCCCAGTCACCTCCATCTGCTCTGTGGATACACACAGTCCCAGTGAGCTGAGGGCTATGTCACAAAGACCCATTTCCACCCCTTTCACCCCTACTCCTCCTCCTCCTCCCACAGCAGATCCATTAACTGGGAGAGTGCCTCTTCCCCCGATTATGTCTGCAAACCTCAGTGGAGCATGTAAGTTTGTACTGTTGAGTGATAATGACTTTCTTTATGGAAACCTGAATAGAAACAGGTGAAGATGTGATTACAGCAAACAGGTGGAAATTTCAGTCATAATAAATATTTTCTTTTTAATCTAAACAGGTAAAGAGGTAGCTGATGGATGGAAATTCCAGTCACCTAAAGCTAAAGTTGAGGAATTTGTGGAACAATTCCACCTTGTCCACCTCCCTTCACCTCGACCCCCAACAGCTCCTCATCGTGGAACAAACCTCTCCTCCATAAAGGCTGATGAAGGAGCACGTTAGGATAAGCTCAAGCCTCTGCCATGCTTGCAAAGAACCTGTCCCTCTGCTTCAACCAGTTCAACGGACAAAAAATGCTCCAGGGACTTGTTCTCCAGAGGGAGTTTACCAACCTGTGGAATAACATCCTCCAAGTAAAAGACAGGCAACCACTGAAGAAGATCTTTAAGAAAATGATGCAGTAGAGACGGCGGACATCGGGACATTAGGCTGGCACGGTGGTGCAGTGGTTAGCACTGTTACCTCACAGCGAGGAGGTTTTAGTAAGAACCTGTAGACTAGCTGGAGCCTTTCTGTGTGGAGTTTGCATGTTCTCCCCGTGCCGGGTGGGTTTTCTCTGGGTGCTCCAGTTTATTCCCACAGTCCCAAAAACATGCAGGTTATGTTAATTGGCCACTCTAAATTCCCCCGAAGGAGCGAATGTGTGTATGAATGGTTATCTGTCTATATGTGATAAACTAGCGACCTGTTCAGGGCATATCATGATCAAGTCGCCAGTCTATCACGGGGCTAAAAATTACCTGGGATAGGCTGTAGACTCTGCAAAGCATAAGTGGATAAGATGATGGATGGATAGAAACGTATAGTTACTTAATTACCAATTACCACTGAACAATTGACCTAAAACAAGTAAATAAAAAATGTAACAAAATGTTCTGTTTTTATATTTGTCATCATTCAATTATTTAGTAAAGTAATATTATCTCTTTCAGTGCATTTAATTGTCTTGACTGGGGTTCAACATATTGCAAATCACAAATTTAATTTCAACAGCGATCAATTTTTGGGGGGGTTGCAAGGTGGTTGCTTTCTATGCTGGTTTCTGTGTTGCTGTAATATCAAACTCAATCCTTATATGACAATTTTTACAGTATCTTTCACTTATAATCATTTCAAAGAAGTGATTATTACCTTTCAGAGAGACTTTCTTATCAGTGACAGAAACTAGTTAGCTTTGAACGTGGAGTATTATTGCTGTTTATCTCAGTGATAAACTGTATCCACAGTCCTATGACAGTCATGACATGATTATAACAAGGCAGCATACTGAAAGGCTGAAGTAGCTCTTTTATAATGAGAACATCTGATCACAAGGTGGTTAACAATCCTGGAGTCACGATGTTGACTGGATAAACAAATAATTGAGGAACTTTTGAAAAGTTTCCTTCCATCCCTGATCCTTTTCTCTCCAGTAGCCCACAGACCATACTGACATCATCAAAGAGAGCAGATTTTAAAGTCTATAAATAAAGTGTTTTTTGCATAACTGCTACAGCAGTTAACTGAGTGCAGCACTGCAATAAAAGGCACTTTGGTAAATGCTGAGATGCAACACAACATAATGATATAAATCTTTAGTCTATACTGACACCATGTAAATAACAGCTATGATAATGACAAGAGAAAAATGTACCCTTAAGGAAAAACATAATAAACAGAAACAAAACCAACAGAAGTCCTACAGGCTCCGCTCCATCCTAAAAGAGGAAGCAGGAAGTCCATATTGGTTTGGTTACCATGACATGGTATGTTAACCAGGTTAACCATGTTAACCAGGTCAGGACACTTCAAGGTTGGTCTCAGGTCAGTTTTATACTTTTCTCTCGATCCTTAGAGTTCTTGCCAACAAAACACAAACAAAACTGTTTTTAAGACCAATGTTTGGTGATACATCACTCAATAACATAATATAATTTAGTTTCCTGAAAAAGGTATAGTATATCCAATTACAATTTCAGCATGTGGAAGAATGTTAGCTAATTTGGATTCATTTTTAAAAACTGCAATAATGTTTGTGTGTGGTTCTGTTGATTAACTTATCTTATCTTCAATTCTCTCCACTGTAAAGCGGAGTAGCAGTAGTAGATCAGGAGCAGCAGATAGCACCTTGCCTTAGCCAACGCAACAGTTGGCTTGTTGTATCAGCCTGAGGGACTCTTTATACATCCATGGAAGGACTGTTAAGGACTGTTGTAAAACTAACCGGAGAATGGATCTGGACTGTGCGGTGCGACAGCGGCAGGACACCACCGGCAAGTGGCTGGAGAGAGAAGCAACCGGAGAAGCAACCAGGAGAGTTAGCTTGTTTGTCATTGTTGCTAATGATATCAGACTGGTTAACTAGCAGCCACAAAGTTCTGTTAGCTAACAAACAAGATGACCAACAAATGGACGTTATGACATGAATACTTTGTCTCCATGAAAGAAGAAGACATCAGATAACGTGAGTCAGATACAGCTTCTCTCTCTCTGTCTCTTAACAACAAGTGTTAACATGTCATCTTTGTAGACTATATTTTGTATGTCGTGCATGTAGATAAAGTGTGTAAGTCATGTATTTGATACATGCATTAATACTTTTTGATGTGAACCTACACTTTTAGATCTGTGAATGTTTATAGTGTTGAATCTTTCTTGTATTCAGCACTGATCTGTACCTGTATCAGATTATAAGCTTTGTGGTACTTTATATATTTATGTATACTAAGAAAATACATAGGAAACACGTGTAAATCATGTGATATGTTGTCTGTTTTTGATGAGAACATAAATCTGTTGTCACAATAGAACAATACTATAAATTTGAATTTCGCTTTGTTGGTAAAATGACACATTCTGAACCACTCCACGGCTAAAATGAGCACTTCTTTGTTTAGAAACAATATGTGTATGCTAAATGTCTTTAAAGAAGCAGCCTTTTCACCACTCAGGGGTTTTTGTTTTTGGAAGTAAATTGTTTTATTGGCATACAAAATTGTCCCACACCCCTCCGATTTCATCAGGTGGGCGACAATGATATAGTTTCATGCGGTTTGTTGTAAGATTCCATGTTGGTTTTCCTCCTGTCCTCCCCAATTTTTTGAGTCACCAGCCACCACTGACTCACACCTAGGTGTGAAATCCAGCAGAGTCAAACTCTTAGCTCTCATTGGATGAGACCCGCCGGAAAGGCACAGGGATTTCCTCCCCATGGCCATGACGTCACAGAGAGTATAAACGCTCAAATGGAAAATTATCCCATTAATCCCAGGTAAATTGTTTGCTGTGCCATAAAAAATTTGCTTTGTGGTTCTAAGCTATATGCCTCACAAGATCAACCAGGCCAAGACACAGTGGAACAGTCATCACAACAGTGATTGAAATATGAATAACTAAATACATTTAATACACAAACATTAAAAAATGTTGTATTGCCTCAGGTTCTGAAAAACAGCTATAGATGAGATCTTGGTCTGATGGTGCTAGAGGAAAGATCAGGGGTCACCCAAAGATTTAAGTTTCACTCTCTACATACTGTGAATGTTAAGAGAAAATTATATACAAATGCATCCATTAGCTTTATCTTATTATGGACCAAAATGCAATGGTCAGGTCACCAAATAGTTTGCTATGATCCATATCAAATTTTAGATAATGTAGCCAGTACTTGCCAAGCAATCTTGCTATGGTCCAAAGTGTTTGACAAACTGTCAGATTGACAGATTGACAGACATGGCCACCCTTAGGCCCTGCAAGTAGCGAGGCTAAATCAGCTGGAGTCACAATTTCCCTACATAAGATATTATGGGTTTTCACCCTGAAACCACATAGGCTCCTATGTGTACAGGAACCCTGTCCCATTATTGCCCTCCCTCTATAATGGGCCCAATCATGGACCATTATCAGGCTGTTCTCCATTTTGTGTGACACCACTGTCCACATATCGATCCCCTCCACACATGAATGCATTTACAACCATGTCATTTCCCCAGGCTGCAGCCATGCAGCATGTTCACAGAGATGACTTTTTTCCTGTGTTTTAAGCTTAATCAATAATGGAGAAGGTTGGCAATGATAAATGCAGTGTGTGAAGGAGAGAGTGCTCAACATGAGAGACGAGGTTTTCCACATGGACGTGGACTTTGATCATTGATTAATCGTTTTTCAAGCAAAAATGTCACACATTCCCTTGTTTCAGGTTTTCAGTTTTGCCACTTTTCTCTTTTGTCTTATGTGATAGTGAACGGAATATCTTTAAGTTGTAGGGTGTTGGTTCAACAAAACTTACCTTGCGAGGCAGACGGATTTGCGAGATCACACGAGAATCCGTCTTGTCAGGCTTCAAGTTATGTGCTTGTGTCATGAATCCAGCATCATGAATCCAGCTGCCTCGTAAGGTAAGACAGTGATAGACAGTGATGGACAGATGGCTCATCCAATCACATGCCAAGTATTTTTTGAATGTGCCTGCCCTTTTCCAAACAGTTTCCATGGACGACTTCTCAAATGGTTCTGTGTAACAAACCATCTGGCACGTCAGGTTAGGACAAAACAAGCTATTTGAAGGCATCATCTTTTGGAAATAATATTGTGATGGGTGTTTCCACCATTTTCTGTCTCAGCCCTAATTTCACTGCAGATGATGATATGGGTGTAGCTTACTTTAGTAAAAGTGAATAATTTGATATAGTAGCTTTATTTCCAAACTGAAATTACTGTGACTCAGAAAACCATCTCGCCTTTAATCCTAAGAATCATTTATTTGCATATTGTGTATGCATAGCAAAATGGATGTCATACTGTATATAAGGCAGAAAGAAAACACCCCAGCAATGAAACTATCATTTCCAGTAAAAAAAAAAAAGCACTGACATATGTCTATTTAGTTATTTTAAGATGATCAACTTGTATGTATAGAAAACGCTATCACAGGTTCAGAGACACTGTTGCCCAGGATATGACCTCCAGTATGACTGTTAGAGTGTGTGATGTCCCCTGACTCTGTATAATGTGTGTTTGGGTTCACATATTCCTGTCTAACAGAAACATGAACCAGTAATACTAGAGTCAGTCCTGCAGGGGGCAGTCGTTTGCCTATTATGCCAGAGGTAGCCTGATGTAGGTAAAACATGATATGCAACCTATAAAACGTGATACATCATTAAAAAATCTACATGTATTACTTCATATAGGCTACAGGTATTTATATCTATAGCGTAAGTGTTCTATTATGTATGTTTTAATGTGCAGATTTGGCCTGAAGTCCAGAAATTAAACATTTTCATCAGTTTCACATATGATCAGCTGATAGTAGACAAGATGAAAATCACTATTGTCTTAAATTTCGATGGTAATTTGTGGTGGTTTTTCTATGTCTGTTTTGGGTATCCATTAAGAAACTTTTTATGATTTAATTGAATCGTAGCAGAATAAATTTTCCCCATATAAATGATCCACTCTCTCCACTCCAGCATCATGCTTTCAAAATATTTCTTTGCGTCATGCCGACGCTGGTAGTGACGAACTGCTCCACTACACTCCTCCTGTCTTACCTTTCCTCCCCACTCTCTCCCTCCACTCACTCTCTTAACTCTCCCATCAGGACCACGGGGATGTGATGCACTGACTGTACACACAAGGCTGGGGAGCAACTTTATTCAGCAGTCAGCGCTACTGTTTGGGAGAGGTTTTGGATAACCAGCGCGACTCTAACTCTAAACTGAGGGGGGGTTAATTAGTAAATTGGGTGAGTGTGTTTTTGTTTTCTTTTTTGTTTTCCTTTTTTCTTTTTCTTTTTTGAAGCATCAGGTACAACTCAGCAGCCCTGTCCTGTGTTGTATTACCCATATGTCGCGAAAGCAGGTCGACCATGACTACAACCTGCGTAGTATGAGCAACCTGATGGGCGAGCGGTGGAAGAAAGTGAACGATGGAGGAGAGCGGAGTCTCATCAAGGCTCCGTCCAGCGCCAGCATCAGCAGCCAGGGCGCCGCCGCCGGGGCTTCCACCGCTGGTGCCCCGGCAGCTTCCTCCTCCTCCACTGGGGACCTGGAGAGGGCTGCCCGCAAGCAGTTCCAGCAGGATGTCACGCCTGGCTTCGTTTACCTGCTGGCCGTCTTCTCCGCCCTGGGTGGCTTCTTGTTCGGCTACGACACCGGGGTGATCTCCGGGGCGATGCTCCTGCTGAAGAGGGAGCTGGACCTGAGCGCCCTGTGGCAGGAGGTGCTCATATCAAGTACTGTGGCCGCGGCCGCCCTGTCCGCCCTGCTGGGCGGCTTCCTCAACGGGCTGTTCGGGCGCAGAGTGTGCATACTGCTGGCCAGCTTCATCTTCACCGTCGGGGGGATCGTACTGAGCACCGCCCCCGGCAAAGAGGTGCTTCTGGCGGGGAGGCTCATCGTCGGAGTGGGGCTTGGTAAGACTTGTGTCCCTGCAGTCTGTGATAATAGATGCTTGTTTGAGCGTTTCTCACAATCTTTTGGAGCACATATTGCACAGTGTCAGTCCTACAGTTTAGAATTAAGAGTTCTACATCTTGTTTTTGTGAAAGCAAGTTAAAAAAGTTACTGAGTTAAGCACTGCCATGAGTTTTAAATGACATTTTTTAACACTAAATCACATTAGAACTATAAAGGATGAGTTGCTCTTAATTGGAAACCAGTGAAAATATCTCACCCAAGTGTCACCACTAATGATAATGTGATAGCCTGCTTTATTGATTTCCACTGCACTTGCTCTCCGTAAAAGAGTTCAGAGGTCAGAATCATCTTAAGTGCCCCTTAAAGCCCACTTTTTCCCCCACATTGAATGGGTTTGGTTTGTTGCTCACTCTCTCTCTCTCTCCTCTTATCCCTAAGCCTGATATTTGCAATTACTCACAGCTTCTAATTACACAGCATAGCCCTCTGCTTGCTCAATCTGCATGCCACTGGCTGTTAGACAAGTTGCTGTCTTTATCATTATCATCATTATGATTGGTATTAGATTGGGTTGGGTACCATTAAATGATAAAGGGAAAACACATTCTGAATGATAAACAGGAGACGGATGTGATCTCAGCACGCCCAAAGGAAGCCAAGATGAATCTACAAAGCAGACTGTCAATGAGGTCGCCCCGTTATACACTGATGTCAGAGTTACATTTATCTGATTGGCTGGCTGTCTGCCCCAATCCCTGCTTCCTTCCCTGCAAACACACCTTTGCACATTCCCCTTTTCTACCACTTCCTTCCCCGCATGAACATTTTTCATTCCCTTGCTTTCTTCTCCATTGAATCAGCCCCCTCTCTCTCTCTCTGCTTGTTCCTCCCTCCTCTCTGTGCATGCTTTTACATGCAACCCACTTTTTGATCAGAATTCAATGTACCCCAAATTATTTACAGTGGCTGCTGTTACTTGTGAGTCATAACCTCTGTGGAAAGGGCTGTTAAAACTGGCTTTCCACATTGATAGCACTTGTCTGCTGCCTCCTTTGAGAGTAGTAAGCGCTTTAGTCTGTGATACACGGAGGAATTACAGACCATTTTCTGTCCTTAGTCAACCACTGGGATCGGAGAGGAAGCTTAATTTTTTTATAAACATCTCTGACAGAGTGATAAGCTCTTTGTTTACTTCCTAAGCCCCTTACTACTCATGGTTGAATCAAGATTTGCCTTCTTTTAGTACCACTTCTAATACTTTTTTTGTGGTAAATGGCTTTGATTTGGATTTGGACTCTTGTTGTGTGATATATAAACTAACCATACTATACTTAGCATATATTTGTTTATCTGGCATCAGGGATGTGCATATGAAGAATGTTCATTGTCTTAATGTGTTTCTGGTACTGTAGTTAATTTTCCACCAGGTGGGAAGGTGGTGGGGCATCGCTGCTGGATGATTGGTTGCGAAAAGTAGGACATAATCATTTAAAGGGGAATTCTGGGAAAAGTTCTGTCTACACCTAGTTTGCATGTATCATAATAATTTAGCAGTGCTTGTTGTATGCAGTGTGAATTTTTCCTTTAGCTCTAAAAGGCATCCAAAGTAAGAAGTCCAGGATGTGAGAGTTTAAAATGTGACATGATTTTAAAGAACTTCCCTTTTTTCTTGTAGGGGTCAGGTGATTGACAGGAAGCACTTGTATAAAAACTGTCAACTCAGGTGCAATAAAATAGCAACTGAAACTTTGACCAAACTATATTACAGTTTCTTGTGATAAGTGATCTATCTTGGGTAATTTACAAGTCTGCAGGATGATTTTTCTTACTGGACAAAAATGAAGCAATTTAGTGATTGACAAAGGCAGAAGAGTGGAAAATTAGCCCTAATATCCTCAGATATGTTGTGTGCAGACATCATAAAACTCATATTAGCCTTTCTTTTTTTCTACAACAGTTTGTAAGAAAAGGCTAGTTGTGTAAAGATGACAGCTCCGCCGCCTCTCTTTTCTCTTATCTTTCCTGTTCTGTCTCAATTCTCTAAACTTGTTTCCTCTATTTAATCCATTTGAGTGATTAGAGAGGAATTTGACTAAAACAACCTTGGCTCCTAGTGGAGAAAATTGCTGTCACTCTCTCTGATGGAAATAAAGAGAATGTATGATACTGAGTAACCTGCCCGCCCCTTCAATCCCAGCCATCATGCCCTCTTGCACTTTCCATCCACTTGTTGTTGGGCAGATTCTAAATTTGCGCACAAAGGACATGAAGGAAAATCTTAGATATTCAGAAACATAAAAGTTGCAACAATTTTTTTTACACTTAGCACTTTTTAGAGGGAAATGTTTGATTAAAGGAGCTTTCAACCATTTTTATCTAATTGGTTTACTTGTCATGAGGAGTACAATTCAGCCTGTGAAATGAGTTGTATCATGACTTCAGTGGCTTTGTAGGAGCTTTGTCATGTAAATAAGTATCATAACTGTAGTGATCAGTTAGTTATCAATCTTGGGCTTGCATATTTTACACATTTTCAACAAAAAGCTTGTGTTACAAACTGGGGATTTGCAGTTTGAAAGACGTGGCTATGTAAAAGACAGGGAGAATCTAATGAAGAGACATCATTAAGATGCATTATGGGAAGTGTAGGATCTAGTGGTTTTGAAGCTTGGCCCATACTAGAGATCAAAAATCAGGATATATCTTGAGCTCTACTGCCCCAACTTTGACCATTCTTTTTAATCAGTCTCTTGTGAGTGCCCCAACTTTATAGTACAATACAAAATCACATGAGTGTCCCTATAACAGTGTGAGACCTGCTTTAATCTGGCAGATTATTGCCATTTACTTTTGCCTGCTTACTTAAAAGTACACAACAAAAACAAGACACATAGCCACTGTATTAGAGAGACAGAGCAAAATTCAATTCATCTACTCTAAGTAACAAATACATGAAATGTTGCTGCTTTTTCCTTTTAAAAAAATCACTGTGTGCTTTTGATTAAGGAAATAAATGATAGACTGATTATTTTTTACTGCATTTTTTTGAAATTTAATGCTGTCACTTTGAAGGGCACATAGTTAATGCACATCATAAACAACTAGTCTGTTACAGAGAGCAGTGACTATCAACAGGCTCTTTCAATTTGAAATGCCAGCCCATAAAATGTACTGTGATATTAAAAGAACAATCTAGTGTTGTCCTTTTTTGTTTGTTTAAAATCAGCAATAATGAAAGCTGAGGGACAAAAACAAATATTTTAATATAAAAAGAAAAAAGTATAGGTGGGGTAATTATACTGACTATTCCCATATGAGTCTGAAATGAGGTTCATTTACACACACCAGCTCTGATTGCTGATATGGGGGGTGGGGGGGGGGGGGGGGGGGGGGGCTAATCACCCAGGTCATTTCAGCTGTTACATTATAAGTATCCTCTCCCCTCCACCATCACCGTCTTTACCCATACGGTCATCTTCATTACACAAGTATGCACGAGCCAGGCCTGATAGATAATGAAGCACATTCTGGCATCGCAATTAGCCGCTGGAGACGCTAATAAGGCAACATTTTTCATTGCATGCAATTATTCCGGGCCGGGCTTGTCACATGCACACTCACATTTACATTACAGACGGTTCTAAGGAAAGCCAACTGCTTAGCATTTCTGAATTGAACTCACCAAAAAGGTCATCGGAGCTGTTTGTCAAACCAGGAAAGGCCATACACCACCAGCCCTGCCTCCATGTATTTCCAGCCATAAGCCTCTGGTTTGTCAGCTCCTGGTCGGTTATTGTTGAGCTGACCTTTGCATGAGCACAGGGACTGTTGTGTGATACGAGCCAACCGTTGCTAGTCTGAGCAGACAGACGATATTGAATCAGCCTGTCAGGATTGACAAGGATTTATTACATAACTCGGCAATTTCAATCAAATTAAGAAGTTTTCTTTCCACAAAGGATATTTGAAAGACGTTTCAATCGTGAAGGAGAAATGTCCTTTTGCTAGCCATCTTGGATGTGGGATACAGCGGCTGTGGGCTTTACAATGTCGTTTTGTTTTCCTCTTTGAAGAGGGCAAAACTCAACGCTGTAACAGTGTTAATGAACGTGATCATTATCTGATATTCCTCCAGCCAAACATCCTAAAGAAAGTTGTTGGAGGTTTTCTTGTTGTTACATTATATTAGATAGACATTACAGAATTGGAAGGAAAATTCAACTGTAGTACAGAAATTGGAAAGCATCTTGTTTTAAAGGATCACTGAGGTCTTCAAAATCTGATTATGTTTGCATGAATATTAATGAAGGTATAATGTCATGTTTTGGAGGGAGGTAAGCTTGTTACAAGTCTTAATCATCGTTTTGACATTATAAAATGTTTGCATTGTTTACATTTGAATTAAGGTAATAAGTTATGCCCTTGTTGGAGCTAAATAAAGGTGAAAGAACACAGAAGAGCAGGTTGATTAACAAGCTTTACCACGTTTTTTCCTTGGAGTTTTAATGTTTCAGTGATAGTTGCATCATAGACTGCTTCACTAATCTCATAGTACAAGCAGATAAGCTAGCAAGGCAACCAAAAATGTGCCAATAGACTACTAGCCTACTACAACTTCTTCTCTGTGTTTTCCTGTGTGGTGAAAGTTAGATTTAAAGGGTTAAAAGGAGTCATAAATGTGTACATTGTTGCATTTTTCTTTTGTTGTTGTTGTTGTTGTTGTTGTTGTTGTTGTTGTTGTTGTTGTTGTTGTTGTGGTGTCTGTAGCATTGGTTAGTCAAATCTAAGTGCACTCATCTTCACAGATATATAATCAGGTTTTCTGGCTAATTTATCTAGCTGTTGCAAATGTTAAATTGTTTTGTTCTTGGCAACAGTAGATGAAGGGTCTGGATAAAAATAGTGCTGTCACAATTACATTGTGATAACATTTAATTATGACCTGGAGGCTTGCTAATTAATTGGTTGGTTTATATAATTACCGTAAGTACAATTATTGCCCTAACTAGGTTGGAAGTTAAGTGAAGACTTAATGAGGAGTTTGTTTATGTTGATGTAATGTGGAAATCACATCTTGAAAATGTCAAGTATTTAGGAACTGAGTTGGTTTTGGTTTGACATTTGTGCTCTTAGAAGCTCAAAGAATTTCCTAAATATAAAATAACCAATTTCTTAAGTGAAGTTACATCAGAAAATCCACCACAATTGTGATAATAGAGACAAACAAATCTGTTTTTGGCAAAACCCAAAATGAAATTATGCAGACTTTAGTGAATTTAATTATGGAAGGGTACAATCTCTCCTGCTTTTACCACTGAATTTAATCATCACTCACACCACTTATCCATTTGAAAGTCAACAACAGCTTTATCTGGGGGGAGTTTTCTCTTTTCCTCTCTACGCATTTTCAAGGATCCTCCATTAGTCTCTAATTGGCTTCCTCCATCACAACAGCTACTTAGTACCAGAAAATGTCCTGCATGTCTCTTTACTACATCACAGTGATGGAAGCACCAGTGAGGTATCTTTGCTTGTACTCTGATCAAATGAATCAGTCCTGAGCTTTGTACTGCGTGCCTAGAGGCTGCCTTCACAAGACCAGACAGGTCCTTTGTTTAAGTGTGCTGTGCTGCTTTGAGGCCGAGCCTGACCAGACGATGACTTTAGAGTGTGTGTGATCAGTATGTGTTTGTGTGAAGAAGGGAGTGCTGGGAGCTGTCCTTGCTGCTGAAAGGAGAGCTCATTAACGAGAAAGGGAACACAGTGCGACTGTGTTTGTAAAAGATTTGCATTCAAGAAAGAACTAGAAATCTACCCTTGTACTGATTTTGCTTATTTCTGGTGCAATTTGAGTTCCAGTGGAGAACTTCAGAAGAATATGGATACTTGACATTGCTCCACTTCAAAATGGTGTCACTAGTGATTTGATTCAAGACATGTCCTCTAAGTAGCAATACTGATATAGGACAGAGTGACTCAGATGAAATCTGCTTTGCTTTTCACTATCTAGTAGTTCATGACAATTCAGTTGTACATAGAAAGCTTTTAGATTTTGTGACAGTGATCCGCATTACACTGTGACTTAACAGACAAGAAAAAAAAACGTAATTTAAACTTTTAATACTTTGACTTTTTATATTTTTTACAGAAAATTCTTAAAGGTCTTATTCACATAATTGTGGTTAATTGGTAATTTAAAAAAGGAAAAAAAAGCTGTTTGGTTAGCTAGCAAGAGATGTAGTTAGCTACCATGGATGTATTATAAGAGCTGGATACCAGAACAAAAATGGTGCTCATTCAGTCCAATAAGAATTGCTCAGCTGGCATATACGCCAAAAAAAAGTTTCTAGCTTCTGGGTTTGCCTCCACGTTGCGCAGAATATGCACAGTGGTGTTTCCACTGCTGGCCTTGCCTGTGAGTTACCGCTCGGCCCATACACTTTACATTGTGGTGATGCCACAAACTTTTAAATTGTTTTTCTTAGCCCAAGGAAAATGGATGAAAAAGTCAACAGTTTTACAGACTCTTAATAAGTCTCTTTTACAGTGGTGGTCTATGGGGAAAATGCTTTTTGGGCTGCAGGGGTATTTTTCGCTGACCACTGGGAAAAATTGGCTGCAGAGACCTATCCAGCTCTGATAATACATCCATGCTAGCTACAGGCACATCGCACCTGGTCTTAAAGGGATATACACGCAAATGTTGCATCCAGTCTTAATGAGATAAACAAACATTCTGCGGGTTCTGTATTCTTCGCAGAATGCGTGTTGGGAAAAAAATAACTTAACATAATTGTCATTCACTGAAATACATGCAGGGAAGGCAAAATGCATTATGGGATCCATTTTTTTGTTTCTGTGTTGACAATTCTGTTTTTTCAGAAAAACCCTCAGGTTGGGGTTAGGGTTAGGGGGTTAGGGTTAGGGTAAGAGTTCCTAATGGGTTGTTAGGGAAGCTTTAGGAGGCTTGTGCTGCTTCCCCTGATATATGTTGCTTTGCTGGAGTTGCTTTTCCAGAATCTGTACAATGGAAATGTGAATGCAAAATTGCCATAGCCTCAATTATGAGCATAAGACATAGGTTAAAAAATATGAGTGAAATGATTACATGAGCAGCTAAAGAATTTATAAATTCTTCATTTAAAAAGTCAGTGCGACCTTAAATGACTAGGAAGTTGGATGCCAAAAGGCAAAAACACTAATTTTTACACAGTCGATGAACTGAAGTGAAACATCTACAGTATTTGACCTTTTCACTGGCCTGTAATGATATTAGCTTTAATGGTCTCTAACATATTTTTCCCATCACCACCTGCAGCAAGATGTGAAATGGAAATGATCCATTACTCAGTAAATACATCAACATCAGCTGTAGTATCTCACTTGTAGGCATATGGGCTGTCTTTGGCAGCAGGTGTGGCTCGGACAGTGCCAAGCTGGCTAAGATAGATAAAGCAGAGCAGCATGGAGGGAAAACTAGCAGAGAGAACACGGTGGAGGAAGAGGACTGGCTATATGAGGTGAATACAGATAGAGGCATTTCAGCAGATGACTTGTTTGTGTTAAGTGTGCTGAAATCTGTGCATATGTCTGCGTATGTGTGTGCATCTGCATACTGTCACATAAGTATACAAACAGACACTGTAAACACACAGACACTATTCAGCTGTCAAAAAAATAGAAGTAAAAGCAGATTTCATGGCTTTTGGTGTTTGCTTTTTCCTCTAATTAACTGCTCAGTTGGAAATCTGTCCGCTGCTGTGTCTACCTGTTGAATCATGACATGCAAAGATTATTGGGGTTTCAAAAATTAAAGATCTCTTTTCAAGCATGCTTGATGAAACTGCATTCAATGATACAATAGATCATATCGTTTATTGTACATATTTATTTATATTACACACTCCAACATGTGTTTTCAGTTCTTTCTGGCAAATTAGATTTCTGCTCGGGTTGAAGTCGGGCGGGGCCACTTGGGAATTACATAAGGTCACTGGAGTCCACTTGCTAATCAGGATGATAAAGGTGTAAGTTGTCCTTCTCTGACAGGTGCAACAAAGCTAACATGAGAACAAGGAAGATGTCAATCAGACAGTCTGTGCTTGCACAGTCCTTAAGTTAGTCCTTAGTCCTTAGTTAATCACATTACACTTACTGTATGCCCTACAGATATTCCCTTCGACTCTCATTCACTTCAATTGAAGTCTTTGCACTTTGATATTTTGCTGATTCATAGATCAGATTTCACCTTTTTTCAGATCTGACCATATGATTTCCTACATTGTTCAGAATTCCTTTCAGACAATCCCAAAGTAATGGAGTCTCCCAAGGTGCTGCCATAGCCTGTCAGGCAAGGGTCAAACTAGCACTAGTGAGCCAATATGCAAGCATGTTCACTGCTGGCTATGCTACATTTTCTTACACTTAGCTGTTGTTTTTTTAAAATATATATTAAAAAAATATTGCAGCATTTCAGTAGGATTTAATGATTGAAAATGACGTTTGTTCTTTGTAAACAGATGGCCCATAGAAACACTGCAATACACTGTGCTTGGAAATTAATATTTATTTTATTGTGTGCCTTTTTAGTACAACAACACTAACAGACTACAAAAAGCAGGATTGTTATCACAGAGCAGTTTGTGAGTATGTTCGTGTTCAGTATTTAGTGTTTCGATTTTAGGGTTTTTAAGGTTCTTGTATTGGCTCATTATCACACTACTGTCATGTCTTACTGGGACACTTCGGTAGAATGGAGCCATTGTTAATGTTATTAGTAACACCTGTGAAAAATTCCTGTAAAACACAAGTGCAATGTGACCATACCTGAAAGGTGCCCCGTGAAGTTTTTGACCACTAATTGTGCTGTGGAGTAGTATTTTATACGTATTTTTAAACACCACATTCAATCAAAAATGAAATACATATGATACCTCTTTGTACCCTGAAATAGGGTTTGGTCTCAAAGTTAGTGCTAACATAACATGACATGGTATTTATAGACTTTAACTTTATTGTAGCCCTACTCAGAATAGCTCTAGGGTGGAAAAAAGAGTACTGTATTAAGATGCAGGCCTTTGTTTTAAGACCTAGCAGCTTTGGCAGGAGCAGAGTATTCTTATAATATTTCTCAAGTACACAGCAGGCAGCAACCACAATGGCTCAATGATTAAGTGAATAAGGAAGTCTCCTAAGATGCAGCTCTCACAGTCACTGGCTGCAAGATGTTGGTTCTAAAAAACTCAGACTTGTGTCTTGACAAACCTCACAGGCTTCTCTCTCACAAAATACAAAATCGCTGTCTTGTTTCTGTTCCTTAGCTGTGTGTCTGTCTTTCAGCAGGATCTCTCAAAAGCGTATGAATGGATATCCATCTAATTGGCCTGAGCAGATAGGCTTCATGCCAAAGAGCAGTTGATTCAATTTTGATGGTGATCCGGATCTTGGATTTCCGCCATCAGATGATAATCCATAACTAAGATAAAGCCTGCAGTTCCTAGGGTTATGGCCGAGAGATCATTTTGAGTGCAGCAGCAGGCTGGAGAACTGTTCAGCCTTGGCAGAGGTTTTTGGTCTGTGAGTGCCTCTCCTCTGATCATTCAACACTGAACACTGGACTAAGACTTGACCACGGGGCTTTGAACAAGGACTGTTTATTTTTCCCATGTTACCAAGTGGGAAAGAAGTGTGTTTAAGTCTGGGCGAGCAGATTTTCTGCCTAGTGTCTTTAAAAGTACATATTTTTTACCCTGACTTGTATCTTGTATCATCAAAGTGATTTTTATGTTGAGCCATTCAAATGTTGATGATGGTGATGGTGCTTCCCCAAACCACTCCACTAACTCTCTCTTCTATGGAGGTCTTGTGAAAAAACAAAAAAAAGAAAGAAATCCTCCTCTCTCTTGGTTATCGATTTGTCTTCCTAGTGCTGCCACAGTGTGGTGCCCGCTTGGAGACAGCTCGGATGGTTTCCCAGCAAGTGGTTTCCATAGCAACAGGTCGCCACGTAGTCAGGGCGGCCATTGAGGGCAGGGTGGTGGCAGTAGGGAGGGGAGGAGAGAGGAGAGGAGGCAAGGAGAGGGGAGGGGAAAGGGAGAGGGGTTGGGGGGGGGGGGGGGGGGGGTTGTATAGAAAGCAATGGCAGACTATTAATAGAGCTTATCAGGAGCCAGCTGCGGAAAGCTGTGGTCTCATGGCACCTTGTCAGATACATCCTTTGCAAACACGCTCTGTTTGTTCTGTGTGTATGTGAGTACAGAAGCATGCATGTGACTGTATGTGTGTGTATGTGTGTCAATGTGTATACAGTGTGTGTGTGTGTGTGTGTGTGTGTGTGTGTGTGTGTGTGTGTGTGTGTGTGTGTGTGACTGGATGTTTTCCAGATCAGATTAGTGCAGAAGTGCCCATTACTGAGATTGACTATAGTATTTCTCTGTGACTCTTGGATTCACTTCACATCCATGAGACGTTGCTGTTGTTGATGTCAGGGTCAGAGGTTAAAGTCACCTTAGATAATACACATTACTAAAATAATGTTAATTAGAAGTAATGATGTAAAAGTCATTCAGTTTGTAAAGCACTTTTGGCTTTGTGATTTTAAAGTTGAGTTACTTTTCAAATCTTTCTGCAACAAAAACAGTATAACTTTGGCCAAAGTGATAATAGCTGAGCAGTCGAGTATGATACCGACTATGTATTTTTACAATGGTTTATATGACTTCATATGCAAAGCACCTTTTCTTTCACTTTTTTTTATATTTACAGCATATGAATTAGTATATTTGTGAAACTGCCATGATACCTACAAATTTGTGACAATCTTTGGGATACAGTGAGGTAATATTACTATACTGAAATCAGGATTAAAGCAGCAATAATAGATTTTTTTTGACCAGCTAATAAGTTGTAAATACAACATTGATATATTATCACTTTATAGTTATTGTGGCAAACATGCTAGCAAGACACATCCAACTATTTACACATCCAACAGACACAGCAGCATTAGCATTTATTTGGAGTGTTCGGCTATGTAGCAGCTAAATTCTCCACTGTGTTCACCAGCTACTCACTATGTTGTTTTTCAGCTGTATCAGAGCTTTTTTTGCTAAAAATAGCTAGGTTTTGCAGCTGGAAACAAGGGTGATGAGAATCAATCAATCAATCAATCAATTTTTATTTATATAGCGCCATATCACAACAAAGTCATCTCAAGGCACTTTTCACATAGAGCAGGTCAAGACCGTACTCTTTAATTTACAGAGACCCAACAATTCCCCCATGATGATGATGAGACTGAAACAAAGCAGTAAAGTCTGGAGGTCATAAATCCAAAACAATGAGCTGAATGACACTAAAACACTCTGTAGACCTGAGAAGAACTGCAGAGTTAGTGATCATTTCTTTGATTTTGTCACTATGAGTGGCTCCTCTCACATTACCATTGATTCATTGTTAATATAAAAATATTCATTAGTGCATCTTTAATGTAAGTTGGTCATGATTTAGCTTATAAACCTGCCTTAATGTCTTCATATGTTAGTACATACAAATAATACCAACTTCTTTTTATGTGCATTTCCTTTGAGAGCAAGCTGTGCTTTGCCGCACAACCTATATATTTATAGCTTGCTAACAGCACCTCCCGCTAACCATCACCCCTCTCTCTCTCTCTCTCCCTCTCTCTCTCTCTCCCTCCCGCTGTGCAGGTATTGCCTCTATGACAGTGCCGGTGTACATCGCTGAGGCTTCTCCGCCCCACCTCAGGGGTCAGCTGGTGACAGTTAACACCCTCTTCATCACCGGTGGACAGTTCACAGCCAGCCTCATCGATGGCGCCTTCAGCTACCTGCAGCGTGATGGATGGAGGTCAGACGCACACCTTTACACACTTTAACAGAGTCTCTCTTTATGATTGTCATATACTCATATATTATATTAGCGTCTTTTCTTTGAGTTTTTATCATATCAAATGCCAGAAAAAGTCAGGCTTGCTCAATCCCTGGTTCCAAATGTCAACACATGCATGGGTCAACCCCTAACATTTGCAGAGAGCAGCTGTACTGTATGTATAGTACTATAGATACAGTACGCCTCTTTCTCTGTCCTTCTTTTCTTTTTTATCTGGTACTTTTCTGCTTCTGTTTGTGTCCTTCCCTGCTGTCACAGTAAATGTGGGTTTACAGCTTTCAGAGTGTTTGAATTTAAAGTCATTGTAGATAACAGTCGTCCTTTTTGCAAGGATTTGCTCCAACTGCAGTTCTGCCTGAGATGTTGGAGATTATTTAGAAAGTCCCAGATTGGTGTGATTCATACATGATAATAGCTTTTTGAAGAGTTTAAAATATGAGTGTTGTCTGATTGACGTCTTTGCCGACGCAGCAGAAGAACAGCCTTATATGGTTGGGTTTTCTCTGCAGTAAAAATATAATCTTAACTGCTTCTTTTTAATTTTTAAATTCAAAACTCTAACAGTTATCATTATTACAGCCTTTTCCCCCCTTGTTCACCTTCTTTGTACCCTCTTATTCTCAACCTTCCAACCGCATCATTTTTTGGATTTCCATAGAGACTCTTTTACAGAATGTGTTGAACCCTGATTGTGTGCATGAGTGAATACAGAGAGCTAGTAAGAGCAATCCTCCTCTCAACAGAGTCCAGTGTATCTGTGGTTTTGTTTGGGTACATTTATTCTGTCATGATATTGGAAATTGACAATATAATTTTGGTTTGCTATCAAACATGAAGAAGTTAAAAATTCATATAATCCATGAGTGTGTGGGCACTAATGATTTGACATTCACATTTTTTTCAATGTATTGAGCTATGTAAATGTATTTTTTTATTATATTATAGAGTTAAAGTTAAATGCTAAATGTAAATGCTACTGTTATCTTAAGTGGAAGAATCTAAATTAAGCCTTGGCATTTTCTCCAGTGTTTAATTTTAAT
Organism: Thunnus maccoyii; assembly: GCF_910596095.1. Taxonomy (NCBI): domain Eukaryota; kingdom Metazoa; phylum Chordata; class Actinopteri; order Scombriformes; family Scombridae; genus Thunnus; species Thunnus maccoyii. The sequence goes on from NC_056555.1 coordinate 8,419,079, forward strand.
GAACTAAACCACCTGACACTTGCAAGCAAATCACTCAACATAAATTGACGGCTTTGTGTGTCATATTTTAGCAAAGAAAGGTAAAAGAAATGCAGATACGTAGCTTCCAAAAGTTGTCATTATCCAAAGAATATATATCTGAACACTTGGTTATTTGGTTTCTGAGATAATTATTAGATCTCTCCCTCCCTGCCTCTCCAGGTACATGTTGGGTCTGTCGGTGATTCCCGCCGTGCTCCAGTTCGTGGGTTTCCTGTTCCTACCGGAGAGCCCTCGCTGGTTAATCCAGCGCGGGCTGACCCAGAAGGCCCGGCGCGTGCTCAGTCAGATCCGAGGCAACCAGAACATTGACGAGGAGTACGACAGCATCAAGAACAGCATCGAGGAGGAGGAGAAGGACAGTGGAGGTGGTAAGGGGTGGAGTGGGCAGCTGATCATTTCTACTATTTGTTTTACTCCATCGGTCATTAGTTCACTATGCAGGGTATCTGCACATGTCTGAGTAAGGCCTATTAGCCTTCTGTCATGGCAAAGTGCATGCAATCATTTATGCTGCTCCTGCCTGTACCTGGAACTGAAAGTACATTACAGTTCAAGGTAAGTACATATTATTAATCAACTTGATAAAACTGTCAAATTAAAGGTACCCTGTTGAGTTTTTGACCACTAGTAGTGCTATGGAGCAATGTTTTTATGACCGGGTCCCTGTTTCGTTCTGATTGACAGTTATGGTAACATGCAATTAGCCAGGTGGGAAATAGGAAGACTGCCAATCCCAACAGTGTGGGATTTAAAATATGTTTTAAAAATGTGAAATATTTTGTAAAGTAGGAAACATGTTCAACACATTTGCTTGACCTCAAGGATACACACTGGACTAGATACACACTGCAGAACATTTATCAAATTTTGGTTTATTGTCAATTTTCACAGCTAAACAGTGTCAAAAAGCTGTTGAGTATTTTCAGCACAATGCTCAATTCATGTAGCCTCAGCTTAATGAAGCCTCTGAAGTACAATCTTTTCAAGGCATTTCATTGGTACAGAGGTAAGTGCTACAGGTTGGAGCTCATTTATCTTCTTTGCGGGACCAGAACAACAAAAAACCTCCTCCACATCGTAATCATACATGACTGTGGGAGTCGAGGGATAATTAGACTTTTTTTGTTTTTGCTCATATTATTAACACCTCACAGTTGACACAGTCTCGACCCTGAGCCTTGAAGGCAGCAGCCTCCTTTTCAGTCACTTTGATGTCGGCCTTGGTGAGGCTGATTAGACACTTCATGCTCCCCTCCTGCTGTGTGAAGCCTTTCCTATTGAAGCAACAATGAGTTATTCAGTTCTCTGCAGCATTCCCTTGACTCTTAGGGCGACAACAATGACCTGCCAATCAAACAGTGCCAGCAGTGCCATGGCATCTTTTCTCTGGAGTTTCTCTTCAGTTTCTGTAGGTGGAACTCCGTTGTTGGACTGTTCATCTGCAGTTGCTATCGCTGTTCAAGGTGACTTTGTAATTCCTCTGTTTATTAAAAAAAAACCCTGAAAATGTCACCAATTACTACTTTAAGTTGAAATATTTTCAATTTTGACACCCAGCACGTTACATTCTGACCAACATTGCATAATTTTTGCTTTAAACAAGGTGAATCAGGGCGGTAAATAGAGTGGCACCTAAACAGAAAGTGGTTAATGTGACAGAGTAGATAGAAAAATATTTTCTTCTTCGTGGTCAGTTATTGTTTGAGCTGACCTTCGTCTGACCACATGGAGGCTGATATGAGGCTTTGCCAGTGTGAGCAGACAGTATTGAACGAGGCTGTCAGAATGATGGCAGATTGAGGTTTATTAGCTAATATCGCTGTTTCATAACACTGCTTGAGACAATCATAAAAATTGAGACAGTGTGTGTGTGTGTTACATTGTGGTCTGATCCTGAAAACCTCTAATCTGTTTTCTTGTCCAAACCAGTCCAACAAAGCACTCTCTTAAAGAAAGAAACACGCACACACGTACACACACTAGCATGTGCTCAGATTTTATCATACTATTTCTCTGCCATCTGTTTATGCTCGTGTGTGTGAGAGAGAGCAAAAGTGAAGTACAATTAGATCCACAAAAGAGAGACATTATGCACACACACACTCACACACACACACACACAGCATATGGTGTCATAATTACTGCAGTGATGTGAATCCCTAAAACTGTCTTTCTTTCATGCCCTGCGACCTCCCTGCTATTTTCTGGAACTTTTCTTTTTATTTCATTTATTTGTTTTCAGGATCAATGCACATTGATGATTGCCATTGTTTGCCAAAAGGCCCATTTTCAGCTGTTGTCACTTGGCCAGATGTTAAATAATCCATGAAAATAACAATGAGGAAGTACAATGATGATTGATTTTAGGTTTATTGTCCAGGACATGAAGAGCTTGTTGATATGCAGATTGAATCGGTTTTATTATTGTATCAGTGGTGAGAGACTAAATGGTTATGGTTATTATCATTAACTGCTTATTATAAAAGTATGTGATCATAGCACGAAAATAGATCAGCTAACGTTAAAATTGTATTGGTTGAATTTGTTTTTGTCCACAACAGGCTCAAAATAGTTATTTGAAGCAGAGTCGAGTCTAAGGTAAAACCAAGGTCTTTGCTTGTAGCGTCTAACCTAATACATAAACATAGTGTTGCTGAGGGGCATCATTTGCCATCAGAGCACATGAACACTTTAAAAACTACAGTTCCCACTACTAACTCCACAGATATGGAGCATGCTTCCCTGATTCAGTTTATGGACAACCAATGTCTGCAATGAGCAAAGCCTGGAGAGTAATGGAGGGAAAGAGAGAGGAGATAAAAGAGTGGACTAACACATAGGAAAGGACAAGTGGGCAAATTACCAAAACACAGTCGAAGAAGAAGAGGCTGAGGAGGGGAGAGGAGAGGAGAGTGTATTGGATTCATTCTGCAACTAATCAACCTTGACAACTGAGAACACTGTGTCTCTGGAAGGAGTGGCATCTATAGATCCCCTGGGTCTGTGTGGCCTGCAATGAAGAGGACCCTTTATCACACACACACACACACACTGATGTATAAAAACACACACTCATACAGGCAGTGGAGTGGGACTCAGTGTGTGTCCAGCTGTTTCATTTTCATTTCAGTGTCTCTCCTCCCCATCACTGTAGCTCATCCCCACAGTCATCATCAGTTACTGTGTTTGATGAGGAGAGATGCGGCAGGTAAGCTCCTCTCACTGCCTGCTTGTTATCCTGTAGCTGCTGGTTAACACTAAACTGCAACCTCCGGTGCTGAAAATTAAGTTCCTCGAATGGCCACTTGAGGCTGCCTCCAAAAGCGAGTCAATCTCCATAGACCCACATGTTAAAATGCCCAATTTTACAGCAGAAATAAACATGTTTAAAGCCTGGTACAAACAATGTTTTTTGTCTCTATAGCTAATTAGCTATAGCTAATTTCCCCGTTCATGACAACTGTATGGGGGATGAATTTTCATTTAACTCACCCGTTTAAAATTTATTAAGTCTTAAATTTATGTATAATTAAGTGCATGGCAGCTTTGAGTGACAGGTGGGTGCAGGCAAGTCACTACCATGGCGACAACATTGGTTAGGTAACGTAACCATGTTGTAACCCCAGATTCACAGAGTACAGGCGTAGCCATAGCTGTCACTATTTCAGTGTGTTTTCAGTTCATGAAAGTTAATAGTAACATTTTGGTTGCCTAAAAAAGTCTTACTCAGCATTTGGTCGTACTAAAAGACCCTCTAAGGAGTCGGCTGTTCAGTGTTCTGATAAGCAAATTTTGTTTTAATAGTTTTAAGCCTGTTTTTCGCTAGCTAAAATTATCATTGCATTATCACAGTTAACCATAGACTGTAAATGCACCGTGTAAACCAAGCTAGTGTTAGGGTCAGCTTCACCCTCTCGTTCAAATATTGTTACTTCTGGCTCCAAAAATCCAAGATGGCGACAGTCAAAATGCAAACTCAAGGCTTCAGAATGGGAGTTCACAAACCAGTGGGTGATGTCATGGTGGCTACATCTATTATTTTTTACAGTCTGTGATTAACACTTGACTTTAGTGTTCGTAATAGACACAAGACTTTTTACTGTTTTTTGTGGCTTTTTGGAGTGGAGCTGTTTGGCTTGAGTTTGTGTCAAATTTAGGCTTCTCTGTATTTCTCTCTCAGCACGGCAGATGAACCATGGTTTAGGTCTTTCTGCTGATATTCTACTGAGTAGTGCACCTATCATTTGGTTTTGGTTAGCATGATGAACGAGGCTGGAAGATTGAGTTGGCAGACTGCCCGTGGCACATTAATTGAAAACGTTGTTCCATAATGACAGTTACTTTCCACTGAACTCACTCAGAAGCCACTTTCCATTTAAAATCCGTTTTAGACCAAAACTTTACACTCAGTGACTCATTTTCAATGTTCCTGTCTTAATTCGTGAGCACTCTGCAGCCTAATTGGTCATAAGTTGACGCTGCATGATTCCCTAGAATAACATCAAATGGATTTCTAGTAGTGATCTGGTTATGAAGAAGAAAAAGTTTTTTTGGATGATATATTGTGTAAGGCCTCTGGAAAGCTAGCATCAACAATATATAGACAATAATTTATTATTGCCTTCTAGTTATCATGCTGCTTCTTTTAAAACTTGCCACTTAGTCAACTCTGCAGGCTTAAGAGAATCTGCAGTGATGAACAAGTTTTCATTCAACAGTCAGCTCATATGTTGGATAGATTTAGAGAGTGTCAGTATCCTGAGCATTGGTTAATGGAAACATACAATAAAGCCATAGACATACAGAGAGAGGCTCTTTTCAGGAAAACACTGAGAGATAAATCTCATTAAGTCAATTGTCTTATTACATACAACCCCTTTGCATCTGTTTTAAGTCTACTGCCTCTAAGCATTGATATATTCTCCAAACAGTATTTACAAATCCTCCAAGGTTTACATATAGAAAGGTCCAAAATTTGAAGGATAGGATATAAATGAGGAATTGATTCTCACACCTTTTAAAAAAAATAAAACTCTGATATTTTGAACTGTGTATGACGGCTTGTAGTTTGATGGTTGCAGTTCAGATGTTGGAGTTCCTGATTTGATTCAGTCATTTGTGTAAGTGTATGATTATGTATATATGTATTTTTTGCATGAATTTTGTTTGCTCTTCTATGCTAGCTAGCAGCTATAGATGTTTCATATTTGTTCTTCAGGTTTTCACTGGTTTGGTTTGGTCTTTGTTTCGAGTATCTCTAGTTGACTTGTGTCAGCTCTAATCAATGCCATCTGTACCACCTGCACTGGTTTCATTGTGTAGGTAGCCTGAGGTGTAATACGATTTGTTCACACTGAAGAAGGTGTCTATGCCGAAACATCTGTCTTTGTGCTCATCCTTGTAATTTAATAAAAAGAGAGATTTCTGAGACATCTTTCAGAGTGCGAAAGATTTTCTGATTTCTTGTGGAGCGCACCTGACAAGTACATGGAGCGCAGTGGTTTTTGAAAATAAATACATAGATGCAACCAGAGCATCTTGTACCACTCATGGGGCACATCAGTGAAGCTGCTGACAGTGTCACCACATAGTAACAGAATACATGACTTTCAGCCAGATTTAGCTCGTTTTAGACCTGCAGGGAGACAGCTATGTCCATTAGTACAGTTCTTCTCAGACATTCATACATTTTCAAACATCTCAGCGAAACTCTCAAAATTAATATAAGGAGGTTTTTGAAACTTCTAACTTTGCAATGAATCAGGCAAAAAGTGCAGACACTACATGACACAACATTATTTGACCTTTTATAATTTACTTCCACCTCTCTGCAGAAGTGCAGAATGTTGTTCGTGTCTCTCCCCATTCTCTTTTCCAAAATCAGACAAATGCTTTGCTTTTGACGTGATGAAACCACTCTTCCTTCTCACTATCAAATTTAGCACTATTAGGTTAAAAAAACTGTTCTGTGTTCATTGTTGGCTTTTGTGAGGTCTCGAGATCCCTCACGACTAAATCCAAAGGGAAGAATCTTGTCATGTGTGACCACCATCTGTGCCACATCATTTCATGCCTGTACTGCGGGTACATTTGTAATTTACATGCTCCTTTTAGGGCCAACATACGACCTGGAGGCCAGCTGTCTCCTAGCAACCAGACAGACAGATAAGCAGATGGAGAGGACAGAGAGATTGTTAGACAGACAGATGGAGAGAGAATTAACAAGAAAAAAAACACTCTCCCTGGTTCAAAACTATTTATTTGGTTTCAGAGACTCGTGATTGGCCCAGTTATGGTCACCTGATTGATCTGGGAGCAGGAAGTTATTGTAGATAGGGCAGTTAAAGTCAGAGCAGCTGAGGTTTGAGGTTGTACAGTAAAAACTTATGTCCTTCATAATCATAGTGAGTGCATATGTTAAAGTCTGTGTAAAAGAAAATCTGAGATTTCTTATGAAACACATTATACATGTTAGAAAATAAATACTATAATAATAAAAGACTGTGAACTATGTGGTAATGAATTGTGGAGTTAGACTATTAAACTGTTCTTCACCATTTCTGTGTTCAGGATTTGTTGGGCATGCCTAAAACGACCGCACCATGATGTAGAGGGGTGACTAGCACAAACCCCCCAACCCCAACCCCCAACACTATATAAAAACTAGAGTACTTTCATTGCAAGCTTAGCATTAGCATCCTGGTGTATGCTGCTGTCACAACAGTAGATGGAAACTCTCTGGGCAGATAGAAAGGTCTACACTTAACAATGAGATATTCTAGGTTAGCAGAGCAGTGCCACTCAATAATGGCATTGTCAGTGCACCAAGCTTTGTTACCATAAATGCACAGTCCCCAACACCCCGCTGATCTTACTGGAGTCACTAGCTGTTGTATCTGCTCCTCTCTTCCCCCATTTGTTCATGCTCTCTACTGGCTGGTGGAGCTGGGTTGATAAACGCTATTGTCATGGTATAAGCTGTTACTGGTGAATGGGGCCATTTTCAGTCAACGGTAGCGCTCACAGAGTTATTTCAAACCCAGCTGAAGCATCCATTGATGGGCAGAGTCGGTGTTAAGCTCCGGTCCACCAAGAGGGTATATCCATGTTCCACTGCTCGTGCGCACCCTCTCTGCCTCTCGGTCCAGTCTCACCCTCGCTGCCTTGGGAATTCGACATGAGCGTTGTTGAGTTCAGACCCAACCCAGCGTGTTTTTCCATGATTTTGAAACCTTATTTTATAAACTTGGCAATTTTTTTAATCAGTCAAATTTGGCTGACACATTTGTGTCTGTCTGTGGTGTGAAAAACTCATAACATATTTATTATTGCTTTACACAGACTTTAATGTTGGTTGTAACTGATATCTAAATTGGTGATTGTGCAAGGAATTGTGGGACAACGAAGTCTTCAATTTGTGTCCTTCAAGAATTTGGTCCTATGAAAGAATATATGTCTCAGCTTGATAAACAGGAAACTACAAGTTTCATGTGAGTGGTAGATTTTTTTATGTGCTGTGTTATGCCAATTGTGTTGAACATGACTCCAATAAACAGTTAAGTTTGTAAGGTAATCTGCAAGCCATGATGTTAACTTAAAGAATCGAAAGCGTTTCATCAATTTGTCTTTGCTGCCCTTTCGAGTACTCATTAAGTCTGCTGTTACACTGCAGCCAAGGATTTTCACAGGAGAAACATGGTTCAGTCCTCAAACCCCATAATTAACCTTTTCCTCTGAAAGATCTGGTCCTTTGGTCTGAAATACTCCACTGTGATTGGCCCCTGGCCCGTCTAACTTGTGGTCAGTGTCTCTACTCGTGACTCAAGCAGAGGTGTAGATATTTACCTGTAGCTTTATAGTGTGTGTGTGTGTGTGTGTGTGTGTGTGTGTGTGTGTGTGTGTGTGTGTACTCACCTGGAAAAACAAAGGCACACCGTGCCCGCTGACATGTCGGTTACCATAGAAACAGCACTTTTCACTTCCCTTTTTTCCTCTCACCTCAGACATAACAGTGATTAAAATATATATCTCTCTCCCATCCTCCCTCTTTTCCTCTCACACACGCACACACACACACACACACACACACACACACACACACACACACACACACACACACACACGCACACACACACACACACTAAACACATTGTGCGAGTGCAAAAGGCTAAGTGGTCAAGAAGCTGATAATGACAGAAAGATTATTACAGAAATGACAGCAGCACACAAAACAATCACACATTATGCTACATATCACATAGAAGTCATCACCTCCTGTCAAAGTCTAGTCAGAATCCTATTAAAGCACTATTTTATATGCAATACAATTTTCACAAGTGTGTGTGCTGACATTTGCTCTGTAGAAACAGAAATCTACTCAACAGGAGTGTAATCTTCAAATACAAATTCTTCTAATCCTCTATTGTAGTTTAATAAAAGCAAAGTTTTTTTTCCTCTAATCTTCAGGAAACGGTTTAACAGTAACAATTATTGAAGCCAAGACAGCTCAAAATATAACTCGAAAGTTATGGCAGCCTTTGCAGTTAAGGTATAACAAAAGTATTCAAATTCTTTGAGTTCAATTTAGTCACAAAAACTATTTGAATGTTTCTTGTCAATTTAAATGTAGGTTTCATTTTAGATCCTTGTCGTGATCGAAGCTGGTTATTTCCAATAAAGTATATTGTATCTGTGATTGATTTGTTGTATTTTTGGTGCTTAAACACTAAGTTTGTGTGGAAGTAAGGAGCGCCTACTTCAGCTTTGAAACAAGCTAAAAGATGTGATGATGATGCGTTGTCAGTCCCGAGTCAATGAGCTCTGATTACTGTCTTTTCAGCTTGAGAAGCAGAGAGGAGAGGGGGAGTACAGGGGAGAGAGGAGGGCAGGATGGGGGAGGAAAAGAGAGGAGGGGAGGAGAGGTCAAAGACAAAGAGAAAGTGGAGTGGAAAATGGAGGTGTTGGGGCAGCAATTATGATGGAGAAGCAATATTGTGGCAATATTGCAGGCTGATTCTGTCAGCCATTCTTCAAGAGAAACTTCATAGTGTACTTTATTGAACACATTGATTTCTTTGGAAAGCTTGTTCATAACAATTCTTGTTCCAAGCAACACTGATCAGACTTAGAAAAACAAAGGTTGTGTATTGACACTGAGTGATGACAGCAGCATCAAGCAGTATAGATCACTTCATCTACAGCTGTAAAACAGAGCTAGGGGAGTTTTTTTTAAGTAATAGAGGTTAAAGACAAGCAAATAAAAGTAAAAGGAAATCTAGATTTTATTTATTAACATAGTTTACTGTATAAATACATCTAATAAAATTTCTATTGTCTTCTCTTTATCTTAACTTAATGAATGACAGTAAACTGGTGTCAGTCAATATTCTACTCATACATGCTCCATTTAATTTTTTAGGAAGTGCAACATCAGGCTGATCATAGGTTGTTTTTTTATAGCAGACTTTAATAAGTCATAATCATTAAACGAGTCAAAGCACAGGTGTATCTAGTAACAATGGCTCTGTTACATTAAGTGGTCTAAGCCACTCCAGTAAGATATCATACACAATACCAACACAGTGGAACAAAGTGGCAACTACCGCAATTTGAAGCTGAAGCCAATGTGGAAGTACAATCAAGTAAAAGTGTCAAAGTCAATCATTTTTTTCTACTACTCATTATGGTCTCAATCGCTAAATTCGGGCAATATTAAGTGTGTTGGTGGTCATTGTGGAAAAGATGACCATAAGCTGCAACTCTGGGCTTCAAACCGGCTCCAATGCAAAGCAATGGGTGACGTCACACCTTTATATACAGGTCTATGTACAGAACAGGCCCACCTAAATAGAAGGCAGCCATTGCTGATGTTATTGGGTACAGCAGTGCTTTTCCTGCGATCACATGGTAAAACGTCTGCTGTGAAAATGGTGTAATGAATGAGCTAGGACAGCTAGCATGAGCTAAACATAATGATTGCAAGCTCAACAGCATTGAGGATTGAGAAAGTAGAGCTTTTATTCAGCTACCTTTCAAGTCAAGTGTTTCATATTTAAAATGGCAGTAATAGCTTTTTGTCCATTTTTGGGGCAGTGGAACAAGCTGTGAACACAACATTGACATATTATCACCTTTCTAAGTTGTTGTGGCACACATGTTTTTTTGCTGCATGTTTGTGGCTGGAAACAAGGTTGATGAGAGCGGTGAGAGTGAAACCAACAATAAAGTTGCGGGCTGTAAAACCAAAACCGTGAGCTGAAAGGTAGTAAAATGCTTTGTGGAGCTCAGGGGAACTGCAGAGTTGAGTGATAATTCTCTGTGGGTCACTACAACCTACCCCTTTTATATTAGTCCCTTGATTCGATATAAAAATGTATTAATGCTGCTTGATAGATAGATTTTTGGTGGAGAATGGCTTCAAACAAAGTTTGCTTTCAGTCTGCTTATCCAGTCTTAACAGATCAGTTCTTATTTGAATAGCAGTGATGAAAGAAATCACTCAATGTCAAGGACTGTTGATTCCAATTTAAAACACTATCATCACTGCATTACATAGGACAGCTTAGTAGGCAAACGGGCACAGCCAGTGACCAAGATGAATGGGTATATTGTGTAAGAATAAATATGGCTTTGCTTGAAAGCTATAAACGCAGAGAATGTTCAGACTGATGTAAAGTAGTGTTGCCATTACATATAAAATCACAGAATCAGTTTAAAGATAATGGTTTTTCCCTGTATTTCTTTATGGTTCAAAGCAATCTCCCCTTTAACCTGCTGTTCTGACTGACGCATGCTTGTTTTTAACCATCTGTTTCCAGGTAATTGAACAGTACAATGTGTTAGCTATCAACAAAAGTGGGCTGCATTTCTGTTCCCGAAGCACATTTCTAAATTATTAATTTAATGGCATTATAATCGTTTCTAATTCATATGAACACACAGTCACAAACACATTACACATACACCTGATACAGTAGATGTCTGAGGGGGTTTTAGCGTCTCCCTCCACTGCAGATCATTAATAATTCAGAGTATTTGAACATTTTATGAAACTCCACTGTTGCTCTGTGTCTGTTTAAATCCATGAGGATATCATAACAAGACCAAGGCCTCATATGGAGGAAAAAGTGTTTGGAGTCACCTAACGACAAGCTCAGTATCCATATAAGACGCATCCATATAAAGTCAAGTTTATAGATTTAATTTTTGTTCAAAATTAATCACATGACCTACATGGAATAAAATGTTTGAGGTGCCTTATTTAATAAATTCAACTGGTTTCAAAGTGGGGTTAGTAGCAGTCGGCTCACATCCAAGCATCACTATTTACTGACGTAAGCTGGGTTCACTGCTCCTCACTCAAATAAGACTTAATTGAATCTAGACATGCTAGAGGCATTGTCTTCTCTGCTAATCTACTTTTCAATAAATATGCTTTCTGCTCTAGTGCTTTTCATTCCCACTTCTTGTTCCACCTCTCATACTTGAGCATTAACAAACCCAAATGGGCTTCCTGAGAAATATGTTCACAAGGGTAATATGAACAAATATTTTGATATAAGACTATTGAAAATGACACTTTTGAACAATGAGGGGATAGCGGGGGTGCAGGGTGGAGTGCAGGGATGTGAAACATCCCAACTGGGAAATTATCATGGAGGCTGTATTAGCAGAGGATGCAAAGCAAGGCAAGCTGCTCCTGATGAAAGCAGAAAGGGGAGATTAGGGAATTATCTTTCTCTTTACTTAAGTAATTGGTTTCTATCTAGTCCTACTTAGTTCTTGTAAGTCCAAAAGCAAAAGTAGAAAATGCTTTCAACTCGAGATTCATTTTATCTAATGTTCTGTTGCTGTTACAAATCATTAACTGTGCTATTCATCTGATGCAGAATTTCATTGATTTTCTGGATATTAGCAGGCACTTGTACGTCTTCACAGTGTTTATTATCTTTGTTGAAAAAATCAATACATTCAGTAAACACTGAGGAGCATGGGGATTGCTTTTTTATTTTCAGCAGAAAAAAGTAGGTACGCTGACAAGTTTTGAGACATACAAATCAGCTAACAAGTCGATAATCAGAGATAAGATGATGCATAGAGAAAGGTTTCCTCTGGTAATTGCGTTTTTAATAAAGATGTGTTTGTAATGGGGAATGTAATCCACTGTAACAAAGAAACAAAAGTATAAGTTTGGAGTATTTGCATTACAACAAAGAAGAGACCACATTGTCAAGAGGAACTTGAAGGCTTAAAGGAATAATTGGACATTTTGGGAAATACACTTACACACTTTCTTGCCAAGAGTTTAACGAGAAACATACTGCAAGTGTCTGTTCAATGTGAAGCTGTGTGTCTAAAGTTAAAGCAGTGAGTTATCGGAGTTTTGTTATTATCAACCAGCGGAGGCTCCAGGAAGTCAGTTCTTGGCTTTCTGCCATGAAATTGTCATGAAGTAACCCCCCCTGAAACCACAACTTGATATACTGTATTACTGTATTTAAGATGTATTTTATCTTTGTTCTTTGTATGGATTAAACAAACTAGATATAACATGTTAATCAGTGAGCATTATACTGTGTCACTGTGTGTAGAATGAGCAGTACGTTAAGACAAGCAGCATCAGCAGCAGCAGCAGCGAGTGCTCTGGTTGTGTGTCTACACTGGAGGCGTTCAGGCACAGTGTTGAGCACAGATCACCCAAATTTTGGAAGCACTCAGAGCCCAATACACAATCACTAGTCAGACATAAAACTGAGAATAATAGACTTGAAGCCGAAAAATACGCTTCGGGTTGTGTTTATGTTCCTATATCGCAAGGCCATTATATGGCCTGTGTATACAGCTGGTTTGATTAAAACAGGAGCATATCTGTTCCATCAGACGCACATGAGACAGCAACACGAATGAAAACATGAATGAAACGCTTTCAGTGCAGACATGGTGTTAGAGGTGCTGGAATTTTTATACTGTTGGGCAGGCTAGCTGTTTCCTGTCCTTCCTTTTCCTTATGCTAAGCTAAGCTAATTGTCTCCTGACTCGTTTCATATTTGATATCAGATAAAGCATGATTGTAGTATCAATCTTCTCATCTAACTCTCGGCAAGAAAGCGAATAGCGTATTTCCAAACAATGTAAACTATTCCTTTTATATTATATATGTAGCATCATTTTGTGCTATACAGTCTGTACTAGAATAATCAGTGGAACCAAAACAAAGATAAACTTGTTGAAATTGAAAATACTTGCAACTATAAGATAAACAAGATATAATGGAAAAACATTTGGAGTTAAGAGTTTTAACAATGAATGTCCAAATTACCAGCAACATTTTAATGCCATCAGTATAATCCTAAAGATAACCAATAACCTGAAAATAAACAAATTGATTTAGGATTTGAAATGCTACCATAAACACTCTTTTTTTGTTCCTCTCACAATGAATTCCATAATTTTTCATATGTACAACCGAGTGAGATACCATGAAAACCTTCTAAGAATGACTCTCTGAAAGTGTGTGCCCATTTGTACGTTTATTTGTGTTGCCCTTTTCTGTGAAAGCAGGTTTTATGCCCCTGCTTTCAAATGCCATTTTTAGATGTGGTTAGACACTGTGCAACCTAATTTGTTTTAAGAATACTGAGAGATTGTGTGAAAACATGATTTTAAAGGTAGGTAAAACAGTAATAGGGAATATTTTGTGTTGTATTGTGATGTATTTTCAATGCATTGCAATTTTTCAACCTTGAATTATTGTCAGTAATCTTGTCAGCTCAAAATGGAGCACCAACAAAAGGAGATTTTTTAATGGCACCACTTTTCAGTTGTTTGAATCGCAAAGCACAACGTGACTGAAATGAAAGCTACTTTAACACCCAACAGTAATCCTCTGAAGATGATATTCCAAGGTCCCGGTTTCAACATGCAACGACAGCATTGAACCTATGACGCATCCAGAGATACCTTATTCAATTGAAGTGTGCTTGTTGAATTTGTATGTTTTGTGCACAGAGACCCCAGTGAGCTCTGAGTGAAATTAACAAGCACAGTAATGGTTATGACTCAAATGCTCCATTCATTAATGTAGTTTTATTGGCAAAATTATTATACGAATAGGCTTCAATGGGAAACAGAGAAATGAAAAATTCATATGATATAGGTGACGATGCCTATGTGTCCTGTTTCTCCCAAGCCTCTCTGACTCTCTTATGTCTGTATATGTGCCTCTGTGTGTGTGTGTGTGTGTGTGTGTGTGTGTGTGTGTTTGCCCCGCAGGAAGACCCCTCTCATTTGCATTGAGGCAGGTGTGCAGCTGGGAAGTCATGAATCTCAATAACTCATTAGATTGATTACCAGCAGACTTCCAAATGGCTCCAGAAATTGTATTACTGGCCAAAACGCAAATATGGGAATAGATAGATGGATGACTGTGTGTGTCTCTGTGTGTGTGTGTTTGTGTGTGGTCATGTGCATGTCTCAGGCTTGTGAATGCAGCTGTGAAAGCTTTAACTACCCATGAGGGCATATTCATAGCAAACAGGTTTGTAGAGTATTCGCTCATTTGGACTGGCTCATTTCACCTAGTGAGAACAATACCTGTGGCATCCATAATCAAACCAAGGCATCAGAAAATATTTATCTAGTTTTTTATGTGAGCTGAATGTTGAAGTCTACTACCAAGCGTTTTCTTTTACTTCATGCATAAATGCATCATGGGAAAACACCATACGGATTGATGCAGCTATTCAGCTGGTACCATGACAGTTACAGGAGCTGAGGTTGGATTTATTTTTATTACAGTAATTCGAAAATCTCTCAGAGGTCATGTTACCTGATACCAAACTGCAGATATGGGAAGATGATTTTTTGCTATGGCCTAACCTTCATCTAATTTACTTTGTACTTCACTTTATAGCAGTAGCTTAATGTTTCTATCATGACAAATTTCAAGAGAGTTTCCCAAAAGCATCTCAAGGCTAAGATGCCTAAAATCTATCTTACAGACCTTCTTAGGTTTAAGAGGTTTTTTTCCCAAAAGCATTGTAACTGAAGACGCTCTTAGAAATTAGATTATTGAGTGATTCCTACCCACTCATAGGAGGCTGAGAGCATTTTAAGAAGCTCTGCAACTTGCAGTACACTACATGTTTTGTTTAAGTTTTCATTGTTTTTGTATATTTTTATGTCTATACTTTTTTCAAGAGCACTGATATTCTTTGTTAAGTGACATTTTATGGGAAACGAGGGATGATGTTTAAATTAGAAAGTAAATCTAAACAAACACACGCAAAAATGAATTCAACAATAGATTTGCAAATTGATCTGCCAGTTTGTGTCGTCTTCCTCTCCTTCGTCTTGGATAATATATTCATCACTTCTGGCTGAGATGTCACTTCCCCCGGTGGTATATTTTCAGGTTGTATTTTCATGTATCCTGTCGTTTCTTTCTTTTTATGGCGTGTGTGTGTTTTCCTCACGATTACATACAGCAATTCTCACACAGCAATGATGACAGAATGATGCATAGTCATGACACTTATTATTTTAGATTTAATATCAGATTCAGAGTCATGTCTGCCTTGAGCAGCAGTGTAATCAATCAAAGTTATGTTTCTTAAACTGGCTTCCATCCACTAACATGAATTATAAAGACTGTTTACTGCACATTAAGTTTTGTTTTCATACTGGTGTAGCTTACATTTACTTATTATTTATTATTTGTGATTAGTGTATTTTCATAATATAGCACAGCTTACATACAAGTAATATGCCAAATTAGTTTAAAATGTATTCTGCATCATCTCCATCACCACAAACAGCCGACGTTAAGAAGCTCTTAACGGCGTGAACACGCACTTGCTCTTAAGTACTGCTTTGGGTAATATTACTGTATTTGTATTCTTAACAAATGATCATTAAACTAGCTGATTTCGGCTTTGTTGGTCTGGAGGCTGATTTGTAAACATCACTTTCCTCCCAACTGGATGATGTATAATATATATATTGCATCGAATATATAATTTTGAATAATACGCTTGGTCAAATATTTGCTACAATACAGATGTAAGGGTTTACAGGTTTGATTGAACGGATCAGTCGGGCATCGATTTGCTACCTTTACATTCTTTCAGAGACTTTGTTTTGAGCAAGGCTGTCTCGGCACATCAAGAACCGCTGTCTCGTCTCTGTGTGCTACAATTGTTCAGTACAAGTGTTACTAAAACCCACTCAGTTTGTCTCAAGGCTGCTCAGACAAGAGGTTGAGAGTGACTCAAGCAAAGAGGACACTGTTGAAAAAGATTTTTGACAAGATCAAATGTAAGAACTTCTTTTCCACTAAACTCCCTTTTTGTCTCCTGGTGAACATTTTGAAACATGGTGCTGCTAAAACTGTGATAGCAGCTGTGTCATAGCAGATGCCAAGTTAGAAGTTCCCTACCTTGTGCTATTATTGCAATAACACATCGTAAATAATCACAATAATAATAAAAAGTTCCTATTTAAATCATTTTAGCTTAAACATTAAGAAGTCATGGCAGTTAAAACAGCAGCGGGTTAAATATGGATGACAGCCAGTCAATTGCTGTTTCCAATGACAACAGATCCTTTTTTCCCCCTGTGGCTCTTCTCTCACCTCATTTTAACTCCTAGCACTATGGTAGCAGCTTGTTTTTCCTTCTTTCATTCCCTCTCCTTTCCTTTCTTTTCCTTTCCTCTCTTCTCATATGTTAAAATATACAACCAATTAAACTGATCAGGTTGAGATCACAAGTCACCAGCAGGCATGAAGGCCATCTTTGCACCTTGTGAAACACAGATTACACTTTGCATCCCTGCTGCTTTTCACCAATGAGTCTCTTAGAAACGCTGATGTCGCCAATCACTCTGCTTTTGTAAGTTGTGTTTGGTATTACTCGTCTTTTACACAGATTGGCGCACAGATTGGTCCCACTGTCTGCATTGAAAATATGTGCCATCTGCTTAGTGATTGACTCTTGACTGGAGTGGAAGACTGAGAAATCATATCCCTCTTGCCATTATTATCTTTCACCTATCATTTCAATTATATTCAATTCAGTTTCAGTCATTTGTATTCAGATTTATTTTACGTAGAACGGTTCAGATGATGCACAGCGCTCCACAGAACAGCCAGGAAATGAAATCACTATAAAGAACTATAAAGATGTAGAAATCTAGAAAGATAATGTACAATTTCAGACCTGAGGAACAAACTCGCTGCTGAAAGTACTACCTGCTGCAAATAATTAGGTCTGGTTGGCTTAACAAGGGGACTGTCACCTGCAGAGGGAGTAATTAATTAAGAAAGTAAAGATGTTGTATATAGCACTTTTGAAAAAGTTACAAATTGATTTACATTAAAAGGATTAAATATCAAACAGGAAAGATAATTACAACAAAATAGAATTTACAAAACAGAAAAATAAATACAATACAAGTGAGTTTTTAGAAGTTTTTTTTTTTAAATTTTAGTTGGACTGGATAATCTAAAGGCTAATTCATAGTTTCTGAATCCACGTGATATAAATTTTGCCATTTGCCCCTGTCTAATGTGGATGTCCGCGCCCCACATTTCTGACTATCCACACTACAACTGCACTTGTTTCCTGTATTGTACAGTTTCCTGTTCCTTGGTCTTGTTCTCATTAAGCGGTTGCATCCTCAATTTTCTTTTTTCGACTTTTTCTTGCTTTTCTGTCAAATACAACCAACAGATGAACTTTACCTCTTGCACTAATGAGATCACCACCTTGTTTTCTAGTGCACATGCGTGTAATGCATCCATGTACGCACACCCCTGATGGATCATGTCCACTGTCTGCATGCATGTTGCCAATTCATGTGGCATCCATGAATTGGCTTTAATAATAAGAAGTAAACTATTCCAAAGTTTAGGACCAAGTCTGCCCTCATCTAAAGTTGAGCTCTGGGAACATCCAGTAGACACCGATTAGCTGACCTGAAACTGAGTAACTATATAAACACAATTCAGAAATGTATTCAGGGGCTTCCCTGAGGAGGTCTTACTGTGAAGTGTCCAAACTACAGTTTTATTTGACTTGTCTCTTCTTTTTAATATAGCTTTGTTAGTGTTAAAAAAAAAAAAAAAGTGCAAATACATTTTTATAAATATGATGAGCTAGGTTTGGTGTCAATCCATGAAGTAGATGTTGAGCTATTTCACTGGATAATTGAAAACTTTGACCTGCTGGGGGTGCAGGTTAAAGGAAAAGTCAGTAGAATTCATCCTCTGGGGACCATGAATCTTTGTACAAAATTTCATGTTAATCCATCCAACTGTTGTTGAGATATTTCCAACTGGACCAAAGTGGTGGACAGGCCTACCAACAGACAGACATTGCCGTTCTGAGACATCCATGAGTTTATCTGGTTGAATAGAAAAACTAAAGATCCCCAAATATCTAACTGTCCCCTTAAATCCTACCACTTAAAACCTGGTGCAAGCTGCACCATTGTTAAGATACTGTGCAAGAAAATATAATGAATAGTAACAATTTTTAAGCCTCTCACAACATTTTTCAACAGTTGACAAACTCACACTGGAGAGTTTGTGCGAGTCACCGTGCTGCAGAATAAGCAGCGAGACAAAGCAATAGAGACAAATACAGAACAAAAGAGCCTCTTTCTCCGAGCTCTCCACTCCGCTGTTCCCCTGTAGGTTTTAAGCAGCTTATTAATAATTGAGCGAGGAGAGTTGTGCGATGGCAGATCTATCATGATTCCCCCTCTGTGCCTGCCAGAAGCCCTGCATGGATAGATGGATATTGAACCAACCTCTTTCACACCCCCTAACTACAGTAATTTTTGGGGCTCAGGCAATCCAGCTGTACTATTTCACTATTTTAAAAAATAAGTGATAATGAATTTCTGCCGGTGAAAAGTTGGCTCAGACTGTAGAAGAAAATCCATACATGCAAGATAAGACAGAATGGTGAAAAGATGCTGTGCATGTATCCAGTTATATTGTCGATCTCTACTACAGAATAATATTATATGAAATGGTTAGTGTGTGTTTTCCGTGTGTATTTGTTTCTGCCTGATTAGGCAGGAAATGACAAAAAATAGTTTTCTTTGAACTTTTTGCTGTGTTGCTTCTCATCTAATGACAGACAGTGTGTCTGCTGGGGAAGCTATGTAACCGCTGAATAATAGAAATCTCAGATGGAGTTTAAAAATGTATGCGCGCCTCTGTGTCGTGTCCTCCTCTCAACTTCAGGTAGCACCGTGTCTCTGCCAGCACAATCTGATTCTGGGTTACATAACCAGGCTTTGACTTTTCAACACTTTCAAAGCAAAATGGGAAAAGTTAGACTGTTTGTTCATTTCCATTTCTTTCCCTGTTTGTATCATCTACTTTCTTCAGCCTCCAGGCAACAGAAATGACAAAAGCAACACGGCAGACGGACAGGGAAACCTGAAAGACAGCCTCCTGCGCTTTATTGATTGATTCCTTTGATGTGATTAGTTTCAAACCGGAGAGACGGTGGTTACAAGCAAGTGGAAACACTATTATCTTCAGTTGTGAGAGCAGCACCCCTTGATTCAAAGTTGTCTTTTGCTGCCTTTGTTTAGTACAACAAGAGTTAAGTGATGTTTTCGGGCTGCGTGAACACATTTCCAAACCTGCAACATCTTTTCATTGTTTTTATTGCTGGTGAATTACACTTTTTCATTAACTGATTAATCTGTTTGGTTGCCGAAATGTTGATTATATACAGTATATCAATCCCGAGTTTCTATAATATAGCAGCTCCATAGCCGTGGTTGTGTATCTCTGTCAGTTACTGTGTGTGTGACTCCATTCATTTATCCATCCATCCGTCTGTCTTATGTGTAGCTCCTGGCAACCGCTGGCCCCTCGGTGCCCTTAGATAAACACAGCTGCTCCACTGCGTCTGCAGACAGGAGTCTTGGCTGCTGACAAGATATGACCAGCGCCACTTAAAATGCAGTTTCTCCATAACGTTACAAGTCCAGAGAGATTCCCAATTATGCAGGAAAATCAATCGAGAGCCTTGCTCTCCAGAAAACATGCTACAATATTCTTAGATTTTGAAGCCCTATTCTGTGTTTCCACAACAGCATCTGTACTGTAATTGCTATCACGTCTGTCATATATACCACCAGATATGAGATGGTTTTACACAAATAGCTTCTTCATAATAATATCAAACCAACAGGTCACACATGCCATAAGCTTCACATATGAATACCATGCCTCCACTTGATATCAAGGCGGTCTAGTACTTAAAGAGTACAGATATGAAGGCTTCCTCAAAACATTTGGTATAGCTAATAAAAAGGTAAAAAAAAAAAACTGGAGAACACACCCGGAAGACTCCTTAGGTCAGAAAATCACAGATCAAAAAGCTAAAGGACAGCAGTTTATGTTGCTATAATCTTACATAACGTCATTAAGCAGTATTTAAAATACACCAAAATCTTTACTGGCACAGAGTTTACAGTCTTTAAAAATAACCAGTAAGATGTTGTAATCATTCCGCTTCCCGTAATAATATTCAAAATAATCTAAACAGAGTTTTAAGAGTGACTTAACACCCCCTAAAACTCTTGTCTTTGCTGACCTCAAGTGGGCACCATGAGACACCGTGGCGTGCGAGCTACGAGCATGCGCAGAGGCGTTTATGGCTGTTTCATATATGTGTACTAACATAAGAGAGGTTTGAATGTTCTCAGCTAACTCTTGATAAGTAAGCAAATAAACACATTTTCCAAAATTCCAAAAACTATTACTTTAACATGAAGGTATTCTTGTATAAAAGCTTGGCCTTGTATAGCTTTAAGAGACATTAAGCTTGATTACATAGTGGCTATTTAGTTGTAACATTAACATTTTAGAAACAGCAGTTTCTTTGTAATTTAGTGAAAGAACAAAATTTGCTGCACAGCAGTTCCATAAACACCCACTGCAGTGATAGACCTCATTTCTATTCTCTATTAGTGCTGACCTTCTGTTCTGATCTTGTCTGTGTTGAGTGCGAGATGTCATGATCCTGCTCTGATGAGGAAGCAGAGAAGAGGTGAGAAAGGAAGTATGTGGAAGAAATAATTAGAGGGGAGATGGGGGTTGAGGTAGGAGGGCTGCAGATTGCCTGCTCGGGCGTCAGTCCTTGATTGCAGCCCGCTCGGTTACATAAGTGAACCCCACTTCCAGCCACTTACTTGCTGCGGACAGGGTGATTGAATGGATGGAAAGAGCTATTCCTGTCCACCTTAAAAGCGGCTGCATTCCTCTTTATAGACCGACTTCTATCGTTATAATTCCTCCTTTGCTTTCATCAACCGTCTCATTGGGCATCTTTGTTTCCTTGATTGGCCATTGTTCAACACTAGCTCCCCCCCAATACTGTTGACCGTTTATTGACCCATGGATTGAAATACATTTCACTTATGAAGGATTTACAAATCAATACGGGAATCAGTAATCCTTAATCCTGTGAGTGGATCCCTGCCAATGTTCTTGGAAAGAGAGCTGCCTTCTCACTCTTAGTTCCTCTCCTCTAGTTTTCCTCTGCTGTATATTTGATTAGGCTGACTGTGCCACGTCTTTGACACATGAATAAAAAGAAACATCTGACAGGACAAGCGGAGCTAAACGAGCGCTTTAATTGGCCGTGGTGGTTGTTATGCGGAGAAGTTGGGGTGTTTCCTGAAAGCAGGTAGCCGTGGAGAAGAGCTAATTGAAGATTCCTCCACTGAATATCAAAAAGGAGGAGAAGAAGAAGAGGGAGACGTAACTTGTTCTCATTAACCTTTGTGCTTCATACTAAAGAACAAAAATGTCTTTGTCAGAAAACTGCTATATAAATATTATATGTTAATATTATTTTCCAATTTACCAAAACTTTTAAAAAAAACATCACATCACATCAAAAATGATCCTAAAACTGCCATAAAAATACTATATATAAATATGATTTTCCACTTTTACTGAGTAAAATGTTTTAACTAACTTTAGTCCACTGCCAAATATTCATTAACTTTCAGAATTTTAACCCTTCAAATGTCAGTTTGTTTACATAATGCCACTGTTGTTTTTTATGAAAAAAACACAAAAAATGAATTATTTTCTGTATACTAATTGCTAGAGAGAGTTTTTTCACAGTCTGGGGAAATGTTGATCAACAACAACATTGATTTTGGGGCCTTTTTTATAAAAATTTGTGCAGAGTCAGACCAAAGATACATCACACTTGTAGGACATAAATGTTTCCTTCCCAAAACTGATATACTATATAAATATACAAAATATTGAAATTATTTTCCACTTTCACTATATTATTTCTTAACCAACATCAGTCCTCAGAATAACCAACAAATATTCATTCATTTTCAGAATTATTTATTACATATCACAGTCTGGGATATGTCAGTGATTAGCAACAGCATTGATTTTGATGTGTTATTATTTTTTGTGCAGTGTCAGGTTTAAAAAAAACATCACATCACATCAAAAATTATCCTAAAACCTCTCCCATAAAAATACTATATATTAATATTATTTCCCACTTTTACTAAATAAAATTTTTTAACCAACTTCAGTCCTGATTATCAGTACCAAATATTCATTGATTTTCAGAATTTTAACCCTTTAAATTCCAGTTTTTGAGGGAGAAAGACAGGGAGGGGGGGAATTGTGACCTTCAGTAACATATAATTTCTATCTCTCTAGCTGCACACACACACACACTATGTTCTGACTGAAAACTACTGTGAATAACAGCCTGCAGATACAAAATGATAATGTTTCTTACCACGGCTCCAATATATGTATCTTGTGTGAAATGTTAAAAGCATCTCAGAAATGGCATTTCAGGCTTAAGCCAGTCTAATTTTTGTTAACAGTGATTATCCATCCTCTGGACCCTTGTATGCTCAAAGTCCTCTTGCGGAAAGTGTTATTCTAATAACAGGTATAGGCAGTAATGAAGACTAGTAATGAACACCTTGAAAAAACTATAGGATTCGGTTTCAAATCTGTCAGTGCTAATTCATTTTGTCTCCTTGCAAATCTGCAAAGTGCATTAGCTTTGTGCTTTTTTTTCACTGGACAACTCACAGCGTCAAGGTAAAAATAGTTTTTCCACACACACACACACACACACCACTGTACGACATCCATATTAACACACTCACATCATTTTAGTTGCATACATTTGCTACATTGGCATGTAGTGCTCCATAATACAGCAGTAGTGCCCCTAGTGGAAACCAGGAAAATAGCATGTATTTGCCCCGTAGGGTAACATGAGAAAATATCTCAATCTGGTGGATAATAGTAAAAACTACAATTTTGAAGCCAGGGCTCTAGATTGAAAGCCTGATATAATAGAATGAATGATTTTATGCTGTAATGGCCATGGGATCAAATATTATGGTTTTTTATGGTTTTAAATGGGACATTTTTGTCCATAAGGATCTGAGTGTCTTTATTTTGGCTACACAGTTTATTATAGACTTGTTATAGGAGCTGAGGTTGAACTTCCAAAATTTGAAAAAAAATCCACACCCTTGTCAAAATCTATGCCGTATGTGCTAACACAATCAAAATGATCAAAAAATCGCAAATTATAAAGCCAAAAATGTCCCTAGTGAGGCAAACACATCCCAGGCTCCCCTTGCTCACCACAGTTCAGCGTTTGACACCATAGCTCCCTCCAGGCTCGTCACAAAGTTCGAGGACCTGGGATTAAACACCTCACCTCACAGACCTCAGGTAGTGGGGGTAGGCAGACACACCTCTTCTCCCCTCATCCTTAACACCAGAGCACCCCAGGGCTGCGTTTTGAGCCCCCCCACTGTACTCCCTGTACACACACAACTGTGTAGCCACTTTTGACTCCAACACCAGCATCAAGTTTGGTGACAACACAGCTGTGGTGGGCCTGATCACAGATAACACTTAAAAGGCCTACCTGAAGGAAGTAGAGGACTTGACCCGCTAGTGTCAGGACAACAACCTACTCCTGAAAGTCAGCAGGACTAAGGAGCTGATAGTGGACTTTGGGAAGAAGCAGGGAAGTACCTACGCCCCCCTTAATATCAATGGGTCCTTGTTGGAGAGGGTGGACAGCTTCAAGAACCTTGGTGTCCACATCACCGAGGACCTGACCTGGGCACTGTATACTGACTCAGTGGTGAGAAAGGCAAGGCAGAGATTGTTTCACCTCAGATGCTTGAGGAAATTTTGGGTATCCCCTCAGATACTGAGGAATTTCACTATTTCAACCCACCCTCACCTTACCATCCCTCCAATCATACACATATATTTATTACTATTCCTATTCTTTTTAAACTTTTTTTAATGCACAAATTGATGTAACTGGCGGGATTACATTTCACTGTGATTGAACCTTATATGATCACAAATAAACTTGATTGACTGTACAAACAAACCGTATCATGGTCTTAGAGTGAGGCTATCAGTATTTGCTGGATTGAATGCTGATAAGATGTGAAATCAAAGGGGATCTGTGCAGGTAGTGATGGTGGAGAAATGATCACAGAGCCCATGTGGGTAGATTGACATAAGAAAAGACAGTCATGCCTTTGTAGTGAGCTTCATAGGTGTGTGTGTGTGTGCCGTCCAAATTCAGGTTTTGTGTGTTTTACAAATGCATTCAGTGCTCAGATCTCATACGAACACGTATATCATGATATTTATGAATTATGTTTGAATTCAGCTAATTGCACTACTATTGCAGTATGGACTAAATGAAATATACAAATAAACAAAGCAGATAAAGCTGGGTTCAATGTGGAAAACTGACATGCAATTACAGTAGTTCTGTGAGACTTAATCAGTGTGCTTGTGGCTTGCTGGTAGCTCGCTGGCTTGTTTTTCAATGCCATCCTTCTTTTTCAATATCTCATCTGATTAAATTACAGCTGGGTGGTGTTCAGTTGAGGAAATGAAGCTGTGCATTTTGTGTGTTTGTGCATGTATGTGTGCACATACAGTATTTAATTTTACTTGTGTGAATATGCTTGCATATGTTGTGTTTTTTTTAACCCTTTGGTGATTGACCTGTGTTTGAAACAGACAAAGAGAGCAAGAGAGAAAAAAGATCTTGTGTCAGTATGATTGATCGCATCTGAATGCTTGTGTGTTTGGCTGAGTAAATTTAGCTGTTCTTCAGGCGGCCATCAGGTCTCTACTCTCTTGATAGTTGAGCTCGGCCCATGAATCCTGATTTCCCTGTCGGCTAATCAGATAACAGTCCTCTGCTCTGGTCTCTGGGGATCAACCAATCACACTCCACCAGGTTAGCACTATGGAAATGGCTCAGCCCATAAACGCATCACTTCCTCTTCACTATCTGAGGTTGGAGCCCTGCTTCACCTTAAAGATTGACTTTAAAACGGAGTTAAACTACTCATGGGAAATATACAGTAGCTTATTAAGAAACCCAATTCCAACAAAACTCAGAACTACTTATGATGTTCAAAAATAAACTTTTAAATAAACAAACTTCCGTTACTGCGAAAATAGAGTTGAACAATTTCTAAAAACCATCTAATCTCAAATATTCTATGCAATATTTGATGAAATATTTGATTATTTTGGTATAGCGACAACTGCACAAATGTGTGGAGTGAGTTGACGGTTACATACTGTACAGTAGGTGAGGGTGTTAATAGTATGATATTGTCATATGCTTGACCAACATCTGGCCTGGCATACATGTGAGAACTGAGTAAACTGAGTAATTTATTTGAATTACTCTGTGATACAAGACATATTTCATTATTGTTGCAGAAAATAGGCATGTCTCTATCTGGAAAAGCAACGAGAATTCTCATTATTTCTTGCCACAGAGGATATAATTGCATAAAAGATTCTGTTACATCAAGTCTGATGATTCCACATATGCATGACACAATGTTTTATCAGAATGTAATGTTAGCAAAAGCATGGAGAAAATAAATACAGATTGGGATATGTGAAATGTATGGGGAAAAAAGGGGTTAATAGAGGCTAAATGCAAGGGTTTATGAAAATTACAAGTCATAATGTTATGCTTCTCACTGCTTCAGTGCACCGCTTTTCAGCTTTGTGAAAATTGCCTCTCATTTCTTCAAAAAAGGACATGAAACGGCTTCTGCAGTGAAAACATGGACAAATAGGCAAAAGTTAAAAAGCTGCTCTCACAATATCAGAATTGAAAAGAATCAAAGATGATAATGTCCTTCTAAGAAGTGATGGGCGGCCATCAAAAAGAAAAGCTTAAGTGTGTTTGTGTGGCTACAATGTCAGCAGGGGACTCCTTTACCGAGTCTGGTCTGCTTGTCAAACAGCTAAAGGAGATGTTCACTGGTCCAGAGTCCTCCCACACACAGCTGCTCCCAAATAATCAGCCTGTGTGTGTCTGTGTGTGTGATTTCATATTTGCAGGCTCATGCATCCTCGTTATGAAATGTTTGTATGTGCTTGTGTTTGCACCGTCACTTGTGTATCTTGGCACAGAGTTACACCTTACCTGTGCATTTCTTTGTGTCTGTGTGTGTTCAGGCTTGTTTGTCTGATCTCTCGGCATTCTGTATGTCTACCTCTTTATCCGACAGCTCCACGCCTGTCCAGACGTTTTCTCATCCTATTAAGACTTCTATTCCCAAAGGAACCACTTGTCTGTGTATATTGAAGATCACAGTCTGGTTCTGCTGCTGAGCCAAGTGGGACTCCATGAGGCCAAAGCGGGCATCAAATATTTGTTTCATCCCAAACCAAGATATTCACCATCTGAAAGAGAGGAGGAGGCAGCTAATGTGTTATGCTGATCCTCAAGAGGGAAATTTTACACTTACACTTTCCCTGCCCTTAAGGGAGCTCAGTATCTAGGGAGCTTCCATTATGAGGACATCATAACTTATTATGCAAACCTGATGTCTAAATAATAAATATATTATGAATAAAGAAATGTATCATCAGCTAACAGAAGTGACAAGTGATTTCTGTATTTTGGGAAGCATGTTTCATTGTTGGTCCCATTAAATAAACTACAGGGATTGCATGTATTTGACAGATTAGCTAGAGTAAAAGTCAGTGGATCACCAAAGTGATCACAACTCATCCTGAAGGAGACCTTGAGTATTGCTGCCAGCTTGGCTAAATACTGGCTAAGAAGGCTTTGTTTTTATCTTGTTTTATCTAGCATTATGTGTCTTAAGAATGCATGATGTAACTTTATATCAAGATCTTCTCTTTCCTGATACTTCCTAAAATATCAGATAATATGATCATCCAATAAAATGTGACATAGATTTTTTGGCCACCAAGCCAACCGCTCTTCAGTCAAACCCCTAATCGGGTCCCTCTGGGTGTTTTAGATCACACCGACCTCCTATTTCATGCAGACACACATTCAATCATAAGTTACGATGTCAAGGTCTATTCTCAGCTTTTAATGGCAAATTTGTCATTTAAAACTTCAAAAATTTAGAAATACTTCTGACAGTCTTGCCCTACTGTCTTGTTGCAACACCATTTCTGGTCAGCCATACCTATGTAGCATCAGGGGTCTTGTTCTTCTGCTGACATGTAGCTTGCTTTGCAATAAAACTCTATTAAAGCCTGTGTAATTTTTTGCATTGAAGTCATGCTGAGTTTGAAATTCCTGCTGTGCCTTTGCTTGTGTCTCCAGATGGCCCGGTGATCTGGCGGGTGCTGACCTACCCCCCCACACGACGAGCCCTCCTGGTGGGCTGTGGTCTTCAGATGTTCCAGCAGCTTTCAGGAATCAACACTGTGATGTGAGTCTAAACCTACTTTTAGCTCTGTCGTCCAGCACGGGTCCAAAGTTTACAGCATTAGCGTTGTGAGGTCAGCGGGTCCATCATGCAGCTTTGCATGAAACCACGTTTGCTGCTGAATTGGCTTTGAAAGTTTCACTATCCCAAAATAACAGATACCCACCACTGTGTGAGCTTGCTCTGCATTTGCTGCCATTGACTACTGGTCTATTATACATTCAATCTATCAGGGAGGAGCACACTACATTATTTCAAGCCTATTATTCTCCTGGTTTGGCCATGACAACAGCATAAAATAGGACATAATAAACCAAGGACAGTTGACATTTGTAGTCTTGAAGTGACGCTGTGATATTTTATTTATGTTCATATTCATGTCAGCATCCCTGGCTGCATTTATGCTGACCTTAGCCATAAAGACATGTGTAGGAAAACAAAAATTATATACAGCAGAAGGTTTGTCATATTTAGGTGTAAAAACATCAACTATAATGTGGAAGTTGCCAAAAATAGTTTTTTTCTGACAGACTAGTAAGTGAGCACGAATCTGACCACACAACATCTGTTCTCCTTTGAAGCAAAGCTTTTCAAGTCCTGCCTCTGTTAGACCAGCTGAATCACTGGTCAAGTGCAATGCATGTTGACCAATGAGCCACTGTGTGTTCCCAGTAAAAGAAATGATCAGTGTCAAAAATCAATGCAGTTGCAAAATATAATGAGAAATAATCTGAATCAACGGCACAAGGCGTTATGAAAGAGGTTAATATTTGATAAAATCTATATCTGTTTCAACATTTTCTTTGAGGGTCTATACTGAAGCTCATATTCCATTATTTAACCTGGTTTTGGAAAGCTATAGAAGGTAAATTGTTGCCAACATCTCTAACCTGTACGCGCAACTTAGCAAAACCTTCGAGTTTCTTGAAAATCCTTTTGTTTATAAGCCTGTAATTGCTCAAATTTGAACCTAAGTGAACCAGTAGAAATTCTACACAGTAAGACATGCAACACACATTTTCCCACAATGATTCTAACCAAAGACAGCAGTCAAGTGTTGAGTTTTCTTGCCAGCTGACTGCTCACAGTTACAGAACTGCACTTAAGCCAGCACCTTTTACAGACAACCTTATAATAAAGCATCATCTAGAGTAACTATAGGGTAGCATGATCTCTGCCTGAGCTATTATTGTGTTGAGAGGCTAATATTATCCAATACCTTACATACAGTACTGTACCTTAGATGTGTACAAGTTACAAGTTATGTGTACAACCTATTAAAACCTATTGAAACTGCATTACAAAAGCTGATCAGTGATTATTTATTGGTCCTTTAATGAGTGGAATCAGGAAAAATGTACCTGTGCCAGTAAGGCTTTGTGCCTTTGTCAGTTATCATTATTATATTTCAAAGTGGAGAGTCTCTACTGTTGCTAGATCATGTTGCCACTGAAAAGGAAAGTTCAAGTATGCTTTTATCATTTTAACCTCCAGGGTTAATCAGAACAATGATGATACATGAATCTGTGTGTCACCGGCCTTCCCATTCAACACGAGAGATATCTAGACAGATGTACTTGGCTTAGTACCACAGTATTAAATCACAAAACATTTCGTTCATCCTTCATAACACATCACATACCAGGGATCAGCAGCCTCATCGCATTACTGCCCTAGCTTTTCTCTTTTATTCTTTTTATCTTTCCATCTGAGGAGATTGTGTCATCTGTCTCACTTCCCCTTTGAGATTAACTATATTACAGGCTCTGTAAACAATCTGTGGATATGTGCTGTTGCTTAGCAACCATCAGAGGTGAGAGCGATAGGATAAGCGTGAGCTTGTACGAGCGTTTGTACGCATGTGTGATTTAATGCATGAAATGTGACATTATGGGCTTTGTTGTGTGCGCATGTGCACCTGCGAGACTGCCTGTGACGTGTGTTGTGTGATGTATGTGCTCTCATATGGATGTGTGTGGTAAGTAACTAACTGATAGCTGTTTGCAAATGTGTATGTTGAGATCTGAGTGGATTGACAGGTGAGGGAAGTGGATCACAAAGAAGAGAGATTCAGCTGTGGTTAGCAGAGGTGACACTCTGGATCTGTCAAAAAATCTCTTGTTTCTCTTCTGTTTCTGTCTCTCGCTGAATGTCTCTTTATTGACTGTCTACCTCTCTTACTGTATATTCATCTTCATCCTGCTGCCAACATTATGAACAGCAGAGGGGAGAGACTAAATCTGTCACGGCTCTGTCCCCATCACTCCATCTTTCTGTCTCTCTGCCAGTCCGTCTGACTGATTTCCAGCTTCTCTGAAAAGGTCTGCCCACTAGTTAATCTGTGTCAGCACTGACCCATTTACACTGAGCATCGATATGTTTTCAATCAAGATGGTGTTAAGATTGTGTTGTTTACACCTGGCGCTAAAATGTGTCTCCGGTCTACAAATCAAAATCTGATTGTCCTTTTATTTGCAAGAATATCCACTGTGGTGAACTAAAATTGAAATTAAATACTTCATCCTGCTGACAATAATGTTTCGTTTTGTGTTGTTTGTTTGATTTGCTTGTTTTCTGGTTGGAAAAGCTTTACTTAGCTCATGAAGGAGGACTGGAGATGTGTCCGATTAACAGTTTTTTGTACTACACTAGTACCAACAAATACCATATTAGTAAGAATAATAAAGTTGGAAAGTCTTGTGTTATCCAATCATATTTCCTGAACAAAACAATGTCAAGTTATTTTTTCTCAAACTATGAATAAGATTGTGCCCATGTCTTTCTATATGCACAAAGCAAAACTGCAGATTGATTAAGAAATTATTTTATTGGCATGTGTCTCTCAGGTTCTTCTGTGCCGTTGGATACGTTTATAATCAGTAGAGGCTGCAACAGACAGGTAAAAGCAAGGCAAGTAACACCAAAAAACACCAGGAAAACTCACACAATATGACAGATGACCCAGGACACTAATAGGTGAAGAGCTGCAGCTGTGGAGGCAGGCAGCTGGTCGGGGCTGATGAGGGGATGAGCTACAGATGTGCAGGGCTGCCTGTGTCCAAAACTGTTCACTATTTACTGTGTAGTCAATATTGTGTGTTTGCTGTTTTGCTACGGAATGTCTTGTGAGAATGAATATACCCTATATCCCACAATGCAATGTAAAAATGAGCACACAATGTATGGTCACTAACGTAAGAAGAAACTATGTGCAGGCAGACCAAAAAAAAAGATATTTTTAGTGCAATGATTAAGGAAGGAAGTGCTTTAGCTACTGTACAAGTAATTGTCACTAACAGGGATTTTGAAGAGCAATGACCAAACCAGCATCTAATGGGCCTGAAGTGACATTTGCAGGAACATTTACATGCTGTTAAATGTGCTGCAGCTCAGCAGCTAATTAGCTATCTAGCCTACTAACTGACATTAGTGGTGTGCTTTTCCCCGGCGAATGTTTGTTTGGTAACTCATTCAACAAGCTAACATGCAGAACAAGAGCTTGTGTTCATGTTTGTAAGTTAGATAAGGAAGAGGCTTCAGCAGGAAAGCTGATGTGGGTTGTTGTTCAGAGTCTGTGGCCCTCGTGTTGTGTAGCAGGATGCTATCAGGCTCAGTGTGACCATCTGCCTGTGATAGAACACCACGTTATCGCTTTATGCATGATTTGATTTGCTGTATCGAAATAAAGACTCCAACTACGTAAGCGAATGATGGAATGGTATTTCATTGAAATAATGCAAAACTTGGAGACACAAATTAAAGAATTTAAAATATATTTTCTCCCTTTTGGTTTCTGATTTTTCCTCTAAAGAGAACACAGGACAAGTGATTTACAGAGCAGATATGTATGCTGTGGTAGAGAAAAAAGGCAGAATATTTTCAGTTGGACTTTAAAAGGGGTAGATTACCATGATAACCCTATGCTGCACTGCCAGCCTGCTACAGAGCAGGTTAATCCTCTGAAGATCAGATCAAAACCTGACAAAAGCCCAACCACTGACCAATCTGCTCACTGGAAAAACTGAGTCATCATTCCTACAGGATCCAGACGTGGACAAAAGAGTTAAAAGTGACAAATGAAGACCAATGGATATTTTTGAAGGTCAGTAGAATTAGTTTGATTTCCATGATAATTATATGAAAGAACATTTTTTACACAACCACAGGTCCACTCTGAGAGATAGTTTGTCAGAAACTCTGAACTCTGCTTCTTGCACATGCAGGTTCTCATGCTGGATCAGAAAATCTGGAGTTAACAGAGCCAGTTAACTTGATAAAAGCTTTGTTTGTTAATGTTATGATGTAAAAAAAAATATTGATCTGGTGTTTAACATTGATAAAGTTTAGTGTACCATGTCTGTTCTGTCTAGCATTGCTGTCACTCACCTTGTGTACTTAACTCTCTATGCTTTGCCAACCTGTCTGTCTACCACCTGTCTTTTTGTTCCCATGCAAAGCTGCCAGTCTAGCCCTATTAGCTGGTAAAATATAAAAGAGGTCTGGGGAGCCAGTAAATCAGCCAAGTCTCCCTGTCCCCAGCTGCTTTCCCTGATTAAACCACCAGGCTGGCACAGAGAAAGACAGAGAAGGGCATTGAGAGAAGCTGGCAGGCTGGCAACAAAAAAAGCATATATTGTCTGTCACTCTGCTCTCTCAAGTTGAGCTGGGAGTTTGACAGGAATGGATTGATGGAGTTCACAGATTGTTTTTTTTCTTCCTCTGAGTCAAATATGCTCACACTGAGGGTACAGTCAAGTCCATATTAGCACATTGTTTCCCTCGATGTCCTCCCTTCAGTGAATTTCAAAGTAAAAGTTTTCTTCCAAACAGTGAGCCCTCCTTGTCTTCAGTAAAGGAATAAGGGCAAAGGATCAGCTGAAGTTGAAACTGAAAAGCTAACACAACCGATAAAACGAGTAAAGACAGCCTGCTTAGCCTTGAATGTCACAAATCCCTGTGGTCATGAATGAATGAATGAAGAGAGATATTCCCATTATTTTCTTCTGTCATTCAGTACAGTCATCTAACAAATTTTCCTTAGATCCAACCTTTCAAATCTGACTCATTAAAGAGATAATTGCTCTTCTGAGAAACATTTGTATATCCGTGGAATATTCTTACAGATAATTGGAAAAAAAACTCCTGATATGTCACTGTGATCTCATAAGAATTTGTTCACTCCAACATGAATTCAATCAAAACAGCAGTGGAAGCAGACAGTCAGGCAGACTCTGCCTTTCTTTATAGAACAGGGTCATGGATATTAAATTATTATGAGATCTGGAATACATTTATTGCAATGAAATGTGCTCACCCAAGGCACATGCCATGATACGTTTGACCCACCGGTGTCATAGTTTATGCTGTGGACTTCATTGCAGATTGTTTCCGTTTTTTTTATGCTCAGTTAGTTTTATGCTCATTGAGCGTCTACATTGACTCTCTTGTTGTTAAAGCATGACATAAAATAAATTATAGCCTAAAAAGGTTTTTTTGGCAACAAAATCATCAAAATAATTTGGTCTGGATCAATACTTCAGTGCATTTTTTTTAAATTCTTGATCTGTCTGTGTTTGGAGGTCAGAGTTGTTCGATAATTGGGATGGCTCAGGTGCACAGAAAGGGGGAGGCGGTATACGGAGAGGGTGGCAGACTGACAGAAAGAGAAAATTGTGACGGAGGGGCTGTAAAGTAGAGCAAGGGCACAATGGAGCCAGGCCACTCTCATGAGAGTGATGTGAATCCAGTGGTCACTCATCATACAGTATCCTACTGAGATCTCTTTTCAGCCTTTACTCAACATACAGCGCATGAGATCAACAGATTTCTGTCCAACAGAAAATTTAAATTGATCAGGGTACTCTTTTCCTGCTTATACTTATAATCCTACACTTTAAATAAAATGGCAGTAAGTTTCAGAGCCATAAGTGCTTAATATTCCCATGACCATATTTTTTGAGGCCAAGGCAGACGGCTGCTATCAGCTCCGTCTATCAGCTCCAGAAAACATCTTTGAGTGAATCTCAAAGATGCTTTTTTGGATGATCAGTGCTTGTTCAGTCACATACTGTATGTGCAAATTACACTTGGCACAAGTCCACATCACATGCGTGCATGCAAATTAGTTTTCTCAGTGCTGGCAGTGTGCCGTCTAATGACATGCATTTACGCAAGCAAGTTCAGATAAACTTCATCCAAATTCTTAGCAGTGACAGTAAAACATACACTGAAACACTGAATATAGATATAAGGACCCACAATCATAGTAAACATCTGATGACATAAACCGGCTGAGTCCA
Source organism: Thunnus maccoyii (assembly GCF_910596095.1). NCBI lineage: Eukaryota > Metazoa > Chordata > Actinopteri > Scombriformes > Scombridae > Thunnus > Thunnus maccoyii. The sequence continues at coordinate 8,453,224 of NC_056555.1, forward strand.
CACACACACAGGCTACAGGAGAGCTACACTGCTGTTGGTCGACAGTTTGGGTACATTACATCGTATGACCATCATCGGGTCAAATAACAGCAAGAACGGTGTGATTGGCAGAGGGATGTGTTGGTCCCAGCACATTATAGGATGTCTAGTGACCATAGACTTTATGTATTGAGTATGACAGGTATGACAGGTGAGCACAATCATGATCACACACAGCTATTTATTTATTTTTCCGAGGTATATACACATGTACACCGTCTCTCTGTGGACTCTCTGGTTGTTATTTGAATAACCTCCCTGCCCTCACACACACTCAGGCCTGTCAGAGAAGCCTGTGTGATGAGAGATGTATTTGTCAATAATACATCTCTCAGGAACTAAAGAAGTGTCAGGTGGTGGTGTGTCTGATCTGCTTGTTTTTCTGCCTGGATGGGGTATATATAAATTACATAGATAGATGAATAGATGGATACATTCTAGGATGGCACTGCTGGATTTTCTTTCTAAACTCTTCTTCTTTATCCACTTTTCCCTCTCTGTTCAGCCATAAATGCGGAACAATGTGGTACAGCAGTGGGTCAAATTAGATATCATAGCTTCCCATTAGACACTAGATCATTTTGATTCAATTAGCCACATAATCTGGCATGTAAAGGTCACTGTGGGCTGGTGGGGACTGCTGTGTGTGTGTGTGTGTGTGTGTGTGTGTTTGCATGTGTACCGTGTCTTGTCAGGGCGGGTCGGCGGGCTATGTTGACAGAGTGGTGACGGAAAGAAGGAAAGGAAGACAGAGGGAGATGAATTGAGCATGAGAGTAGAGGAAAAAGAGACTGATAGGGTAGGACAGAAGAAGAGGGCAGAGGGAGAGATGACAGTGATGGTGATGAGGCGGAGGAAGGTGCGTGTGGTGAGGTGAGGGGGGGTCGAGACAGATGACAGGCAGAGGGAGGGAGGGTAAGGCAGATTTATAAAGGGAGTCAGAGAAAGGGACAAGAAATATTGAGTACAGGAGATGTGGAAGAAAAACCCTGTGTTCTTTCAGTCTGCGCAGTCATATTTTTTTGCTGTTCCTTTGATCCATTTTGTCTGTGAAAAGTTTTCCACTCTTGAGACCAGGCTTTCAAGACGTATCCATCAGGTGTAGTTGAGTTGAGGTTAACAGTCCCATAACAGCAAATCAGCTAAAAATGGAGTGAGGAGTGTCGGGAGGAGTTTGTTGTGTTGGGAGTACAGAAAGTGTAGCTTAGTGTTATCTACAAGATTTTCAAAGTCATGGCTGAATATTTAGCTGATTTCAACTCGACTCTCCCGAGATTTCAGAATAAAACTTCTCTTTGAGACTTGGTTAGACACTATAACAAACAGACGGGATCAAGGCAAAGAAAAACATTTTATTTCTCTGTTTGGTCCTTTCTATAATGTTGTCAGGCACTTATAATAACAATCAAGATCACTAAAAACAAGCACTTAGTGGGCGTACATTAATGGGGCACTATTGCTCCGCCGGATTACATTACAATCCGTTTCGCAGCTGCTAGCTGCAGCACTCTCGCTCAGTACTGGACCACTTTAAAAAATTGTTGTTTCCATTAGTCACACAAAAAGATGGGAAAATAGGGTTCAGGTTAAAAAATACAGAAGTTTCCCTTTAAATAAGCTATCAAACAAACATGTTCCCCTTTAAGTACTGATATCCACGTTTGTCAGTGTACAGACATTTTTTTCATATCTTATGGGATATTTTGTAATATTATTTTCAGGAGTCATATCAAGCCTTACCATTAACCCCATTGATCATCTACAAACTCTCCATAAGTAGCATTTTTGAGACACGTATTCCCGTCAGTTGTGGTAAAGACAGTTTTCTTGTCTGTTTTACCCTTGTGAGATCTGTTCATGATGTGAAATTGCATCAGAAGGGAAACAAGGATGTGAACTAATGGGGAAAAAGTCAAAAACGTCCACAATAGAATGAAAAAATAGTGTCAATGGCATGTACACTACTTGCTACACTACTCATTACTACTTCCTGTTAACAATTCCACAATGCAATGGGTCACATTTTATAGACGTGAAAATGAACAGTTGGCAGCAGGCTGCATACAAAACCCTGACAAGTTTAGTCCTCATTTGTGTGTGCAATAATCAAGGAGGACCAGTAGTTACATCAAGTAGTTAGCTTCCTTGGATGGTTAGCTTTACACCAAGATAACATTGTTATATCTTGGATAGATACTGACATTGACTGTCTCTTTTTCCAGCCCAGATAGCTAATCATTTTCTCTATCTGTTCTTAGTTTATCTACATTAGTTTGCTCTTTTTTTGTCTTGTCAGCCTGTTGGAAGTAGCTTTCATGTATTTCCTTCTTTTCAACCAGCATAAGCTAACGCCTGGAAGCTAGTTGGTCAACATCGTATGCTAGCCTGGAACAGCAAATACCAGGGACATGTGGTATTATTAATTCAAATAAAATCTTAGAGATACATATTGAATATCTGTTTGCCAACATAATGGACTTCAAAAAAAGTCCAGAGAAACCAAATGTGGTGTTTTGTAGTACATATCTTTTTATAATATGACAGGATATGAGAGCTTATTCGTATTAGTGAGCATGCAGTTAGACGTTTTGTTTTTGCAACACAGGCCAGTCAACCCTCACAGATGGTCCCACAGACAAGTGTCATGTTGGAAATGTCCCGAAACGCCAGTTTTACATGGTCACTCTGCTGGCGGGCCTGCAAGGAGCTGGCAGAGTTCACTCTCTTGTGTGTTTTTTGTGCACATGTTGAGAGAAATGCCAAAATCTTGTCTTTAACGTGTGACTGTGTGTGTTTGTATGTTTTCAAGTGCTCATAAGCAGCTTAATCATGCCAACCTCCCCCACTGTCTCCCGTGGAGTCACAGCCAGACCTCTTTAATGAGAAATATTCAAATTTTCCATCTAATAAAATGCACACAGAAACACACATACACCCCTCAATTTAGCACAAACATATGATTTGCTTAATACACAGCAAGATGTCATTTGTGAAGCATACTTATTGTGTAAGTGAAGTGATACAATGTGTATAATACATGCTTAAACAAATGCAGAAATTGCATGTCTTTAATGATACAGAGAGCCGTACATAACAAAGAGAACTGACTGCTAAACATAGACCAGCCTTACAGACACATGCTCATTTTGTGTTATTTTATGTTCACCCACACAGGTGTTTTCACTTAGTTTGCTTGATTAGACCTCTTTGCGTTGCTCTTCACAAAAGTAGCCTGAGCATGGGTGCATTCATTGTTAAAGAGAAGTTAATTATATCATATTTATTCTCATTTGCCAGAATCTCCAACTTGACTGGACTGGATTTTGAAAGACCTAATTAAACTAAAATATAAAACTGCACAAATAAACGGTTCAATTATGATTTGGACCAAAGAAAATGAACAAACTGTTTGTGAAAATGTCAGTAACTAGTGGTGGTGATTGCATGTACTTGTACCTTGAGTCAAAGAATTTCAGATAACACAGATAATATGATTTTTTTTGTCCAAATTTTCCAAAATGTCCTCAAAAAGTCTTTAAAGGCACTGTCGAAACAAAAAAATACTGTATGCTGATGCTCACATGTGTCATTCTGGCTAATTAGACCTCTATGAAAATCAATTTCGGAAATTGATTTTCCAAGTAAATTTCACCACAAATGTTTGCCATTTTAAATACTTGTGTGACCATGCAGGACTTTAAAAGAGTAATCCACCAATTTAGCATTGAACTCTTATAACTTAAGAGTACCGATTCAGGTGTGTTATGTTAGTAGAGGCTAAGGTAGCTTCAGTCCGCTAACCTCAAGCAGAGGTGAGGAGTGGGCTACAAAGGTCTGGTAACCTCACTACTTTCTAACTCCACAACACCAAGATTTTTTTCATTTTCAAACTTATAGTCCTCAGCCTGAAGGGACATCACTTGAGGGAGTTTATCAGTTTTTGTGCAGCTTTGGAGCCACAAAATACTTAGTGGAAACATCTGTAAACGAACTTTTATGTGTTGAATAGGTGAAATTCCCCTTTAAAATAAGTGAAAACACCTGTGTGGGTGCTGCATGGGTGTTCAGATCCTTTAAACGTAACCTGGCCCTTTATATCTTCATTTTTGCAAATGTAATAATTAATTGTGTGTGAAATTTTACTACTTAATTCTACATAGAGCTTTACGTATCTCCCATTTGCAGGAACAATAGCCAACCAAGTTAAACCCAAAAGAGACATTGAACAAGTGTAGATTTGATTTCTGTAAACGTACTGTTAAGTGTTGCTGCTGTATGCATGATACATATGGCCATTTTGCCGCTTCATGGGGGGTCAGCCAGAGAAAGCACAGTGTATTTTCCTTCTGTGTTGATGATAGACATCTGCTGATGTTACACCTGATGCTTGTATGTGTGTGCGCCGTTCTGAATCAGAACATCTAATCTGCAGTGTACCTATTTGAGCTGAGCGTTTTTTGTTCCAGAGCATAAATGTGACGCAGCTCGGCGTTCGTATGCATTCATTTGTAAAATAGGCCAGTTCCCAAGAGAATCTCCATCTCTCTCACTCTCCCGCCGTCCCCCCCACCCCCCCTATCTTTTCCTGTCTGTCCATTTGTTCTTGTTTTCACACCCACATCCCTTCTTCTCTATTTTCTCCAACCATTCATTCTTCTTCTCGCCTTTCGATCCTTTTCTCACTTCCTTCCTCCTCTCTCTCTCTATTTTTCTCTCAAGCTCTCTCACCCTGCCTCCTTCTGCTTTTCCTCACACCTCGTCATACACTCTCTTACTCAGTGAGTCGGTCACTCACTCACGCTCGTTCGTTCGCACCCACTCACTCACTACTTGCCCACTCACACACACACACACTTGCACTTGTATGCTCGCTCAGTTGTCTTCTCTCGCTGTTGCTTTACAGTTGATCCTTCCCTCCGTCTCCGTCTCCCTCTAAATCCATCTATTAAGTTACATAATTAGATCAGCGCTCCGTCAATAAGTAGCACTCTGTTAGATGATTCAATCCTATAGCTGAAGGAAACATCCCCTGTAGTTTTTCTTTCACACGTTCACACTAGAGTTCTAGACATAGAGGACAACTTTGATGAACTCTGACATGCAAATTTGCACCATTGAGGAATTGCAAACTGTCTTGATCGTGCCAATATTTGAAAGAACAGAGTGAACTAGAGAGGCCAAATGCAATAAGCTATTATATTAGCACAAGACAAATGGAGAATTTTTTCATAGGTATATCCCTGCAAGTAATTTGGAAGTAAAGTTTTAAAGGATTTATGACATCGCTGGACTGCCAGAGTGCTTTTAACATAGGAACACCATATTTTTAAGGTTTCCATTGTATTCTCCATCATGGATTGTACCTCTGTATATTTTACAACAGGGCATTTTTTTAAATGACCACAATGACCAAAGAGGCAAGACTCTAATCTATGAATACATATATTGCATGTTCATATTCATGTCATATATTGTAGTACTAGCAGTTAGTGAAAGTTCAACATAGCGCCAGTGAGCAGAACAGTGGGTGGAAGAAGATTATCTAGCAACAGTGCAAGACCCTCAAGTAGTCACTATATGACAGAGCTTCCAGCAAATGAATTTTGCTGTGTGACTCGCAGTGGTACGACAACGCTGTAAATTCTTCCCACCTTTGTTACTTAAAGAGGACAGTTGTCATTCGCACAGCCACAAGAGGTAATTCGCAAGGAAAAGATAAACATGTCGATTGACGAGTTGTTTTTGACAGTATTAATGAAGAAAAAACAGCTGAAGCACTGAAATGTGCTAAATCACTTGCTGTCTGGGAAGAGGGGAATCACACTCAAAACCCAAGGGCTACTTTGGAAAGTGTTTGGCAGAAAAGTTAAATATATGAACTAAAATTCCAATGGGCGACAACATGCAAAGCAGTCCTTTTAAGACCACATGTCGTGTACTCCCAAGAGTCGGCAGCCTCCAAAATGATCCAGTGATGTGTCAGTAAATGTCAACCATGAGTCAGCGGCGTCCTCGCACCACCACCCATGTAAAATGGGAAGAACAGCGGGGAGAGATTGAAAGCATGAAGATGGAAGAGTCAACAGCGAGCTTCATTTTCATATAATAAAAATTGAGGCCTGTATTAATTTTATACGTTTTTTCACTCATCTCTTGTACCTCCACTGCAAATCCTATGTCTGTTTTCTGTAGAAATGTAAAATAGACACTGACAGAAGTAAACTGACTAAAGCACACACAATATTTGGCTGGAGTCTGGTTTCAGGGATGTGATTTATTCCACTTTTAGCTGGTGATAGGTGTAAATGACTACCTGACAAGGTGATAACATGCAATGCAAGAATGAACTGGTTCAAAAAGGTGTTTGTGTGTGTGTGCATATTTTCTTTTCCACCTCTCGCTCGCTTCACCCGTGTGCTCCCCGCGGCTATCGCTCCCATCCCGCTCCCCCATGTTCCATCCTCCTCTCGTCTTCCTGTCTCTCTCTCCTTCGCGCTGCATCCGTCTTTCTGCCTTGCTGGCCTCTGTGTTGTCACTCTCCTCTAATGTGCTGAATGAGAGGTTTCGAATCGAAGCGTGACAGGAGTGTGGATCCGTGTTTCCATTTTCAGACCGGGGTCAGGGCCAGATCACACCTTCTCTTGTTTGCTTCGCACCGTTCGCTCTGTGGGGTCTCTTATGTAAAAGACAGTGGGTGTGTCTGTGTGTGTTTGTTGGACAGAAACACAGAGTAGTGTGAGCTCCCTAAATCCACTCGATGTATGCTATTTGTTTCCACAGGTAAAGATGAACACTATCTGGTCTTTTTGAGACATTAGCAGTGCGCTGTGGTGCTGTCCTTTGCACATGTTATTATTTTGGCTGTGTATAATGATGTCAAAGTACATATGAAAATGTATTCTTCCTGTAAATGACTCTGGATAACAGTTTCTCTTATTCAGAGCCGTTTCACACTTGTCTACTAAATTATTTGCAGTTGTAACTGTGTAACAGTGTCATTCTTTTCTGGGCCTTTTGACTCTGTGGATTGACCCTCCAACCAAAACCACAGCAGCAACTGAACTGATTGATTGTCTACATCCGCAGTGAAAGAACTGAAATGAAATCACCATAAAGGCACAGAAGAATGGCTTCATAATTTTTATCCTCTCAGTGTGGTTTATGAAATCACTGTAGGGCAGCAAAAGTTCAGCTTTACTCACAGCAGGTCCCAAAGGTGCAGGTAATTGGACCAAATCCAGTCCTGACCCCCCTCTGACCCCCCTCTGACAACCTCTTATTAAAACCAATTCCCATTGTGAACAGAATTGTGTCTATTTAATGAAAGATCCAGGCTGCCTTTTTCTCCCACTCACAGTTCTTATGGATAAAGGATATTTTTTTCAGCATGTACCACAAGAGACTGCTCTATTTATACATGTTTATATTTTGGACACTTGATGAGACATCTGGAACTACCTCCAGAGGTCTGTTTCATTCACGTTCTGTTTGACTGCCTGGGAGTGTTTCTTGTCACTCTGTGATGTGTGGTAATAGTTGACAAGTTGTGGGTGTTTCAGACTGAGAGGTGTCACTTTCTATCAGAGGTGACAGCTGAAAGCTTGCAGCTGTGAAAAAAAGTAGTAATAATCATCAATAATACCAATATTATGGTAATATAATGATTGGATTTATTTTAATGGAACAGAAAAAAAACTTTATTGTCATTCAGATTGATTACATTCACAATAGTTAACTTTCCTTATTAAGGTGCAACCAGCATCATGCACCTTTTTACACATGAACATACAAACAGTGGTGGAAAGTAACTAAGTACATTTACTCAAGTACTGTACTGAGGTACAATTTTGAGGTACTTTTACTTTACTTGAATATTTCTGTTTGATGCTACTTTATACTTCCACTCCACTACATTTCAGAGGGAAATATTGTACTTTCTACTCCACTACATTTATTTGACAGCTTTAGTTACTTTTCAGATGAAGATTGGACACAATGGATAATATAACAAGTTCTTAAAATACAACACATTGTTAAAGATGATACTAGTTGTTTCCAACCATTTTGGCTTTTGACGTCTTACAAAAAGCAGTGTGTAGTCGGGGTCACATTTCAGATGTCTAAGAGTTGTTAACAGCTCCACCAAATAGTGATTTTTCCCTCGAAACTTCTCACATGGTTTCACTTCAATAAATGTTCAAATGATCAAATATGTCACCAGAAATGAAAGATCAGAGAAGAAGTCCAGAAACTGAAAACAGAGTATTAGAACTTTTTATCAGAGCTTTTTCTTCCAACCAAGGGGTCAGAGGGGCCCGACCCCTAGCTAGCTAACTATATATAAAGTAGTTTAAACTAGCTCCACCTCCAACAGCTACAACAGTAACATGCTGCTCTAACACTGATGCTTCAGTATTAATAATCTAATGTCATTTATAAAAATATATCAGTCAGAGGGACGAAACCACTACTTTTACTGCAATACTTCAACTACATCAAGCTGGTAATACTTATGTACTTTGATCTAAGTAAAGGATCTAAGTACTTCTGTCACTGCAAACAAAATTATCTCCCAGAAATGAGCAATTTGCCATTTGGAAGAATTTTAGGCACAGCAAAGTAAATAACAAAAGTCTCTGTGTGTACCCATTAAAATGATGCATTTGCCTCCAGGGAGAAATTTCCACAAGACAAATGTGCTGCAGTAGAACTTCATGCACTGATCTCTTGCCCCAAAAATATCTCCAACTAATTTCACCTTGACACTGCGAGGTGACAAGTGAAAAATAAGCACAAAGCTAATGCACTTTGCAGATTTGCAAGGAGACAAAACGAATTAGCACCGGCAGATTTGAAACTGAATCCTGTATTTTTCTCAAGGTGATCATTACTACCTACACCGGCTACTAGAATAACACTTTTCACAGGAGGACTTTGGGCATACAAGGGTCTAGAGGATGGATAATCACTGTTATCAAAAATTAAACTGGAGCCTGAGATGCCATTTCTTAGATGCTTTTAACATTTAACACAAGACACATGTCTTGGAGCTGTGGTCAGAAAAAATGAACATTTTGTGTCTGCAGGCTGTTATGCACAGTGGTTTTTAGTCAGAACATAGTGTTTGTGTGTGTGTGTGTGTCTGTAATCAGTAAGATGCAGGGCTGGAGATGGAACACAGCAGGCTGTACTGTTGAGAATAGAAATAGTGCTTTTAATCCCGCTGCTGCTCCAAAACCAACTCATTTCTTGCGTGCGTGTGTGTGTGTGTGTGTGTGTTTTTTCTTTTTTTTTTACTGTCTATGTGCATTTATGTGTGTGTCCATACAGTACATGTATTTACTGGTGTATATAAGATTACAGATGTATAATAAACGTGTCTGTAACTTCTATCACCTGACAAACCTGACCTTTCACTACTGTACGTCAAGCCTTTTAAACAGACTTTTTCACGCCATCTCATTTCTTTTTCTGTTCTGTCTGACTGGATACATCGGATACAACGGAAAAGTGAAGTGTTATTATGCAAATCTCTCAATTGAATGTCTTTTGTTTTGGGAAAGAGGGACGGAGCAAGAGAGAGGGAGGAAGCAGAGAGATAACGATGCTTTTGAAGAGCTGGAAAGCAGAATGCTAATTCTGAGTTGCCTGTAGAGACTCAGAGAGGAGAAGACAATGCTGGAGACTTTTTATTTAGTCTTTTTTTCTTTAATGAGCGTTATCTTCTTTGTATTTGTGTAGCATTCCCTCTGGGTTTTTGAATTTTTATCTACTGTATGTGTTTGTATATGTACCTCTGTGGGTGTTTTTCCCTTCTCTGGAGCACATAATTCCCTTAATGACAACTTAAATACAGTCCCTTCAGGTGTATGTGTGTGTGTATGTTTGAGACTACCATACTTGCATACTTGTCCATGTTTTTTCTCCCTCTATCTCAGTTACATGATATCGTGATTGAAGTGGGAACTAGACCCCATGCAGGTGTCTGTATTGTCAAGCGCAGCCTGTTTAGAGCCTCTGTTGATGATGATTGGGAGTAATCTGCCTACGTGGAGCAACATGGTGCTAGAGTTGCCAGTATAATCATATGAGAACAGACAGAGAGAAAGAGGAAGAGCCATTGAGAGTGACTGGTGAGAGACTATTTATAGCTGATCGGCTAACTGTCTGTAGTAGAGTGGTTGGTACTCAAGTAGAGAGGCTGTGATTGGTGGATGACTGTTTGGTTCTCAATGAAGAGAGGTTGGTGGTGGTACTGTTGACTTGTCTTGACTAATAATTGCATTTGCTTATATATATTTTCCATTTTACATACATTTTTTCAGAATATTGTTTTGTGGCCTCTTTATTTTTACTACAAAAAAGTTACATTTAACAATTTATTACAAATTAGATCTCCTTTTTGTAGTTTTTTTTCTATATCTTCTATCATTTGTAACATTCAACTACTGTACTTGTGTACTACTGTACTACTGTAGTTATGCTCACACACAGTTTTCCTGTGCAATGAAGCATTGTTATTGCCTTTTTCCAGTGCACTCACTTTCAGTTTTAACTCCAAATAAAGTGGTTTAAACAGGAAGAAACAGCTAGCCTGGCTCTGTCCAAAGTGAACAAAATCCACCCAAAAGCACCTCTAAAACTCACTGATTAACACGTTATGTCTTGTTTGTTTAATCCTTACAAAAAACATAGTGTAAAAACCACAATTTGACACTTTATGGGGTGTTATATGCCAGACTAGTTCTTGTCTAGGAGCAGTTGCCAGGCAACCAGCAGAGACTCTGGGAAGTTACCACTCCTTGTTACTGGTTTTGTGAGGATTAAACAAATTAGACATAATGTGTAAATCAGTGAGCTTTAGAGGTACTGGTAGGCAGATTTTGTCAACGTGGACAGAGCCAGGCTAGCTGTTTCCCCCTGTTTCCAGTCTTTATGCTAAACTAAGCTAACCAGCTGCTAGCTGCATATTTACACTACAGACATGACAGTGGTACCAATCTTCTCATCTAGCCCTCGGCAAGAAAGCCAGTAAGTATATTTCCCAAAATGTTTAACAATTCCTTTAAATAATCTTGCTAAACTGTTAGACTTCTTTACAACATCACTGCTTGTGTTTCTTGCCCCATCTGACTTATTTACCGTGTTTCTAAATAACTGATGTGTTCCCATGTCTCAGGAATAACTTGAGTGAGTACAGTTTTATTATAACTGACGGAAACAATGGCCAAAACTATGAAAAAAAACACAGAAATTGGTTCTTTATATAGCATAGAAAAGGAGTATTTTCCATTATTAGACTGGAAAAGTTGTGTTAATGCCACAACAACAGCTACTCATTCATTTTCTTCTGTCTCTGTGCCTTATAGGTACTACAGCGCCACTATCTTGCAGATGTCAGGGGTACGGGATGACAGACTGGCAATCTGGCTTGCCGGACTCACTACCCTCACCAACTTCCTGTTTACCCTGCTGGGAGTGTGGCTGGTGGAGAGAGTGGGGCGCCGGAAGCTCACCTTGAGCAGTATCATAGGTAAGTAAGGCACAAGAAGAAGGCATGTGGGAATGTTGTGATTTCTGCATGTCACGTGTGTTGGTTTCTTTGACAGGAACATGTCTGAGCTTGAGTCTGTTGGCCGTCGGTTTTCTGATGTCAGCCCAGCACAGTCCTCCTGTCACCTTCCACCCATTAGACCCCTCCGTGGTCAACTCTACCTGCTCCAAGTACCAGTGAGTACACATGTCTAATATAGCAATTACTGAGCCACAATGGACGTACCACTGCTAGATATATGAAAACGTTATTGTCTAAGATGTGGAAATTTGCCTTCGGTTTCACCATAAGATATGTCATAAAAACATACATAGTAAAGTACATCGTCACAGCATACACATTCAACCGGATCCTAGTTTCATTCATTACCTTGACAGCACTTTTTTTTGTAGATATTTCTATTAGCTGTCGATATATGTACAAAGGTATTTAAAATCATCAACCATCTCAACCATTTGCCCATTAATCATTATTGGCTCTATTAAATCTTTGCTGTTTTGTATGATGAGCTCTTTTGTCATGCTGACATTTATTTCTAAGGAGCTTGTTAAACACCAGTTCTGAAGAGTTAAACATGATAAAAATATAAACTCTCTCTCAGTATCCCCTTTCTGCAGTAGAGAAACCAGAGCCATATCATCAGCATACTTAAATAAACTAAAATTAGCATGATCAATCTTGAACTCATTTGTGTACACAGAGAAAAGCAGTGGTGATAAAACTATCCCCCTGTGGTGCTTCTTTGTTCAGCACAATCTCATCCGACACACTACTATCAACCATGACTCCGAGAGTGGTCAGAGAGGAAGTCTCTCATCCAGTGAATGATGCCTCCATTAACCCCTAGATCCACAAGTCTCTTCAGAAGAGTATGTATTTACATGGTGTTAAAAGCGGAGGTAAAATCAATAAAAAAGAACTCTGGCATAGTGAGTGGAGACTTGTAGATGCTTCGCCAGGTACTAAACAAGTTTACAGTTGCATCGTCTGTGCCCCTCTGGCTTTTATAAGCAAACTGTAGGTGGTCTAAATGCATCTTCTCCACACATTCACATAAGATTGAGGTAAGTGCAGTGGCCCTAAAATTGTTTAGTTTTGAAGCTCCAGGCTTTAGGAATGGTCACAATGTTTGAAGTTTTCCATGATTTGTAGACGTGTAGTGTACACGTCTCAAGCAGGTGCTGAAATAGCTTAGTCTGAACTCTTTTTAATTAGTGAGTACAATCTCTTAACACTCTACCTCTATCATCGGGCCCTGGGACTTTGTTAGGCTTACTACAAGCCAAACTTGAGGCAATTTCATGTTCCGTGAGTGTAATTGGAGCGTATTCTGGGACAGATCTACACACTTCATCACACTCACTACAGAAGTTTATTGTATCAAATCGGCTATAAAATAAGTTGAAGTCATTAGCAAAGGATGAAGAAAGGTGAGACAGAGGGAAACGTTTCTGCTTTGCCTGCCTGCCCATCGTCTGAGTTAGACCTTCCCACGCTCTCGTAGCACTGCCTGAATAAAAACGTTTCTCTACTTTATCCTTATACGCTGTGTTCGCTTTCTTCAATTTATGTCTTAGTTCATATCTCTTTTCCTTGGCCAGTTCTGCATTCCCATGAATAAAGGCATTTTTTTTCTCGTTAATACAGTCCTTTGAGTTGGTGCTTATCCATAATTTATCATTTGGGAAAACTCGAACCGTTTTTGTGTCTCAGTTCCTCCTTGCAATCATCTGTCCACAGCTTTTCCTGTTTCAGCTTTGCCCTGTATCATGGGAGTAGATGTACAATGTTGTGATCAGGCTTTCCCCAAAACTGGCTCCTCAGCTGCAAAACAATGACCATTTATCATCTCCCTTCATTACCGAGAAAAAAATACCAGGCAGTTAGAGCATAATTATTCCACATATCCTGATGTTACTATCCAAACAAAATCAATTTTATGTTATACCTTTATTTGAGCCTTGAAATTAGCCCCACTTCTAACTTCCATCCCAAAGATGAAGAGGGAAAAAACAGATGTACAGTGTTTCAATGTTCAACTGGGGCTGTGTAAAGTCTGATCTGGATAATTCCCTTAATGTCACTTCAGGTTAACATAGATGAAAACACAAAGTGCTCAAGATTTAGCCATAAAAATGACTAACAACATAAAATTAAAGCAGAATTCCATGTTGTTGTTTTTTTTTAAATATCGTAGATATTAGCATGAGAAAGAAACATTCTCCTCACCTGAGAGCACTTCTGTTCTTTATAAAAGCACTCAGTTTTAACAATGTCAGAATATCAATTCAGAGCACAGGAGAACACATTCAATTCAGAGGATAAAACTCTCCGAAAAGGATCTTTGTGTTGGAGTTATTGCATTTTTTTACACATGCATTAATCCAGATTTTCTTCATTTTCAGTAGACCGCTCAGAGATGGGATCAAAATTAGTGCCAGCACATATAAAGATAAAGGTTGGCTAGAGAAGTAATAAATCAAATCTATGGCATGTAGACTCTGCCTGAAGCTCAGATTTGTGCCCTTTACCCACCTGGAAGATCAGTTCATAAAAACTGGATCTGCATGTTTAATAAGAATCTTCTTACCTCTGACATATTTATTAATGATTGGATAAAACAGTCAGTTTTCATGGAAATATACAGTACAAGTCAAAAGTTTGGACACACTCATTCTCATTCATTCTCATTGTGTCTTTACTTTTGATTGGTGTTATATACTGTGTAAATATTCATCTCTGTGTGACTTTCATCATCAAACTCTAGGACTAAATCAGCAACAATTCTCTTCATTGTCTCCATTAGTAACAAAGGGCAAACAAACAAACACACACACACACACACACACACACACACTGAGACAGAGAGCCCTAGTATGTTTTCATGTGAGGCAGAGATCAGATGCCTCTCTGTCCCAATTTACTCTCACTTACACAGACACAAAATGAAACTCCTGCGTAACAATGGTCTTTCATCATTACAACAAACAACGCCTAATGGACTCTCTGTCCAGCACCCACACACAATAACGCACGCCACCACATACGTACATAAACACAAACACAGAGGTAATTTGAAGAGATGAGTGCTTTTACCACACTCTAGTGGCTTCATTGAGTTCACTTTGCTCCACAGGAGCCCACACATCCCCTCGCTGACCACGGCAACATCATAAGACCACTAGAGCCACCACAGGCCTCCTACCCTCATTATGGATGGGACATCCCATTTTAGGATGCACTCCAGGGGTCCCTGGTTGGGTTTGACTAGTTTACTTGCCTGGGAAATGATGGGCGACTGGGGGATGATTATCCATCCAAAGATAGAGGAATCCCTTGAATACATTACCTTTGAATTAACAATTAACCATTCTCTAAGCCCCGCCCATCTTTGAAAAGGCAAAAAAAAGAAAGACATTATCCTCCAAAGTGTTTAGTGTTCATTTCATATCAGGTTTACTGTAATTACGAGTGTCTGACTTGTAAATATCATTCACGTAAACCTCCAAGGGAAATTACGACTGGGATTTTTGTGAAAGCTCAGATATATCCGACCTGGCACTAAATAATATGGAAGTGCCTGAAAACCAAGCAAACATGAATACTTCACATAAGCGTTCAGTGTATTAAACCCAAAATGAATGGCTACAATGTCATTTTGTAAATTTAAACCTTAAGACAACCAACTCAGTTATCACCTTCCTGAGTTGTCAGATGACATGAATGTTTATGGGTCCTTAACATGGGAATCTTTCCGATCTTTCCCATCCATCCGACATAGCATGAATGCGGCATAATGCCTTGATTGCTAGGCTATGATTGGACAATTGCTGTTGGGGGGATGGGTTTAACAAAAGGCCAATTACATGACAATATCATATAAGTGGACTTGTGTTAATTAGGATAGAATAATAAAATACTGAGAATTTAATTAGTAAGATGTCCACAGAATAATATATGACATATTTTGGATGCTTTATGTTGCCATAATCAAACCTCTACAACTTTGCCAATGCTTTACATTACATTATTTACTGTATATTTTTTAAAAGACTAGACTGTACACATATTCAGATTTCCCCTGTGCATCATTTAAATCTTAGCTATAGCTGAACTGTTCCATCTCTCTCCACATTATTTACTTTAGCTTCCCTCAGGTACCAATACATGGCTTTATTTTAGTCTGGGTGACCTCAGTATGTAATTAGAGCAAGGTACCCTGCCCACAGGGAGGCTGAAGACTACAAAAATAGACCTCTGAAACAAAACACACATTTCATGCGGTTCCATCGGGATCACACCAGCAACAAACCTGACGAAGCTGCATGGAAAACATATTGTGTGCCGGTGCTTCTTTCCCAGTTGGAAAGCACTCAAACCTTCTTCAAACCAACCTTCATGTCTTGTCCACTAATTTACTGTAGCACATGACAAGATGTACTTTTATTCTACTAGGACATAACAGAGAGAGACAAGACATGAGAAAGATGTAATGATAATGGATCCCACATCATTTGGATTTGGCTCTTAATTTTGATTTATCACTTCCTGTATGTGGGGAACTGTACATATATTAATTTCATTTGGTTAATGAGGCAAGGCTCAATTAGAGAGGGTGGAGTGCAGTTTCTTGTGATGTAGTACAGGCGGGTAAGTGTATTTTTCCTTAAAATTTTCCATGTTTTCCTACAGAAATCAATGTATTTTGCACAAAAACACCCAAAACAGTGTAAAGTAAAGGAATGCACCTTCAAGAGCTGGCATGCAGTACGATTGATTATGTTCAGGGAAATTATTGCTAACGCTTGTTGTGTCTGCTGTTCGGCTCGCAGGCTGTGTGAGCCGTGCATGCTGGACCCAGGATGTGGTTTCTGTTACCGTGAGAATGGCTCGGCAATCCTCACCTCCTCCTGTGTGCCAGTCAATAAAGCCTCCACTGAGCAGGCGGCATGGGGCAGGTAAGTCACAGGATACGGCGCGAGTATGTGCATGTGTTTAGGATGCAGTGGTGGGTGGGGGGGGTGGAGGGCGACACTGTGGTGGGAAGACTTTTTGATAACATAGGATTAGAATATACAGTATATAATTGAGGTTCAATGTCAAGAGTGTTTGTCAAAAGACCATGAAAATGTCTTTCTGCTCTCCTCCAGATGCTCCAACTCCAGCCAGATTAGAGAGCAGACGTACTGGGCCTACAACTACTGTCCCACATCCTACTCCTGGCTGGTTTTACTGGGCCTGATGCTCTACCTGGCTGCTTTTGCTCCAGGTAAGAGAGACGGTACCTCAGTGTCCGTCTGACTGAGATCCAGTAACCTCTCTGTTCAGTTGCAGTTACACGTCATTTCATGTCCCTTTTATCTTTTAGCCATTCACAAATATTCTACACTGTATTAAAGCTAGAAAATGCTATTTTTCATACGGTAGTTAAGTGTTTTGTTAATCCTCCAACCTCAGTTGTGCATATGCAGACCCAAACTCTTGGCAGTCATAAACTCGCCACAGGTGTTGAACAAGCAGACAAACGTTACAGCCAACCTAACCTTTGCACCATAGTCCTTTTTCATGGAAGGCATTTTGATTAGTCATGCACTATTTTTCTAGGTTTTTCAGTTTAAACTTGTCTCCACCTGACACCACGAGGCTTATCTCTTATCTCTCTCTCTCAGGGATGGGTCCTATGCCATGGACCATCAACTCAGAGATCTATCCTTTGTGGGCGAGGAGCACAGGGAATGCTTGCGCAGCCGGAGTCAACTGGACCTTCAATATCCTGGTGTCACTTACCTTCCTCCATCTGGCTCAGTATTTCACCTACTATGGTCAGTTTCTGGGCTGCAGGATTTTTATTTTTAAAAAAGTCTCTAAATAGACCACTTACCTTTAGAGCTTTTATTCTTTACTTTTGTAGAAGGAAAGAGTAGCTTTGAATTTGGCAGCAAATCAATCTTGTTTCTTTATTACAAACCCAGTCACACTAAACTGAGTGTAATTTTAATCAGACGAAATACTCCTGTCAGGAACAATTACTGTCCATCAGTGCTGTCAGTCCTTATCCAATTATATCAATCCTTATACAACCTTGCAGCAAATGTTATGTAAGATGCATTCATCCTTACCTTACGTCACGACCAGCAAGGAGGTAACAGCTGACTGATACCCTGAGGCGCTGTCAACCTTTTTTTTTACCCCCCAACCCTCTTCCATACCTCTTCAGTCAATGTGGCTCAACAGCAGGTTTCTCCTCAGACAGGAAGGAACTGACCTTTCGTGGAGTTGCCGATCGATCCATCAGGGGTGATCCTGAGATGTAGCGGGTTAACCATCTATTCGAGTTGTCATTGACTTAACAAGAATCATTCACCAAGAATGAAAAACAGCTTAAAAAACATAATGATGTTATAAAAAATGGTGATGGTATGAGGCTAGGTGTGTATTTGTTTTTTAAATCAGTGGATTTCACATTATGCATGGTTGATTGTAACATGAAAATGTCATTCTGCTTTGACAAGGAGAAAACGGTGATGGCAGTGGGCAGGAAATCTAATTAAATCTCTGTCACTGTTTCTGTACATACGCCTGTTTCTAAATGTCTCTGTGTAATTGTTGCCTTTCCCTGTTAAACCTGCTGTAATGCTACTTTGACAGGGGCATGTTACTTCTACTCTTATGTATTCGTATCCACAACATTGATATTTAATTTAGTAAAACATTTTCATCTTTCAGCCCACACACATCTCTGTAGAAGTTCGTGAGCAGTCAGCATTCAAAATTAGCTGCCCTCAGGACCAACGTTTCTTTTTCTGTTGATAAATGAGAAAAACCGAGCCTATTTATAAAAGGTGACAGGGCTCTCAAAAGCCATGGCAGTGTTCCTTGTGTTTGTGGGTGTCATAGTGACATTGTGTTCTTTTGTTTGCCAGGGGCTTTCTTCCTCTACTCCAGCATGGCCTTGCTCGGTTTCTTCTTCATCTATGGCTGCCTGCCGGAGACCAAAGCTCGGCGTCTGGAGGAGATTGAGGCGCTGTTTGAGAATCAGCTTTGTTCCTGCGGCGCCTCGGATTCAGACGAGGGACGGCAGGTCGAGTATATCCGGGTCAAAGGGTCAAACTACCATCTATCGGACAACGATGCATCTGATGTAGACTAGGGGAAGTTTCTGTGTTGGTAAACTCCCTCTGAGTGTTTCAGTAGCTTCCAAGATTGCAGAAACATGCAGAGTTCTTGGGTTTGAAATTTTTTTTTCTTTTGTGATCTGAGGAGCCACTGGTTTCCCTCACTGAGGTTCAATATCAGAGCTTAAAAAAACGTTTTGCTTGTATCACTTTCAATTCAGTCAATTCAGGAATCCAAAATCAGCATCAGTGCTTTAGCAGCTAGCAGGGGTAAGAATGTTTTGTTTTCAGCTTATTCTCTGAATTGAGGGTGACAAATCTTGAGTCTCAACCATGCACCAAAATATCTCAATTAAGACATAATAGTCCTTAAGTGTCTCGCTCAAGAACACTTGGACAGGAAATATGACTGTTGAGCACACACTGCATACACAAAGTAAAAGGGACACTTCCTCTCTCATAGAGCCCACAAATCTTAATGATTTCCTTTCACAAAGGAAGAAACATAAACAAGGACAAGCAGATCAATTATTATAAAGTATCAGGAAGATGTCCCTAATATTTTGTATATGCTTGAGAATTATAATTTAATATATGATGTTGTGCATATCGTATAAAAGTACAGCATAACACATCCATCCTACTGCATCATGTCAGAATATGTTTCCATTGCGAACTCCATTGAAAAAGGTACAGTAAATGTGGTCTTAGAAAACAGGCGTCCACAAAACTTATGTCGACGTGACAGCAGTTGTGACTTGTTGATCTATAGTACCATTATGCCTTTCTATATGAAAACACATCTCAGTTAAATGTTGTTTATGCTTGTAGCATAGCACACTTGACATCAGTTCCTCATGATGATGGTCTTATGTTGTGATATTTTTATGGAAAGCAAACACCAGAGATGTACAGTGTATTGTTCCAAGTTTAGCATACTTGTATTGTCAGTGGGTGCCTAAACAAAACCACTGACCAGTCTAGTAGCACTGAAAGAAACATATTTTGTTGTTGTTTTTATTTCTACTTATTTTTTGGAATGTTTGCATTATTTGCAATTTCAAACCTTCAGTTTATTGCTTACCTGCCTTTTAAAAATAGCAGTTTCTAACATAGTGTGGTGAGTCCAGTTTAACATGTCCCAAAACCTGCACTATAAACCAGTGTTTTAAACCAACATGTCATGAAACATTGCTGACTGCTGGTAGTTACTAACCAGTCTGCTCCATCTATAGTAGTAAACTAAACACCATGATTTAAAGATTGAAACTTCACTTGTATTTTTAAGTATCACTTTCTATCTTTAACATGATAATATTAGTGCCTGTGTATTGTGAAGGTGCCTAATGGCCGTTTTCAGTCCAAATCCCCGACGTGGACATGTATGTATTATATCATGTTATGATAATTAGGTTCACATAGCTTTTTTTTTTACTTTACATGTACATATCTGCATTTCACCTGTGATGTAATATTATTTTTTTACTATCATTTTGTGTATTTTTTGATTTGTCTTCCTCCATAGCCTTATGTACAAATAGCAGAGCATATCATTTATGTGGTTCTCGTGTCAAAAGTCGAGGAGTAGGCTTTAGCGTAATTTGCCAGTGTTGTTTTGTAAAATTGTAAAACTGTGTGCGGTTACACCTTGTTAGTCAAATACACATAGGTTTCTGTGTAGCAAACTGTAGACAGCAGAGTAACTGTACAAGAAATTTGTGTAACAAAACAAAACAGGTGAATAAGGCGTTAACAGGCCGTTACTGTGTCAATTAACAGGTTTCTCATGGAAGATCATGTCAATTTTTGGCTTGTGGTTCTGAACCATCATGAATAAGATTTAATACCTCTTTTTAATAAAGTCTGAAATAAGGAACTGTGTAGTGACATTTTCAGTGATGGGTCAAAGTTGAATAGATGTTTGCATCAAGTATTGTGATATATTTGGTATTTTACACAGGGATTGCTATTGAAATGGTAAATCAGTATTAAATAAAGTAGTAACATATTTATCTCATAAATTGTAAGAATGTGGCATAACTGTCCTTTGAGAAACTTTTAAAACATTTTTCTCCAAAAGCAGCTTTAAAGGACCATTTTCAGCTAATTATAGTTTATAACAGCTCGTGATGGTCCCTTAAGCCAACAGGGTAAAGGAATCAAACAGTTAAACAGTTAACACAAGTTCTGGTAATGATGAGAAACACCCTGCATATTCTGTTCATTCAGCTATAAGAGAAAGATCTGTCTTTTCTTTAAAAGTGAAGAAAAATAACTATAATTCAAAATGTGAAAGTATTGTTTCAACTGTCAAGAGTTTTGTTTGGTACAGAATCAGTTGTCTTAAAACACACAAAGTAGTTTTGTACTGAAAGTATTATTACAGATAACAAACACACACACACACACACACACACACACACACACACACACACACACACACACACAAATTAAGCTGTTGCTCCATAACACAGATTGTGTAATGAAAAGTTGTGACAACCAAATATTTACCGTGATTGTTTCAGGCTGCACCTTGTCAAGAGATAATTTGGTGTTCAGCCCTTAACATCCAGTCGTGTTCACACCGTCCTCTACCAACTGGGAACAATAAATGTCTACTTATGGTGAAATGGTTGCAATTTTTTTCTATGTGAGACAATTCCATGTGTTTCTACCGTTTACGAGGAACTACAAAAATACTAATAAAAAAAGAGTGCTGTATAGTATATTTGATTATTGTTCAAGCTGTAAATGTTTTGCTAGAGTTTATATTCTATAAAAAATAAATATCTTCATGAAATCTTAACACTTGAATATGTATATGGGGAAAGAAATAAACTTATGAATCAGAGTCACTACGGCTTTGGGGCTTTATTTCACTGTCGCTATCATAACATTAAGAGCAAATGCTGAATATTTTATGTGGTTTTAAAACGAACTGTTAAATTATCTTTTGAATTAAAACAACATGCTCAGAACAGGCATGTTTCTTAATTTCCAGCTGCCCTCATCTATCTATCTACCTTCCTTCTTTCTCATCCCTCTCTCTTTCTCTGCTTCAGCAGGAGCAAAATGTCGGCTATTTCCTGAAGTGTTTCTGCCTCTTCTGAGAGCCTGTTAACTCTGGTGGTAGATGTGAGCTCCTCCCTCACTTCGTCTGAGAAGTCTTTCATCAGAGGGCCGTTTTCTTGTTGCCCTCTCTCCTCTCTGCCCTCTCCATCCTGCTCACCTAAATCAGATCGAGAAAGGAGAAAACGTCCAAAAAATGATTGTTCATTTCTTTTTGTCAGTGGAATCCCAACAATTTAAGTTCCTCTAAATTAAAACATGAAGTGACAAACTGAATACAACACATATTGCATATTATACCTTTGCCTTCAGTCATGCTCAAAACATCTACAAAGGGGTTTATGGGTCTCTGCAGGATCACTTTGCCTTCACTAATGTTTGCAGTGAATTTGTTTAATATGCCTGATAGGGAGCCAGCCTTGAATTGTGTCTTGCTCCAGGGCGTATGGTTCCCTCCACTCCTGGAGTTGGCTGATGAATCTGTGTGTGTAGTTGACTCTGCAGCAGCGTCTATGCAGCCAGTCTGCCTCCCTGTGGCTGAATGTTGTACTGACATGTCAACAGATGGCAGGTGCAAGTTGAACCCAGGGGCTTTGCTCACGCTGTCTAATACCAGACTGCACTGAGTCGAAGCGTCGCATGTCTCGACTGTGAAAATGTTGACGGTTTGAGTTCCTGCGTTTCGCATTTCATTGGAGGTTTTCTCGCATTTGCATTGCTCTGAGATTGGAGTTTGAGAGTGAGGAGATACAAACTGAGCTGTGCCATCACTTCTCAAGTCATTCTCCATACATTTCTGATAATCTCCGGTGTTCTTTTGGGGTTTTATGTGTGGAGTGAGAGGCCTGTGTGTTGGATTCCCCTCCGAGCCCAGGTTTGGGTTTACAGTATCTGTGCAGCAGGTGTGGTCCATCGACTGACAAAATTCTTCATCCTGATATTGAGTTAGCAAAAGAAAACATACAAGCGCTTATATCAGACACTGCTTGGCTTAATGTAAGGTTAATGTAAGGTTATCTCTCTGGCAAAGTCATCATTTTTACTATTGACTTGATTTTTACTTCTATTTTTTTTTTATTCTTCAGTGAATCTACAATCACAGTACAATAGTAAGATGAACAAAGCATTTGAGGGTAACTTAACTTACATCATTCGAATCTGAACTAAGGTAACCTCCTCTACAAGAGTAACTTGGCGAAAATTCACAGCCATTCATGCAGCCATTGTTGTGTTCAAGGCATGCTGTGGAATATAAAAAAAAAACATCTATTCAATTTACTGTCTTTAAATGCACAGTGGATGGATAATTACACTGGAGATGCTGAGTGGACTTACAAAAGTTCATGTCAGTGCAGTTGGAGAGCTGTGAATAAAACAGAGGTAACATAAAACTATAATAGTCCACATTAGAAATGCACTGTATTCTCCACTCATATATACAGCTATAAAATTAAATTAACAAATGCTGTTAGAAGTGCTGTGCAGCTTGTGATGACTGTCTGTGACAACTTTGTGAACTGGTCTAAACTTTCTTAATTGTCTACTTAGTGGAGAATCTTATTATTCATTCACTTTCATTTTAATGTTACATGGCAATTACAAACTCAACCACTTAGTGGCAGTAAAAGGCCGACTTGACACATTCATATGTGTGAGAGAACTTACCTCCACTCCCATGCACTGTGAGTCAGGGACAGTTCTGACAGTATAGAAAAAACAAACAAACATAACAACATAAAAACGAATTCAAAGCATACTGCAAATAAATGACGACAAACTGTTTGACTATATTTGAAGTACAAACACGTACTGTGGTGCTGAAGATTTGACTGGTGTTTCTTCTTTGAGATATAGCCTTGTTTTTGCACTCCCAAAATGAGAAGCTGAAAAGAAATTCAATATTGACCTGAAGAAAAACTCACTGTGCTTATTTAAAAGATTCCCAGTGAACCGGTCGATAAGCAGTATTTACCCTCTCTATCATATTCTTCATTGCTGAAGCCCCTAAAGACATCTTCCTCAAACTGCTGCTCACTTTCTGACTGGTTAAGAGTGAAGTCCAAGATGGGGTCCTTGTCCCCCGCTTGGTTTAGAGAGAAGGTGACTTCACGTCTTGCACGGTCCCTGGCCTTACTGAGATAACAGATACATATGGGCTTTGAGTTGCACTGGTAACAAAAAGCTAAGCTAGCTAATAGAAAACAATTGTCCTGTAACACAACAGTTTTTAAATGACAAATAAAAAGAAGATAATCCATCAAAATTCCAGTGTTGTTCTCACTTTGGCTTTGGACTTCCAAACAGGACTTGGGCTGCTGTGGGTGTCTCCAGTTGGTAAAAGGTCAGGTTTGATCCACTGGACCAGGAGACACCGTCTGTCATACCTCTGGGCTGAGAGAAAGGCTGAAACTGACACAATAAATCCAGACTGGATATTAAGAGTGGCATCACACTTTGGGAAGACACTGTCACTTTTTAATGTTCATAACTTCACAGGAGTTCACTCTTGGTCCACACTACAGCAACTACTGGTGAGTGACGAAAGATTACTCTAAAATACTACTTCTGACAGGTCTGCAGACACCGAAAAGTAGATCAAGCTAATATTTTATCATGTGTCCCTGACAAATCTATATTGTTCAGATGATGCATTCTTTATGCCGCTATG
The DNA here is from genome assembly GCF_910596095.1 of Thunnus maccoyii. Taxonomy (NCBI): domain Eukaryota; kingdom Metazoa; phylum Chordata; class Actinopteri; order Scombriformes; family Scombridae; genus Thunnus; species Thunnus maccoyii. The sequence continues at coordinate 8,477,669 of NC_056555.1, forward strand.
CTTTCTTTACTTTACTTACTTTATATTTCTTTGCAAAATATCACTTTAATGAAGCCAGGCAGGATTCTGGTAGGTTCAACATTGATATTTTGCTATAAGCAAAAAATATGATAACCGGTTTTGTTTCAATGGAGCTATTTTCCCACTGTAATATAGGCCAGAATACAGCAGTAAAAAATTGACAAGATGATCAACCAGACTTCTTTTTGTGTTTGCACATTGTACATACAGCATGCACCCATCAGGCAGCATCCAAATAAGGCTTATGAGCTACATGAGGAGTCGAATGTTCCCATGCCTGTGTAGTAAATGGAACTATGCAATGTTGTTAATGTGAGATATTCCTTGAAAATGATATTCTGTTATGGCTACCTCAGTCTGCTCCAGTCCCGAGGTGTCCCAGGGCGGAGGGGAGCAGTGGGGAGGTGGCTGTGCTTGTGTCTGGCCTCTCTGCTGGAGATTCAGCTGCAAGGGGAATATTCCTGAAGAGACCAATTTGAGTTGGCCTAAATTCACTGATAGTTTAAAATACGCTCATGTAAAGTAAAAAACAGACAATTATCCCATTAAATTGGTCTATAAAATGCTTCACTGCACCACCTTGACCTGAGGAGGCTGATGAGGTGGAGGAGAACGGACTGAGGAGATCAGCTCTGGGCAGCAGGTAGTCAGATGCACTGTTGTCTGAGAACGCTGACTCAAGCACCGGTGACAGCTTAGAGGACAGAAACATAGGTGACTTTTTAGTCAGAGAGTCCCACTTTTTGTTCATGTTAAGAGGAGAAGTGCCAAAGAAGAAAAGTGACGAACCTGCTGACACTTGAACCCTTGTGGAATGACGTGCTTTCTTTTTCTCGTTCCTTGAACGCTAAATATTGACACAGAATAGACAGATAGATAGATAGATAGACAGATAGATAGATAGATAGATAGATAAGGAGGTTTTAAGTATCCATCACTGTGATCTCTTTGGAGAGTTAAGTTGATGCTATTACTATATAGCTGGGTAAAGCTGACAAAATCAGACGTTACAACATTTTAAATATCTCAACAGTTACAATGTGATCAATATTCTGGTTGTGACTCTTGGTGGTTTTAGACAATCCACATTCCAGCTCTACCTGTACTGAGGTTGGCTTTCAACCAGACTCAGCTGTGAGGGAGAGCAGGGGCTCATTGGCAGTACCAGTGGCTCATTTCTCTTATGTTTGGATCTGCGATTACAGCTGCTGAGAACTGCTACTTTAGGGGGATCTGAAAAACACAAACACTTTTTTTATCACATCCATTTGCCATAATGAGGAACTGATGAACATGCACACTGATGGACAGACAAGTTTGTAATCTTATGTATGAAACATAGCATTTATATTTGCAGCACAGTGTTATCTTCATGTGCTCATGTATTCGAGGTGTGATGCATGTAAGTACAAAACACACACATATTTCAGTGCCAGTCAAAAGTTTGGACACACCTGCCATTCACTTGAATGAGAAAGTGTGTCCAAACATTTGAATGTATGTTATTATTTTATTAGCTTTCAGACCTTTGGTGACTTTAAGTTTAAGGGAGTTGCTATCCATTGTTCCCATAAACCTGCTTTTCAGCATCTTTTGTTAGACTGTTTGATTTGGAGCTCATCTACCAGTAAGACTTCTCACCTTTGTTTTCCTTCTTTGCAGCAATCTGGTTCACAACAAACAGGGTCACCAGGTCCATACTACCAGAGCTAGCGCCCTTGGGGGATTCTGGCAGAGCAATCCCCATGTTTTGCAGTTTCTGTTGCATTTTTCTCCTCTCAAAGAACTCCTGGGAGAAAAGAGCAAAACCACATTTAGCTAGACAAAGAACACTACAGCTGTTATTTGACTTGTGAACTGTGTTTGACAGTCTCACCCGCTGCTTTTTCGCATCATTCTTCATCATTAAGCGGTTCCTGCAAATGAGAGTTGTTGTTTTAAAGAGTAACGTTAACGTCTGCTAACGTGTAAGCTAGCTACATGCTAACATCAACTTTAATAACGACAGCTGTTAATTCTGTCTTACCTTGAACCCCCAACCCAGTTCATTTTCTACGGCTGTGACCTATCAGAGAAGTGTGAAACAACACTAATTAACGTGTGTTTGTGCGGGTTCAGATTGAACTGGGTAATATTTTTGCTGAGTAGCAGCTAACGTTGCTCAAAATATGTTAACAAAGTGCACGAGGAAATACAACCTCTCACGCGCTGCGCTATTAATAAACGTGTATTTACGTGTATACTAAATTACTGTGTGACATGTATTTGCCGCAGAAGTACAAGGTAACCAGAAAATATAATATATTTTTAAAAAAAAATTAATTTTTATTGAAACAAATACATGTTTACAGCACTTTGTGTATATAACTTGAGTTTACAATCACAAACACGCCAGGTGGACTAAAGGTTGTAATAGAAAAAAGTAGTCAGAATTCCCCTACAGACATGTTTTAAGATGTATATAAAACACTACTTTGAATAATAATTTGTGTCTGATATGTTTTTCCACAAAAGATACATTATCTTGTTAAAATCCTTAAAATTACGTCTACTCCGCCTCCCTTATTAAAAAAATCCAGAATCTATGACTCTATCTATATATAATCTTCTTGCTGCTTCAGTGAGATGTTTGAACTTCACTGTGCAGAATGATGTATTTGCAGAGTTTGACACTTGAAGGCTGTTTTCACATTCATCTACTGAAAGTGGAAAGTTTCTCTGTGCTCATTAAAAATCCAATTTTAAGGGGCGGGGGCTTACCAGCGTTATTTGTGACATCACAACTAGTCTGGAAGCCAATCCTGCTCCAATATTCAATTTACACAAGTGTGATGTGGAAATTTGAAGCTCCAGTGCACAAACACTGAGAATATTTGCATATTTACAGATTCGGGACTTTCCAATGTGGGGGAGAAGGTGGAGATGGAATTTTAAGGTTTTTAACGGAGTAATTTAACTTTTTTTGTGGAAAAACTGTATCAGACACAAATCATAATTCAAAGTAGAGTATTTTATATAAAACATGTCTGGAGGGGATCTTAAGAATTTAGATTTGTGAATATGAAAGTAAATGAATCAAATAGAACTGCCAACAGAGATTCCTGTCATATTCAGTGAATCCAAACAATACATTTTTCCAAAGTAAGAATACAGTTGATACAGTAGAAATATTTAAATACAGTAGATACAGTAGATATTTTTAGATACAGTAGATACAGTAGATATATTTGTTTACGTCTATCACGGAACCAATCGTGTTTTTGTCAGGGGGCGCGACCAATGAAAAAAGACTGATGTCAAGTTAGTGGAAACAATTACAATGGGTCCGGAAGTTAAACGAATTTGCTCCCAATAAAATAAAAGTGCAAACTCAACGAAATGATTCACATATTATTGTCGAATTGGAGAGGCGGTTTTATTTTGAAATCTATAACAGGAAGTGCTGTTTTTCTAGTATTCCGCAATTGACATTAGTGCAAAAAAAATAAGCAGGATGTAGCGGTACATGTCAACCCCGCCGTCAGAAGTCCTTCTCTATTTCATGTCGACGCGGTGAGAGGAGTTTAGGGGGGATGGGTGTTGTGAGGATCGTCAGCAAGGACGACTAACGGTTGACAAAATGTCGCACATCCTGGATGCGGCGTCCAGAGTGAGATGGGACCGCTCGGCTGCGGCGAAGCGAGCCGTGTTTCTTGCGGCGGCTGCCTACGGTGTCAAAACGCTTTACCCCATCATCTGCAAGCAGCTCCGCAAAGACAAACATCCAGGGAACAATCGCCGGCTTTCCAGGACTGAAAACGGCTCCACATGTGCGGTAAAATCACAGATAGACGCGGCTCAGAAAAAGACAACCCCAGGGGTGAATGCAGAATTTTTCAAGCAGATCCTCGAACTTGCTAAAATCCTCTTCCCCAAGCTTGTGTCCAAAGAGCTCGGTTTGCTCTGCTTGCACTCGGTGGCGCTGATATCTCGGACGTTTCTGTCTATTTACGTGGCCAGCTTGGACGGCAAGATTGTTAAAACGATCGTAGAGAAGAAACCCAAAAGCTTCATCCTCCAGCTGATCAAATGGCTCCTCATCGCCATCCCGGCCACGTTCGTCAACAGCGCCATCCGGTACCTGGAGTGCAAACTGGCTCTGGCCTTCCGCACCCGGCTGGTGAACCATGCCTACCGGACCTACTTCACCGATCAGACCTACTACAAAGTCAGCAACATGGACGGGAGGCTCGCCAACCCGGACCAGTCTCTCACCGAGGACGTCATGATGTTCTCCCAGTCGGTGGCCCATCTCTATTCCAACCTCACCAAGCCCATTCTGGACGTGATGCTGACCTCCTACACGCTGATCCAGACCGCCCGGTCCAGGGGAGCAAACGCCACCGGGCCGACCCTGCTGGCCGGGCTGGTGGTCTTCGCCACCGCCAAGGTCCTCCGCGCTTGCTCGCCCAAATTTGGCAAGCTGGTGGCTGAGGAAGCTCACAGGAAGGGTTACCTGCGCTATGTGCACTCCAGGATCATTGCAAACGCGGAGGAAATAGCTTTCTACAGGGGACACAAGGTACTGTGTGCAGGGCTGGATGGTGGCAATAATGAGGGAGTCATTAAATTACTATATTATAACTATATTATCCAATTGCAATCAGTATTACATATACACTACAACCACAAGTGTAAAACCCCTTTAATAAATCTGTAATAGGTCATGTTATAGTGTGATTCTCAATATGACATATATGCAGAATGTCCATTTTTACATAGATATCAGTCTACATATCTTATCTGTATTAACATTTAACACCTAATTTGGTTCTATAATCCAATATTGCAAATCTACCATTTCCAAAGTTGACATCTTTTGATGTCATAGCATGTATATATCAATATAATTAGATTGATGATTACACTGCAAACAGGTCATTTGGTTCAAAGTTAAACTTAGATGATTTGAATAGATATATCACAAACAATGAGATGAATATGCTGCTGTGTTATTGTAATACACTGTCGCGTGCAGGTGGAGATGCGTCAGCTGCAGAAGTGCTACCGGGCTCTGGCAGACCAGATGAACCTGATCCTGTCCAAGCGTCTCTGGTACATCATGATCGAGCAGTTCCTCATGAAGTACGTGTGGAGCAGCAGCGGGCTGGTCATGGTGGCCGTGCCGATCATCACGGCCACCGGCTTCGCTGACAACGGTAGGGTGGCTGAGTGAGGTGCCCCAAACCTTTTCTATTCAAGACTCCCAATGAAATCTCTTCTGATTGTTTGATTTGGTCATAAAACACACCAAAAGATAAGCCCTGGCTATACAGTAGATTAGAAAATTTTGATTTTTGTCTTAGGGATCCGTAGTTTGCTTCTTCACTTGATTTTTTTTGCAAGAAACAAACAATATCCAACTTACACTGCTCTTGACAGTATCTGGTGTGTAGTAAGCCTAAGCCTATAATAGCTGTGTGTTTGATTCTGTGGTGTTAGCGGATTTCATAGCACACATAAGGATCATTAGCATCTCCAAACTAACAGCTACTGTTTTCTCCTCAAACAAGAGCTGATTAGCATGTGTGAAAACAGTAGCTACCTCCCACACCTCCCCGCTTGATATTTCAGTCGTATAAAAATAAAGCTATAGCTGAATCCCTTTGTTTGCTGATCATTATTACTACTGTCCCGCTGTCTGTGGTATTCTTTATGCTCACAGGCTCAGGTGTGAGAATGTGGTGTTAACAGGCTCTAATCGCTAAGACACCTCAGTTTTGTAAAAGTGTCTGTAGTAGCACAGTTTCTGTGTTTCTCAGTGATCTCACTTTCTCTTCTGGCTTCTGTTTGTGTCTTTCTGTCCATCCTCTAGAAACGGCAGATGGTCAGACGCAGGTGTTGGTGAGCGAGAGGACGGAGGCTTTCACCACAGCCCGTAACCTTTTGGCCTCAGGAGCCGATGCCATCGAGAGGATCATGTCCTCCTACAAAGAGGTGAGGACGTTTGGAAATAAAGAAACCTCACATCATGACAACCTACTGATCTCTCTCATTTACTACGGATTTATAAGCCCAACCTTTCACTATCAACCTTCAAATCAATAGTAGCTGCTGTATTTCCGTCTTCTTTATTATTTTATAGAGTAACATGTCTAATACAACTTCCCACACTGGGAATGATCATTTCCAGAGTCAGATTAGATTAATTTAACATAAGACAAGATCTTTCATCTTTGTGCAAACAGCAAATAAAGTAAGTACATTATCTCGAAAATATTCATTTAACCACTTACGAGATTGTGTGTAAATGTTAAAGATTCAATAGAAAAACAATGAAAGACTTTAAGAGCAAGATAAAGACGTGAGGACAGTAAGAGCTGAGACGATTCTCAGCACAAGCCCAAATTTTCTGGAGCTTTCAGACACATGATGTGGCCTTCATTAACAGATGAAATTTGCTTAATTGTCATTCCATCACCTGTGCTAATATATATTTTTGGTACCATCTGCTAACTACTTTTTCAATAATTAACCTTCAAGCTCAGCACAGATATAATTTGGTTTATTGTAGTTATTTATATTAAGTTTAGCATCTTATTTTGAAGAAAATGTATGAAGAAAAGAAATTTTTCAGATGGGCTAGAGTTTTAAATATCCACATGTATGTGTGAGGATGGTTGGTTGGGTCAGTTCATAAACCAGTGTATAAGAGGCTGAACAGATGGATGGATGGATGAATCAATGAGTGACAGATGCATACTGTACTGTACATCCACCTCTCTCCTTCCATTTCCCCCCCCCCTGTGAAAACTCACCATGCATGCACAGGAATGTGTTGGAGTCCAGGCTGAAAAAAGCAAAAGAAAGAAATCACTGAATGAAAGGCCTTGTTCATTGAGGGCCAAATCCCTGATCTCTCGTTGCATTTTAATCCAAAAAAAAAAAAAAAAAAATAGCAAGGCCCATTCATGCATTGTCGCTCTCAGGCTGCATTTTCAGGTCTGTAAGAGGATTTGGCTGCTGCACATTTGTTGTGAAGCTGTATTGCAGTGCGGCCGGTATGTACTTGTCTGCTTTTAATCATGAGCCCACCTGTGTTTTTGGATGGTGTTTTTCCACGCTATCCAGTAATTCCTTTAGTAACACATGTAGTATTTGAGCAAGGGTCAGTTGAACTTGCATATAATGTGTGACTCATCTGTGAACATCAGTGCTCAGCGTTGTTCAGAGGTTAGAGCCTGTGGTGAAGAGGAGGAACTGAAACTCTTTTAGTGCGAGCGTGTCGTCGTGTCAAGTCTTCTTAAAGACTTCCCATTGTCTCAAGAATCTGTAAGCATTATCTTGCCATTTTTCCCACACCAGAATGTGACAAATATTATAAAAATGATTCTTTTCCAAGTGATTTTTTTTTTAAATTTCAGTAACATGCAACTCTGTGGAAGAGCAGATTATGACGCCGGTCACTCCATTGCATGTCTGTGGTGCAAAACTCTCCCCTGGAGGATACGAGTTTTAGCCTGCACTCACCTCTGTTCTGAATGTGTGCCGAGTACAGTAGATGTGCAACAGCAAGTCCCTGCTTGCAATTCCAAGAGATGTGCGAGTGTGCAAAAATTAACAGGCAGCAGGGATGGAGCACATTCCTGAGGCAGTATGCCCTGCTCACACCTCCACACACTCTGCCTATTTAATATAACAGTGTGTATTTGTTTGCGTGTGTGGTCAGATGGCCCTATGACATGTCCTAGCTCGTGTGAGTTTGCCACTTATCTTGTAAACTTAGCTATGTGTTTTTTCCTTTTTGTTCTACAAAGGCCTGTTTGAACCCAGTCTGGAACTGAGCCTTGCTTATTAGCTTCCTTCTGGGTGTTGTTGTTTTCTTGTTGAGGGAATTTCTCTATTATACAGAATAATCCAAGTGCTTTGTGCCCAAATAATTGCAAAAGTGTGGAACCAAATGTTGAATATTTCCATTGATATTTTATACAGTTTCCTCATCATTGTCATTGTTTTGTTACAAAATGCTTAGCACAAAACATAAGGTGCAAAACATGTTGATTTTTTATATATATATACATATATATATATGGCATGAGTCTTAACCAGTGGGCTGTCGGGTCATTACCTTGCAAGGCAGCTGGATTTGTGAGATCACGTGAGACTCCATCTCGTCAGGCTTCAGGTTATGCCCTTGTGGCTCGAATCAACAGCGGTTCGGACCAATCGGCGTCCGATGAGGAACTACTGGCAGTTACAGTGGTTCAGGTGTGACGACAGCAAGAAGTTAGCCTATAATAGGCGGCGATAAACAGATGATTCATCCAATCACCTGCCAAATATTTTTTTAAAGTGCCCTTTTCCAAACCGTTTCCAAGGACAACTTCTCAGATGATTCTGTGTAACAAACCATCTGGCGCGTCAGGTTAACCGGGGCATGCCAGATGTTGAAATTTTTAAGGACGACTTAAGTATGCTTGTGTGACGCTAGAGAGATTCTTTTTTTTTTTGCTTGGAAGACAGCAGAGATGGAATGACTGTTTTTTTTAATTTTATGGTGAACTATCCCTTTAAAATGGCATGAGGCATAGAGTAGTTACATCAAAGCCAGCTGTTAAATATCAGCTTAACATCGTTGTTGTGGCGTTCAGATGATGACAGTCGCTGTGACTGCTCACAAAGTCACAGTCACAATCTCTTCCAAGTCATTTATTCATTAGAAGTATAATCAGATTTTATGCTTTGACGAGACAGCTGGGTCAAGTTAGTCCTCTGATATGTGTTAGACTGCATTAAATATAATCATAGTTGCAACACAGAAATCTTTTTTTAGGTATCATTTCCTGAAGATAGAGTATGCTGAAACTCTCATGTCACTGTAGGTCAGCCAGCAGTGCAACCTTGTGCGTTTGAGTGTTGACTGTCCAGAGCTCCTTCCCTCAGGGCTTAGCCTAGCTGTGAATAATCCTCCATCTGTTGATCTTTCAGCCTGCACTTCTGCATCTCTTTCTCACGTTCCCTCTCTCTCTCTCTTTCTCTCTCTCTCTCTCTCTCTGTCTGTCTCTTGCTCTCTCTCGCAGCACGTACTGGGAACATGCATGGGAATGAGGATAATCAGATATATTGGCGTGATATATCATGACCACATTTGTACATGTATTTAGTCATTAGAACAAAAAACCACAGCAGTATCCAACCGGTCAGGGAAGGACTTCTGTTTTGTGTGTCTGTTTTGTTGAAAAGTTTTGTTTTTCATGTCTGCACGTTTGGTAATTTTGTGGTTCATAATTAACCAACTTAAAGTATAAATTGGTGGAGAAAGCACAGCTTAGGTTGTGTTTATGCAAATCAGCTGATACAGTGCTTCCCAATAGTAACATTCAGCCACAACACAAGCTGACATTTGCGTGCCAGTGTTTAGACACACCTGTATGCGGTAGATCAAATGTTCAAAGTGTTTAAAATGGAATTTCCCCAAAGGACAAACATCTCATAACAGCATTTCACATACAATTGTAAGCATAGCTGGCTAACCCTTACATAATGAAATACTCATAATTTCATTCATTTTGCACATTATTTGCATATTTTATGTTCATTTTAGCTTTTGTTTCTGCATGATCATGTATTTTTTGGCAAGAAGTTCAAACGCAAGTCAACACAGGACTGTCACTACTTAGAAAAATATTTGCACTAACCTGTCATATAGTAAACACTAGCTTACATCTGAAGTTTTTGTCAGGATGGATCCCCATCATTTCAGAGTGGGCAATCAACTCATTTCTATTACTTTATTCTATCCTCACTGGATGATAGAAATACAAAATGTTGTTTTGGTCCCAGCAGAATTCTACAATAAGCTGTTGAGGCTCTTTAAAAAGAAGTTATTTCCTTCATCATTAGTCATCCTCCACTCTTCAAATATGTCCCGCCCTCATAAGACACATTTCATTTCATTTGTGTTTTGCTTTCTTCTTTTGCTTGCTTGCTTTTTTTCTTCTCTGAGCCAGTCACATCCCTGCAGCTCCACATGGTGTCCATCAATTCCCAGAACTGGTGTTTGTTGTAATGTAATCAAGCTGTGTCAACAGCCTGCATTGTCTCGCCGCAGGGTGCAACACTAAAGCCAAAGCAAGAGGGTGATTTTTCTTTGTTTTTTCCCTTCTTTGACTTTGTGAGTTTCATTCTATATATTAACAAACACAGTTACACTTGCAAAAAGTAAAGAAAGAAACACAGCCCATCCATAACATCATATCCACAGCATCAGCCACTTTGTGACCCTGGTGTTCGCTGTTCGAGAACACTTGTTCTCGACCTTTTTGTCAGATGTACCTGCCCCGACCTCACCACCTGTCATGGTTTATCAGCACATGACCGTGACAATGACCTCTATAACAATCTGAGCTGCTCAGGGTTACACTAACATTCCTCTGACATTTACCCAAGAATGACCTTTAACCCCTGTGTGTGTGTTTGGACAGGTCACAGAGCTGGCAGGCTACACTGCGAGGGTCCACAACATGTTTGTGGTGTTCGAGGATGTCCAGAGGGGTGTTTACAAGCGCTCCTCTCTGTCATCCACAGCAGGAGGGGAGAAGAAGAGCAAGCCTGAGATGCACATAGACGGACCACTGGAGATCAGGGGTAGGCTTATACACTGTGTACTTGTTGTACACACCTCTTTTTGTATCATAATAGGCTGAAAAAGAGAAACAGTTAGCTACCAGCCTAATTGGCCACTCCCAACTTCCACACATGCTTGGTTACTGTTGCTATGGTGGGTTGACTTTTACCACTTCCGCTGTCTGGAGCGTGGAACAAGCTGGTGGCTTTTGTCAGTTAGACCCAATGCATTGTATGCACTTAAATAACCCCGACTCAACCCAAAGTCTTTATTTTCAGCCCTTCTGCTTGCTATTTTTCCATAGATTTGATTGTCTAAATTAGAAAACATCAGCACTGAATTAAATGCATAAAGTGTGAGTTACAGTAACTTAAAATACATTTAGATCTTTAGAGTGTCTCTTTTTATTGGTTGCACAGTGACCTATGTTCTCACTTTTAAGATACACTTACTGTCTAAATTTTGTGTCAGCAAGTCCTTCGTGGGGGAACTTACAAAACCAGAACAAGCCAAAAATTCCTAGATCTCCAACATTTCAAGGTCAATGGTCAGATTCACTGCGTAAACATCCCTGTGTAAACATCCATTTGACGCCAGAATCAATCTCCTTTGAAAGAGTCGTATTAAGCGAAGAGATAAGTGAAGTGCTAAAGCGGGATTTTCTTATTTTTACCCCATAATTCCTGCTCTTTAGGTATTATCCCATCCATATCCATGCTTATGTCTGGACAGAGAGAGAGTTTAATCCTTTATCACTACTCTGATACACTGTCATTCAATTTTCCCGATCTTTCTTCCTCTCTGTCTTTCTCTCTTTTGTCTCTGCAGGTGAAGTGATAGATGTTGACAACGGCATTGTATGTGAGAATGTCCCAATTATCACACCAAACGGGGACGTAGTAGTGTCAAGCCTGAATTTTAAGGTAAGAGAGCTCAACTGTCTATGAGATTCTGATCTACTGTATTCTGTTTTCTCATGAGAATGGGTTAAAATATGAAAGAGCAGCAAAATGATCCATTAATCTATACTTCAGCATCAAACTCTGATTTATCCCCCCTTTATATTACACTTTAACTGATAGTTTCAAATGTTCTCTGAACCTCACCTCATCATCAGACTCCCTGAGGGTTTTTGTCTGTGTGGCGTTCATTAGCATTTAAGAAGAATCCTCTGTAGTCTCATTAGGAAACAGTTACATCCTTTGGGTGTCAGTGTGTTGCGCCCCTCCAGCTGTGGGCTACCATAATGAGCTACAGAGGATTTGTGATGCTTACCATGACAGATCAGCGCTGGCAAAAGGTTTATATATCACTTTTTGAACTTTTCAGATATTATAAGGACAGCTGCCCCTTCCTGTGTGTTCTGCTCTGTTTATTCTGTTCTGTTGATCTCCCTCTCAAACATCAGAGAGGCTGAGGGTCTGCTGATCCCAGGGGCCTGTTCTTTGTTTGTGGATAATTGAGTTGGATTGATTTCATCGCTGATAATTAGACAGAAGCCAGGATTTTTAAGCTCTTCAAAGCTGGCTTTAAAATATATTTATAACCTTTGTCAGAGCCACATGTCTTTGAACTCAGCGCTGCAAGAGCGCAGGTTTATTCACAGTTAGCTGGATCGTGACAAAGATTTTTCAAGACGATCCCCCAAATGATTCTTTTGCTGAGAGGCACCAATAGAAAAACGTCAATAAAACGATGCTTTTAGATGAGAACATGTAAATTACTAAGGAATCATCAAAATCAGTTGCAATTATCACAAGTTAGCTGATAGAGAGTTGAGAGGATAATTTTAGCTGGGTAACATCATGTTAGTCTGGATAAATTAAGCCACACTTTCAGGTAGCTATGCCCCCTCATGAAGATCAATATCTCCCTGGCCTCAACTTTAAAAATGGCTTTCAAACACTGCTTGCAGCTCATGCTAACAGATCTCCAGACTAAACCGAACTCCAGTTGTCAAAACACGTGCTTGAGGTGAATACACCTGAGCACCCTGCTGACACTGTGCTTACACCCACAAGTATCATACACCAAAGGTTCAAAGACTATCTTGTAGTGTAAATATCCAAGAAAAACTTCTACAGGGAGTGACGGATGATATTGAGCTTTGAATCAGGCATTCATGTAGAATATACACTGAACGCACTGAAAGAGGTGTTGCTGATCAGTTGGTTAGTTATATGTTTGGCTGCTCAAAATAACTGACTTGCACATGTACATATAATTACTTCTGAAGTAAAACATTTTCACTAATCTGATACTTTCTCACTATTATTCATAATAGGGCTACTTTTACTTTTCAGTAATGATACTTATATGATCCTTTCAGGTGGAAGAGGGCATGCACCTATTGATCACGGGGCCGAACGGCTGTGGAAAAAGCTCTCTGTTCCGGATCCTCAGTGGTTTGTGGCCTGTCTACGGTGGCCGCCTTCACAAACCTTCTCCTCAACATATGTTCTACATCCCTCAGAGGTATAGACACAAAGACACAGTCTCACGCATCCCATACTCCAATATCCCACAGCGGTGAGGGGTACTGAAACAACTGTAGGGTATGATCATTGTACTGGAGAACCCTACCAGTAATCTAATCCATTGTAACAGGACCAGTGTGTGTATGTTGAAGAGGAGGGGCTGACAAAGAGAAACCAGAGCCCTGACCACAGTGAAATATTTACCATACAGACATATTGTATCTTTTAATACTCACAGTTACACCAATGTCATTATTATTCATCATGAAGATCCCCAAAAATGTAGAAAATGACAGTAGCTAAGTTCAGTATCATCAGTTGACTCTGTTCAGAAAGTGTGACTTAGCATGGACATCAAAATCAGCCATGTGTCCCCACAATGTATCTTTTGCTCCACTGATCTATGATAACTCTGTTGAGTGATACAAGGTAACTAGAATCAGTGTACACAAGGAAAACAGCAGCTAATGGTTCATATAAGCTTGTTTTGTGTCACATTTTGTCAACTTTCTGCAAAAAGCTGTCAGACTGAGCCATATAATATGATGCATGTTGCGTACCATCAGTCACAGGAGTGTATGGTTAAGAGTCAGTCATCCATTGGGGACATGTGGGCAATTAAAGTGTGTATGTTCTGAATTTCTAACAAGTAAAATGATGAGGGAATCCTCCACAAATTCAAGCAGTAGGACTGTAGCGCTTAAACTGAACCGAAGTGAACCAAGACTGTCTAACGTAATCTTATCCAGGGCTGTTTAATGCTGCAGACTCAGCAACTCCCTCCTGCAGAGCAGTAAATATTTTATACATAGGATGAGATGGCCACCTGGTAGCTGTAACAGAACCCAATGCACTTACACTTTTCTATTTAAGTGTCCAAAGGTTATGCCCTTTTGTACACACACCCACATCCTCTTTTTTCAGCATCTCAAGCACTTAACGAAATGAGAAGTTCACACTCTTGAGAAACACTCAGTGGATAACGGGTGTGTTTGTGTGTGTGTTTCTCCAGGCCCTACATGTCCATGGGTTCACTGCGAGACCAGGTGATCTATCCAGATTCGGTGGAGGACATGGCTGCTAGGGGCCTTAGTGACAAAGACCTGGAGGCCATCTTGGACATCGTCAACCTCAACCACATCGTCACCAGAGAAGGAGGTACGACAGTTAGGAAGACAACTTACAATGATGTGGAGCTGCGTGTTTCAAGTGATGATAGGGGAATATGCAGATTGAAGATTGAAGATGCAGAAAATTGCACAGGCAACACTTTTTGACAACTTAAACCTACTTCTATAACTAGACAAAATAACCATCAATTTGACAAAATAACTGTATAAAACTACACAAAATAACCATGGCATAGACAAAATAAACAACATAGCCATCAGACAAAACCGTAAATTTGACAAAACTACCAGAAAAAAATGGACAAAGTAACCATTAGCCTAATCTGAGTGTAATCCACTATAAACAATAAAGTTATTGACCAGTGGTAAGATCCTGTTGGTCTACAACATCAGACATCTTTTAGTGTTACAGGTTCTGACATGTAATTTTGAAGTTGTTTAAAAATGAGCAAAATTTGCACTGCAAATTATAACTGCGGTGCAAGTTTGCCGGTGTTTTGGGATCAAACAGACTAAGGTAACATGTACCAGCCAGGAGCTTGATCTTTTGCACGTGGGTATTACTTGTATTGCCTAAACTTGAGTCGGTGGCTAATTGGCAGCCACTCCTCTCTCATTGCCAAACAAACAGGCCTATTGTTGTGAACCAACTACTGCACAAAGCTTAGTGCAGCAGGAGGTTTTAATGTATGAATGACTGCACTGTGAAAATGTTGAGAAAGGTCTTGATTGCAAAGGAACTCGCACGCATATACAGTCACAAATCATCAATCACGGATGCGGACACTCACGCGATATAAACTAACTGACAGGGATTTCCTGTCTAGTCACACCGCAAACACTAGATACTGGTCTTTCAGTGCTGTTCTCCTCCTTTATGATGGTTGTTGGTAAGAACAGACATATACAAACAACCTGTTTACATTTAAATTATTCAGTATATCGCTCAAAATGTTTATTGATGAACTCTTTATGTACAGGCCTAATGCATCCACTTTAAAATAGGTCTATGTACTTTCGTAGACTAAATGCAGGTCAAGATATCTCTTCACCAATATGAATATATTTGCTCTCAGCATCTATATTCCCAAAATATGAGTATCTGCCTTTCAAACCATCGTAGTGTTTTTTTTTCAAGGTTGTCTGATGCTCTCTTCTTTACTTGTTCAGGGTGGGACACTGAGCTGGACTGGAAGGATGTGCTGTCAGGAGGCGAGAAGCAGAGGATGGGCATGGCCCGCATGTTCTACCACATGTAAGGAGATCACTTTTGGCAATATCTATAATTTTAAGAAGCCAAAATTTCCTCTTGAAAGGTAGAATCAAAATGAGATCAAATAATATTCCTGCAGTCTGCTTTTCCAAGTTTGTATCAGATTTTTTTACAGTAAAAGTTGGTAGTATTGTTGGTTGGCACTTTAAATGATCTTATTGAAGTATTAAGATGACAACAGGATGGATAGCGACTATTAAAACCATTCCCCCCCTGTGTATGTCAGGCCTAAATATGCCCTGTTGGATGAGTGTACCAGCGCTGTGAGCATTGACGTGGAGGGAAAAATCTTCCAGGCTGCCAAAGATGCCGGCATCTCCCTGCTCTCCATCACACACAGACCCTCCCTGTGGTAAGATACATCACACAAAGCAAATCTGTTCTGTGACAGAGTAATTAGCTTTTGATGTATCACCTTCTTCAGAGAACCCACTGATGAAATGGAGTTTCCCCACTTTTCAATCCGTCATGAAGTTGTAAATCGCTGATTCCTCATTCCTCTCCGCCTTCAGGAAGTACCACACCAACCTGCTGCAGTTCGACGGGGAGGGAGGCTGGCGCTTCGAGCAGCTGGACACGGCGACCCGCCTCTCCCTCACCGAGGAGAAACAGCGGCTGGAGGCCCAGCTGGCCGGCATCCCCGAGATGCAGCATCGCCTCAATGAGCTCTGCAAGATCCTGGGAGACGACTCTGTCCTCAAAACAGCCGAGGAGTGAGAGAGTAGGGGAGGGTGGAAAGAGGCCCTGGGGGGAAAAACAGACAAGAGTGGGGGTAGAAGAAGAGAGTGTGGGAGATGAAGAGGCAATGAAAGAAAAAGGAATCTGTAAGGCGAGGGGGTGGGGTTAGCATTTTTTCAGGGTTAGATTTTTTCTTTTTTTTCTTGTTTAGATTTTTTCTTTTCTTTTGCTCTGAGCCTTTCCTGTTAGAGCAGGAGAGCTCTCGACGCCAGCTAGTCTTTCAGCTCTCCTTTCTCCTCTCCCACTTCTTTTTAATCTTTCCTTTGCCCATCTGAGAAGTGAAGGGGGTGAGTGAAGTGGATTCACCAGTATTACCCCTCCCCCTGACCCCCATTACCCCGATTTTAAACGTTTGCTTTTAGCGTGCATCATTTTTCAATTTCTTACATATGAAAGTGGCAGAACTGAGACATCTAAATTCACCAAGATGGTTCATTTTCTTTGTTTTACACAGTAGCACTTTACTCTGCTTCTAGAGGGCTGTTTTTGTTTTGTTGTGGTAGCTCGCAGTGAAATGAGGCGATAGCTGCGTTTTAGCTGGAAAACTTTTTTAATATTGAACCACTAAATTATGTCCAAAGCAGTATTCCACACCCAATCGCACTGGGTTGTGCAGGATCCACATTTGTTTTTACCTCCTTAATTTTAGTAGTTTTTACTGATCTTAATGCAACCTCTTAGTTTCGAGAGGTCAAAAGAGACTATTTTTAAAAATGTCACTATATGCCTTTGTTTGGTTTTGTGTACATACCGTAGCAGCCATACAATCCCTGTCCTTGTCTTACCTCGTCTTTGCCCTGAATTTTCTCAAACCTTTCAACCACTGGCACAAGCTCAGTTGCAGACTTGCACAGAGCCATCTTGGGTCTATTATTAGAGCGATTAGTGACGCAGGTCTGACTCCGAAACTACAGGTTTCTGGTTTATTGAACAAACACAATGAGCTAAAGAGGCCCTCTTCAGAGGAGCGAGCAATCTGGTAGTCTGGCCTGTCTAGGAACAGTCACATACTATATACTGTACATGGATGAGCAGGTAGTCATTCAGACTTTGTTACTGTCACACCGGCCACCTGCCGCAGCTCTCCCCCTCCCGGTGTTGACACAAAACACACTCTGGTGTCTGCTGTGTGTCGGATGCCTGCTGGGACTCTGCTTTGTCAGCAGTGCTGATCCGGCTCTGTGGGTCCTTTTGAGCCTGTTGAGATGCACATTACAGCATGGCGGTACTTGACAATAAGCTGACACACTATGCCAATCAACAGCTGAGTGATTATGACACAAGAAATACTTTATTTTTCACCTTTCTACAGTGCAAGCTGATTATCTTTTAATATTTTCAGGTGTGTTTACATGCATCTCAATATTACAGATAATACTTCACATATTATTATGTTATAATACAAGAGGCCTTATTGGGTTGTACCTAATATGAGCATTTCATGATAGGGCTAATATACTGTAGAGGAGAGGTTGGAGTTCAGGCTTGTTAATAGATTAACGTCTTTGCAGCTCATTTTTGGCTCAAGGATACTTCAGCAGGTTGTTCAGCCTCTATCCTTCAGATCTTGGCTATTTACAGGAACAAAAGCAGAATACTTAGCATAAAATTGTATGATGAGGTACTGGTGTTTATCTACAGTGGCTGTTGTCAAAGTTGGGTTGTTTTTCCTCATTTAGCCTCCATGTTTGTTACCAGCAACTTGTGTGAAAGTATGTACTGTACTGTGAAATTAGGGATTTGTTACATTAACATCATTTTGTTCCATTAGAAAAGTCATAAAAACTGTGTTTTCATGTGGTGGTTCTAAGCTGTGGTTGTGGCTGCTTATATGGTACGTTCTTTTTATAGTTCAGATGTGTTTAGGAACAGTGACCTAGACAGACTTTGCCTCTCAGATTGCATTGAATTGAGTTGAATGGAAAAGTGATAATGTGTGGAGAAGTTGTGGATGTTTGTGTCATTCATTTGCAGTCTTCAGATATCACCATAGATACATAGAGTTCTATATGTGGTTTCATACATTTCAAAATTTGCAATGTGACAGTTTGAATCCCTCAATAAATTTCAGAAACATTTAAATGTGTAACACCACTTTAGAAACACGACTATAGTGAAATCTGTATGCATTTGTATGAGTGGTTTAGACGCTTACACAAACAAGGGAAACATCTGTATGTAATGCTCACTCTGTACTACACACACATCTCAATCAATGTCACCTCCGAGGTTGAGTGATTGACAGTGTAATAATATCATGTCATCTCACTGGTTAACACACCACTATTTTGTTAACACGCTTCTGTTTTGTTAGCACGCCACCCTTTTGGTGCCGCAGAGAACCGACAATCAGTCGCATCATCAGCAGAACAGAAACAAGTGCACTGCTATCTTTCAAAGCATACCTTGGCTTGTTGGTATCTTCAAAGAAAGGTGTAAAGGAGTACAGGTTTTAAGAATCTAACAACTTCTGCATTATTTAATTTGGTATGAAACGTAATGTGTATTGTTGCATGTAAAGTTTTAGCAACTCCCTCAGGCCTTTTTGTGTAGTCTAAACTTGGGCTGCATCCATGATGTCTCAAAGCACAGCATCTTTGCTCCATTGAGATTTGAAACCTTTGTAACCTCCCCTCTTGGCGTTAAGCAGACAGTTCAAGAAAAGGACTTAAGATTATTTGGATGCAGCCCTGGTCTGCTAGGTAAGTGAAGGACAGATTGTTTTCCCCCAAACTGTGACTGGAGATGAAAAACTAATGAAATTTTGAAATGTTAACATGTTCCTTTAATATCTAAAGGAATAATAACTTGTATGCTCGTGATGGTCTCGTAATATAATAAGAGGACTGCGGAAAAATGATTACCCTTTCATGTGATAGAGCATCACGGGCATTACTGTAGGCCTTGAAATGGCATGCAAGCCTTTTTAACGACATTCTGTACAGAAGTTTCTGACCAGAAATATGTCATCTATTATGTGCTGTGTTTAGTCAGACTCTGTTGACAGGAGAGCAGACGAGCCTCTGAATGACACAGAGTATGCCAAGTGACACTGAAACATGAGGTCAGTTCAAGAGCAGACAGTGCCTGAGAACTATAGGTATGGCCATAGCTTCAATAATTAAGTCAGAGATACTTTTCTGTAATCTAGAAATGTGGGATAATAAATGATGAGGTACCCTCTTGCTTAACAGAGTGCTTTTCATACAGCATATTCTGTCCAAGGATTATTAGGCAAAGAGTGGTCTGAGAGCGGATTTGTCCTCTAATCACACAACAAAACTGGGCCCAACTGAGGCTAAACTCTACATTGAGAGGTAGGGCTGGGCAATATATCGATATTATATCGATATTGTGATGTGAGACTAGATATCATCCCAGAGTTTGGATATCGTAATATCATTATGTGGCATAAGTGTTGTCTTTTCCTGGTTTTAAAGGCGGCATTACAGTAAAGTGATGTAATTTTTGGAACTTACCAGACTGTTCTAGCTGTTCTATTATTTGTCTTTACCCACTTAGTCATTATATCCACATTACTGATGATTATTTATTAAAAATCTCATTGTGTAAATATTTTGTGAAAGCACCAATAGTCATCCCTACAATATTGTCGCAATATCAATATTGAGGTATTTGGTCAAAAATTTTGTGATATTTAATTCTGTCCATATCGCCCCGCCCTACTGATAGGGATTATATGAAAATACCTTAAATCTCTCTATATTAATATTATTTATATCTTTAAAGTGACTTATGTTTTATGTTAACAGTGGTTCACATGACCACTTGTATGTAAAAGGCACTTGTAGTAGTGAACCCACGGAGAATTATCTTTTCTCAATCAACTTTCAGCTCATTTTTTGGTTATTGGGGCCGCAACTTCACTGTCACTGCTCTCATAGCATCATTTCCAGACACGGAAGGTGGCCACTTTCTTAGATCAACTATACATTACCTGCTTTTTGGCAACTTAAGAGCCAGATGTTTCCCTCAGGAGTTGGTGGACACCAAAGAAAAGCTAAAAAAAGTGAATATTGGATTTACACAACTCCAGAAGAATGCTAATGTTGCTCTCTATCCGCTGGATGTGTAAATAGACTGCTGTTTGCTAACAAGTTTCCATATCAACTTCATATGCTGTAGTCATAGCCTGCTACCACCAAGTGGCCAAAAATACGCTAATGCAGGTTTAATATCAGATTTTTTCAGCCTCTTTCACATAGACAACTGTGAAACTGCATTTAGCCAACCCTCTTTTGTCATGACTGAAGTTACTCCTGGGGTAATTGCATGGAACCTCATCATTTCTTATCCCCTTTAAGAAACAATTAAAGATAGTTTACCAGTGAAGTTAGGCCCATAGTGACCTACTACACTGTATGACCCCGCTATATAATGACATCCTTACTAACAAAACCTTGATCCTGAATCTTTCTCATTCTATCATCCCTTTTGTAAGTAAGAGATTGAATGTATCTATCATGTACGATAAAGCATCCCCTAAGGTTACGAAGACAATGAATACATGTGGTCAGGTCATGCAAGTTTTCTGTTTTTTTGTTTGACAATTGATAATTTTATAATTGTGTTAGTAGTGCATGTTATTATTTTAGTGGAGTCACTTTGTGACATGGGAAAGGAGAATGTTTGAAATTGTCAGCTCAAAAGTGGTGTAGGACAGTCAAATCAATACATGAACCTGAAAAGTTCTCAATCCAGAAACCAGAAAACAAACACATGGGAAGTGGATTTAGACCTCAAGTACAGTAGTTCTCTGGTTTCTAATGTAGTGTTCAAGTTGGAGATGTATTGATTAAAATTTCCTGCACCAACATGCAGTGATTCTCCCTCAAAGCCAGCGATCACTACAGTTTGGAGTTACTACAGAACTGTTTAGAGAGAGCTTTGTTTTCAATCAAACCTCCGGTACATATACCTATTTTATATTTTGACCTCCTGTAACAGTAACCCAGACCTGCTTTATGGAGATCTCATTGTGCATGTGTAGGAACCTGCGTTATTTAACCTTAGAAACAAGAGAGGTACATACATCGACATAACCGTCATCTGTTCAAAAATCATGTGCTAAGGTCACTTTATGTTAAAAGATGAAGATGTATTTTCTTGTAAATAAAACAATACAGAGCAACCGCAAAGAATGGCTCATGCTGCATTCATTCATCACCATCCCTTACTTCTATGACAGGATTTACACAATTTGGAAATTACAATACCTTCAAATAATTGCTGAAGTGCCTAAATTATTGAGATATATTGAGAAATTAATGTCCTATTATTTTTTAATAAGACATTAAAAAATGGGTGCTCTTACCATCTCTTTTAATGTGGGGTTGCAGACATAAAATTAAACCTGTCTCAGTGAGCTAAAGGTCATGCCAATGCATATTAATAAGATTTATTATTAATTTTAATATCTTGTTCACAAGACCTCTAGCTTTGGAAAAAAATATGATTTCACATTGGTGCATTTTTATTGCACATGGCCAACGCAACGTAGTGTGCTGCATCAGGGTAAATGATGTCTGGACTTTTACCCTGGGAAAACTCATGTAATATGAAGATGATTATTACAGTGTTGACCTCTACTGGTATCTCAGTGTTTAGAGTCCAGCTGTGTACATGAAAAGAAACTGTGTTTTTGAAGCCATCTGCTGGCCAAATCCGGTGGACACAGTACTTCAGTGCCTCCAAGAGTGCAATAATAAAAAATGGCCACAAGATGGCAGCATCCCCAAGTAACTGTTCACCTTTTGCTATTTCTGATATCATTGAAAATATCACATGTACATTCTAATCCAGTTTGGTTTATTTTTTTTATTGATTTTATTCATTCTTAGTTTATGTTTGACATTTTTAGGGCCTCAAATTGAGGTTTATGGTCAAAGACTTGATCTGGGCTTAAAAATCAAACCTGACAACCCCTCAGTCACCCTGATGTTAAATAGGCTACAGTTAAAGTCAATGGCTTGAGTCTGACTGTGCCTGTCTTAAGACATTAGAAAAAACTTTATTGACCAATGCAGAACAGGGCAATATCAGACAAAAGTCTGCATACACATAGCAGCTCTAGAATTGTAAAGCAAGAACAGTATCAAATATAGGTTAAATTAATTACAATCAAACATGTAGTTTAAAGACAAATAAGTCTTATACAGTTATCACCCGTGCTGTTATGAATGATAATGAATAGATAAAAACATGTATTCAGAAAAATAAATTCAGTTTGATAACCTGAAATTTAAAAAAATATTTATTTAAGGTTTTTTTCATTATTATTATTATTATTATTATTATTATTATTATTATTATTATTATTATTATTATTATAGCTGCAGTTGTAATGTAAACATTAGAAATGTGTGTACATGTTTCCAGTGTGAGCTGCAGACAGCTTGTGTCTCCTCTCTGCGTCCCAGCAGCTCAGGAGGAGGAGTTTGGTTACGTGCTCCGTCTTGGGAGTCAATCACACGGCAAGTGAACCGTCCACACACACTGTGCTCTACCCGGCCAGCAGCCAGAGACGATGCCTCTGAGGAGGTGACCACCGCCTGATACTCAAACACGTTTCCCCGGCTATGGAAAACAAATCAATCTGATCATAATCAGATAAAACATGGCTTCTATTTGCAGTCGCCCGAGGAGGAGGTGAGAGCGGCGGCGGTGGAGGCTCAACATAGAAGTGCTTTTCTGGGAGGTGGAGGGAGGGCGGCACACGGCGCTCTCTTGTCTTGTAAGAGGATAAAGAAGAAAGGGAAATCAAGCTATTTTTAAGCGGACTGCTAAGGGCCATCCTCCGGTGACACCATGACCAGCGGGCCGGATGAGAGCTCGGTGCGCGTCGCCCTGAGGTAAGGATGCAGCTGCGGTGGACCCTCCTCTCCCAAAGATGCTCTTGTGTCGCACCTGCACATGTTATCCCTGCCTTTATTCCTGCTTCACCATCCACTATTGGCCATATGTAACTTAACAGATACTCTAATGTACCAGTGCATCTCCAGCCCATCCAATTTCCCTTTATGTCTCCCCAAATCCCCCCAAAACAAACCCCTCCTCCCCTAATTGTGCTCTTATTTTAAAGCTAATATGGAACAGACATTATTTTCTTCTCCATATTCCACAACCTTGCAGTTAATAGTTACTAGTGGTATGATTTACTCAACAAATATAGAACAGTAACACATGATTACCTGAGCTTCTTTTGTTAATACCTGCACTGCATGTACATGCTGTGTAGTGGATTTATGAATGAAGGTCTCAGCTCTATGGGATTAGGGCAAGGTAAAGCCACCTTTACAGTGTGTCTCCTGTAGTCAGGACAACACACAGTGGCTGGAGGACACAAATGAGTAAAATACAGGATATTACAAGGCAGAAGTTTTGTTTTCAGTCATAGCATTTGTAGCCTATTGTGTGTTGAGTTTCAGGCAGTTTGCATTTGCTGTATCATGCTGATCTGACCCTTGTCCCATAGGCCAATCCACACTGTCAGACTGAGATAGTCACCGCCTGGTCACCTGTTATATCAGTATGTCTAGTGTGTTTGTGTGTGTGTAACAGGACAGAACAAAAAACATCTGCCCAGACACAGCACCTACAATGAAATACATAACAAATCAATAAAGACATCAATAGACTGACATGATAGGGCGGTAGCTAAAGTCCGGAGCAGGTGCCTGTCTGTGTGTGTGTGTGTGTGTGTGTGTGTGTGTGTGTGTGTGTGTGTGTGTGTGTGTGTGTGTGTGTGTGTGTGTGTGTTTTGGAAAGACAATCTGAAATGTCATGTGAACTGGATCAGTGGAAGAGAGAGGACAAAAGCTGGTTCCTCTCATATTTCTCCTCCCTCTCTTTCTCTCTCTCTCTCTCTTTTTCTCGCTTGTTATTGTGCATTCAGACTTTGACCCAGAACTCTGTTTACTGAGCCAACTCAGTTATACTAGCCTGTGTCTCCACTTCAAAGATAATACAAGATCTGCCGGCATATCCCATTATGCACTCTGGTTGTCCAGTCCTATGTAGTCTCATTAACAAGATTACAATAATACTGTAAGATTACATTTGTCTGGCAGACTTACACGGACATAGATATGTCTTAATTTAAAGTAGTCATGTTTTAAGACATTTATAATCTTTGCAACACTACATATATACATATAATCACAAACAACGTAAATGATAATATGACAAATCAGTTTACAGAAAGTTGTGTGTTTGTCTGTTTGAGTGGAAACTACCTGCTACTTTGTCCTGGTAGAAAGCTGTAGTTCATTAATTATTTTGAGAGCTCTGTCATCTTGTTTGCTAGTTGGGTTTCCACCTTTAGTCCTATTGATGGTCAGTCAACTATTCTTTGGTTTATTCTTTCAGTCATTCATTTGTCTTTCATCCATTCTTCTAGTCACTCATTCATTTAATGGGAGCTTTTGAATTTATCATAAATTATATATGAACCAACATACGTTTTCCCATGAGGAAGGTAGGTAAAATGATGTATGATTTAGATTAGAGTTGGGTTTGGTCATTGTGATACGATAACAGCGAAAAATTAATACTTCCTTCACAATGGAAACAATTGTGAATCTTGAGTCAGGGTGTGATTGTAGAAAGAGTCAATAGTTCAGAGCCTCTTCTTAGGTCGGCAGTCAGACTTGAAATGCTTTGTCACTAATCTCTGTTTCTTTTACATACACACACACACACACACACACACGCACGCACAAGGTGAGCAGATCCTTTTCCCGTCACAGAGACTACCATGACCTTACCTGCAGGCTCACAGCACTGCTTAATCTTCTTGCATCACACCAGGCATCATCTCTGTCAAAAATTCAAATAGATAGTATTTACATGAATGAGTGTAGGTCATTTGGGCTAAAAGCAAGGAAAGCCATTGTGGAACTCATAATGTTACAATGGCTCAGTTTGTTTGAAATGTTTAACAAATTAAACAGAGAAAACTTAAAGCTGCACTAATCAGTATTTGTATATGAATAATGGGTCAAATTATGATGCAGAATGAGAAAGGTGTGGTTCATGGTGACAAACCCACAGCAAATTATCGCCCCACTATGCAGTTCCCCTCTGCTCTGTGGAGCTTTTTAGCATCTTTCAGCTCATTGTTTTGTGTTGATACGGCCCTCAACTTGACTGTTTTGGTTCAGTGATTGCGCTCTCATCAGCCTTGTTTCTTGACGCAGCAGGCAGCTGTTTTCAGCAAACTAGCTCTGCTAAAACAACCGAATACTACAGTATCGGCCTAGCAACAAACAGCAAACAAAGTTAGCGGCTAGCTGGTGAACATGGTGGAGCATTTAGCTGCTTAAAGGAACAGTGTTTAGGATTTAGTAGCCTATAGCGGTGAGGTTGCAGATTGCAACCAACTGAATACCCCTCCCCTTTCAAGCATGTAGGAGAACCCACAGTACCCTCAAAACTTGCAAAAAACATGAAAGGCCCTCGCTAGAGCCAGTGTTTGGTTTGTCCGTTCTGGGCTACTGTAGAAACATTGCAGTGCAACATGAGGACCCGCTTCTATGTAGAGATAAAGAGCTCATTCTAAGGTAACGAAAACATGATTCTTATTTTCAGGTGATTGTACACTAATTAAAACATACTTATGAATATTATATTCCATTTTTGCTGTTCTGCTCGATGCCACTAAATTCTACACACTGGACCTTTAAGTCAGATATTTCCCTTAGGAGGTGCTGGAGACCAAAACACAGCTAAAGAAAAGAGTGAATATTGGACTTACATTCATTGGGGGGACAGAAATATGACCCCAAATGAATGCTAATGTGGTTGCTCGATGTATAAGAAACTGCTAGCTAACACATTACACATATCAACTTGTGTTTACAGTTTGTTGTACTGTCCCCAAATGGCCAAAAAAAGAATCAATGACTGTAGGTTTATTATTTATCATTTATCTTTAAACCTCTTACTAATTGTTTTGGCCACTTGGGCAACGGAAACAAGCTTTAAACAACATACAGTATTATCACCTTTAAATTTAATATGGCAAACTAGTTAGCAGACAGTTGCCAATTTGCAGAGGAGATTCGGAGCAGCATTAGCATTCATTTGGTGTCGAGTTTCTGGTGACCTGGCGGATGTAAGTTCAATACTTTAGCCCTGTTTTAGTCTTAACCAAATCCTGTGGGAAATATATGGCCTTTTAGCTGCTAAATGTTCCATTTTTTCATCAACTTTATCTGTCTTCTGGTCAGTTAGGTTTATCAGAGCCTTTTCACTGAGAACAGTAAAGTTGTGGGAACATAGAAGCTCTTTCAAGGAGTCTCAAGTGTAACATTCACAATAAAAACATGAAGACAAGCTAGCCAAACCACTGGAGAACAACTTTTACTGCACCTACACCTCCTTAACAGGGATATGGGATACACCCTTCCACACACCCTAGCTAACATTTTTTGTTGTGATTTTATAAAGTACATTATAGCAAATCATATCAAGATTATATGATAAACATGAAGGTTCAGTAACAGATGTCATCTGTTACTGAAAGTATATTTGATTTTCACTTAATAATCACTGCAAGTTGTACCTTTTCATCTGCTACTAAATCACTCTCATCATCTCTTTGAACGTCAAACCACAGCTTTATGTTGCTGTTTTCAGCACGATTTATCGCCGTAGCAACATTCTAATTATTTTGGAGTTTCAGAGTTGCGGTGAACCTGAACCTTACAGCATCTGAAAGACTTTCATTGGTGTGTCTCCCTGGCCTGTAATAGTTTAGTTAGCAGTGTGTGTGTGTGTTTGTGTGTGTCTTTGCAGTAGTCAGCTCGCAGGTTGCCAACCAGTACCTGCCTCAGCCTGCGAGGTTAATGCTGTCTGTTAGCAAGTTCCTAATCCCACCATCCCTAAAGTCCAGAGTGATGAAACGCTTCTTTATCAGCTTAATTCTGCCTTTTTTTTTTAAAGGTAGGAAGAACAAGAATGAAAGGAGTCTGGAGCGAGAACAGAGGGAAGGCGTTTGAGGCAGTTTTTGTCATTTTGATGTATTACTGGAAAGATGATGTAACATAAAAGTCTATTTGCTCTTTAAAAGCATACAGTACTTACCTCTTGATGGATCTTCAGTAAGATTATTTAAGCCTTAGGTGCATGTGCTCTGCTGTCATTTCTGGTTTGGAAGATGTTTTTCACACCTGACAGCATACAGATGGGGCACTTCAGTAGCACATTGTGGGACGACTCAGCAAACACACACAGTCAGCGTACAGTAAGTTACTCCCTGTGTGAACGTGTTTGTGTGTGTTCCACATCTCTTTCCTTATGTAACAGCCCATCTGCGTGTGTGTTTGTGTGTTTGCACATGCCCACAAATGTTTATCTCGTCCCATACTCCATGAAAAAGCAATACAAGAAGTTAACAATTTATCCAAGAAGCAAGTCATGTTGCAGACTTTGCCTGAAGGAGCCAGTCAAGTGACTTATTAGTTTGGCAATATCCTTGAAGTGCAGCTTTAATAATTCAGAGCTTATAGCCAGAAGTAGCCAGCAGTGAGGATTCAGGTTTCATACTGACTGTTAAATTAAGAATAGTCTTTCCTCTTTCATTAGATGAGTTAGAATGACCTTTTAAAAAAAGGAAATGGAAATTGAAATGGAAATCATCTTTAAAAATTATTTTTTAATGCTTGACATAGGAGACAGCCTTTTAGTGAATCTGTTATCACGTGGAAGTAGGGGTGGGCAATTTGAATGAAGTCCTCAGCATATATGCACATACATGTCATTTTGAAATATGATATGGAACACTTTCTGGAAAAATGAACATGGAACTCTATATGGATAAAATAACCAGATAGTGATGTCTCTTTTTGGACAATTCAGCTAATATACCTGAGGAATGAAGGTATTTTTATCACATTGTTTCAAAATCATATAAAATCTATTGTTTGTAGATTTATACAGTAGGCTATGTATACAATGTCATATCATGTTATATATATAATATAATAATATGATTATGTTTCAATTATATGATATGTAAACAGTTGTTATGCAAAATAGCCCACAATGCTCTAATAAAATTCAAGATATTAAAATAATTAGAGCTGAAACCATTATTCGTTGAATTGATTAGTGGATTTGGAAATCCTTGAAGTATTTTTTTTGCTAGTTCCAGCTTTCAGATTTCTTTGTTTTTTTATACTAGACTGAATACCTTTGGATTTTGGACAGCTGGTCAGACAAAACAAGCAATTTGAATGTCAATTTCCGTTCTGACAGACCAAACAATTCATCAATTAATCTGCAAACTAATCACTAATGAAAATAATAATGTTAGTTGTAGCTGTTAAAGGAGTACGAACATGGTTAACAGTATGGCAAAATCTCTGACAAATTTGTGTTGTCTTATGGTATATATTATTATATTGTCCAGCCCTTGGTGGAATAAGCAAGTCATATCTGACATCTACAGCCTACAGCAGTTAATGTGAAGCTAGATTTAACCCCATGACGTCTGTATTTCCAAAATAAATAAATACTGTTTTGAAATGTAATCTCATGCAAAGTGTATTGCAAACAAATTGGTCAAATGCAAACTAGACCTAGTAAAACCCCCACCAACTCTATCCCTTTACTGATATCCAGATTGTCAATTTGCTATTGGCTCCTCTAAGCATCCGTCAGCCACAAGTCCCGCCCCTTTGACCTTTGTGGATTATGTTTGAGGGCAAAGGCTGTGCGCCTGCTGCCACGGTACAAAAGCATAGCGTATGCTCCTATGAGTGTGTGTGCACATGCATAAGCCCGTGTCCACTCAGGCATGTTCATGGTAAATATTCATGAAGCAACTCGAGTGAACTGAGACACAAAGCTAAGCGTGCTACACACCGTCTGCCAGCTGCTGTCATGTGATATTGCATTTACTGAGATATTCAATAACTTCTGTATAAACTAGCATGGACAAAGGCTAATTCAATATGGATTTATTTTCATTTATTTTTTTGTTTCTCCTGGAATCATATGCTGACATTTCACTTCCAAAACAAAAACATTTTTTAATGTCCCATAAATGTATGCAAAACATGTTATTTTCCTCACTTTTTCACTGCTCTCATCTTTCATTTCCACTGATGTCCCTCGAGTGCCATCATTGGGCTGGACTGTCCTTGTCAAAAAGGAATGTTTCCATTAAGCTGGTATCAATGCTGGAGCCCATTGGTGTGTGTGTGTGTGTGTGTATGTGTGTGTTATCCTCACACGCCCTCTCCTGCTGCCAGTCGGACTGACAGCCACCTTCCTCTGCCACCCTCTGACCCTACCTCCTTCCTGCCTAGCAACCTTTGACCCAGGAAGCAGTCAGAGATGTGATCAGTGACCCAGTCAGAATTTCCCTGTGGCAGCCTGATTGGGACCAGTGTTAGTCGTCACCATGGTGACCGTGGATCCTTTCAAGGCTTGGGGTGTGCAGTGACGACCATGTGAATGGAAAGGCGCTCATTGGCCAATGCGAAGAACGTCAGGAGGGGGAAACTGAAACACTGAGTCAGCAGAACTCTCTCTCTCTCTGACCCCTCTCATTCCCATTGTCACTCTGTGACATTACTGCACAGCTGTTTTCACGCTGGACTTTGAGGGGAAGGATTCAAGGTCTTTGTCATACGTTACATAGGAAGTTTTCCTGCCAACCACAGGATGCCATGAATGCATCCTTTGACTGAGAATGAATGTAAATCCCCATGATCCACTGCTGGAGGCAACAGTTCACATCCATACTGGTTGGCAAAAAATAATCAGTGCCTTCTGTAGTATAGTCTTTGAGAAAATTACTTCATCAAGCGCACAACCCATCCACAAGTGTAATGATGCACCTGTTTTACTGCAGTCTTTTAATATCTTTAATATTTTACTATTTACAATGACATCAAACAGAGAAAAAACACAAATCTTCATATCTTAGAAGATAAATGTTTGGTTTTCTTCCTTGAAAATGACCAAAAGTCTGCTGTCATGTGGATTTTATTGGATAATTATTTATTTAAAGATCACAAGAAAATTGTTTTGACCGTCTCTTTGTGCATGATCATGAAATAATCGGAAACCAAACTTTATTACGTCAAACTCTGGAAACAAAAAAATGTTATGTCAAGATTACAAGATGAGATAAAAATGGTTCTTTCTTGAGACGTTTTTCATCTCAAAACACAGAGTTTGTTAGTTGCATATTGATCTATTACAAGATTACCTTTTGAATGTTGTCTATCCCTGCATACATGATACATCCTTCATTCTAAATCCTGTACAGATGAATTAGTGAGCCTCTGACAGGTTGCAGACTAGTTTCAGCTCGCTGTCTACAGAAGTGCACTGAAGACAGTGATATAATGAATTGGCCCTTGATGTCAACAGCAACTGCTTGACAATGGAGAGACTGTTACTAAAAACAGAGTCCTTCTTTACAGCAGCAGCCCATTGTTTCCCAGTCTTTTCACATTTTTCACTGTCAGTAAGATCTAGTTTTTTCTTCTCTCCTCTTGCTAAGGGCGGCCGTTAGACCCCGGCCAACAGAAGCTTATTAAACAAGCCTGTCCACACACACACACACACACACACACACAAATACAAACACACAAGTGCACCTGCTGGCAGATGTTTGTGTGTGTATTGTTATGTAAAGGAATCATTATAGTGCACCTGAAGGCTATTTTGAAGCTCACAGACATTTAAAAGGATGTGAATGAATGCAGTGGTGGTGTGATCATGTTTCTGAGGAACAGAGAGAGAAGCTTCTCAGTATTTACACTTCAGTAGAATAGAAGCCTTTGACTAGTAGAAGAAGGATTAGGGCTGTAGTAGCTACCTGTGTGTGTGTGTGTGTGTGTGTGTGTGTGTGTGTGTGTGTGTGTGTGTGTGTGTGTGTGTGTGAAATCCGAGTGATTGCACTTCTCTTGTCTCAGTTACATGAGCAACACAGGGTCAGTAGAGTGTGTGTGTGTGTGTGTGTGTGTGTGTAGTGCAGTGTGGTCCCTCATTAACTGCTGTTGGATAGCATCACTGCCATCAAGTCATATCAGAGGACTACAATCCAATCACATCTTCATCAAAGCACTCAGACATTCTTCAGCCGCTTAGCCTCAGATGTTATTGAGATGAGACTTTTTATTCCCCGGCACATTATGAGTGCTAAAAGGGTGTGGTGCTGATCTGAATTTTTAATTTTTTCCCTCTGGGCTCACAATTTTTAAACTGAAAATGATTTCCGTTTTTTCTTATATACACAAAGATCTTACAAAGGGAGATATAGATGAAGAGAAGCATATAATCTGGAGATAGATTCTGCAGTTTTGAGACAAACATGGAGTGTGTAAATCTCAACGTTCCTCATATTTTACACAATCACAGACCTGAATGCTGACTATTTGTGTCCCTTGGCTCAGCTGACAAAGAAAGAAAGTTTTTGACCTTTACTTTCTTACATTTTTACAAGGTTAAAGGGAAGAAACTAGAGCTGCAGTGATGATTATTAATTGATCATATGATCAACAGAAAATTAATTGCCAGCTAGTTTGATAATCAATTAATTGCTTTCATTCTTTAAGAAAAAGAATGTTAAAGTTCTTCTTAAAGATGAATATTTTTGTGGTTTCTTTAGTCCTCTATGACAGTAAACTGAATATCTTTGAGTTGTGGACTGTTGATTGGACAAATCAAGACATTTCAGGTTGCATCTTGGGCTTTGGGAAATCATGATTGACATTTTTCATCATTTTCTGACATTTTAGAGACCGAGCAATTAACGATTAATTGAGAAAATAATTGACAGATAAATCAATAAAGAAAATAGCCTAGCCTACATTACACCAGAAGAAACAATCTCTAAATATATTGTTTTCAATGCTGTGAGCACCAAAAACATAATTTACCTCCATTGTATCGGAGTTGAAGCAGAAATCGACCTCAAAACGTTGGGTGAAATGTCCCTTTAAAGCAAAACTGGGCCTGCGTTTCAGGATATAGCAGGAAATGGACGTTACAATCAGATTATTTTACATTAGATTGGAACGAATCTGGATTTGAACTTCAAAGGACATCAGACAGTAGCTAACAAAGACCACAATGTCATATTTTCACAATTAGGACAAGTAAATTATCAACACAAAACAATTTAGCTTGGAGATTTTGTGTTTTAAACGCCGCAAATCTCAGCCAACTGATGGAATATACTGTATGTTCTAAAGACAGAACAGATACAGTATATTATAGGCGTTTCATGCTGCATTATTACGCTTATTTAACGCCTCTTAGAGTTTTTTAATATCCAAAACTATGTGACTATATGTGATGAGGTCAGGTGGTGAGTCACTGTGCTGTTAGCGGTGAGGCTGTGGAGAAAAGACTCTTGTTGTCTGTTGCCTTGTGGGCTCAGATGTTCCTCTCTGTTTCTGCTGAATCACTCAAGGCAGACTGTGCCAGCTGTACATGATTATTTTAAGTGAGCCACAACAGAAAGCCAAAAAATTTGATTATTGCCGATTAGATTAGATTAGCGAGCCTGAAACATTTTGCTTTGTTGCTGTTGTCAGTGATGACGCAGGGTGATCGGCTGCATCTCCGGGGAGCGAATTGATCGGCTGATTGTCAGGAGGAGTGATGTCAGCATGGGATCTGATTAGCTGTGTTTTCAGGAAGGGTGAGATCAGCATGGTGCTGATGGAGTGACTCATCTTTTTTCTTGTATCCTCTCGATTTCTTTTATTTATTATGTTTAATAAATTAGCAGAAGAGTGATGGTTTATGTGTCTCTCTTCATTGGCAGGAGCAGATCCAAAATGGTCTTTAAAATCAGATTTGTTTTTCATATTTCAGAATTTTACATCACAGTCATGTCTACTTTATTCTAACATACTATCATATCAAAGGTTTTGTCTTTTTGAGTGTATGTTTCAGTGTTTTAAAGTATGTATGCTGTATTGCATGCACACCCAAATGTGGCACTCCTATTTGTCCAGTCATTGTTTGCCATTTTGAATAAGAAAGTAAACAAAAATATTCTTTTTTTTTGTATTCAGACTCAAAACTTGTTTTTCTTAACTTAAGTCAGAGTTACCTGGCTTCTGAAGTTGTCCTTTTCTTTGTACTGTTTGCAAATAGAAGTTAACAAACTGAAACCTCTGACTGTCCCGAAATCCAGGTGAAAGGTATATGATGTCTGGATTTGTCTCCAGTTTTGTGCACGCGCGTGTGTGTGTGTGCGTGTGTGTAGGAGGCGTCTACAGTTTCTCAGGCTGTCACTGTAATCGCAGTAATGAGACTGAGAGCAGGAGTCTAACAGGACTTGTCACATGGGGAGAGGCTGACAAAGCCCCTCTGTGTGTGTCTCTGTCTGTAATGTGTGTGTGTGTATGTGTGTTTGAATAGGTATATATACACGTATATGGGCTATACTGTGTGTGCGTGCGTCTCCCTTTCGTCTCTCAGCATCTCTTAGGAGGGTTCAGTGAACTGTATCTCATCACGCTGAACTCCTCACATCGGTCAGTGCCACTCAGAGGCTTCTCTTATTGAAGTGTGCTTAAACGCTGCTCAGTTTACTTCTTTATCTCTTGTCATATTGGAATAGAACTGGTGATCTGTCATAGCTTTGATGCACCTGTTTCCCTAAAGTGTCCTTAAGCAAAACAATGAACACTCAGCCAGTTTGTCACTTTGGCTCAAAGAAGTCAACTAAACAACTAAAAGGTAACATAAGGTACTGGTAAGGCACAGTTTCTTTAACAGCAGAGGTTAAACGTTGTATAATATGAATTTGAATTTTTAATTAACACATCATGTCACATTTGTTGCTGATATGAGACTGGTATCAACCTTCTCATTTATCTCTCAGCACAGCAAATAAGCTTATTTCCTGAAATGTGGAACTATTCCTTTAAAGTAATCTGTGTTAAAATTGAGATATCTAGTTAAATGATGCTTGGCTCCTTTTCTTCCTTTGTGGTTTTACTGTGCCATAGTTTTTTGTTTTCTTTTTTGGATTGTGCTCCTTCGGGTTGATTTTTGACTCCATCAAAACGACAATCCTTCCTGGATTCTGTATTATATTTGTATATTATATATGTTGTTTAAGTGAAAACCAATGCA
Source organism: Thunnus maccoyii (assembly GCF_910596095.1). NCBI lineage: Eukaryota > Metazoa > Chordata > Actinopteri > Scombriformes > Scombridae > Thunnus > Thunnus maccoyii. The sequence continues at coordinate 8,512,049 of NC_056555.1, forward strand.
AGTAATGTGCCTGGCGATAAACGCTGAAAAAATCACTATGTAAACGTATCCCTTTAATCCTCCCCAGTCTGGAACTTCTTAGTGATTGTTCCTCTTAGTACCAACAGGCTGAAACTGTCATAGCAGATTAATGTGTTGAGCAGTTATTACACAAAGGTTTTCACTCGGCCTTGGGGGCCTCTGATCTGTGTGTGTATGTGTATGTGTGTGTGTGTATGCCTGTGAATGGGAATGTTCACATCTGATAGTTAGTATCAATAAAAGTTGTTAAAGCTCTTGATAATGTTAAAACAGGCTCTATCAACATATCACTTAAATATATGTTACTATACAGAGCAATATAAATAATAGTAAGCACCACAAGAATCACAAATCAATCTCAAACTCAAGGATCATCAAGCTGCTGTACTACCCTAATTACATTTAGTGAAACAACTCCCCAAAAACTAATAATCACAAATGAAAGTATGTGTGTTGTATGTATGTATGAAAGTGCTGAGGCCTGCATGTCTACATGCATGTGTGTGACAGCTTTAATGTGCACGTTAAGGAAGCGGTGGAGTTAAATTTCCTGGAGAAACATCCTGTGTGGAGCCTGTGTGTGTCACTCTAGAAGGTGGATTAGCGCCGTGAGTCTCCGCAGTGCTGAAGGGCAGCCCTCATTCAGCCAGGAGCTAGGAGAGTGTTTTGGGTTGAACCACAGAGTGAAGCCAGCTAAAGTCAGTCACACTAATAATATGCCAGCAGGGCGTGCTTCACACCTCAGCTGTTTATGTTTAGCTGGGATGTCTGATGCCAGAACTTGTATTAGTTGTGACTATATACACATCCCAAAAATACTCAAAATAGAGGTCCATTGTGCCACAGTGCTCAAACATCATGACTGTAAGGCTGAGACATACTGGACATTATCTATTCATTAGAAATCTAATGATGCACAATGTGTATAAAAGCAAATGTTTGAAGGTAGTAGTATTGTATGTTTTACCCATCAAATACATAGAACATATTTACCATTTTATAAAGCATGCTATGTTTTTAAGAATTATTTTTCAATCTTCTAAACAGCTATTGACTTTCATTCATTATAGTACACTATCAACATCTGTTTAGGGTACAATGTTGCAGTGTAATATTGGTGTCCAATGCAAACATTTGGTGAAAATGCAGGAAGTAATGTGTCTTTATGTAGCAAGGCAAAAAGGAAGGGAATGGAGGTGGTGGACAGGCATATGTGAGATCCAACAATTAATGTTAGCATTTTGTACTTTCTATGACCTAAACTAAGGGTTTTAGTTGTCTCATCCTAAATGAGGAATTGTTTTGGGGAAATACACTGATTTGCTTTCTTGGCAAGAGATAAAAGGATGGATACCACTCTCATAGCTGTCTGTTAAAATGTAATTCAATTTTAAAAACAGGCATTAGATGCTTAGCTTAACTTAACTTAGCTTAGCTTAGCTTAGCATAAAGACTGGAAACTGGAGGAGGAAACAGCCAGCCTGCCTTTGTCCAAAAGTTTAAAAAAAATCTGCCTACTTGCTAAACTAAAAAACACCAAATGACATGTTATGTTTCATTTGTTTAATCCGTACTAAGTGTTAAAATGACAAATTGGGGTTTTACGGGGGTTACCCCTCTCTACCCCCCTAAAAAACACTATTTGTCATTTTTACACAATTTGTTTTTTGTACAGTTATACAAATGAAATATAACCTGTTAATTGGTGGTAGTAAGCTAATAGTCTGCTGGCTGTAGCTTCATATTTAAAGCATTGATATAAGAGTGGTATCTAATTCTTGGCACATTTCACAAAATGTCAAACCTCTAACTATACTCAAGTTGCCAAAATACTGTAGGAATAATCCATGAAATAAAACATTGTCATTGAATGTAATCTGTGATTTTGCAGAATTATCCAATAATTAACATTCTATCTTTCTGAGTGGGTGAGCATGAGGTTTATCTTCTACTAAGTCCAGTTTCTTTGCATTAATGAAAACATGGAGTCACTATTAATTTGACAACGGTATATGTGAAAATCTTTCTTTTGAAATTGGCCACTTGAAGCACCTTTAAGATCCAAGACATGAGAGACAAAGAGTAGATGTGAGCGGTGCTAGTGGTGAGTTTCTGTCTCTCAGTTCTGTGTGATGGTTTTGTGATGTGAAAGACCTTCATTACCCAGGCAGATAATAGGTCTGTTTGACTGAATAGACTGTGGCAGCTTCCTAATGCAGAGATTGTCATCGATGTTTTGTCTGGGCTGTAACCATTATGTCTAGTCTCTCTCTCTGTCTCTTTATCTCTCTTTCCCTTTATTTCTCAGGCATTCCTTTTCCTCTGTAGCCCCCCCTTGTTCTCTCTATGTATGGAGGACACTGGGGATGTCGTAGAAGTCTAGAAAACAAACATTGCATCACACTGTGGAGTTGAACACAAACAGAGAGCCTTAGCATTTATTCTGAATGAAGCTACAGAAAGACAGGCTTGTTCCTTTAGTTCTTCAGTGGTTTACTGATTAAATTTTACATCTTATCAAGTGTTTTCTTCTTGTTGAAGTCCATTTTTCATCACACTTCTTGTAAATTCCTGAAGTGAACAATAACCCAGTGACTTCATTCCCCAGTGAACAGTGAGTGAGTGCCTCTATTGTTACATGGGATTACAGTAATGGCTCTCTGTCAACTTTTGGGAAGGGGGCCAAAGGGAATAATGCAGATTCACTCCTCTAATGCCCTAAACCATCCTACTATTAAATCACAGTCTCCTCAGATGACCCATGACTGTTACAGTTACATCAGTTTCACCTGAAACTACCTGTATTATGTATGATTTAATGAGCAGTGCTGTAAAACTTTAGGTGTGGGTTTTGTAGGGCTGTGTTGTTGTCACTGTAGTGTTGACATTGAATAAAAACATGATAACTCTGAAGATTACATTGTTTACTTACATACAATATAGATTCAAATTCGAAACCTGTCATTTCAAAAAATGTGCTCAGATTGTCAAATAATCCAGTTGTGCCACTGAGATTAGGTTCAAATGATAATATGCTAAGAATTAATACAAATCAAAGACATTTTCTGCTACTTTAGGTAGGTAAGTTAAGATATTTTAGTAAAATTCTCAATTCTTCTCAGATAAACTGCACTGTAGTTCAGATTTCCCAGATAAACCAGCCAAACTCCAAATCTCCTCCAGTAACCTACAATGGGCACATTTTTTAATTAATTGTGAAATGTAATTAAGTGAAAAACAAAAAGCATGAGCAGGATGAAAGCAGACAGTGGATGTCCTTTCTACAAGGGGTAAATGTGTTACGTTGCTAACTTACAGTTCATTGTGTAAACTACAGTTTCTGTGATCATTTGGGTGATTCTGATGACCACGACACAAAGCTGAGAGTGATTATGCACTCCAGGTGTACAGTTACTGCAGGTAAGAGTGTGTGTGTCACCTCCAGCCTGCATCCATCAGTTCCTCCCTGGCTCTGTCCTCTTTTCTCATCAGGGCTGTAATCCCAGAGAGAGTCTGCTAAATAGCTGGGATCTGATGTCACACACACGCACAATGACACCTCTGTGGATGTTTACTACTGTAGCCTCGCTAGCTTCTACTTTCTCTTGCATTCTCTTTCTTACTTTCTTTTCTTCTCTTGATTTCTCTCTCTCTCTCTCTCACACACACACACACACACACACACACACACATACATGCTCTCTCTGACCGTCCTTTCAGCCCTTTCACTTCTTCTATAGACTCTTGCTGTGAATGGGAGAGTCTTTTTAATGCACCGACACACACAAACAAGGCACAAATGTGTACACACACACAAGTATTGCACACAGAATACAAACTGCATGCAAAGTATCACTCACACACACAAACAGAGTTGATGCCTGCCAGCAGAGAGCAACAATAGCAGCCATTTATAACGATACAGCTCAGAGATTCTCAGGTGTCTAGGGTATTTATCTCTTTAATGTATTCCTCATTTATCTGGCTTCATTTGACTGTATCCTTGGAGAAATGAATTTAGTGTCCACAAAACTTCCTGGAAGGAAATTTCCAGTATTTTAATTGATGAATTAATGTACTTGTACTGAATTTTTGACAACCATTTCTTCCATAGTATCTTCCAGTATTTTTGACATTTAATGTTTCCAATATGTCCAAATATTTCCTTGGTCTGCCTTCAATATTTCCACGTCTTCTTCAGGTGGACAGTGAGCTCAGTGATGATGCAGAGGGGCATCATGGGAGGAAATGATGTAATAACTGGGTTTATTTGAACGAAAGCAAACAGAGCAATTCCTTAATGAAATCCAGGGTGCGACTGTTTACCAAAAGCTCTCTCTCATGAACAGTGAGGGCACTGTGCTGTGTATGCTGCCTGCTGGAGAGTGTGCTGGCACTGTAGGGTCCTACATACACACATAAACACACACACAAACACACACACACACTACATAGTAGCAGCACTCACCTGCCTACAGCTCAGTGAGAAATATTACCTGTCTTCAGTTCAGCTTCGTTTTTTACTATCAGATCTGTAATAATCAATCATAGTGCTAAACTATAAAAGACAGATTCTTGATCAGAGTTTTAGATTTATGTACAGACAGCTACTGCTCTTCCTCTCCCTCACTCACGGTCACAAACATCCACAGAGCAGAGTTGCCAGGGCTCGAATCTAAGACATTATAAAGTTTGTGGATTTAAGAAGATGTAACTGAGGCCCTAAAAGTTTTTGAAATTGATCTTGAAAATGTCCTTGACGGAGCTTAATTTCTAGCCGTTCTAGTGGCAGTCTATTGCATAACAACTAGTGGATGGATTGCTATAAAATTCAGTCCCTCAGAGCTCCCAGAAGATTAATCATGCAGATTTGTTGATCCCCTGACTTCTCTCTAGCACATCCAGCAGGTCAAATTTTTCACTTTTTCAGTGAAATGTCTCAACATTTACTCCCATGAAATTTGGTTCAAACATTCATATTCGCCATAGGATCAATTTAAATAACTGTAGTGATCCCCTAACTTTTTATCTAGTACCATCACTAGTTCAGAATTTTAATTTGTCCAATACTTTGGTTTGGGACTACAACTAATGATTATTTTTATTACATATTAATCTGTTGCTTGTTTTCTCAATCAGTCGATTAGTTGGTCTATAAATTGTCACAACATAGTGAAAAATGTCTGTTTCCCAAAGCTCAGGATGCAGCCTTAAATGTTTTATTTTGTCCCAACCAACAATCCCCAACCCAATAATATTCAGTTTTCTCATCATAGAGGACTAAAGAAACCAGAAAATATTCACATTTGAGAAGCTGACTCCAGAGAATTTGGGCATTTCTTCTTAAAAATGACTCAAAATGATTAAGCCATGATCAAAATAGTTGCCATTAATGGATTTATTATCTGTCGATCAACTAATCAATTGATTAATCCTTGCAGCTCTACTTTGGTTTATCACAAATGTCACGTTTTTATAGGCAAAGCTGCTTCTTGCTATTTAACACCACCATGTCATTTATAAGCAGCAGTCAGCCCTGCAGAAGAGAGTTAATGCTGTGTCTCCTGCTAAAAAAGATCTATTCTGGGATTATATTTCCTAGATAAGCTGAAAGCTAAGCCAAAATCGGGGTGGGCAGTTCAAAATCTAATTCTCTGTCTCTTTGTGTGTCTACTAGGATTCGTCCTCAGTTGGCCAAAGAGAAGATCGAGGGCTGTCACATCTGTACGTATGTGATGCCCGGGGAGCCACAGGTGGTCCTGGGTAAGGACAAGGCCTTCACTTATGACTATGTCTTCGACATGGACACCCAGCAGGACACCATCTACACCCACTGCACCGAGACGCTCATCGATGGTTGCTTTGAGGGCTACAATGCCACAATCTTTGCATACGGACAGGTTGGTTCTTTGCAGGTTTTGCATGCCTGCACACATCTCATGCACATGCACAAATGAATGCACGTACACAGGTTTACCTTTCAATGTAAAAAATGTAGTATGGTATGCATTTGTCACTGTTTCTTTAGCATATTCAGCAGAGCGGCATAGTACACGCGAAAATTTACATCAACCATGCACGCACGTACACTTTTCCAGTTTGCATCACCCAAGGCAATGGAGCTGTGTCAAGCATTCTGAGATTTACGGCATGCAGCATGTGATATCAAGCTGAGTTCATTTCATATCATCAGACAAGGAATAAGGGAGTGAACAATCCTCACAGCCGCACCCGATCTGTCAATACACTATCAGCTGACCTGTTCCAACCTGCTGACACCACCACAGCTATATACTGGCACTAATAGATCAGCCTGAGAGGGTGAGATAGAGGGGGAGTTTTTTCCCAAAGAAAGCAGAGTGTGGCTACAGATTACTTCACCTCATACCAAAGAACCTAACTAAACCACAATATCGAAACATAATTAAGAGACATTAAACAGATGAAACCTGCCACGCTCCCCCCCACCTGGCAGCTCAACAGTTTGAAGGAACAGTTTGACCTTTTGGGAAATACACTGATGCACTTTATTGCCAAGAGTTAGACGAGAAGATTGATACAAACAGGAAATGCTTAGCTTAGCTTAGCATAAAGACTGGAAACAGGAGGAAACAGCTAGTGTGACACTGGCTGAAAGTAACAAAATCTGCCTACTAGCACCTCCACAGCTCACAAATTAATATATCGTGTTTATTTGATTCATACAGTGACTTCCTGCAGCAAGTCACTGCACCCAGCCGGAAGTAGCCTGGCATATAAACCCCTAGAAAACAGAAAATCGTTGTTTTTATGCTTCAGCTTGTGTGCAGATTAAACAAACAAGTTATAATGTGTTAATTTGTGACCTCAAGAGGTGCTGGTAGACAGATCCAGGCTTGCTGTTTTCAGTCCACATGCTCAGCCAAGCTAACCGACTACTTGCTCCAGCTTCCTATTAAATGGGCAGACATGAGAATGGTATTGATCCTCTCCTCTAATTCCCGGCAAGAAAGCAAATAAGCATATTTTCCAAAATATCAACTATTCCTTTAATACTCAATTAAAGCAGAAGTTGAAATAAAGTATTTTACTCATTTACTCCCCCATGCATCGCAGAGAGTTGAGGATAATGCACAGCTATTGCCAGTGTACCTTGAATTTATAGGCCCATGTAGTTGTTCTTTGGGGTATTTTTTATAATTCCATTCAAATAACTGGACAAATATTATAATAAATGGCACATTAAGTCATGTTGATACAAAAAAACCTCCCATAATTCAACAAATGTCATAAATGACTGTTAGCCATACAAGTAAGATATGTGACTCCTGCTTTTTCTCAGTTGGAAGAAAACTCTTCTGCTCTTGGGCATGGGAAAGTGGCAGCATGAAATGAAAAGCTTTGTCTACAATAGAAGAAGAAAAAGCAGCTGCCACAATGTTAAAACCAATTTAAAAAAAAAAATCTTTCAGGAACAAAATGCACATAGAACAAGTGAATGGAAATGTACATTCAGAGTGAGAGAAAGAGAGCAAGGTTATGCTGTGTTCGGCCTTTCATTTCTCCCTCATACAGCATCTCCTGCTGCTGCAGATGCTCTGTAGTTGAACGAAGGCAGTTAAACTTTCCCTCCTCTTAATCTTTCCCTCCACTCCTCTTCTTTCTGTTCATTATTCTCTCTTCGCATTGTTCCTACGGCTGTTGTATTCCTGTCAAAGAGCCTTTCACAGGCCACAGCGGAGGCCACACACACACACACACACACACATGCACACACACATAGAAATACATGCGCAAACTAGCTGTTCACACAGGTGTAGTGTCATAGAATGAAACAAACACACACTGTCTGTTGCACACACACACACACACACTGAACTCATCTATCACCACACACACACAGATACACACACTCCTGTCAGCGTCTCTTTCAGGCGTTCCAGCAGGGAGGAGAGGGGTGACGTGTGAATTTGAGCCCGATGTTGCATTCCTTTTTTGTCACCACAGCGACCACCCCATCCCCTCTGACCCCCCCTATGTTAGAGAAACTACTCAGAGCTGCACCCCTATCCCTTTTCTACCCCCGAACCCCAGAGACTTTGATTTTTCCTTCTTATTTGACATCAATATTCATCCCAAATTCCCTAAATCCCCCAAATCTGGGTACAAAACAGTACAGAAACAAGAAATATCGACTCTGTTCCCTTTTGATAAAATAACTGATGACTTTGTCTTCTCCCCATGTCCAGACAGGTTCGGGGAAGACCTACACCATGGGAACTGGCTTCGACGTCAGCATCGGTGAGGACGAGCTGGGTATCATTCCCCGGGCCGTCAACCACCTGTTCCGAGGGATCGAGGAGCGCAGACAGGCTGCCACTGAGCAGGGCAGGCCTGTTCCTGAGTTCAAGATCAACGCTCAGTTCCTAGAGGTGCAAAAACACACAAATAAAAACTCACACACACAAAGCACACCAAAGTTAGACATTTTCACAGGATTTAAACCAAGAGATTATCCAGTGTTTTCTTTTTTCTTTGGGTTATTGCTTCAAATTAAGGAACATTTATCCGCACTCAGTCTAACCTCTAAAAATCCACTTAAGGTCCATTAGTTAGACATAGCAGAACATGCAGACAGCAAGAAGTCAAAGGTCAGCAAAGAGTGCAGGGGTTTTCGGTTGTTAAAGCGGCCAGATGACCCGACAGCCATTAAACTGTCATTAGTCTGTCTCTGTGGTCAGCTCCTGGCTTTATTTTTAACTGCCAACAAGTGGCTGCTAACAGCTGGTGAGGAAGCAGCTGAAAATGAAAGATGAAGCTGGTAAGAGAGGGAGGGAAGTGTAGCAAATGACAATGCTGATGATGTAATATTTATAGACTATTCACACAATAATCTACATTATCTGTTTATCATATTTTAATCCGCTCCTGTTTTTCTTCCAGCTGTACAACGAGGAGGTGCTGGACTTGTTCGACTCGACGCGAGACATCGAGGCCAGGAAACAGAAATCCAACATCAAAATCCACGAGGATGCCAATGGAGGCATCTACACCGTGGGGGTCACCACTCGCACCGTCACCTCTGCTGCAGAGGTCAGCCTTGCATCCCAACACGTCCAGAAAGCAGTTTTTGTCCAGTCCAGTCCAGTATTTGATCTGAACCAGTCATTGTTGTATGATGAACTGGTTCTCTGTGTGTAAGAGGTTCTGTATTAAAAGATAAGCTTTTTCTTCGCTACCCTTTTTGCACTCATTCCAAAGCTCATTCATTCCGAACAAAGATATATGTCCTTATAAATGGGTTACAAGTAAATACTTCCACTTTCAAAGGTTGGATAAAAAAAATGGTGCTGTAGTTTTTATCAAACATGACTCAAACAGGAGTAATTAGTGCATTTGCTGGGGACTAATGAGTAGTTAGGGCAGCAGAACAATGTATTTGTGGTTGACCCAAAGTAAACTACAGTGCCCATGTTGGTCATAATGAAGGAACATATCACCTAGTGCAACAGTGTGGATCATTGATGTGTTATGTGCTAATAGTTTTTTGAGAACAATGGAGCTCTAAAGCACATAAGACTTAGATATTTCTTTCTTTGGATACACAGAGTACTTGTTAGGATCGATTCATTGTTGGCTTTGTTCTTTTCAAGGTATTTGTTGACAATAAGAAAAATATAGAATATCGCCAGACTAATCCTTTAATATCATCTTCATGGGTTTTTTGTTTAGGTATGATCTTCATTCAAAGATACCTGTGATGTTAGAAGACATATTTTGTTGTCATTTCCTTCTACCCTCCGTCTTTCTTCTAACAGATGATTCAGTGTCTGAAGCTTGGCGCTCTGTCTCGAACCACTGCCAGCACCCAGATGAACGTCCAGAGTTCACGTTCCCACGCCATCTTCACCATCCACCTGTGCCAAGTTCGAGTCTGCTCACCTGATAACAATGTATGTACTGTAATTTATGTGATCATTTAGTTCTTATGGCAAGTTGCCCTGGCAATCTATTTTTACTCACTCATACAGTTATTCTGCTCTGTTCTTTCACTTTCAGGATAACGTAACAGACAACCGTCTAGCTAACAACTCAGAGATTAATGAGTTTGAGACACTGACAGCCAAATTCCACTTTGTGGACCTTGCTGGTTCAGAGAGACTGAAGAGAACTGGGGCTACAGGTGACAGAGCGAAAGAGGGCATCTCCATCAACTGTGGGCTGGTGAGGAAGCTGAGAGTTGTGTTGTACAGTAGACATTTTATATTACACTCTACAGTGCAGTCGTCAGTCATAGTCATGTTAGAGAAATAAGCTTTTGCTACATTACCTACAAGAAAATTTTGTTTTTCTTTATTGGGGTGATGATCAAGCATCAACTTGACATTCTTCATTTGCACACATATAAACGTTCACCAGTGTCTCGAGATTTTACAGAGTAAGAGAGCCCCCATGTGTCCAGAACATGAATCGCACACTTTATTTTTTGCATTAATGTGCCTTTATTTAGAGCTTTACTCAAGCACAAATTTAGCATTGCTTATTCAGTATTTCAGCTTGCTAATTTTGCAAAATTTTATCTACTTCTTCTTCCCCTTTGTGTCTCCCTCTTCTCTTACCTCAGCTTGCTCTGGGAAACGTCATCAGTGCTCTGGGAGACAGGAGTAAGCGCTCCACTCATGTGCCTTACAGAGACTCCAAACTGACCCGGCTGTTGCAGGACTCACTAGGTGGCAACAGGTCTGTGGGGCTGAATCTTACATATTAAACACAGAATGCAAATATTGATATGGATCTTTGAAAATGGTCTACTACTCATGTGTTTTGATGCTTCCAAAGATGTAAATTATGTTTTGACCTATCAGCAGTGGGTATCGGGCTGTGCCGTCATAAATCCACTAAGCACTCTGACAGGCGACACCATTCTCTAACCCTTACCCAAATTATCTTTAAGCTGCCTTTGAATCCTACTGTAACCCAAGCAACAAGCAGATATTCATTGGCTTGACCCAGCCTAATATATACATTAAATCTGCTTAGGCTAACCTTGTTTCCTTTGGGGTTTTTTTTTTGAGTATTATTTTTACATAGTATATTTTGACATATATTTCATACAGACATATAAACCAAAGAAAAACCAAAGAACCCAAAACCCGACCTAAACATACACACACATGCGCTCAAACACACACCAGAGGAGAGGGACAGAAGCAACTGACAGTAACCACGTATCCAGAACACAAAACATCATAACAGTACATATCATCCACATGCAACTGTTAATTACAACCCATCAAGAAATAAGATTATACAAAACAAAAATAAGAAAAAAACCCAATCTATACATAGATACAAATATAGTCAAACTGACTCCAGATATTGCAGATATTGCAGTGTCTCCATGTGGATAACCAAAACAAGTTCATGCAACCAGTTTCTGAGGCACGGTGGAGTTGTGTCGTCCAGTCTTTGAGAATAAGTTTTTTAGCTGGCACCATGCCCATCAGTAGAGCTGTTTGTATGTGTGAAGGGAGAGTTCTGAGCCCTCTAAGCACCCAAAGAGAGCCAAGTCCCTATCAGGAGAGAGAGTCCTGTGGTAAACCCCAGAAAAAAATTATTGACCAAATCAGGTGAATTAATGAGCAGTCCCAAAATAAAAGCACCAATGTACCATCATTTGATTTACTTTTATCACACACATTATGACCTAACATGACCTTAGAATAATGAAATCCTTGTTTCTTTTTGTATTCAGTCAAACAGTGATGATCGCCTGTATCAGCCCGTCAGACCGGGACTTCATGGAGACCCTGAACACCCTGAAGTACGCCAACCGCGCCCGAAACATCAAGAACAAGGTGATGGTGAACCAGGACCGAGCCAGCCAGCAGATCAGCGCCCTGAGGACAGAGATAGCACGACTGCAGATGGAGCTGATGGAGTACAAGACGGTGAGAAGACAGGAGGAACGGAGGGAGGAAGACGAGAAAATGTACTGTAGAAGATATGAGTAGACAGATACTATTATACCATGATTTTTATTGTCCTCTCTGATGCCCAGGGTAAGCGTATGGTTGGTGAAGATGGCATGGAGGGCATCAATGACTTGGTCCATGAGAACTCCATGTTACAGACTGAGAACAATAATCTGAGGGTGAGGGTGAAGGCCATGCAGGAGACCATCGACGCCCAGAGAAGCAGACTCACACAGATCCTCAGTGACCATGCCAACCAGGCCCTCGCCAAAGCAGGTGGGCACTGCGACAGGACTGTCTGAGTCAGTTAGCTTAGCATAGTGGGAACTGACAAAGTCAGAAATCATAAAGCGAATGTGTCAAATAAAAAATGTGTGTTTGTACTATATATGATTTTAGATATGATATTATCTAACATTTATGTATGATAGCATTTTCATTCTGTTTTGACTCTTGTTAAATCTGTCGTCAAGTTACTTTCTTTTTTTAAATGTTATTGTTTTATTGTATTCACTTATTGATTAACCTGAAGAAAACAGTTTTAAGTAGAAAAAATTGGAAAATAGTAGTTTCACATCGGCAGTACACTTGGCAGGAAAATCTATATTACTATATTATGTTTTTAAAGTGGGTAATACAGAAGAACTGTGATGTGTGTAGCAACAATCTAATTACATCTCAAAGTAAACTGAGGCTATGAGTCCATGTAAAAGCTGAAAATTGCTGCCTCTGCTTGTAGGTGAAGGCAATGAAGAGATTGGGAACATGATTCAGAACTACATCAAAGAAATCGAGGAGCTCAGGTATGTAATGACCCCAATTTTTTTCTTTTTATCATAGTTTTTCTTAAGCCATGTACTGTGACCACTGACTTATGTTTTACTACTTATATATGATAGGAAACCCAAACTATGTGTAGCTTGATAGTACTGTAAAAATCTTGCCAATGTTTTCTGACAGCAATAACACTTGAGCGTAACTTTTTCCCTCCCTCAGAGCCAAACTTCTTGAGAGTGAGGCTATGAACGAGAACCTCAGGAAGAGCCTCTCTCGGGCTTCCACTCGCTCCTCGCTGTATGGCGGCCCCGGCTCCTTCTCCACCTCCCTCCTGGCACCCGAGAAGGAGGCCAGCGACGTCATCGAGATGGCCAAGAGGGATCTACAGAAACTCAAGAAGAAGGAAAAGAAGAAGAAAAAGAGGTATGCGGCAGTGTGGGGATTGGAGCTTTGAACTGTCAGGAGCTTTGTGGAGAAAACTGAAAAGGGAGGGTCTAGATGTTTATCTGTTGCCACAGCGAGGGCTTCTGGCTTGGAGTGTTGTGGGTAATTATCTCTTGGCTCGCTGCATTAGCAGTATACACCTTGATGTTTATTTAATGGAGTATAAGCTGATTTTAGACAAGACGAAGGTGACAGCTATTAATCATAATGGTTGTCTGACAAGCTCTGGCATGCTGTAGCACAATGATCGTTTATCCTTTTATGTGAGTGTTTGTTCAGTTCACCTGAGCATCTTTATCATCTACATCTCCATAACCAGGATACATCATTTGAGCACATTGTGTTTGTGAGAGTCTCTGCACTCACCTGGTCTTTCTTGCTGCTCTTTCTCATTCTCTCTTCCTCTTGCTAACTTCCCTCACTTGCCCCGAATTCTGCGGCCTGTCTGCCACTTCTGCCTCCTCCTCCTCACCATCCTCATCCCCATCCCCATCCCCATTCCCCGTCCTCCTCTCTGAAGGCTGAGGCGATACGAAGAGAATCACCAAGAGGTTGAACACGCCAGGTTTGCTACGTCCCATCTGGGATCGGGTCAAATACACAAACTGATTCTTTTGTGCTCATTTTGAAATGCGCCAAGTCATTGAAAGGATTTCAGTTGATTGTTGACCTAGGTCTTAACCCAAATCTCCTTTTCTAAGTTCCCAAAGTAACTAACCTCTAACATCTTCTGCACCTACAGGTGGTTTACACTCCTGGAGGGAAGCAGCTCTCTTAACCCACTCTTACAGCTTCCTCTTAATCCTTTGTTCTTAGTCTTCACTGCACACTGCAAGATGCTGATCAGATCTCATTCTAGTTAGTGTCTCAAAAACTGAATATATGATTCGGTTCAAGAAATAACAAGGATGCTGTTAAAAAAATCCAGTTTTCAAGTCCATAGTCTAGTAGTATTTGTTCAGCAAATAACTTGCACTGTGGAACTGTGTGATAACTATTTTTGTCTTTTCCTGTGTATCATTAATGTTGCCTCCTGTGCAATTACAGTGAAATCATTCACTAACACGATTCCACATCTGCTCGATGAAGTGTGTTATCATTTGCATGTGCCCTTTACCCATCCTTGTTCTAATTTAAATTGATTCCAAATCTGACTTACAGAAAAAGAACCCTTGATCTGTAGCTGGCTAATGCTGTTTTCTGTCTTCAGTGTTGTCAAAGAAGTCCCGGATAATGACCAGGAGCGAGGCACCGAGGAAGCAGACGTGGTAGGTGGACAATCAAAGATGTTCATCACAAATTACCAGGTGTGTATTTTTATCGTCTTCTCCCTGTATGTGCTTCTGCATCACCAGGAGGGCAGCGACCACGAAGAAGGCGAGGATCCTGATGGGGAGGAGGAGGACTTTGACATGGCGGGAGAAGACACGTCTGAGGAGTCTGACTCCGAAGAACTGGAGGAGAAAGGTAAAAGTCGTGAGACAGAATCAGTATATATTGCTGCAGTTTCTGGACAATAACAGAATTTATACATTCAATTTGCTATGAGACAAAGTTGGTAATAAAATGGAGGAGGCAGTAAGATCTAATTTGTGTGTTTGTGTGGGCGAGTGCAGAAAATGTGCAGGCCGACCTGGCAAACATCACCTGTGAGATCGCCATCAAGCAGAAGCTGATAGACGAGCTGGAGAACAGCCAGCGGCGTCTGCACACTCTCAAACAGCAGTACGAACAGAAGCTGTCGATGCTGCAAAACAAGATCAGAGACACACAGCTAGAGAGGGACAAGGTGTTGCACAATATGGGTAAGAGGCACATGCAAAAAGATCACCTTAATCATTGCTTTGAATGTTCATTTGAAATTAAAAGTCCACAGCTAATTTTCAGTGAATCTGGTTCCTTCTGAAAAAACAAAAACAAACTCTAAAGCTTGTCTTTCCTCCTTTTCTTGCGGCTCTCCAGGTTCAGTGGAGACATGTACAGAGGAGAAGGCAAAGAAGATTAAAGCAGAGTATGAGAGGAAGCTGAGCTCCATGAACAAAGAGCTGCAGAAGCTCCAGTCAGCTCAGAAGGAGCATGCCCGCCTGCTGAAGAACCAGTCCCAGTACGAGAAACAGCTCAAGAAACTCCAGCAGGACGTGACCGAGATGAAGAAGACCAAGGTAGAGAACAGAAATGAAATATAATATGCAATGTATTTTTTATTTTTCTGTATGTGCTGTTCGTGCTTGGCATATAAGGCAGAGTGGTCTTGTTGCAGCACTGCTATTCTGTGTTTGTCCACCAGGTGGTGCTGATGCGTCAGATGAAGGAGCAGCAGGAACGCAACAGAGCCACAGAGTGCAGGAGGAACCGAGAGATCGCCTCTCTGAAGAAAGACCAGCGCAGAGCTGAGGTGAGATGGACGGCAGAGTTTTTTTCTATTGTTTTATATATTATTTATCATAGTACTTCTATTTTTTAGTGTTTATTTTATAGATAAACAGAGACGTAAGAGAGGATAAACCCACCTAAACTTTTTAGGCTGGTATGACATTGTGTCAAAAAAAAAATTGAGATAGTGAAAAGAAAAATGCCTTTCTGAAAATAAAAGGTATATGTCGATATATGATGTTGTTCCTCAAATTGAAAGTTCAGTTTTTCAGCTTTAGGATCCATCTCTGTACATGACAGTTTCTACGTAATATTCATCTCTTCTTACAGCACCAGCTGAAGCAGATGGAGGCTCAGAAGAGACAACAGGAATTGATCCTGCGCAGGAAGACTGAAGAGGTGAGACAAACGCTGACACATAGAAGAGGGAAGGGTAAACAATAATGTTGGGTTTTTAATTTGTTTATTATCCTGCTTCCACTCTAATGTCCTGTTTTGTGAACTGTATCAGGTGACAGCGCTTAGGCGGCAGGTGAGGCCTGTGTCTGGCAAGACGACCAGGAAGGTGAGCTTACCTGAACCTCTTCAGGAGCAGTCGCATCGAGCCGCCCCAGGAAGGCTGCAGTCCGCTGGGGCGTCCCACTCCAATGGAGCCAGGTGCAGCATCTAAGCCTGTGTACAGTACATTTGTGCGGTGCTGTGTATTTTACAAAGGAGTGTTTGTTTGAAGAGTCCTAAAGCAGCAGTCTCTCTCCTCAGGAGTTCTCCAGTGCGGATGGGAAGCATCTACCTCAACCGGACAGCCAGGACCAAATGGCAGTCACTGGAGAGACGCATCACTGACATCATCATGCAGAGGATGACCATCTCTAACATGGAGACGGATATGAACCGACTGCTGAAGGTAACAGGTCATGGTACAGAATGATGTCAAGGTGAACCTTGGAAAAGAAATAGACAATGCCAGATGAAAGCTTTAGAAATATGAGGGGAACCTATTCAAATAGTTTATATAATCAAGAGATTGCATTCAAACTTTTGATGTCCACATTTTCATTCTTCTTTCCTTTCCTCCCTCTTTCTCCTCCCCAGCAAAGGGAGGAGCTGACCAGGCGGAGGGAGCGAGTTTCCAGGAAGAGAGAAAAGATGGCAGTGGAGGGGGCGGACGCCGACCGCTCACTGGCCTCCCTTAACGAGGAGCTAGAGTCTCTGAGCGCCAACATCGACTACATCAATGACAGCATCGCAGACTGCCAGGCCAACATCATGCAGATGGAGGAGGCCAAGGTGAGGCGGTGGGGAATCTCAGGAATCTAATTACTCATAATAAATTATGTTAAGCTAGGTATGAAAGCAAGGGTTTTTACAGTTAGTATGGTCATTGTAATATTCACAGAGCACTTTTTTTAGTATTGTAGTAAGTGTTTACTTAGTTGGAATTAAGACAGTAGATGTGCATTTATACAGACACTTAATTGATAACATAGAGAACACTACCTCATTAGCTAGTTTGGGCCTGTACTGGACTGTCAAGTGAACAATAGGGAAATAATTGCACAGTTAAGCACCACTGACAGCTCCCAGAGCATTTTGAACTGCACTCTGACAAACAAGTATTAAGTGCTTATTTGTCAGAAGAACAGTGACTTAATAAAACAATTACTGACAGTGCTGCCCATTAATGCTGACAAGAGTTTAGCTCAGCTTAACAATGTAGAATGAGTAGAAGTTCATAAATGTCACTTTATGTGTTATTTGAACATTTGCTCTGCATAGCCTTATAGGTTCATATGGCACATTCACTCTGTCAGCCTTTTGTGGTGCTCCATAAATAGTTTTTAATTAACTATTATTGAACTTAAACAATGAGCAAATTTGAAGGGAAAAAAACTGTGCCAGAAAGTGTGAGAGTGGCAGAAAATTACTGTAGTTGCTTGTATCAGATGCCTGTTTGTCAAAGTGGCTCCAAAATCCTGTGGGTGTTGTCATCAGTACTAAACTGAGGTAGCAGTGGGTGCACTGCACTAATATTGTGTGGGTTTATATGTGATTAATGTTGAATACCTGTGTGTGCAGTCCCTGTTGCACAAACACCTACACATACATGCAAAACATGTTCAAAAAGCATGTTTAAATTCTGTTAAATGCTGTTGGAACAGGTGGGGCTTAGGATTCAGTTGCAGATGTCAAATGCACCAGCTAAATCTGTTAAATGTTTGTGTCTGGATGGTAACCCTGGATTTGCAAACTATCATAAGATTTGTAGGAAGTAGTAACTTGAACCCACACCACGTATCAAGTGATCATTTTAACCCAAACCATGATCTTTCTCTAACCCTAACCAAGTGTTTTTTGTGCCTAAACCTAACCAGACCTATCATAAAACAGCAAGACTATTTTGAAGTGGCTCGCTAGAGTTTCACAAATCTAGGGTTACCATCTAGACACAACCTTGTTAAATTCTGATTAAGTGTTTCTTCAATTTTAGTAACTTCTGGCTAGTTTCACACTAGTGAGATATTAAATTGAGTTGCATTAAAATTTGAGGAATGTGTTAGCTAGTTAAGACTTAAGTCGTGTGTAAATCAGAGAAACATTTGCAGGAAGTCACTGTAGCATCACAAACTTCATAAAAAAAAATTTTTGAGCCCAAATATTATATTAAACTTGACTCAAAACCCTTTATAAATGTAAGTATGACTCTGCAAACATGTAAAAATATGTGCGTTGTAGAGTTAATATTATACAGTTTAGAATGAGAAGAAGAAAATATCTGATGACGCTAAGCTAACTGATGTCATTTAGGCTAACATTAAAGTAATTTTAAAGATGCCATAATAAATAAAAAAAAATCAACATATAGGGGCTTCAACATACACTTCAATTAAATATTACACAAGATATATTATAAATACATTATCCTATGACTCTTACAATGCCACTTGAATGAATGTGTTATTATTCTTTGCTACAGGAGGAAGGAGACACAGTGGATGTTACCGCGGTGATCAGCTCCTGTAATCTATCAGAGGCTCGTTTCCTTCTGGACCATTTCATGACGCTGGCCCTCAATAAGGTACCTGCCACCTTCACTGACTTATGTTATTAGTGTGTCTTTGTTTGCATTCACGCACTGACAAGAGGTAAAGTCAGGTTTCTGTATGATGCAACTTAATCATACTAATAAACTCTTAAACATAATTTGACAACACATTTCTATCCAACATAGATTAACTGTGAGATAACACAAAGCTTTCATTTTTTATGATTCATTTGACACTTATACCCTTTGAAATAAATGAATATTGTTAGTTGCAACTTGTTCACATTTTCTCTGTTCATCTTAATCTTGCTTTCATGGCCATGGCTCCTTTATATGATTGAATTTAATCAGACTTTAAATGGAACAACTTGATTAAATTAAGCTTAAATTAGATTAGATAATTTGATGAAAGCTAATTGGTCCGGTGTGGAAATGCATTCAACCCAGCAGCAAAGAACAAGACAGATAAAACAAATGAAGTAGTGGAAGCAATTACAGCAAAGACACAGAGCCTTCATTATGTTTGCCTATTTCTGTTTTAAAAAGCTCTCTCTGTGTTAAATATTGGCAGTTTAACAGAGCAGTATAGTAGTTGCATCTCCGGTTTTAACCTTTCTGCTGGGTGGTGGCTTGTCAGGGTCTGCAGGCGGCTCAGAAGGAGTCCCAGCTGAAGGTGATGGAGGGCAGGTTGAAGCAGACGGAGATCAACAGCGCTACCCAGAACCAGCTGCTGTTCCACATGCTGAAGGAGAAAGCTGAGATCAACCCTGAGCTGGACGCCCTGCTGGGCAGCGCTCTGCAAGGTAGGAAACGTCGACAAACCAGTGGGGATACCGGTCTAAGCATGTCAATCACAATCACCTTTTCAATCATCTTTTCTCTCATCATATGGCTGCATTTTATTTTACAGGCTTCAGTTTTTGTAGGTAATAAGGAGAATTGAGAAAGAAGACTGTTGTTGTTTGGACAGAATGTGTTAATTTACTCCAAAATATTCATAAGCCTGTAAAATAAAGAGTAACCCTTTTTCTCATCTTTGGGTTTGATTTTGATTTGATTTCTGTTTGTTTTCTCTGTTGTTGTTGGTGTGAACTCAGAGTTAGGTTACCTGTCACCAGGTGAGTAAGAGATTCATAGTCATGTGACTGTGTTTGAGAGAGCGTGGCACATGCACACTTCAAGATTTCCACCAGATTTACACCCAGTTAAAGGAAACTATGGAATTCAACTAAAAGATTGAAAAGAACAATTGACTTTTTACAAAATAAATAGTTTAGAACATAAGTCAACATTTGGTCCTTGAAGTAGATTTTAATATCTTCAAAGTGATGTAACAGGAAACCAAATGAGTTTTTGCTTTTTTGGACACTTAGAAAAACTCCTCTTAATTATATTTAGACATGCAAATGAAAAATAATATATAAAAACTGATTTAAAAAAAAGATTAGTTGCTATGCTCAGTCTCTTACCTTTAGATTCCTGAATTTGAAGCATTAAAAACTGCTTTGGATTTGAAGAAATCTTGTATTGTGCATCAAGCCCCAGTCCTTTTAAAAACTAACCCAGTTGCAGTAACTCTGCCATGATGTGCATGACGTATTGTGTTAAGTTTTCCTTGTTACCCCACCTGCTAGTCAGTCCCACTTTATCAGGTTGTTGGTCACTAAAACTTAACAGCAGTCAAAATCCAAGTTGCATCACGACTCAAAGCTTAAGTCTTGTGTACACAGCAGTTTGTGTGTCTCCCTCAACTTTGTTTTCTTTCTACATCCGTGTAGTTCAATATTTGTGTTTTTTTTTCCTTTCTCTCTCTATGTTCACACAGGACAAATACCCAGACACTGTAGCTCTCAGTTGCATTAAACTAATGATCCCTTATTGTCTCCCTTTATCTAAAACTAAACCTGGTGACCCCTCAATTTGTTTTAAACTGTTAAAGCTATCATCATCATTGTGCTGTAATATTTCTGAGTGTGATTTTTCTTATGCAAGCAATTCAAAAATGAACATAAATGAATAAATAACATGATTTCTAGAAAATGTGTGTTTACAGACAAGCCCTTAAGGAAAATGCACATACGTTTTGCAAAGTGAGTGTCAAACATATACAGAATGTTAATGTTAATGTGTGTGTGTGTGTGTGTGTGTGTGTGTGTGTTTTTGGTGCAGAGAATGGAGATGACAGCAGCAGTGATGAGTCCACCCCCAGCCCAGCCACAGAGGGCAGGTAAACACAGCCTTAATGTACAATACAATAAGAAACTCATTACACTCCGAGTTTTTTCTGAAACTTTTACAATAATCAAGTCCTTTTCATTTTATAGCAGGTACAGCACAGGTGTAATTAATAACACTAATTAAGTCTGTATTCCATTCAGCTGTGTCACTGCCCTGGTCTCGTGCGTGCTGATCCACTGACCTGACTTACTGGAACAAGCCATCATTAATGTTATTAGACACACCTGTGCTTTCCCTGCTATGATGAGTCAGAGTGTCTGCTGTGGAAAAAAAGCCTGTTAAGTCCAGGGAGTAGTGTGAAGCTTCCTTCAAAGGCCTTGGTTTTATGATGTTTTCAGTTATTCTAGCGTATTAGACCTCTGCTCAGGTGGAGGTTTGACAAAATTATATGATGTCGCAAATTAACATGCACAAATGAATTGATAAAAGTTGTCCAGCATGTTCATCAAAACTAACAGGAGAGTGAGACAGTGAGAGGAGGTCTAATCAGGCCATAAGTGAAAACACCTGTGTGAGTGGAACATGAGGTTTTAAGAGAACTTGCATGTGTATTTTAGTTCATTACATAGTGGAAGTGGATAGTTAGGGCTGCAACTCACAATTATTTTCATTATCGATTAATCTGCCGATGATTGTCTTTATTAATCGATTAATCATTTGCTCTATAAAACATGAAAAAAACTTTAAAAATGCCCACCACAATGTCCTGGAGTCCAAAGCGATGTTATCAAATGTATTATTTTGTTCAAAATACTCCATTTACAGTAATGTAAGACCGAGAAAAGAGAAGAAAAACAAATTCATACATTTGAGAGCCTTGAACCAGAACATATTGGCATTGGCGCTTTTGCTTGAAAAATGACAAATAATGGATTATGACAACATTGGCCAGTGAAGTTCAGGATTATGGTTTACTACAGAAATAGTTAAGTAATACAGAAGAAAAAAACCCTCTCAGATTTAATTAAATACAACCATAAAACAACTGATTAATGTCATTCTCAGTAGATCGACATTTCAGGCAGCAGCAGTCTTTTGTTTCACCTGATTACAACTGTTACACTTGGCATGTCTGAACAAGCTTCTCTAACTGTGTTTCAGCACACTGGCATCAGATCTAATGAAGTTATGTGGTGAATCCAGACCAAGAAGTAAGGTAATGTACTGTGCATCACAATGTGACATATTATAAATAAGATATCTACTGTGTCACACTTTTGTTACTGACATGTTTCCATGTTTCACTAGTGGTAAAAGTTTTTCAATACATATGTAACAGCAACTTTTTAAACTATACTCCACAATAGTTATTGTTAGGCTTTGGAATAGTTAGTAAGTGGTTTGTTGACTTGCGAGTGTGCTGATTAGTGAGACAGCATTTCTGGTCCCTTTAGGCTCGCAGGCGGACCACCACCCAGATGGAGCTGCTTTACGCCGGCAGCGGGGATCCATCCTGTGAATCCCCCACTGGAGACTTTTCGGCCCCTTTGCTCCCCCTCACAGAGCGCCTGGAAGGCCTGGCAGACATGCAGGGTCATACGGCTGGTCAAACCCCTGACCGCGAACAAACTGTTTCCCCATCTGCACTGTCTGCCAGGCCAGCTGGCATGTAAGTATTAAAGGCCCCATTTCTCTGTGGTAGACAAGTATCTCAGTGTTCTCTTTTGAAATGATGGATAGTTCATCATGTCATAATTTAGTTGATATAAAATATTGGGAGTTTTAGTCTTTAAGCAAGTTTCTTTCTATATTATGATTAGCACCAGTTCAAACTGACTCCTGACACTTCTACTGGCTGTAGTTCTGGTTCCAGGTCACCTACAGGGACTGAGAGGAGGCAGCTAGAACGCTCACCCCTCACCCGAAGGAAGATGCAAGAGAAAGGACCGACAGCGACACACATCCCAGCACCCACACACACACCTCCGGTCAGCACAGCAGAGACGAAAACTAAAGGCAGTGACTACAAATCGATGTAAGTGAGAAGTAGCATTAATCAGCTCAACAGCAATGGTCTTTGTTTTCAGTGATGCCCGTAGCATGGCAAAGTCAGTCACTCTGTCAGCCCAGACTGAGATATCTCGACTACTATACTATACTACTATACTATCGGATGCTTTGAAATTTCATACAGACATTCATGTTCTTCAGAGGATGAATCCTAACAGCTGTGGTGATCCTCTGATTTTCTCTGGCGCATCACCCTGAAGTTGACATGACAAGTTTTGAATGGATTGTCATGAAATTTGGTTCATGTCCCTCACAGGATGAACTGTAATAACTTGGTGATTCCCTGTCTTTTCATCTACTAGAAGTTTAAATTATTGGTATAAATGAAAAAAATAAACTAATTATTTGGTTTAAATACCTGCAAAACTAATTACATTTCCATCAGCTTTAGCTATACTTATGGTAAACATGGTAAACCTTCCCTAAACAGCAAGTTAGCATTGTCATCGTGAGCATGTTAGTATACTGACGTTAGAATTTAGCTCAAACACAGCCGTGCTCAACTACAGCCTTGCAGAGCTGCTAGCTCTGTTTCCTAAATTCAAAATTTGACCCAACTGATTACTTTCAACTATGTTACAATATTAGACCTCTTTGTTTGATGTTATTTTGTGTTGCTTTTTCAGGTTAGAGGAGTCACCTGTATTTGAAGGCCACAGGTAATCCTCATCTCATTATACATTTTTTAAAATGTCTAATTTTGTCTCTTTTGGGCTACTTAATACAAATTGAAATGTACTCTCCATTATCTCCATTCTCAACCTTCTTATTTGTATCTTATTTTAACTTTTATTTTAACTCTACACAGCGTAACCAAACTGATTAGTAAATGGAAACCAAATTCACTATGTATAGTTTTGATTGTTTCTTGTGTATTCTAGAGGTGTGATCAACCCTGTGACGACCCCTAAGAACAGCCGAGGGGCCAAATTTCAGTGCGTCTATGTAGCCGAGGGCCACACCAAACCAGTTCTCTGTGTGGACGCCACTGATGATCTGCTCTTCACAGGGTCCAAAGGTAAAATTGCTTGTAACTCAGGTTGCATCATGGCACTCAGTGAAATTACTGCCCTTAAAGATACATTATTAACCCTCACCATTAGCTTTGAAAATGTTTTTTTGTCTATATTCTAACCTGTGTGTTCATACTTCTGTATGTTTGTGTGTGTGTGTGTGTGTGTGTGTGTGTGTGTGTGTGTGTGTGTGTGTGTGTGTGTGTGTGTGTGTGTGTGTGTGTGTGTCTCAGACCGAACATGTAAGGTGTGGAACTTGGTGACAGGTCAGGAGATCATGTCTCTAGCAGAGCATCCCAGCAGTGTCGTCTCAGTCAGGTACTAGCATACTGTTGCAGAAATAGTGGAAGGGTTTAGCTGTAATAACAATATCTGGATATGCTTCTTTTAATTCATTATTATTGTTTTCCCTGTTTTTGTTATATTTCAGATACACTTCCAGCCTCGTCTTCACAGTTTCCACTGCTTACATCAAAGTCTGGGACATTCGAGATTCCGCCAAGTGCATACGCACTCTCACGTAAGTACACACACTCCTATTTCCAGCATCTTTGTACTTTAACATTGTGTAAGTATAATGCCCCTAATAGGTATCTGTTATACATTTTTGTGTACGCTAGGTCGTCAGGCCAGGTGGGCTCAGGGGACACCTGTTCATCAGTCAGGAGTTTATCCATCCCACCAGGAGAGAGTCAGATCAACCAGATCGCACTCAACCCCTCTGGCTCCTTCCTATATGCTGCTGCTGGCAATGCTGTGCGCATGTGGGACCTCCGCAAGTAAGTTCACACACAGATTAGAGTTTTAGTGGTACAAACTATTTCTCAGAGGCAGAGCAGAATTAATTTCATTAATAAAACTTTGTTAAAAAAGAGTTTATTGGTCTTTTTCCTCTTTAGGTTTGCGTCCACGGGGAAGCTGACTGGCCATTTGGGACCTGTCATGTGTCTGACTGTTGATAAGTTGGGTGGTGGACAGGACATTGTGCTCACTGGCTCCAAAGACCGCCATATTAAAGTAAAAGACTTCACACACACATAAACACACAGAGCTGTACACACATGAATTAAATTGCATTTCTATTCGGGAGGTGTGCGCAATTATTGAATCAAAGATCATGGATGTATCATAGATATAAAACATGTCTGTGTTTCCAGATGTTTGAGGTGGCAGAAGGTGCTCAGGGTAGCATCAGCTCCAGCCATACATTTGAGCCTGCCCATCAGGACAGTGTGGAGTCTGTGGCCGTGCACGGAGACGTTTTCTACAGCGGCTCCAGAGACTACTACATCAAGAAGTGGGACTTGGCCAGTAAACAGCTGCTACAGGTAGTTCAGGAGCTGTCATTAGTAAACGCTTTTGGGATCCACTGTCAGTTATTGCTCAAGCTTTTTTCCCCAGATTTCAATATTTATATGTAAAATATAAACTGAGAAAACTTATTGAGAACACAGAATAAACTAATCTTGTGTCCTGCACTGACAGTTGGCTTCTGTTTCCTCTAGCAGTCGGTCAGTGCCCAGGCAGATTGGGTTAGTGCTCTGGGTGTGGTGCCAGGCTGTCCGGTGCTGCTGAGCGGGTGCAGAGGAGGGCTGCTGCGCCTCTGGCATGCTGACTCACTAGCACCCCTCGGCGAGGTCCGGGGACATGACAGTCCCATCAACGGCCTGGCCACCAACAGCAGCCAACTGTTCACCGCTTCTGAGTAAGTCCCAGACAAGTTAATTAGCATGTTTTTTTGATACTGATTAATAGGACTTGTTGTTGGTGAACTTTTGCTGTGTGTGTGTGTGTTTTTAACAGTGACCGCACTGTGAAGATTTGGGAAGCCAAAGGATCTCTGGAAGATGGAGTTCACTGACTAATCATTGACGAATCATCTACTGGCCTTCACCCAATCAAAACCAAACATTCATCTCCTATAACTTGGTGAAATCTTGTATGGGAACCCAAAGTGGGTCTGGGACCTGAAACTGGCAAATTTAGTCTAATTAAATGTAACTTCACAGTCTTTCAAGCTGAATGCAGTTACTGATATTTTAGGTCAAGATGGATCACCACAAACCCAGTGGAGTCTCATAAGTCTCCAGTAGGACCACAGAACAGCTGCAGTGGACAGCTGTTCTCACAACTGCAAGAGACAATGATAAAAATGAAAGTAAAAATATGGATCCTGGAGTCTCTCCTGTGCGTTCAACATTCCTCTCCTCAGTCCAGCACAAGATGACATGGATACATTCTGTGCATATTGTGATTTATGTTGGAGTTGCTGGGAAAGAAAAATCAATTTTGGTGCAACCCTTTTTACTTGCTGGCACCAAATGTTGCACATCAAAATTAAGACTGCTGAAATGGTCAGTGTACCATGACAACACTATCGCAAGTCTTACTCATGGAGATCTCTGCTTCACCAGCAAAAAGTGTGAGTCTGTCCTGTGTCTCAGTGTTCTTGTCTCTTCTATTGCTCTCCAGGTTATTTCAGGTATGTGTGCTCTCTGTAACCGAGGACCAAATAACTACTGAAACTGCGTATGGTCTTATTCTTCAGCTGTTACTGCCAAACACTTTCATGGAACAAAAGAGGCCTCTAAATCAAACATACTGTGTTCCTTTGACGGGGTTCCTACAAATGTCCTACTTCAAATTTCTGGATTTCCTTTTTTCCAGTGTTTCAGTCAATGTTTTCAGTGTTCATCAAATCAACTGCTGACCAAAATTATAAAAGTATGTGTATCAAAGCTGAACAGATTTCCAACATACTGCCTTGCAAAAGCAGACAGCAGTAACTACCGAAATAGTGAAGGTGAAAAAAATGGGAGAAGTTTGAAGGCTACTTTGGCAAACTGTGTAACAGATAATTTTTTTTAAAAAGTGCTCAGTATCTACAAACAGAATGTTTTCTTTCAGTTTTCTTGTCCATTTGCACGGCTGAAGTAGTTAATGAATGGAAATGTAGTTTAATACAGTTTAAAAATATGATTTTAAAGTAACTTCACCTCTAGATTCAGAGACTGAGGCAGCATGTCAGCTTTTAGCAGAACTGGATTAACTAGTGTTCCTTTTTTTCTCTATTATCAGTCATAGCTACTGCCTTATTTATTTGGTATTACTAACTTAATTACTAAGATTACTAAGAGCATCAGATTATTTGATTTTAATAACAGGAAACAATTGGAAATAGTGGAGTTGGAAAATTAGCTTTCACTAGCTAGCCTTAACTAGCTAGAGTGCACTAACTCCTGTTTGTTGTTTTGTTCACTTTTCTCTGACATAATGTTTTTTATATGATAAAACAGATGTCAAAAAGTCAATAGTGATCTTTCTGAGCAAATATATACAGTAGTTACTGCTTTTTGTCTTTGTATGGCAGTGTACTTGTCTGACCTTTTCAAGAAAAACAGTGTAGTTAAACTGTAACTTGTAGAAACCCAAGTAGAACAGCTGTTACATTAATAACCAATAATAGAGTTGTCTCAGTGTTGCATACACTCATAACAACTTTGATATTTCACACCGAGGTAAACATTGTTTTCTTTTTTCATCAATTATGTGCTGTCAGTAGTCACATACAGCAGCTGGGTTCCTGGTTTCAGTATTCTGTAGTTGATGTGCAGGTGGTTTCCTCAAAGCATCTGTAGCCTTAAGTGGTGTTTTAGTTTCCTCTGATGAGTGGTTTTACTTTCCCGTCAGCACGCTCTCCTCTGGTTTCTCTGACATACATCTCTTAGAACTGCAGCATACATTTTCTCACTTCCCAGATTTTGATTCCTCGCATGAAAAGGTTACCCACTACCCACAGTATTTGCTTTCTGTGACCTTTAGTAACCGTGCATCACTGAAGAACTAAAAACTGGAACTTTTGCTGGCGTCTTATAGCATGCAGTTCAACACTTCAATGAGAGGATTGATGAAGAACTGTCATTTTATGTCCTCATATGGATTTTTACCATGTAGGGACGTGACTCTTTGGACAAAAGCTATTTTTCTCTGAAAAATGTGAATGTAAACCATTCATGTTGATGGCAACAATTAAGCACCTTCTAATTCCTAAGTCATGACATATGAGATACATACTTTGTTGAAGCACGTATCCCCTGAAAGATGTGTTTGTACAAGTGTTTTTTCTCAAACCAAGTGATGTGACAACGTGTCATTCCGTTCTCCGTGTACAGTACTGTTCACCCCCACTGTCTCTAAACTGCATACATGCTGCAGTTGAGCATTTCAAATATCATTCAGTCTTTTAAAATGAGCCTAAAATGCTACTATTTATTTATATTTTTCTTTGATTTTTGATTTTGCTGTTGTGTCCTCCTTATCAATCAGCATCAGAGATTTTGAACTTATTTTCATCTGAGGCCTCTGATATCTTAGCATCATAGATGATGGACTGCACAAAAATTATAGGCTGGGTTTCTCCATAATTAGAGGTGTATTATCAGTGCCTGTGTTAAATCCTAAAGTGTAGTTAGTGAGTGTAGAATCACTACTTGATAAATGTGGGCTATCCCTCATTAAAACGGTCAGGTAACCAATTTAATCAAGAGTATCCTCTAAATGTATTGGAAAAACACTTGCTGCTCTGGTTTGGATATTGGAGGTAGACATTGTTAGCAATGCTACAGTCGATGGGGCTAAAATAATTGCACTGAAAATGTTCATTTTTGCAACTTTAAAGCTGTTTCCCAACTGTCTCATAACAAACTTTACCGCACAGTACTAAAGTAATATTAGTTACAGAAACTGGTTTTCGGTCCCATTGACTTGCACTTGAATTGCTGCAGAAATTATCCCCAAAAAAAGAAACAATATGAGCTGTGGGCTAAGTGTTCCCAGTTCATGATGAATCAAATAGACTGTTTAAATCGTAATTATCCTTCTAATTGTAGTTGTATCTTTTTTAAAATTTGACTGTAAATCTGCTCTTTTGTAAATACGACTGTTGTTTTCTTCCTGCTGATTCTCTTGAGCACAAGTGATTAAAATATCAGATGCTGTGTGAAAATAAATTTTAAAAATAAAAAAAAAATAAAAGTATCTTTTTTGTCTTTCAAACTGTATGAATGCCTTATGACCACATGGTGGTAGTGCAGTGTAATGACGTGATGTACTGGATAAGTAGTCATATTGGATTAGAGACTCCGGAAATGTGTGTAGTTGTGAGCATTGTGTTTCTTTGGCATAGTTTAACTGCACACAACTGTTTTGAGGGTGATTTACACCATTTAATTTTTTCACCTTCCACTTGTTGAATCATTTCCATCATGACTGAAATGAATGCAATGCAATATCTACATCCACAGCTCATGAATACACCATAAAAATGACAAAAATTCAAATGAAGCAGCCTCATCATAGGAGATGGCTTGCACTCTGTCAGCTTGAGCGAGCAGCAGCACTAACATAAACCAGATAAAACCACAATATCACAATATATTTCACATGCTTTGCAGTAATGTTAGCTTACCTGTCCAATAGGAAGAGATGTAATAATTGTCTTTTAAAGAGGAAAATGTGGGAGTATCCTCATTCAAGAAAAATAATAACACAGTTTCACCATGCATACATTATACAGTATATTATCTCACAATAATTTACATAATCTCTGGATTCTGTCTGTAATCATCATTTCCCTGCAGCTTGTTTCATTCCTTCTTTAATTATAACTGCAGGCAGTAATATTGTGTCCTATGATTTACTCCGGAGGAGGAATTGCAGACAGAGACAGCGAGAGGTGAAAAAGAACAAGAAACTCCCCCTGAAGACATAAAGGAATGTGAACAGTGATAGAAGGCTCAATATTTAACGTTGAGCTGTACTGTAGGCAGAGAAGTGTTAATTGGCCTCACAGGAGCAGAGCATTGACTTGCTGCTGCCTCACACTGTGTTGTCTGCTTTATTCTATTCTATTATGTGCTTTCAGATGACATAACACACCCCCACAATACATACTGCAACTTGATTAACTCAACTTATTTAATTTCTCTGCTATTTTTGACAGGAGACTGATTATTTTTCATTTTGAGAAGTGTGACTGATTTGCATTGATGTCAAAATAGTATCAGCTTGCAAATCAGCTAACTACCATGTCCTCACTGTATATACATATATGATTTGCACAAATGCTAGTGCATATAATAGAGGATCACATTTGTTAACAAATTAGCTTTCCAACATTGTTGCTCTTTTTTCAGTGGTTCCCAACCTGGGGGTCAGGACCCCCACAAGTGGTCACAAGATGAATGTAAGGGTCACCAGATGACTACAAGGGAAGAAAATAAGAAAAACAAAACACTGCTATGCAAAATTATGTGTTTTTAAGAATTTTCTCTTTTTTAATTCTTGTGAAATACTGTATTGTATTACTGTTTCTTATAGACATACATTTTATGTATTGAGGTATTTGGAGTAGACATTGCTTTGTAATATTAATAGTGATCGCAAGTACAAAAGGTTAGGAACAACTGCTTTGAAGGTGCAAAATGAAAGAATCAGAAATTTCCTCTCATTAATGAGTTAGTGGCTATTAAGTGAGCTGCAGTCAGCATCCTGATGCTCGCACTCTGTCAGCTTGAGCGAGCAGCAGCGCTAACATTAGCCAGATAAAACTACATTATCACAATATATTTCACATGCTTTGCACTAATGTTAGCTTACCTGTCCAATAGGAAGAAAGCTCTGGGTCAGACATTACCAGACTCCATTTCTAAGCTAACGTTAGCCAGTTTTGCTCCCTGTTGGCACTGTAGGGGGTTGGGGCAGAGGAGCGTGCACAAACATCACATCTGATTTTCCCAGCAAAACCGTCCAGAGTCCTTTACGTAGTCAACAGGCTGTTATAAGCAACTGAGAAAGTCGGGGAAGGTCAATCTGTTCACTCATTGGCAATAGAAAGTAATTAATACATGGTTATTGCTTCACAATTCTCATATATAGCAGCTTTAATGTATCTCCAAAATCTAAACTTTTACATGTTACTCTAACCATAACCTTATCCTGGCCTTTTAATCTTAAAGGAATACTTGGGTAAATACTTGAATATGTGGGGCACTTGGGGAAATATGCGTATTTGATCCACTAAAAATGAATACAGCTAGCGGGCAGGCAGTTAACTTAGTTTAGCGAAAAGACTGGAAGCAGCAGGAAACACTAACTAAAGTTCACTAATTAACACTTTTTATTACAATGGCTTAACTTGTACTGAAACAAAAATGTAAAAACAACCCCCAGCATGTAACTCTGCAAAAGTGTAAAACTACAAGTTGTCCTTTTTTATTCCATTTTTGTACATCAAACTGAGGGTTAGCTTTATTTAGCTAGCATATGGTAGTAGACCGGGCTGTAGCTTCATATTTAACGGACAGACATGAGAGTGATAGTGATCTTCCCATCTAACTCTTGGCAAGGAAACTAATAAGCATATTTCCCATTTCCCTGTTGACATTTTGTGGTAACATTGGATTACAGTGTGACCTTGTATAGGCATATGCTTTCTATCAAACTATCAATGCCCAAAGTCATTTATGTGCTCATGCAGGCTACTGCCAAGGCAGTTTATCGGGTCACAAAAATCTTAATAAGGAGACAAGTTCTTGGAAAACCCAAGTATGGCTTCTAGTTTTCATACATGATCACCAATTCTCTGCCCTAGCAGCTCTCTGGGATGTTTACTGTATACTGAAATTGAATGATACTTGTGTTCCTGGCACACAAGAGTACAAGCCAGATGATCCACTTTCACCAGAAATCAATGACGACTTCTCAGACGGAAAGCGTGGGCTGACAGTTCCACTTTCAGTTTAATTTTAGCGTAATCTCTGAAGAGTTTGGATCCTCCTCTAATCTGTTCAGTGAACACATTGATTGGTGATGTGTGTGGGCTTCTCTGGATGCTCTTGTTTCACAGTTAAATCTGTCTGAATAATGAGAATCTGATTTGTTCAGCTGCAGGTGCTTCGTGTTTACTGAGGGATTAAAATCAATACAGGTTCATTTCTTTGGGAAATGGTCTAGTATGAGATTTAGCCCTGTCTCTGTGTGGTTGTCGTGCTCCCTTTCAGTATTTGAGTCGAGAAGTTACATGAAAACAATGAGCAAAATACATTTGTTGAATGTATAATTTTCATCACACTCTGCCAGTAATGTAATATCCATTGTCCTATGTATTATGTTTCCAACATTATTTAGCAATTGGTTGATGCATTAGAGAATTTCACAGTGCATTTCTCTGTTTTTACATTTAGATGAAGTCATATGATGAATCACATACTGTATGGGGATCATTAGCTATACAAATGTTTTGTTTTCTACCGTGAGCTATTCGCTTCAACTTGCGGTATGAAGAAAAACCCTATTCAATTTGCATCTCATTTCTTTGACAGCCGGATGGAGACAAACTCAAAGACAGAATCGGTGGGAGAAGACGTGTCAGAGATAGAAACAGAAGCAAAGAAAGATGTAAGAGATAAGGTGCGGGGAAACAAGCAAGCGAGCAGGTGGTAGTTAAAGACATTTTTCTGAGCGGCAATGAGGCTCAGGAGCACAGGGTCAATATTCAACAGTCCGACTCCTATCTCTGAGCGTTCACAGAGTGAATCCTCCAGCTAAAAATACCAGCACTGCTGCTTTATGACCAGAACTGATGAGCCGTGATACTGCTGCTTGCTCTCTTAATGCGCCTACAGAATTCAACCTTGTCCCCTCTCAGTTATCAAGTAAAACAGATTGGGAAGAGCAACGTTTTAATATGCCAGTAAAAGCTCTTTAGTGTGAAATTAGAGGGCATTGCCTTTAAAGAAATGACATCCGTGCTTCATTTACAGAATCAGTTTGAGTTTTCATGTCAAGAGAGATCGCCAACAGGTAGCCACACATAGACACACTAATGGGGAATGGTAGTGAATGGGACGAAAAGCTGATAGTAACAGCCACAGTGAGCTGGTCAAGTGCTCTTATATACATTTGACAGAGGAAGCACTCAACATTCAATCATCTAATGAAAATCTCTTCATGTAACTGTAGGTCAGTATTAATTGTGTGTCAAGTGGCCGAGTGTCAATGAGTTAAGCACAGCTGAACCCTTCGTAGCATAAATGAGCACATGAGAGATGATAACTACCTGGGACTAACACTAGGGCAAAAGGAAATTTAGGCATGGCTGAGTTGAAAGATAGGAGGCCATTTTATGTAATTTAGAGTCTAATTAGTTATCTCTCAGCTGACCCGCTGGGCTTTGTGTGTTTAAAGAGTCAGATTTACTTTATTTAATTGAGACCCTTCTCAGAGCGACATGGCTCTAGGGATAGCAGTATCTGGTCAGTTCACCACTTTGGTCTAGACTGAAATATTTCTTTAACTATTTGATGGATTGTCCTGAAATTTTGCACTGATATTCATGGTCCCCAGAGGATAACTTCTCCTGAATTTCTCTCTAGCAAGCAAGCAAGCAAGCAAAGTTTTTTTATATAGCACCTTTCACAAACACCAGTTACAAAGTGCTTCACAGTCAAAGAAGAAAAATAAAGTAAAATAAAATCAGAATAAAATAAAAAACAAAGACACCAGTTAAAATATACAAGGAGAGCAGATAAAATAGACAAATTAAGATAAAATAGCACATACTACCCAAATGCCTGTCTGAACAAATGGGTTTTTAGCTGCTTTATCTAGTGAGTCTAGAGTCTACATTATCTAAGAACCTTAAGCTTGTTGGAAGACTATTCCAAAGCTTAGGGGCTACTGACTCGAAAGCATGATCTCCCTGGGTCTTAAAATGTGTATGAGGTACACTTAGAAAGCCCTGGGAGGAGGATCTAAGAGCTCAAATAGTGGTGAAGGGGTGCAGAAGGTCCATAATGTACTGTGGAGCCTGGCCATGTAGGGCTCTATAAGTGAGCACAAAAATTTTAAAATGAATTCTAAAATTTACTGGAAGCCAGTGCAATGAGATTAAAATAGGAGTTATATGTGACAATCTGTTAGATTGTGTTAAAAGCCTAGCAGCAGTGTTTTGGACAGTTTGTAGTGGTGTATGGAAGATTTATTAAGGCAGGTAAAAAGGGAGTTACAGTAGTCCAAACGTGATGAAATAAAAGCATGTATTAACATCTCCATTTCATTTCTTGATACCACAGACTGGAGTTTGGGCTATGTTTCTCAGGTGAAAGAAACATGATTGAGTTAGCATATTAACATGTGCTTCGACTCTTTAGTCTCTAGTGCGTATAAGTGTATACATTTCATGTGTTCAAATCAAACATATGCCCAGTATATACTGTGTAGCTTGTGCTTTCTCCATATTTGTAATGATTAATTAACATAAGTTTTTCTCACAATCTTCTACAGTATAACAACACATTCTGGCTTCCCACCCTAACAGATTGGCCAAACTGTAAAACACAAAGCTGAATTGACATTTTCTCAGCTCACATCATCAGTCATTGTAAGAAGTCAAAACTAAAACATGCTGCATGGGATATGATCAAAAGCTCCAGAGATTGTTTTCTCACCTGTTGTTTCCAAAGTAGAGAATGAACACTAAACCTGAGCCTTTAAGCAAACATGTGGGTCCTTAAAATACTTAGAAAAAATTAAAATTTTAACATTTATAATTCCGTGACAACATGGCAAATGCCATCTGTTGATGGAGATCATGTGATATGATCAAGCACTCCAGAAAAGCTAGTAAATGCAGTTTGGTCAAATTGGTCCCTCAAATAAAAAATATGTTTTTAAAAACATAATGTTATTTTGTGGCTGGATCTAATTGTCTGGAGCCTGTATATATATTTTTTTGTCTGTGTTAAAGTATAGGAGGAAGTATAGGAATAAATACAGAGCCCCACTATACTGTATCTACATTTAGCTAAAAGACCATTAATAATTATTCAACATGAATTACAGCAGAGGTAAAATGTGCAAATAAAAATGTCCTACAAATGAGAAATATCGCCTTTTTCTTTTTTAATCTAAATTTCTTCTAATGAAATATCACTTCTACAGGGCAAAGAAAGAAAAATACATTGCTCATAAAACTCTAAATGAAAGTCCAACAGTGATGGTGAATTTGTGTGCTTTGGTTGGGTCTGTTAACATAGATGCATGAGATAGTTATCGCGGTCGTGAGTAACAATTATGCGACAATTTCTTCCTAACAAATAGCTTCATGTTTTATGCATGTTCAGGGATCCAGGAGCTGAATTATGATTAATGGGTATCAACATTCTTACAGCCTGGTCTCAAAAGTTGTGTTTTTCTGCGTGTGTGTACAGCCAGTGCTCCTGTGTGTGCTGCTACTGTCGGTTGGCGTTGATTTGATGTTTACTCACACAAATGTCTTCTGTCTTTCTGTCTGTATTCCTCCTCTGTGTGTGTCTGCAGTAATGTTTGCCCCTGTGTGTGTATGAACCCACCCACCCCACCCATCCATGTGGACAGAGCGGGTGGCATGATGTCTGCCCAGAGGTGGCGTAATGGTTTTTGCCACCATCCCACACATTCAGCCCAGGGTGTGTCGGTGGCGCATGTGTGTCTGTGTGTGTGTGTGAGTGTGTGTGTGTGTGTGCAAGTGTGTAAGACTGCTATATTTAGAGATGTGGTGGTCCAGTAAACACACTGAGTAATGCTGAGATGCATCATTTTAAGATCGTATGACTCTATCGTCTAAACGTAATGCTTACACACACACACACAGACACACACACATACACACACACTGATGCAACATACAGCAAAAGTGAGCAGGCACTTTCTTTCTCACCTACAGGACCGTTTGGGATACTTGTGCAGCTCTTCATGCCAAATTTTTAAATAAAAAATCTGTGGGACAGAGCACTTATAATGAGGAGGAGTGTCCTTGTACACTTATGTGCACACAGACACATAAAATAATACATTATCAGATTAATTTCTCTTGATAGCACACACACATGCTTCTTGAGAAACAAACACACACTCTTGGACTGGCGAAATAGTTCAATATACTGTAGATCTCTTTCAGAAACACACACAATGCCCTCGTAATGTGACTCTCCTCCTTATCCCCTCACATTCATCATGCTATCCTTCTATTCTCTGCCAGCGGAGGGTCTCCCTTTTAGTTAATTAAATCCGATTCTTATCCTCATAGCATAGGAGAAAGAGGGGGTCAGCGAGAGGAGGAGAGAGAGAGAGAGAGAGAGAGAGGAGAGTTATTAGTGTCTCCAAACAAACATTAATAATAATACTAATAATCTCCTCACAAGCTGCTGGGACAAGGAAAGTGTGTGGCTGAGGGACTGAATGTGCAGCAGCTCATTTATTCTGCTGCACACACACATACAAAATACACAACTGCTCAGTGGGTCCCCGTACCCCCAGAGACCTGAAAAATCCCATTGTCACCTGTTTTTTGGCTATTTATAGAGGGAACCTGTGTCAAACTCTAGTAGTAAGACATTAAAGGTACACTTAGGCGATTTAGTATTGCACTTCTGTATAGTTGGGGGACTTACAAGAGATACATCAAAAGAAGAATCGTCAAAATCGAAGCAGCAGAGGCTAAGATATCCTGACTTTTATCTCAATTTCACGCATTTGCTGCTATAAATGTCTAGTCTCCAAACTCGAGCCAAAATAACTCCGATGACATCATCAGGGGGCCTAACAGCACGTCTTCCCCCCCGGGCCCCCTAAAAGGTTATTACGGCCATGCAAGAAGGAGGGAGGGGTGTTTCATGCCAGCAGCCCACATTGAATTGACTTGACTTGAAGTGAATGAGAGTATTGAGGGCAGGGGGAACACACACACACACACACACATACACAGAGGAAATGACAAATCTATGCACTTTTTTGTGTAATGATTGTATATCATTGTCGTTAACACCATGCCAGTGAAGCTGGAGCTGCTGGATTTAAATGAACAGAAGTCAACTGAACTGCACTGAATTGAGGAGTGAGGGGAAGGAGATGGCAGAGAGAGGCACACAGAGAGAGAGAAGAGAGAGGAAAAGTGAGAAAGACACACACATAGAGGAGGAGAAAGAGAGAAAGGGAGAGTGACATCACATCTCCCAGCCTCTCTCTCTCTCTCTCTCTCTGGTCCTCTCTCTCTCTCTGCCACCTTTGCTCCACTTCTCGCCGAGGAGGCGCTCAGTACAGTTTCTCGCTACGCTCCTTCATCGGCTCTTAAAAAAGGGGCTGGACCACGGACAAGAAGGAACAAGAGGAAGACGCAAAACATATTTTTGACAGGATGAACAACAGTTTCCTAAACATGGCGTCGATAGGCGACTTCGACCCGCTCAACGCGTCTATTCCTGCCACCAAAGTTGAAATCACAGTGTCCTGCAGGTAGGGGAATGTGTCTGTCTAACCTGGTTTCACTATGTAACAGCAGGATTACGGAAAAACACTGAACCTGTACTTTAACTTCTGCCAAGTTTACGTTCAGTTTCACCTGTGCGTGACGACAACAACAGCGTATATAAATATATAGCGTGAAAAAATGTCACATTTAAACGTAACATTTGTGTACTTCTGTGTAGACTGTGTGCTGCCACTTTTACTCCACTTCACCGCCGTTAAAGCGAGCTGTTAAACTGTTTTATGAAGTCAGGGACATCAAAGAAAAAGTGTGCGTATCTTATGAATACTTTATGGTAATAGCAGTGGTTCTCAAAGTGGGGTCCAGGGACTCCCTGGGGACTTTGAGGGGGTTCCAGGAGGTCCCCAGCAAAAAGGGGAATTTATTTTGACTATAATTCCATCCATAAATAACACAGTGACAGAATGTGTGACTATGTTGGTCATGGGTTTCATACACTTTCTGTAATAAAACATCTAAAAGGAAAAATCTTATCAGATGGGTGTCATTGGTCTAATTTTTTTCAGATTTCCTTGACGTGAAAACATTTGAGAACTATTGGTAATAGCAATGTTAAAAATCCATTGAGCTCATCACAAACTATTGAGAAGCCTACTAGGAATACTAGGGTGATACCAAAGTTTTTTAATTTGATATGATACTGGTACTTTACAATATGAACAATACTGATACCAATACTGATCATTTCTTAAAAGGGTATGTGATATTTCAAAATAGGCTAATGATCATTTTTGGAAATTAGTGACAAATTTATTGCAAAAGCAAATATGAGTACAGTTAAATAAAGATGTCTGTGCCAAGGAGTGTAAGAAAATAGCCCAGTATTTTATACAAATACTATGATTAAATGATTAAAAATAAACAAATAATAACATAAATATGAATAAAATACATTGAAATACCAATAGTGCACATTTACACTTTCTTAAACATTTTTGAATCTTCTTAAACAGATTTGATTTTTCCATAGCAACTTCCTCTTTCTGCATATTCTACATATACATATACACTATTTAAGCTTCCTGGCAGCAATGTTCAGAAAAAAACCCAAAACAAAACAAACCCCCTCCCAAAACATTCATTTTCTTGCATTCTAACATTTCCTTAGAAATCAAAACAGAAAGATTGTGGCATTGTATTTACTTCATTTTTATTGCTCATAAAGATATCTTATCCTATCTTTTTAAGCCCACATGAAAAAGCAAGTTATCTTTTTACATAATCTCTTTGTTAAGTGTTTGGGGAAAAAAGTTACATTTTCCTACATTCTCACATTTCTTTGGTGCATGTTCTCAAGAGCTATATCTCTTTTACTCAAGTCTTAGTTTGGTGTTCAGGAAAAGTAACATGTTAATATTTTTAGCTTTAAAGGTGCAGTGTGTAGAATTTAGTGGCATTTGGCGGAACGGACCTGGCAGAAATGGAATATAACATTCATAAGTATGTTTTAATGTTAGTGTATAATCCCATGAAAATAAGAAGTGTTGTGTTTTTGTTATCTTAGAATGAGCCCTTTATATCTACATAGAGAGCAGGTCTCCTTCCATGGAGCCCGCGATGTTGCACCGTCATGTTTCTACAGTAGCCCAGAACAGACGAGCCAAACACTGGCTCTAGAGAGGGCCTTTAGCGTTTTTCATGAATTTTGTGTACACCGTAGGTCCCCCTACACGCTTGAAAGGAAAGGGTGAAGGCGAGGGGTTGTAATTTGCAACCTCACTGCTAGATGTCACTAAATCTTACACACTGGTCCTTTAAGCGGGTTTCGCCTCTGACTAATTGTCTCTCTGCCTTAGAAAACAGCCTATGTGACTGTTCGTGGCTGTGCGCTCGCCTCCCATGTCACATGACATATAGGTTTCCACAGTCATGTGACACAGGCCAGCTAAGTATGTCAAACATTATACAAAAGTACTGAAAACTTAATATCAATATTTTTTGTAAAGGAAACGATACAATGAGTAGCTGGTGAGTCAAAGTATTGATACGCCCTAAAGCCTACCCCAACCACTTGCCAACTTTTTGACATTTCCGAGTTTATAGTGATAACATTAGTCTATACTATCTGAGAAAAATATATCAAGTGTGATAAGGTGTTTACAAAAACACAGCTGGATGTAAAGACCATTTCTAGCATAATACAGCGATACAATGGAAGATAGTAAATGCAATACAATAAGCTAATAAACTGACTTGATATCAAAGATGTTTGAGTGGGAATTCCACCATTACAATGAGTTACTCCTAAATATTTCCTAGCTGTGTTTCCTCTCCTTAGAGTTGTTCTGAGTGCTGTCGTTGCGTGATTTGACAGCCGATTCTTCGGTATTCTTGTTGGAGCTGGTCGGTCCCCTGTCAAAGAGAGGGCATCATTTTGGCATTTAAAAGCACATTACTTGCAGTTATGGCGTGTGAACATGTTATCTGACATGATGGAAACAGGCAGAGTAAACAGGGGACAGAGCTGGTGTGTACTTAACCCCCCCCCTTTGAAAGGGGTCTTTCTCTCTCATTCAGGGAGGATTTTCCACTCTGCACGCGAGCAGGGTGAGAAATGCAGTGAATGCGGTTTATTTCCGCCAGACTGGTGACCCACAGTCGGCCACAGGCTGTACGATTCACAGGCCAGACACATATGTTTTGAGACGCCTGTGTTGCCTCTGTAAAATAAAAAAGGTCACATATTACTTGTGCTCTCAGAGATACCATACACCATTAAATGCTTAGGATAAACACACCATATATACAGAAGGAGCTGCTGAAAACAGTGAAGTGTCACAGCCATGAAGCTGTAAAATAGGTTACAGCGCATTTGGATAACAGTGATGTGTACAAATAGATACCATCAGCAGTGTTATATCTCTACAGGCTATAAGCATGCTGTTAAAATCAGTTGCACACAATAGGATGTAGTGTATAGGAGTTCCCCTGTAATGACAAATGAGCTTTCATAGGAGACTGTGCAGTGGGCCTGTGTAGCTGCTGATAAGTAAATGCCGTGTAATGACTGTACGTGTGCAGGTATTTGAATGAGCAGAAATTTTCCTGTTAACTTTTGCTAAATCCAGAAAAACAGGTTCCATCTCAGGCAGATATTCAATTGAAATGTATGAAATTGAAACTGAAAATTCTCTTGCGGTGTTGCCGTGTTAATTTTTGGCATCAGTGCCTTGTTTGTGTTGTGTTTTTGTTGTCATAAACTCAAACGTGTAGGTCATACTGCAGGTCAGATTCTAATACAATTTGAATAGCTGATATATTTTGGCAGTGCAAAAGACTTCCATCCATGCTGTTGATTTCCAGTAACCGGATTAATACGAGTGCTACAAAATTAGGGTAGGCATCAAACGTCAGGTCATATTCTTTTTGATTTAACATGAATGCACAATGAAGTCCATTTTGTTATTGTTTTCCAAAGTTTAGAAATTACATTGACTGGTCTGATGCACGCTCTATTCAAACATCAAACTTTCAGACTCTGATTGATGTTACATCTATACTACTCGGCTCAGAGGAGCGGACAGAAACCGTCTCCTGCCCTGCCTTAGTCGCTCAGTTACTGTAGTTACTGTATTTCCAGAGGGTCTCTGTGCAATCTCCTTAGTAACAGAGAGATCATGTCATATTCCAGCAGAATATATGACCATGTTTGGCAGAGTTGGCTAATGTCTGAGTCACCCAGCTCCTCGGCCCCCAGGGTGGGAGTGTGTTTTAGTGGTCGTCCTCTTACCACCGACCCAAGAACTGGAATGCCATGGTTACAGCCAGGTGTGTGCCCGTGTGCTTACGTGTTTGTGTGAGCGCGTATACTTTGCATTTTTGGGCATGTTTCAGTGTTTTTTTTAAAGTGGACATAATGGGCGGTGTAAAATATCACCATGGTTACTACTTTTTTAAAGTTTCCCTCTGTGTGTGTGTGTGTGTGTAGGGGGGTTGTTAGAGTGTGAAATCCTACTGAGGAGACAATTGCTTAAGAGAGAACAATATGAATGAGAGTCCATTGTATCAGACAGTTTGGATGATAATATGTGTAACGTGGCTGCAGTGATAGTCACTGTGATAGTCACAGTCGATCTAGGATGAGAGAGAGAGCCTGAAAAAACTGTTTGAATTTTAACAGGTCATGTAATTGAGCCCAAAGTCTTATATATGAGTGTATCTTATGGAAATTAGTGCAAAAACCTATAACTATGGTAAATTAATTCAGCTCGCTTCTAATGCAAATCTGCTGTGTCGAAACACTCAAGTCTGATTTTAAGCTGTTTTCACCTGTTTCAGGGAAAACTGTAACAGGTAATTTGCCAACAAGTGACATAATCATCACTGGTTTTCATTTTTAATTTGATATTCATACTCATTAAGCCTCTTTAATAGGCTGAATAACTTGTCAAGATGAAGTGTGGAAAGAGAGAGCGCCGGGGAGAGAAAGAAAGACAACAGATAGAGAAAAAGGTGAGAAAATAGACGACATGGAGCAGATACTCTCATTCCAAGTAGCCCTCCTCATGTAATTGCTATATAGTTAGTTGTGACATAACCATGAAGAAATATTGAGAGATCCTCTCAGCCTGCATCTCCACATAATTCAGGTAATGCTCTGAGGCTGTGGGGGTATGAAGTAAGAGCTTGGCTCAGACTCAGCAGCGAGCTGGAGACATTTTTCTGATCGATGGGAGAGCCCGAGGTATCAGCTGTGATCAATGCGCTACAAACGCTGCCTACTGCGTCGCACAAAGGCACACACGCAAAGAAGTATGTTTACATACGCTGTACACTGTAGGTCTACGTATATGAATGATTGTACACACAAACCATTTCTCACCCGCACACAGAAGAATAAATGAATCCCTGATGCCCTTTCGTGTTACCACCTACATGTTGGAACCAGGGGGACTCAAATATTCCATTACAGTCATCGATTGGGCCGACGCTCCGGCTGTTACCTGTTTTTCCACACTGAAACGCACACACATGTACGCACAAAACCAATGCTCCTCATTTATCAAATAAGTGACACACCTGCAAAGTTCTGCTGTTTGTCTTTGTTGTACAATTCCGAAGTTAATATTGTAAAGAAATGGATATCGGTGTAACAAGGTTATACATTTCATGAGCCATTAAGGATGATGGGAGGTGCTGCTTTCTGTATCGGAAAGCTTGTTACTGTTTGTTAGGTAGCTGCATGCACAGGTGCTTTGATATATTTTGTGTTTGCATGCATGTGTCTTTGTCTAGATTAACTTCTACTACTACTACTCTCTCTTAGGGATGTAAATGAAAGCAAATACATTGTTCAAATATGAGCAGATACATCTGAATTTTTGCAGTAATATTTGTCATAACTCACAAGCTGCTACAATCAGCGGAACTCTTGACATCACAACACAACATCAGATTCCGACTTTTTCTTCAGTGTCAAAGTAATCCAGTGTTTGTTGTTTGTACAGTGTGAAAGAGAGAGTCTGTAGCCAAAGCAACATAACTTTTCATGATATAGATTTGCCTAAATGTAAACAAATAGGCTATGGGTTAAAAATTAAAAAAGGTGTAGATAGTTTTCAGTCTGATATTCAGACATTTGGTGAGGTTCACTACTACTACTGTTTGTTTACCTAACCTTACAGAGACAGGAGCTAAAACTGCTTGTTGCACACAGAGGCTGAACTGAGGGGCTGAATAAAGAGCCAGTGTAAGATAAATAAAGAGTTTTGACTTGCAAATCATACAAAGATCTTCCAATAGAGCCTCAGAATATAAATATAGTTCTGGAAATGTGCATGCTATGTCCTCTTTAATATAGAAATACAAGCCTGCCTGTCTGTTTCTTGCCATGG
This sequence comes from Thunnus maccoyii, assembly GCF_910596095.1. Taxonomy (NCBI): domain Eukaryota; kingdom Metazoa; phylum Chordata; class Actinopteri; order Scombriformes; family Scombridae; genus Thunnus; species Thunnus maccoyii. The sequence continues at coordinate 8,555,122 of NC_056555.1, forward strand.
TCCCACTGTCAGTAAACATCATAACTGTTGACAGTAATAACTTTCAGATTTGCTCTTCTGCTCTTTGCTCTACATTCTCTCTGGTGCTGAGAGATGGGGAGGAAAAAAAGGCATCTCTTTCCTATATTCCCTGTTGCCAAAACATATTGGCTGCAGAGTAAATATCCATGAAAATGTGTTTTTTATGGTTACGGCTGGCTTCCTCCTGCATGTGTGTGCTCTTACAACCAGAAGGAGAATATGAATGCTTGGTCTTGGATATGACCGTCGTGTCCAAGTGAATGTCAAGTCCTCTTATTTACTCATGTTGGGCAGCTTAGAAATGAGAAAAAGTGAAAAACAATAGGTCTTAATAAGTCTTAATCATCATTATCCCACTCTACTGTAACCCAGCCTACAAATTGTTCCTGACTGATTTCAGTAAAGCCTGGTTTTGAAATATGAAGAGAAGCCAAATTTGAAAACGAGGTCATATTTGTGCAGGCCCGAAGGCTGGGACACGCGACTGCTGTGATCCTAATGGATTCACTCAAAAAATGTGTCATCGTATCAGCTTCAAACCACAAGTAGTCCAGCGGCTTTAGGTGTTTCTTGTCATGCTAAATATGAGTTAAAACACTTATTGCGTAAGAGTAGTCTGTCTAATTCAGATCCGCTGTGAGTACATTACTTAAACGCTGCCTCAGGAAACCGCAGGTGAGGATCTCCTCACCTGTGGAACCAATTTATACTCTCAAACATTATCTGGATTACAGCCCAGTGAATGGTGAATGGAGGCCTCCCACACAGAGTACACACAGCCTACTGTTTGAATCATTTGGCAGGCAGGGCAATCATTTGCTCGTCATGGTGTTGAAGAGGTTAATTATATTCTTTTTGAGTGGGAAAACTGGTCTAATTTTTCATTCCGCTGTTCCCTCATTGGCTGCTGTTACATTGATGCTAAAAGCTGCCAAATGAATACAAATGACCACATGCACATGGATGAACCTTTTATATTGCTTTAACATTTGCATATGAACTCCTAGTACCAACTGCATTAGTACTCCCAAATCCATATTAATGTGCCTGATGGATAATTTAATGCTGGTCATCTAATTAGGGAATTATTTATACCTGTGAATGATTTTCACCAGGTGAATGTGATTAACTGTGATTAAGGACAGAAATCCAGCAGTACTCTGGGTCCAGGCAATCAATCAACAAGGTAAAATTGTGACATACTGTAGGAAAACATTGAAAGCAAAAGAGGCATGAGTCTTTAAGAAACTGTGGGAGCTAGTTGTGTATTTAGCTGTATTTGTTTGATGTAAACACGCTGTTGCCCATATAAACTGTAGTTGTATATTTTGGAATCTTTGGTTTGTTTGCGAGCTGCCCATGAAACACACTGTGCTCTGTGTTTTTGTGGTACTTCTCAATAGCTTTGTTTGGCAAAGGAATTTGTTTAGGCATACAGTCTCACCTCTCTAAAAGCACAATGGTGCATTCTGAGAAATAGCATGGTAACCATTATCAGCACAAACAAGTGCTTGTGCTCAAAGGAGGTTGCAGTCACTTCAAGATGTTAAAGCTGATATGATACCAATATATTTGGACTGAAGTCGTCAAGGACCCATACTCTCATCGTGTCTTTAAATGTGAACATTTTTATCCCCCCAAAATCACAAGACTTCTTGCAGAACTTTCATGGCAGAAAAGCTTCGGGAACAGCATTTAGATATTAAAACCCAATAAATAATAAGGATGAAAAGTCTCAGTATGCAATTGATGTGTTACAAATTTTGTGAATCTCTGTCTTTAAGTGAAGAAGGAATACATTTTTGAGCAACTGACAATTTGTTGAATGGTTTGTATTAGAGTTGTCCCAAGCCAATCCTACTATAAGAGAGTGATATGGTGGTAGATCCAGGCATATTTTAGTGGATCGATATCAGCTAAAATAAACTCAAATGTCAATCCTTTCTTTACTGTACTGTGTTTTGTTCAGCTCAGCCTGCTAGTGTTGCAAAGCTGCTCTCCTTTATGACTGCTGGGTTCTACAATGCCAGCATGTGAGTAAAAAGAAAAAAGTCAGAGTAGCACAACTGTACAATCACAGTGTTTTGTCACTGTTAACAAGTTGTGACCAGTTGGCTTAATGTCTCTTTGTTGTTTATGTATGTAGATCAGGAGTATGGCAGTAGACAACTGTTCTGATGAAGTACAAAATCAGTATGCACTGTAAACAATGTATCATTGTAATATTGATATGGAAAGTAATATTACACTATTATGAACACTAAGATGTAGCCTCTGGACAGATGGAGATACAATCTGCTCAGCTCATGTCTGTAGTGTAGAGGGAATGGCTGTGAAGTCGGGCTACGGTAAGTGTCATTTTTTATAATACCAGATGTACCAGAGGAAAGCCTAGACCTAGACAGTAATATGTTGTTAAATGAAATGGGGGACTTTGTTGAAGTTGTGTTATAAGTGATGTTACTGTTGAGGCCTTTAGTGGAATCAAATCCTAACACCATTTACCATTTAAAATCCAATTTTGGAGAATGTTTATCTTGGTTTAGTGAAGATGTTAGTACAGACTATTGACTATTGAACGCTTGCAGAGATTATGAAAACATTTACATTATCTTCACTGTGTACTGCAGTCCAAAGTACAAAAGTCTGCTTTCGACAAATTAAGAAAAACATATTGATTTTCCCACTGACTGTTGCATTTTAGTCTCCACATTGGCTTTTTAGCAATGTTTATGTGTTAATTGTTCATGAAAGTTAGTGAAAGCATAAAATACCCACATAAGATTCACTTCACTTCACATTTGACAGAATACATCATAATAACAAGATATGAGGTTTCCACATGAAAACAGTGATTGGGTTGAATCTCACCATGGGAAGCAGATAGAGGGAAGACACTTCAGGTTATTGGGCCACAGCCAAGAAAAGGATAAAAAGTAGGTTGGATAAATGTAGGTTGTGTAAGGCTGGATCGTACAAAAACAGATACAGACTTTGGACTATTGTGCCAAGATTAAAGGAAACGCTTGACATTTCAAATTGTATTTGGCCATTGTACCAATGGCCTGGAGTGGTCTTGAAAAATAATCTCTCTGAAAGGATTATAAATATTCAGATTTAAGTTGCATGGTGCAATGTTTCCTGACAGTGTTTTCTTACAATTATCTTTCATCACTGACAGCATGAGGCACTGCTAGCAGGAAAGTATTTAGTATCAAGGTATTTCTTTAAGAGATAAAGTTTCATGCTAGTGTTATTCCTCCCCTGAAGATTTGACCGAAGCTCCTCTCGAGGGTCACATGCTCTAAATTGTATCCAGTGCCCCCTGTTGACTTCACACCTATTATCAGTTACTCTCTCACATTGGGGTCCGTACCTGACTATTTTAAAATTGCCAGTGTTCAGCCACTCCTTAAAAAACTCTCTCTTGACCCAGCCCAATTAGGGAATCATAGACCAATCTCCAAGCTACCTTTTTTATCCAAAATCCCTGAAAAAATTGTTATGGACCGACTCCTGAACTTGGTTGAGGGTCATAACATCTTTGACAAATTTCAATCTGGCTTTCACCACAAGCATAGTACTGAGACCGCATTACTAAGAGTGACCAATGACATTCTTATGCATGCAGACAAAAGTGAAAATTCCATTCTTATCTGACTAGATTTAAGTGCTGCCTTTGATACCATTAATCGTGCCATTTTACTTGCAGGTTGCATAACTGGGTTGGCATGTCTTTTACAGCTTTAAACTGGTTTCAGTCTTATTTGACTAATAGATATTGTAATGTGGATACCAACAATAATGTGTCCTCATCAACTTCCCTGCTGTGTGGAGTTCTTCAGGGGTCGGTCTTTGGACCAATCCTCTTTTCGTTATACATTCTTCTTCTGGGTCATTTGTTCAGCCGCTTTCAAGACATGTCATCACTGTTATGCTGGTGATACATAGATCTATTTCTCTGTTAAACCCAATAACCTGAATCACCTGTCCTCCCCCCATGATTGTTTAGCTGCCACCAAAGATTGGATGTTTCTTAATTTCCTCCACCTAAACCCTGACAAATCAGAAGTTCTTTTAATTGGACCTAATAACTTTGCCACTGCAGTTGATCAGTGTATTGGTCCATTTCACTCAAATATCAAATCTTACAATTACAATTTACAATTTCATTTAGCAGATGCTTTTATCCGAAGCAACGTGCATCTGAGAGATGATACAACAGTTGCCAACAGGCAATGCATAGAGTGCCTAGAATGCATAGAAGCAGATTTTCTTTTTCTTTTTTTCAGTCTATCATGTGCAGAGGTGTTCACGAAAGAGCTGGGTCTTTACTCTTTTCTTAAAGATAGAAAGGGACTCTGTGGATTGAACAGTGTTTGGTAACTCGTTCCACCACCGGGGAACTACAGAAGAGAAGAGTCTAGCTAGTGACTCAGGGCCCTGTTGTGGTGGTAATACCAGGCACCTTTCATTTGGCAGAGTGTAGTTAGCAGGAGGGAGCGTAGACCTGAATGAGGGAGTTCGGGTAGGTGGGAGCTGTTTTAGTTGCTGTTTTGTAAGCAAGGTTTTGAATTTGATGTGGGCAGTAACTTGGTGCCAGTGGAGGGATATGAACAGTGGGGTGATGTGCTGTTTTGGGCTGGTTGAAGACCAGCCGTGCCACCACATTCTGGATCATCTGCAGCGGTTTGAAAGTACATGTGGGGAGGCCTGCCAGTAAAGAGTTGCAGTGATCACTGCTTGATATTACAAGAGCCTGTGCTAGATGTTGTGCTGCATGCTCAGACAGGTAGAGTCTGATCTTCCTGATGTTGTACAGGGCAAATCTTCACGACAAAGTAATTGAGGCCACGTGAACCTTAAAAGGTAGTTGGTCATCAATCATGACACCCAAGTTTCTTTGACTTTGTGGGCTTTGTTTGGTTGATTTGAGCTGGATACCGATCTGTTGTTGTATAGAGGGACTGGCTGGGATGACAAAGAGCTCACTCTTAGAGAGATTAAGTTGAAGGTGGTGTTCTTTCTTCTGTGCTGACGTATCGGCAAGGCATGATGAGATCTGAGATGAGACTGTGTGACAGGGATGTCTTTGTAGCACATGGTGAATGAGGCAGGCTATGTGAATAGATAGCAGAAAAGGAATAACCAATTGGTGTCCTTGCTCGGTGGACTCGCACAGGTTGACTCGCAGGTCTTTACCCAATTTGGTCTTGACACAATGAGAGCTGATGCTTCCGCTGATGCTGCAGCGCAGCTCCTCTGTTTAAGTACCAGGAAGTGTCACTGAACAGTGTCACTGAACTTTCAGATTTTCACAGAAAGGCAACAATAGAGGGTGTGACTCACGTCAGCTGACCCACCTATTGAAACTCAGAGAGTGAAACCAGGAATTGCTCTGCTCCAACAAAGCCTAACAACGGCCTGACAACAGCTTAAATCCGAAATCAAACTCAAAAACAAAGTTTCAGAAACACTCACCAACCAACTGCTATCTCCTTTGTTCTTTATCAGAGCTTGCTCTGTTTGGAGCTTAGTTCAATCTCTCTTTATAGGCTTTTAATGAAAAATCCTGCCCCTTTCAAGATTCTACCGCTAAGAATCTTGGTATCATCTTTGACCAGTGTATGACTTTTGACATCAAGTTACTAAGCTCATCCAGTCCTGTTTTCTTCAGCTAAGAAATATCGCAAAAATCAGGTGTATCTTGTCTTCTACGGATCTTGAACTATTAATTCACATTCTTATTTTCTCCCATCTCAATTATTGTATTCTCTATACACGTGCCTCAGTCAAGGTGCTCTAAATTGTTTACACTTGGTTCAAAATGCAGCCGCCAGGCTATTAACTACAACTAACCGTTGGTCCCATATTACCCCTGTTCTTGCATCCCTCTACTGGCTTCTTGTAAAATTCAGATTAAACTACAAGATCCTGTTGATTACATATAGGCCCTGCATGACCTTGCCGCTACAGCTACCTCAGTTACATCTCTGATCTGTTCCTCATTCCACTTCTCAACCATAGTGATCCTCAAATCTCAGCCTTTTATCAATCCCCCATTCCAACTGCAAAACAAAAGGTGACCATGCCTTTGCAGTTTTAGCCCTAAACCTCTGGAATCGTCTTCCCCAATCTGTCAGATTTGCTGAGTCTTTGGACTGTTTTAAGCAGCTTCTAAAAACCCATCTTTATAGGCAAGCCTTATTATAGATCTCCATCCCTGTCTTATGTTTTGGTAGGTCAGTAAAGTATTATATAAATAATACTTTACTGACCTACACCATTGATTTTATCGATTCACATTTTAAAATGTGCTATAGCTATTTCTCTTGTAAAACAACTACAAGAAATCTTTAGCCAACATGTCCACACCGAGCATTATGTTTTCCTCAGAGTGTGAGGGGCGAACCACCTACCTAGCAACCCCGCCTTTTAACATCACAAGTCATGACCGACCCACTATCTATTTTCAGGTCGCTCACTCCCACTCCGTCTATGGGAAGTGATTGCGTTGACCTTTTTGGCCCCATAGAGCTCACATAATGGTCCTCTTATTGAAGATGACGCTGACAACCATCACTTTGAAGCGAAGACAGGGTCGCCTGCTGAGCGCTGGTTCAATGCCAGCCAAAAGCACAAAAGGATGTGTGTGAGTGTGCGTGATGACACGACGGCCGACAGACTTTTTCTGTCTGTTTACATGCGGTTCTTAACAGCAGGGAACGCAAATGATTTTGGATGAGAACACAGTGGTGCAGGCAATCAGTGAGACAAAGCTATATTGAAGAAACTCTTCTTAGTGTCCATGAATTGATGCCATTGTCCCATCTGTCTTACACTATCTCTGTTTCTGAGCGAGGCAGAGTGTGTTTATGTGCATCTGTGGGAGTTTTGTGTGTTTCTGTGTTACAGGCCACCATACTATTCTGTAATCAGGTTTTGGCTTTTTCCAGTCAGGTCAGTAAAGATTTATTCTCTTGGAGGAAATTACTATCGACCTCTTCCCTTCTGTTGTTCTATCACTGCGGGTGGTTTTCTACATAAGTCACCAGATAGTATGGTGTGTGTCTGCATGCACTGATACATTTCATTCATTCCATACATCAAGCTGTACAGCTGCGGTGAGAAAATGGATTGATAAAGATCTGACGGAGAGGGAGAACGAGTCATTGCCAAAGGTCAAGGGCTACACACACACATGCACACAAAGTGGTTGTATACCATCCCACTACTACTTGTGGAAGTAATAAGTGGAGGGGTAATAGGCGCACACATTGGCCTTACTCCCAAGGTTAGACAGCTGTAGTGTTATTTTAAAATGCAGGTGATAAACTTGGATACAAGGACAGACAGACACACACACACACTCACCTTTCAACAGCTGCTCAAAAGCAAGCCAACCTGACTCATTGTCTATTATTTACAAAAAAATCCATCTAACCGTAACATTACTTTATTAATTCCTGTCACAAATGCTCATAAAAGTCACGTTAACGATATTTTCAGACTTTTATGAGTGCTATGCATTCATGTGAAATAAGACTTTCTATTTATTTTTTTCTTGAATTTGCAGTGTGAGAGTTGAGTGTCTCACAGAGGTTCTTCTGAGATATTCTTAGAATATTCCTAGAGGAGAAATGAGCAGTGAGACCTGTTTACCTTTTGGTCAAACAGGTGTTAAAAGCTCTGCTCAACAAGCCATCAGAGAACGTGCTCGAGTCGTAATAGCAAATGGATTCATCAATAGTTATCAAGATGTACAGCAGAATCCTCAAGGGAGCAATTCAGCTGACAGACTTCATACATAATACACACAGTATCTATCTGCACGTATACATTTAAAAGCTTTTAAGCACACAGAGAAATATGCATGGACACATAGCACACATGCAGTTTGAACGACTCACACACACACACACACACATTTGTGCTGTTGTACCTCCCATCAGTCAGACAGCTGATGACATTTCCAGCACACACATAAAATACAATCACATTTTGATGCTCTGACATTTTACATTCATAATGACGTAGATTGCCTCTCATGGGATATAAAGGCATTATAAAATAAATCAAAACATCTCCTATAAAATTTGCCAGCACCAAATTTGACATTTTGGGGTGTGATATCTGGATGGAAAATTGGCTACATGTGACTGGGATTTTTCCAGGGCTGTTTCACAAAAGAAAGACGCACCGTCACACACCAAGCTCTGAGATTGTCAGTGCGACACAGATTTGGACTATTTGAGGAGTGAGATTACTTGACATACAGTAAATCACCCTCACAGGCCTGTTCACAGCCAGAGAGAGACAGACACAGAAGGGAGAGAGGGAAACTAGCTGGCCTAATGAAGTCATCTCCATCCCGGTCACATAGCACAGAGACTGTTTGAATTCCTCCAGGGATGCTGTCTCTCTCTCTGTCTGCCTCTCTCTCTCTCTCTCGTGTAGAAGCCCCCGGCCTCGGCCTTTGCATCCAAGCACGTCGTCTCTCTCGCTCTCACATGCACAAACGCGCATTTGGCTTGTTCTGTCGATAACAACGTGCGAAGGCCAAGGCGCACATGTAATGGAGAAAAAGTTAGATACAAAGGTTAATATGAGGGGAGTCTCCCATCCTCCTCCTCTTCATGCCCGGTCATCGCCCACGGTAGCTCCAAGTAGCCTCATTGAAACAGTTACACAAACACACACTCACACTCCTCGTCAGTCTGTAACACGGTTATTCATACAGACAAGACTTGTGCGGATACATAGAACAAACAAAACCTCACATAGTAGTTTTTACACACACTCACACACAATTTGGCTGCTTGACATACAACATCTGAGCTCTGACATTGCAGTATGTGTATAGAATTATGACTGAGCATAAAAAGATTAAGACAAATCCAAAACAGACACATTACATATTTGACAAATAACAGCTAAAGCAGCCGAGACACTTGGCCTTTGTCGGTATTGAGCAGTTACAGGCGTTCAGTACGCAGGCCGGTGACATGTGTTGATGGAGGAAACTAGGCGAGTCGGACTAAACTGCACTGAAGGCGGTGACAAAGGCAATTAAGGTGAAATGCCACTAGCGCAGATGTGTGTTGTACATGACTGATGTGTATTTTGTTGCACATGTGTGTGTGTGTGTAAGCAGATAGTGGCGCAGCATATTTCAGTGTGTGTGTGTGTGTGCGCTGAGATGTTCTCTTGGCTCTCCCAGCCCTTGTCAAGAAGAATTAGGGCAGCCCTCTTAGAGAAGAAGAGAGAGAATATAAGCTGCTGATGCCCCCCTTCAGTGTGTGTGTGTGTGTGTGTGATTGTGCAAGCATGTGCTTTTCTTCATGTTCTGTAACAATTGAATTGGTCATCACTAGCAAATAGGATGGATCAGTAAAAATGCAAGAAGGGGGGAGGGGGAGAAGCGATGGAGAGAAAATTGGAGAAAAAGAAGGGATGCAGGTACCTGTAGCATGGTGCTCAGCGACCTGTTGAGAATATTTGAGCATGCCCAGTTGTGTCCTTTCGCTCCACATGTTTCCAAGAATATTCCTGGTCTGTTGCTAAGCACAGCTACACACACACACACACACACACACATACACAGCCCCTAAGAGTCCTGCAGTGGTGGATGTGATACCGAGAAGTGCATGAAAGGCCAAGAGAATAGGACCTCTATTTAAATGTAAATGCACAAGAGTACAGTGCAGGTCCCTGTTAAAAGCAGCATTTTTAACATCCCAGCTGGAAAACACTCGAATTGAACTCAGAATGTGTAAGATGTGACATTGAAAGTGTAAAAAACACATTTTTAAACAGACATTTAAGTAATAAAAGGAAAACATGGCAGCATTTCTCTTTTCTGCACCTATCATACTAGTCCTGTAGTAGATTTATGATTTTGACCATTACAGTCTTGCATAATATATGAGGTGTGTTGAATCTCTGCAACAAAGCTTAATGCTCCATTAAATAGCATTTTTGGTATTAATATTTAATGAGAGGACTCCCAGTGAGGTTAAAGGGTTTCTACTACTGCCAGGCCCACTCAGCATCAACACACTAGTCTTCAGCTTTTTGCAGCTTTTAGCAGCTTTCAGCTCATTGTTTTGGATGTCAAGTCTGCACAGGGAGGGAAACCCCCCTCTAAGGAGAAATTAAGAAAAAGCAAAACGCATTTGTAGATTATTGTAAGAGTAGCATCTGAATAGTGAGGCACAGTATTTTAGAAAGATAGGGGAGTGGAACTGAGGTCTCTGGTGTGATAATAGAATATGCGCTCTGTGCCCCGACTGTGCTGCCGTGCTTTGATAGAACCAAAGTGTATAGACTGTATGACAGGGATGTATTATGAAGCAGGAGGCAGGACACTTGAGTAAGGCAAAGGTTCAGCCTTGTGTGATGAGGTCAGCCACGTCACACTGTTGGAGTGATAAGACAGCATTGCGAGGTGCTTAAAATGAGCACATCAGCTATAAATTAGAATGATGATAGTTTTCAATACAAGTAGGATATGGACTGTGGTGCATTAGCGTCTTCTAAAAATAGCAACATCGGAATAATACACATATGAATGTTTTGGGTCTTCCCTTTCTTAATTCTCTTTCTGTTATGTTCTGTATGCTCCATGTTCCCTTTTTCAGAAGATATACTGTATATGGCTCCATATACGCCTGATATTAATAAGCATTATCAACAAACATGGTGCAGCCCAGGTCAAGCAAAGTGATATCCTGGACGAGTGTCTTTTTGAGAGGGAAGAATTGCCAGCTACTGCTACCACTCATAGTTTTTGCTGGGATTTCTTAAGCTAGCAGGAAAAGGTGTTTGTAGGTGATTTTATTCTTAAGAATGTGGTTACGCTGTACGCATTGCATTTTAACATAGTTAGAATTCGGTCACAATGCGAGCCTGCTGACCCGCCCACATGTGGTTTGTCAGATCGCATTCAGATCACAATGGATTCTGTGTGCTTTTCCATCCTGCATTAACATTCTTTATCCAGATACAGATCACGAGTTAATGCAAGGTGTACATGGGGTTTATTCATTCTGGCCACATTTCAATGTCCAAACACTGCTGACTGCCAGCTACGTCAAACAGATTATTTTCCATTCTGATGGCATTTACTTTCTGAAGTTATGGACTTGTTTTCCTTGTGGCACTGCAGCCCTCCTCATTCATAGCAGCCACAACATGTCTTGGCGAAGTGTATGAATAAGTGACATCAACACATGTCATCCATAGAAACTGAAAACCTCAGCTTCTCTCTATAAATGAGAGTGAATTGCGTCTCTGTCGGGTTGGTATTCTGTCTCTTGCTGGTGTTTCCAGTCACACATGGACTCCAATTTGAGATTACTCGCCACTGCAAAAACAGTCTCTTTGTTTTTCACCCAGTGTTATCTTTAGCTTTGCTGATTAGATCTGAAATACTGCACCTACGTATATTATGTGGAAATATTAGGTTTGACATTTGGTATTCGTTTGTTTTTGTGTATATGTGAGCGTTTGCAGTTAGGTGGTGGACACCGGAGTTAGTTGAACTGGAAAATCATTAGACCATACACAGGTTGCTCCATGTGGCTCTGTGTGTATCTACATATGTGTGTAACTGTATCTAGTTCAGTGAGATGGTGTAGTCTCCAAAGAGCCTATTCAGGTCACGGTCAAACAGAGAGAGAGACATAGAAAGAGAGACAGAGAGAGAGAGAGAGAGAGAGAGTGAGGAGGGAAAGAAGCAGCAAAACACAAGACAGATAAGGAATGAATGCTGTGGGCTCTCACCGAGAAAACCCCTGTTCCCCTGAGAAGAGGACAGAACAAGAAACAGGACAGCAGAGAGGATTTGAAGAAATGAAGAATTCTGTAATAATAAAGAAGAGTAAGGAAGCGGAGAATAATGCAAAGAAGATGAAACACTCAAGTAAGGAGAGGAGAGCTTTGAGGAAGCAGAGGTGAAGCAGAAGAAATGTGATGAGAAGTCACAGCACATCATGTATTGAGCTTGAGAGCAGTTTCAGGTATGAAAATGCTGCGGGAGGAAAAAACAAGGACAAGTGACTGAGTGGTCGACCAGAAATACAATTCCAGAGTGATATATGGTGTAAAAAAACCCCAGCAACATTAAATGTCAGTTACCTGAATCTAGAGCTGATAGATAGATTAGTTGATCAACAAAAAATGAGTTGCAGGTTCATCATTTTGAGTAATTTTTTACAAAAATAATGCTAAAATTCTCTGGTTTCAGCATCTTAAATGTGAATATTTTCTGGTTTCTTTAGTCCTTTGTGATAGGAAGCTAAAGATATTCACTTTGTGGAGTGTTGGTTGGGACAAAACAAGACATTTAAGGTTGCGTCTTGATCTTTGGGAAACAGTGATTGACATTTCTCACCATTGTGTGACATTTTATTGACGAAACGGCTAATCGATTAATTGGGAAAACAATCAACAGATCTATTGATAATGAGAATAATAGTTAGTTGCAGCCCTGTAGTACATGAATGAACTGCAGGGAGGATGACTGGTTTTAAATGAATTATTAAGCTGTGCTTTTAGAGGCCATTACGGTATCTTTACAAGATATTGATATTGATATTTTTCCAAGGATCCCTCTACTGGAATTAACTATTTAATCTACTGTCACATCACTTCACTAATACACATTGCAGCATTCTCAGGCTTACAGACCACGAAGCTCAACACAAATACAGGAGCACTCTACGATAATTAACTAATAAGAATCGACTGAGAGTGATTAACTAATTAAGAACAAAACTGTGGGAAGCAAACATAAATTAAAGAGTAAATAAGAACATAATGACAAAGAAAATGTTACATAATGTTGATTTATGTGTAGAAAAAGAGTTCTAGAGGGGAAAAGTTCTTTCTGTAACTGAAAAACTCAACTGACATTGAAGGTAATTAATTATATTACTGTAGCAGCAGCAGCAGCGGTGGCAACAACAGCGACAAATCTTGCAGTAATTTTTAATCTAGAACAGCAATTCAACCAAAGTGAGCAAAGGGACGTTGGCATTGGCATAGCAACTATACGCCACATCACCATCTGCTGTAGCTTTTAAACCCCCCCTCCTCTTTTTTTCACACTCTCCCACTTAACTTTTCTCCCTTTCTCCTGCCCGTGGTTAAGCCCGAGCTCCAAATAGAGTCCATAAACACAGAAATAGAACAGCTTAAGTCTCAAACACACGCACAAAAAGAAGCTTCCTCTTGCTGCTCTCGCACAATTTGGGACGGTTAATTACGCTGCCTGCCAACTCTTTCACTCAACACCTGTACTGTTTGTTTCTGTGAACTCTGTCCTTTCTCCTCTCCTCTCCTCTCCTCTCCTCCCCGCCCTCCTCCAGTGGGCTAAAAACCCAATTTATTTCAGTAGTGTAGCAGAGGGTTGCGAGGGTCCTGGGGGGCTTTTTGCTGTTGTGTCGTCAAGGTAACACACTGTCAGGGACACAGCCTCTCAAGCCAGTCCAAAAGGCAATCTGGCTGTATTAATTAATTTAAAAATAGGAGCAATCCTTATCAGAGGAGAGAAATGAAAGTATCGGAGGTGAGGGACTGGTGAGAGTGGGGGGGGGGGGGGGGTAAACAAGAAATGAGAGGGAATAAAATCAGTGGAGAAAAGAGGAAAAATGGATCAAGAGAAGGGGAAAAGTGGGGTAGGAGAAGAGAAGCAAGGAAAGAGGTGGAAAGGTGAATGCCACAATGACCAAAGCACTGATGGCATCCCTGCTCGTCGAGTCGGGTGGAATAACAACACACACACACACACACACATACACGCACAGCAACTGCCAGTCAAGTCAGTCCAGTGGCCCCAATTGGCTGTCGGTAGTTGCCATGGTAACCATCCCCATACTGCTATGCTGTTATCGTGAGGCTCTTCCCGTCGAGCGAATGCGAAGAGGTGTGTCTCCAGTTTGTATGTGTGTGTGTGTGTGTGTGTGTGTGTGTGGGGGGGGGGGGGGGGGGGGAGATAACTGCTCTCTCTGACCCCATACTGAAGCTCCACCAGGTATTTCACATAATTAAAGAGTTGCCATATAAGTATCTCTCTGTCTGTCTGTCTCTTTATCTACCTCCCCTCGTCTATCTTTAGTCCCTTTCAATTCCTTCTTTCCCCTTTTATTAACTCTCTCAACGGGAGACTGAAGAGGCAAATGAGCATGAAGGAGCAAATGTGAGCGTGTGTTTATATGTGTTTCCCGCCCCACCCGGTGTCAGATTTCGCTTCCAGTTGCTGTGATTGACAGCTGTCAGAAGTGATGCGTCAGAAGCATGGTCAGGATGGGTCAGGACTGCGCTGGCAGCGGTTGTCCCCGGGGAAGAGGAAGCCTGCTTTGACAGCAACGTACACGCTGAGATCAGCTCTGAGATCAGCTCTGCCATATCTGCCAATTATTTTACGTGTCAGTCAGTGATGCTGGTGGTTTGTTGTGCTTGTGTTTGTGCCTACATACAGTATGTAAGTCAGAGGTAAAACATAGGAGCTAAGATATTTAAAAACATGGCAAAGTCTTAAATGTCAGAGAGGTAATACACTGGCACACCTGTACTGTATCTCCATACACCATCATGGAGCTCAGTATTCAGCTCATTTATAGCAGTAACAGAAATCACAGTGTTGGTGGGCACAGAGAAGATCAGGTGGGCCTAGCCTGTCCAAGACCAATCATACTCAATAGATTCTGAAATGCACATTCACCAAAATAGGCCATTACAGCTATACTTGCATGAATGCACCACAGAGGTAATGTTACAGGCACCAAGATGAACATTAATAGCATCTCATAGTCTGGCATGGCGGTCACATATTCACACACACAGCTGACAGACCCAGCAGCATCATTAATCAAGCGTATGGATAGAGGTACACCGGCACCAACATGCTCAATAATGTTAAAGATGACACCTGAACATAGCCTCGCATGGCAGCTACATAAACCACACACACACACACACACACACACACACACAGATGGCAGGCGCAGCAACATCAGCATTAAATCCAATTGTACAACCAATAAAAACTATACCCAATAAAAAATAATATTGAAAGAGGCAATAGGCTGCTGCAGTCCGAAATTGTAAATTAGCTTACTTTTGATTATTACAGCAGGAGACGACGGGGCTTATTGGTGTTGAACACTCAAATGATTTCATTATAGTCCAACGCTTCAGTCAGTTCTCTTTTAAAGGAGAGCAAGGAGAAAGAGTTCAGTCTGTATGTCATCGTTGATGCCCTGATGCCAGTTTTTATCTGACTGACAGTTGAAAAGAATCTTTAAACAGTACGGCTTGTTAAGGGTAGGGTGACGAGGGCCCAGGAGACGATTCATTTTGGGAAATATGTCACTGGGGCATGCATCAAGCACCTCAACAAGCGATGGAAAGGCCCTGTCTGCTGTGTGCTCTTCAGCTGCTATACATGTTCTGCATCTCCCACAGCAATGTGTTAGCAGCTAGTTAGCGAAAAAGTAGGCAGTATTCATTGACTGGTGCTTACTGGATGATGATCCAGCAAAAAAGGCAGCCTTCTGATTGAGGTGGGCCTGAGTACCATGTGGGTGGGCCCAGGCCTCATTTTGTCCAAAAATGAACTTAAAAGTTGATCTGAAGCTAATGTGATGCTTTGGCAGTCTGAGTTAGTTAAATCCAGTGGGTATCTTCCAAAGTTATTCTCCTTTTAGAATAAAATTCCCCCTTTTTGTTTCCCCAGGCAGTGTTTCCTTGTGAGCTGCAGTGTATATTTCACAAATTTGAATTGCTGAAGCTTCATATAAGCTTCAGATAAAGTTTTAAAGACATTTTTGTGCCGAAGGAGGACTTTGAATTTTGTTCCGCATCACCCACTGGAAGTGCATTATAAAGGGATCTTTTAATGGCCAGTATAAACAGGATTATTGCAGCAAGAAAACCTGTTCCAATGTTCATTTGGGCGCCTGAATATTGTTTTAAGGCAGACTTGAAAAACTGTGAACCTGTCCTTTAAATGTGTAGCATCAATTCTGGTGCGCCTAGCAGCATCTAGTCTGCTGGAAATGTATTAGAAGAAGATGAGGAGCTCATTTCTACAACTGCAAACCCAAACAAACCAACATGGCTAAACTGGAGTGTTTAGAAACTAATCCAACATGGCCATAATTACAGTAGAAAGAAAAAACATGCCACAGGCCACAGTACAGCTACAGCTTGTTTGCTGTTAGCCTGTGGTTTCTGTAATATGTGTAATTTTCTGTGTATACTTCCTTCATATTCTATATGTGTAATAAATATGCATATTTGTAGGAGATTGAACTGGAAATGTAGAGGAACGCCTATAAAATGTCAGTGAGAGAATGTATCAAGTAAAGATTTCTTCAAAAATATTTTAGTTAAACTAAACTTGCAGTCACCTACATCTAATCGTAACCTCAATTTTCTTTGTCTAAACCACCACTGGTTAACCATTTCACAAACATGTGACATCTTTTCACATCACACACTCATGGGAACACTGGATGTGCTAACTGCTTCTAGGTAAATTGTGTTTACAGTTATGTCTCTAACATCATAATCATCTAAAGGGGATACTTTGTGCTTTGCGTCATGCGTGTTTGTGTCCTTTTACAATAATTACCTTAAAACCTGTACAGGTGAACACTTGACATGTGATTTGTCCGTTGGCAGAGAAATTGTATTCACGCAGGATATTTTACATCTGAAATTTCAAGAATTTATTGTAATGGGCCACAGGAGTCACTTCGCCATCTGACGTGGTGATGAGTCACACACATCAGTGTGTCTCTTTACTAACTTGTTTACTACTCAGTGAATTAACTTTTTTAAAGGATAATCGACCCAGTTTCTGACTGGTTTACTTAGGGTTTTATATGCATTTCACTATTTGGAGTGGGCTTCAGATAGACGTGGGAACAGATTAGAAGAGAAAAAACAGAAACACTTAAAAAAAAATGAAGTGATTAAGCAGCAAGTAAACTAGAGAGAGAAGGCTGTGAAAGTGTTTTTTGTCTGAAGGAACTAGAAAGAGTGAGAGCCAATGGAAATGCCAGATGTGGTTTTTCTTTGAGGAAGGATAAGAGAGAGAAAGAGGCTGCATCTAAACATACAAAAGCTGAAAGCCTGAGGGGGAATCTATTGAAAAAATCAATATCCTGAGAAGGAGCAGTTGACTTTATCACCGACAGTGGGATCACATTGCTTTACTTTATAGTGTTGAATTCGATCAGGTGATTGCTTCTGTTCTGAGACTTATTACACTGTCTAATATTTATATGACCAAAAGAGGCATAAAATCAAAATGACACATTACTAGTACTTTCAGGAAAACCCAACACTAAAAATACGAACACTATTTCCGTCTGGTACCTTTATTCCTGCAGACCTCTCTTTGACTCGGATGGCAGCTTTTAGCTTTCCGCTGCCTGCCTCTGGATGAAAAGAGGGAAAGGAGCGAAAGAAAAAGAGAGAGAGAGCCATGACTCATTCACATTATCCTCTGAAGTGGAAATCCTGAAAACGTGTCTTACTCACACACACAAACCACACACTCGCTCACACACAGACACACACACACACACAATACGCCCAGGAGCCCATTTGGAGTGCCACCATGTGTGATGTGCTTTGAGCAGCAGCCAGTCATGGACTGTGGAGCCTCAAAATGTTTCTCTCAAAGGGAGAGAAGTGTATTTTAACTTGTGTTCCTAACTGTAAACCAAACTCAAAGTGGGAAATGGCTCCCAGCCAACAGCTACACGGTGGCACATTATTGTGTTTATCTGATGCATACAGCTGTGCGTTCATCTTTTGAGGTGCAAGTTTATTTAGATGGTGTTAAATGATTAAACTGGATTAGTGATTTCAGACCATCTACTGTACCTCCATCCCTTATTTTAACTGACAACTAATTGTCAGTTAAAAATACAGTGTTTACACTAGTTAAAGGGACAGTTCAACATGTGAAGAAGTCAATGTAAATCCACAAAGCAAATAATTCTTCATACCAAGATGTAAATCTTCAGAATCAGGTCTCAAATATATAGTTTCATTTTTAAAAAGGCTAAATCATTTCTTCAAACAGCTGGACGTTGTAGCTTTTAGCAAAAGTCACTCAAATAGGAGTTCTGTAAAGCTGAAACAATTCATCCATTAGTTAATTAGTAGATAGGAAGAAAATTAATCAACTATTATCCTAATACACATTTTTTTCTGTCATTTTCCAGTTGCAGGATTTGCTTTTTCTTCTATGTTATATCATTGTGAATGGAATATCTTTGGGCTTGGATTAGGGCTGTGCAATATATCGATATTATATCCATATCATGATATGAAAATAGACATCATCTTAGATTTTGATTATCAGAAATTACATGATATGGCATCAGTGTTGTCTTTTCCTGCTTTTAAAGACATTACAGTTGCAGAGTGACTTAATTAGATAAAAAGCAACTGGGGTTCCGTTGAATAAGTTCCAATTGCTGTCCAATCACTCATCAGCTGGAGAGAAGCTGACATTGTGCTGAGGAAGCGTCTTCAGACTTTAATCAGGCTAAGCTTTAAAGCATATAAGCAGGAGTGGTTACTGCAAGTATACCATGTAAACATGTTTAATTATTGTGTCCATCAGTGTTTTTGTTGCTGAGGGAGGCGATGTGTGGATGCATAATCACAACTTGTAAAGACAACACAGTAGGTAAACAGACACATATGCACTTCATATAGTCTCTAGTGGACCTGACCTGTGTGTATCTTTGGATTATGGGAGGAAACCCAAATCTGAGCCAATTTTACAAATGACTGTTTCAAATATCTCAAAGGTAAAAGTCAAATATCATTGTGCAACATGCTTAGACATGGTACATTTGGTATGAGGTATTTGGTATAAATGATGCTGCAATTTATGCCTGAGCAAGTGTGTGAACTTGACACGTCAGACTGCGAACAAGCAGGAAAGACAGAAACGATACCGAAGGTGTTTTTTTTTTGAGAGCTAACACGCTCACAAGAGAGTGAGACGGAGAGAAAAATGCCATAGGTGGTGTTGATGAAATGGCAAGTTCACACAACAACAAAAAAACAACCCAGAGACAGAACAGAGAGGTAGAGACAGCTGAAAGTGAGCTGGAAAAAAAAAAAAAAAACCCAGCTATAATAAAAGAGGCTGTTACTGAAAACCAGCTTGCAGCCTGGAGAGTCTCCTGCTAGCGATGGTTGAAGGGCTTTGTCCGACAGCTTTATAAAGTCCCTCACAATCCCAGAGGATGAAAGGATGTCAGGAAGCATTACCTACATTTTGATGCCTTTTCTTTGACCGGGAAACATCAAGGCACGTTAAATAGATAACAGACAGTGGATTGGAGAGTGGATTCTATTCTTTTCAAAGCCCTTAACATGCTAGAGTGATTTAACCTCCCTGACAAGTTAGTGATCCCTCTCCTCTTCTCTCCTCTCCTCTCCTCTCCTCTCCTCTCCTCTCCTCTCCTCTCCTCTCCTCTCCTCTCCTCTCCTCTCCTCTCCTCTCCTCTTCTCTCCTCTCCTCTCCTCTCCTCTCCTCTCCTCTCCTCTCCTCTCCTCTCCTCTCCTCTCTACACCATTAGTTGTCATCACCATCATTCATCTCATTATTCTCAAATCAGAATTAATGATAAAGTCTCACACCACTTTCATACCAGACCATTTAATTTGCCTCAGCCCTCCTCCTTCCTCTTTTTGGGGAACATAAATTCTTCACGATTTTATTAATGTCCATCTTGGCTGAAACTCGATGCTTTGCTGAGACAGAGGACTGCACAATATATCACTAGTCTCAGAGAATATCAGCTTAGACCTAGTGGTGTTTTTCGAGCATGAAATGAGGATCCATAAAAATCTGAATACCCATAAATAAGAAGTCTGAAACCACACTCTGCTTAGTTGTGGAATCTGAAGATAGTGTGTATGGTAGTTTTTTTTTTTTTTTTTTGTGTGGAAGTACTCTCAAACTGTTTGTGGACACGCTTATAGGTGAAACAAACAAGCCTTTTGTGAACATGGAGCCCAGTTTGTATTTGCTGTATATGTTTTTTTTTGTTTTTTTATTTCCCAACTCAGTTTCCACTGTGCAGTAATGAAGAATAAAGATGGTGATATTCTTTATTTTTGTCATTGTAATAAAAAATCCTGCAAAAATACTGAAACCAACACTGTGTTACTCTATTTCCAAGTTCCCTAGCCTGTCTTTTTAGCTTCAAGCTCATTCATTCCCACTGAAGTCATGAATCTTTGAAAATGGGTCATGAATATATACTTTCTTTTTTTAAAGGCTCAGTCATTTTCTAAATCAGCTGGGCACTGTAGTTTTTAGCAAATACTACTCAAACAGGAGTAAATAGTGCATTTATTTGGGACTATTTAGCTGCGAATGTGGTGCACTAGTGTGAACGTGTTCATCATAATGAAGGAACATGTCTTTGTTGTTTGTCCACTTCTGTCACCAGCAGTGCACAGGCCTCAGTGTTGTAGTTAATAGTGTCCTACTGTATATACAGTGTTCGGTTTTTTTTGTTCACACCTTGGATGAGAGTTTCACAGTGATACTGTAAACAGAGCTTGATGATAACGTGTTGACTCATGGCCAACAGAGCACATAAATAGTCTCTGTGTTAAAATATATTCACTGCCACAGTTGGATGATGAATGTTTTCCCGTCTCACCGAGTGAACCGTGTTTCTAACTTCTTTCACCTTTGTGTCTCAACAGAAACCTGCTGGACAGGGACACCTTCTCCAAATCAGACCCAAGTAAGATGATTTTTTTTTTTTGATCAAGTTTGTGTTTCCGTCATTGGATGATTATTAATTTAAATTATTAAATTCTTCTTCACAATTGGTAGAACAGGAAGGAAGCAGAGGGAAGAAGGAAGAGTAGTGAGGGAAAGTAAGAAAAATGAGAAGAAGTGTATGTTGTCAATAAAACATATAACAATATATTTACAGAAAAATAAAAAAGCACAAAAAAAGTGGAATTTATTGAAGGAAATTTAAAAAAAGAGAAAGATGATAGACAATGGATTAGGCAAGAAGGAGGGAAATGAATGTGTAAAAGAAAAAGATGAAATGAACAAAGATACAAAGGGAACGAACAGAGTTGGAATTTAATTAGGGACTGAAAGAAGGTTTTTTCTTTTGCTGTATGTAGTCGTGAGTCACTCCTTATGTGAAAGTAAGTTTTTTTTTTCCACTAAATTTGTGAGCTCGGCTTGAGGCAGGTCTGACTAATGCATGGAAGGCCAGCTAACAGGCTTCTCCCTATAGATTAGTAGAACGAGTGACGATTCCGCTCTCCTCCTACAGTTAAAATCATCACAGTGATACTGTTTTCACTTGTCTATTGTACCAAGGATTATGGAAAACAATGCATTTTTATTTCATCTGCTCTGCACAAGGAATTGGAGATAAAAAGGACTAATAAAGGTTTTTAATGTCGTTCATTATCAGACGCTTTGGTGGTATTGTCACCCTAAACAAACATCCAAGGCGCTGCGCTTCATGTTGTCCTGTGTCAGAACACAATCTTAACAATTCAAGTGGAAGTGGAGCCTCATTAGTAGAATTGGGAATCTTCGGGAATGTCACGATTCAATTATATTCCGATTCTGGGTGTCATGGTTCAGTTGAGAATACATGATGGACTGAATAAATAGAGGGGGCACTATTTTTAGGTTCTTAATACAGTTGACTGTGTGTTGAGTTCTGCTTTCTTCGTTCCGTTATTAACTAATATTATTACATAAACATGTTTTTTGCATTTGTGAATTGAATTGAAGAAGATGAGAATCTCAGTTCTTATGCGAATCAGTTGTTTTTCAGCCACCCCTACAGTTCATGTTACGTTGAATACAGTGTGCGCTACCAGTCTTTATGCTAAGCTAAGCTAACAACCTGTAGCATCTACTGAAGCTTCATATATTAGCATACAGACACAAGAGTAGTGGTGGAAAAAGTGAATAAGCAAAAGTGAAAAACGTCAAACTGTCCCTTTTAAAAGAGGGCTTTACGGTGTGTTTAGAGTGGTGTGTAAATGCTGGAGGTATTTTGTTTTCTTTCTTCCCTGAGTGTGTGTGTGTCTGTCGGTGTGTGTGTGTGGGCGGGTGTATGTTGTAGGTAGGATGAGCTGGAGGGTAAAATTCATCCTTTAAAAAATACAATAAAATGAATCATTGTTATTAAAGATGATGTTAAAATATCAGGATGATTTTTTTGGTATGAACTAAAACCAACACACACACACACACACACACACACACACACACACACACACACACACACACTCACTGTAAGAGAGCACGTCAGCACATTTACAGTAGCGTTGGATAAATATGACTCAAGTTGATGACGATGACAGTGACGTACATGGTGACGTGGATGACAGTGTTTAATATGATGATGATGAATGAAGAGGGGGAGGAGGAGGAGGAGGAGGAGGAGGGGGAGGAAGAAGCTCAGGCTTGACCCATACATTTAGGCATGCTGTTGTGCTGAGTAGCACTTGTGAATATGCTGAGCGTGGCGTCTTCAGTCTGCTGATTTGAACCAGCCTGACAGGAGAAAGAGCAAGGAAGTAAAGAAAATATCTGAGACACCGGAAATACAGAGATACTTTAGATCTGTCCCTCGCTGGTAAAAATACCTTTGAAATCTAAAGAGCAGTGATCCAAAATGAAAACCAAAGTGAACAAAGGGAAAAAAAGCCCTTCAAAACATAAGCCGTAAGACCGTGAAGAATCCAGACTTTTCTATTCTGTTTTTGCTTTAAATCTATCTGTTCCCCCAAATATCACCTGTCTGTTTCCATCAGACCCAAAAGAAATATTTTTGTCTTTGTGTGGGTGTGTGTGCGCACGCATATTTATATACGCTTCTTTAATTTATCTGAAAGAACATCAAAGGCTTCCAGAAATGAAGCACATGACGAGTGAGCTCAGTATTTTGCCTTTCAGAGAATTGACTTGTTTTGGGAAATTGAATGATGGCCCGAAATTATGTTTTTCATCCAGGAGAATTATAATATACATGTTTGGGCTTCTTGATAAAAAAAAAACTATTAGGTGCTTTGATGTTGTTTTGTTTTTTCTGATTCAAGCATTTATGGATTATTCGCCGTATTTGGATGGATCCATAGAATATCATGACGTTTGACTTTGTTTTATTTATTTTATGAGAGTTATGTTTGTCTCCTCTCCTCCTATGTTCTTCGTTAGCCTACTGCCCAAACAGTTCAGAAATAAGGTTATAAAGAAAAATCCTAATGTACAGTTGTTTTTGCTTGTGTAGTTAATGATCTTTAATGTTATTAATGTCATTTGTCTGTTCTTCACAGTTTGTGTTCTCTACACACAAGGCATGGGCAACAAGGAGTGGAGAGAGGTGAGTGTGTGTTGTCACTTAATGTCACTGATGTTCAAATAGAGTTACAACAGACTCCAATGCTGATAAATGTACATGTTGGACAATAGTGTCCAAACATCCAGTGACACTCCTCAAACTACACCCGCAGCATAATCCACCTCTCTGTTGTTTCTATATTTACTCAGTATGTTGAGAACAACCACCCTTTTTTGCCAATATTCAGCTATAAATAGCAAAACAAAAAAAGTAAACATGCTAAATAGCTCACAATGACAATGGTAACATGCTGATGATTTGCAGGTATAATTGTATATTAGTCAATTACTTTATAGACCAAATCACTGTCACGTCGTGCGAACAACAACAGTCACTTCAGACAACAGGCAGTTGATTTAAATTGCGAAGGTATGTGAACTTGACAAACTTGTTTATTTCTGTTGTCATGGTCAGCCGTGTTTAACTATATATCTTTAGTTAAACATGGTTGTCTGACCTAAATGACGTTCCTGCTGTGATTCTTTTATGTAATGTGTTGCTTTGCTAGCGTCTTTAATAAACAAAACGTACCCGACAGCGACATCTCACCACCAGGCTTAACCACTGCTTTACTCATTTATACTTACTTATACTTACTTTTAATTACTTTTACTACATACTTCTTACGCTTACTTATACTTATTTCTTCTTCTTCTTTGTTTACTTCTTTACTTGCTTAAACTGACAATTATTTTTTCTCCACACCATTCAATTGTATGTACGGAAGTTAATGTAAACAAACATCTATGATTCTATATTATTACTTATTAAAGCACATGAAGCCACCATATAAATATAAAAACACCAAGTAGATATACATAATAATACATAATACACAAATTAAAACAATTTAAAGCAAATGGTTTCAATATAAATGTATAAATAATGTAAAATGTCCAGGTGTCTAGGATTTGTGTCCGTTTCCCCACAGAGTTAAGTTGAGAATCTTTGTATCTGTTAGTTTTTGCGAATATGACTCTAAAAAGAGAACCAGAGGATAAGATGTGAAACTCTGGATGACTTTTCTATGCCATTGATTTTGCTGCAAACGTTCACCACTCTACTCAGAAGGTTTTTCTGTTTGACAGTAGATACCAACAGATAAAAGAAGATGTCAGAACTGATTCAATAAAATCGATAAAACAATGAAACTAAGCCAGCTTCATCTCACAACAGATATGCTGATGGGTATAAAGAACATTCAGGTTAGCTCATTTAGCATGCTAACATTGTGTTAGCAATGTTATACATGTCATACATTTGGTAATCATGGTTAAAGTGCAGCTGAGGCTGATGGGAATGAAGTGTTTAGATGTGAAGCACTGGACAAATCAAAATGCTGACCAGATGGTGGAGATCACCAAAGAGATTACAATTCATCCTGAGCGGGACACTAATGTCAACACCAAATTTCATCCAATAGTTGAGACATTGCACTAAAACACAAAAAGGTTAGTCTCATTGGAGGCCAAGAGGAAAAGTCAGGGGCTCACCAAAGTAATCAGGATTCAAGCTCTGGGGACCATAAATATCTGTTAAAAATGTCATGGAAAAATTCAAATATAATATATTCTCACTATATACTATAGTTTGTAGACTTATTGATGGTTCAGTACATACATTAATAAAGCTGAACAGGCTATTTTAGAAACTGTAGATGATGTCTAATACTCACAAATAACTACAACTTGTTTATTTGTGCGCTAACGCACAACTGTACTGCAATCACCAGTGTGGTTCACAGTAATGAATATTCATGCATGTAAATGAGGGGGTTAATCTCGCAGCCTCAATCATTCCCAGTTATTCATAGTTCTGAGTAGCCCATCATCTGCATGCATTATTAATAGGCTAAGTTAAATGCCAAACCAGGACCTACCTGACCCCCCTTGACTTGATACTTCAGCTGCATTCATTATTCCAAAGCTGTACGTAATCCCCTGTAACCAGCCTCTTCCTTCATGTGTGTCCTGAGGCAAAAATCTGCTGGTGATTAGTTATTCACACGAGCCGCTGCAACTTCACAAGCGCCTGTAAAAAACTGTGATTTCTGTAAATGTTTGTTTTGTGAGTTGCATAAATATTTCAAGGACAGATTGTTTTACATCAACCCAACCGGGTGTTATATTAGATTTAGATCGGTGCCTTAGGTTTTCTCCAAGAGATTTTGTCATGTGTCTCTTTCTGTCTCGGTTTCTCCGTCTAGTTTGGGAGAACGGAGGTGATCGACAACACGTTAAACCCCGACTTTGTGCGGAAATTCATTTTGGACTACTTCTTTGAAGAGCGGCAGAACCTCCGATTTGACTTGTAAGTAAGGTCTTACCTGCGTGTGTTGTCATTGTTATATTAATGTTTGCAGAGATTAATGCTTGTTCTAAAAAAACATGGCCACAGACACTGTAAAGGTCACATATAAGCATATAAGGTTCTGGAGTTGATCTTTCTCTTTCATTCAGTGAACATTAGAGGCCTCTTCAAGCAAAGTATCCTTTCCTTTAGTTCCTAAAATTCTGACTTCCATGAGACCTTGGAGAGGCTCCAGATGTCACTGGCAAAATGAGGAGTTTATAAAATTTACTAATTGTTTCATTCTAGAGCTACAAGTGTGGCTGTTTTTATCATAGATTCACTGTCTTTTCTCTACAGTGTGCACACACCAGGGTTTCCTACTTTATTCTAACTGTAGAAATGTAGAAGTTGAGTTAAGAAGTTATATTGTTTGTTTAATTCAGTATCTATATTAGGTTTATCCATCTTAAAATAACCATTTTTTCTCATTTATTTTTTTTTGTTAAGATAACTTGAAAACATAAAGTAGGTAAACCTAAGAAATTAACAACACCTGCTAAGTTAAAATGTCAAGAGTGTTTTCCCAGTGCTATTTATTTTTCACTTGTAAAGCAGTTTCTCTTAATCACTTCAGCTTTTACTGTTCTGCTAACAGACAAATCCAAACATGTATCAGTGAATCATGGTTTCAAATCTATGGCTACACTTTTTTTTTTTTCTTCAAATGATGTTAATTTATATTTGTAAGCCTTCATAACTTATTTATGCCAAAGAATATAAGTTGGGGTTTTTAAAGTGTAATTACTCTCAATTTACGTAAATGGAGAGACACTTAAGTAGACTGTTGTACCCAAGTGCCACTCCATTAACATTCAGCCTCCTCGTATTGGCCTCTTATGAAACATTCACAGGAACCGGGGCCTAATTTGATACAAATATGCACCGAATATTGGTTTAAAAGCTAAGCATAATGGCACTTTTCACAGACTGCACCATTTCAACGTGTTGATTTGAAATTTTTGAAAGTTGTTTTCAGACACTCATGCCAACGTCACTTCTTGTTTTTTCAGAAGATAATCAGTGACAAATGTTCCTCGACTCTACCAGAGCATGGCTTATTACAGCTGATATTTTGCTGCACCGACATCAAAAATCACCACTGTGACTTTTTCACAGGCGGCATCTTCATTTGACTAGTTGGAATGCATCAGCATGCTCCATCAATCAGACACCAGCTTAGCAGCAATATTGGGATTGTTCAAAAAAATAAATTTGTTCTGCTGCTATTTGTGCACTTGTAAAATTAGTTTTTCTTTTAGTCTGCTGCTAATAACAGCTGCCAAGTTAATCACAAATTAGGCCTAAACTTATAAAACACTAAGATATCTAAAACTGTGTCTTTCTTCAAAGCATTAATAGTGAGCTGTTAGGAGCCGTTTAGTGTTTTTAGTGTTAGTTGGCAGTGTGATTAAGTTAAGAGAACCATTTTTAAAAAAACTTAATCTGATTTGCATCTAAGGCCTTTGAAAATACAGTACAATACTGTCAGTTTTGTTATTGGCTGATGTTTGTGTGCTGGATATTGATTATACTGGATATTATCAGCTTACAAAAACATTTACCAGTGTGTCCTTGTTACCAACCCGAGTGTCAGGACTTAGACACCATCAGTACACCTTTCTGTATTATTCATGATCCAGAGTGACTCTCACTTCGCTAGCCACATCATGTTATATTGCAGTACTGTATGTGTATGTGCTTTAAGCTCTATGACAACATCTCACTTTTAATTTGTGTTCCTTTGCATATGTAGCGATACAGAGGTATAAAATGCTATCTGTAAGTTTGTCTTTAGACTTATTCAGCCACCAGACTGCCTGTAAAGTAACTCTTTCTCATTTTGCTCTCAGATTGCATTCCTCATTGAATTAGGAGGGGATTTTGGTGGCTTTATTTTATTAGATGGAGACTAATTATATTATAATCTATGAACCAGGGAGCCACGCCGACAACCCTACTGGGATCTGAAAGTTATACTCTGTGAAGAGGAGTTAGTGTGTCTGCATGTATGTGTGTTTGTGTGTGTGTGTGTGTGTGTGTGTGTGTGTCCATGAGGGATGGAGAAGGAGAGTGAAAGAGCACAGCAGACAGAGAGATAAGATAGTTTGTGTGTTTGGGTGTGTGTAGGTACGGGTATGAGGGTTTCTGTACTGTGTAATATATGCTGTATTCTAATCACCCCTGGTGTGTGTGTGTGTGTGTGTGTGTGTACGTGCGTGTGAGTATAGGTAGAGTAAAAAGGTGGTTTGAACATAAACTTTCTCGCACTTCGTTGTGATTTTCTCAATTAATCTTTTAATCTATAAAATGTTAAGAAATTGTGAAAAAATGTTGCCTGTTTTGTCCAACTAACAGTCCAAAACTTGAAGATATTCAATTAACTGTCATATATAACAAAGAAAAGCAGCCAATATTCATATTTGAGAAGCTGAAATCAGAGAATATTTGTCATTTTTGCTTGAAAAACAACTGAAACAATTAATCGATTATCAAAATAGTTGCAAATTAATTTTCTGTCAATCGGCAAAACTATATACTTCTAAAATATATTGATAATAGATTAATCGCTTAAGCAAAAATGCCAAACATTTGCAGGTTCCAGCTTTTCAATTGTGAAGATTTGCTGCTTCAGATATCTTCGGTTGTTGAATTGTTGGTCAGACAAAACAATTTGATCACATCACCTTGTAGTAAATTCTTTTTCGATACTGTTACAGTATGAAAATGAATAAAATACTTCTAACTGTCCTTGTATGCAAAGGAAGTGAGGATGTGGTGGAGTTCATTGGTCATTTGGCAGGATTTCTTGGTAGAGGTCATGTGTCAGTGGACCATTGTGCGCTGCTTCCTCTGATTGTACCCATGTTTGTACGTGCGTGTGTTTGTATGTGTGCTAGTGTTTCAATATCTCAGCTGGCTGCTCTGTCACAGCGGATACTCGAGTTGTCATTTCACAAGACAAGTGTCACCGGGTCACGTGGACAAGACCCACTCAGAGACCAAAGCAAGACTGATGTGTGTGTCTTTTATGTGCACGTTCCCACTTACCGTGTGTGACCATGGTGACAGTGTTGTGTGTTTCTGGCTACGTGTGCGGTTTAGCGATGGTAACCATAACAACCGGGGTTCCGGGGATGGTGGGCGTGATATGGAAGTGGACAGATTTCCTTCAGGAAAGAGAAGCGTTAAACCTTTCATGTCTACTCTGCCTGCTCCACTTGTTTACCAGGCCATGTTAAGACCCTCGCACACTTTCACACATAAATAGATTTTTGAAACTTGTTACCATTTTTTTTTCTTCAGAAATACACAAATATTGCTCTAAAGATCTTGCAGAACATAATTCAGTCTTTGTGAAATCAAGCTATTCTATGTGCTGACCCTAACAAACTCAGGATAATAGACATCATTTTAGATACCCAGTAGTGAAACTCAAAAGTGTCAGTCTAACCTCTCTGAGCCAACAGATGGGTTGGCAACAACAAGAATTCAGGAGGGATATGTGAATGGATGTTAAAAATAGAGAAAAGAAGAAATGACTTGATTCAATGGTTTCAGTTTTGTCCTTTTGACCAGAAAATGTTTTTTTTTAGCGAGCAGTTAAATCAGATGTGATTGTGGATCCAAAGACAAAGTTTGATAGAAATCTTGTGTGTTTTGTTGTATAATCTTACTGCTGGTTCAGTTATTCAACTTTTTGCTTCCCACGTTCATAAAAAAACAAAATCCACCTTAACAAAAAAGGATTTTTCTTTAGCTACAGTGGTAACTTTGTTCCTTTGGCCTTCCTCTGAATCACTTTCAATAGCTGTTATGATTGATGCTGTTTGGATACTGAATTGCATTTGAATGTATCTTCTTATCAGAGAAAGTCTCAAATTGTGCATTTATATGAAACTCCAGGGGTTTTCCAGAGCAGCTATGTGAAACTCTTAAGTATTAAAAGTCATCGTAGCATTTTTGTTCTCAGGACATGTAAGGACATCTGTGTTTGTGTGTGTTCCTGGTTTGTTTGGGTAGCTAAATAATGTATGAATGCATGCATGCTCTCTGTCTGTTGAGTGGTTTTTCTGAATGGAACTGAGCATCTGAGGAACAAAACAGCACGCTGGCTTTCTGTTGGTCTTTGTGTGTTTACTGTATGTGTGTGTGTTAACATTAATTTTCAGTGTGTGCATCTCTATGAGACACAAACATGCATGTGCCTTTGTAAATGTGCCTGCCTGTGCGCGCTACGTGTTTTGTGTGTGTGTGTGTGTGTGTGTGCAGACATGTGTGTGTCTCCTCTCATGTCTAACAGCCGTAGAAAGCAGGTGCTCCCGGCCTGCAGAGGCTGATACAGTCTGAGAAATTAGCAGATGAAAGAATGTTTCCTCCCTCGGGCCCATGAAGATGGGATCTGTGTAGAATGAACAGTAACTGAACAGCGTACAGTCTGTATCTCCATTTTGTAATGAGAGCTGCTACCAGTAATAAATCTGGTAAAAAGGGGCAAGATTTACATGAAGAAGAGGAGGACGAATTTCACTGGATTGATGACAAAGTAGAAATGACCCCTCACAAGGAGGTCAAAGGTCACAAAGCTATAAAAATGTTTGATAGCTTTTTAAAATGTTCCCCCAATTAGTGTTGTTTGAGCATCTACCAATAGCTTAATGCTTCACCAATACAGAACATTCCTCAGAGTCAATATGGACACATTTGATATAAAAGTGTTTCTAGTTTAGAAGATAGATGGTGTCTGTATGATTTGCCCAGTTAGACACTGTTGAAAAAGGCTGAGCACAGACACTAATGGTAACATACCACATGATCGCATTTAATCATTTTGAGCACTCGGTCATGCTTCGGATGAATTTAGAATCCTAATTACGCATTGTGCAACACACACACACACACACACACGTACACACACAGGATGTACATCATCCTGAACACTCTTGTAAAGTGAGTAAATTGACTCTCATTTCTCCCCCAAAATATTACCTGGCAATCCACTTTTAGCGGTGAGTGAAATGACCCGAGCTGTGAAATGACCTCAAATTGCTGAGTGAATGGCTCGTTTGATTGCTTCCCATTCTTTAGAGTAGCCTCTGCGCTGGATGGGCCATTTCTGGACAAATTTTTTTTTCTCTGCAAGTATTACATGAGAGGCCAGCAGTTGGAATTGAGGGATATGAAGTGTGAATAATATTCAAATATATCTCAAAAACATAGCATGATGTTCCATGGAAAATCACACCAATGAGAAGAGACGGAAACACGAAGGCGCGTATTTACATATTTACTCGCTAACACCATATTTCCTGGTTTGTCTCTCTCTCACATGCACAAACACGTATCCTCTCACAATTATACGTGTGACTGCCAATTAGTCCGTTTAGTGTCAGTATAATGGAGGATGTCTGTGATGCTGGGAAGTGAAATACCCGGAGCCTCTGGCGAGATCGACGGTGACAAGCTGCTTGGCCCCATTACTGATTTACCCCGTCTGTAATCCCTGTTGTGTTCCCAGCCGAGCTCCTGTCACCCTCCATCACTTTCTAATACACTGACTCTCTCGCTCTTTTTTTCCTCTTTTCTCTAGGTATGATGTCGACTCCAAGAGTGCCAACCTGTCAAAACACGTGAGTACCAAAACTTGTCTTGATTACGTGTTTTTTTTTTTTGTGTGCGCACGCGAAGGCATTTATTTCTGTCTCTGCACACTTTTTGCTGATTTTGTTGTGCGTGTGTGAGCGAGTGTTTGTGTGAGCATGATTGCTGTCCTTGTCATTACCTCCCATTAGCCTCATTTCAGCCACATAACAGTAATCTGGCCATTACAATGAGTGTGTTTATCATCCACTGTAATAGCACATTACCCGAATGGCCTGTAGTTTATTTAGAATATCAAATAAACACTGATTTCCCCCTGTCCACCTTGCTTTTTCCCATTGATAGCTGTGATTAGCATAACTGCAATTACAAACAACAATGTGATAACTTGGTCTTTGCTGGCGAACAACAGTAGCTTTGTCCGGCCTGCTGCATAATGGGGATTATAGTGCAAAGAAGATGCAGCTCCCACCGTAAAGTGTTTACATGGTAATGTTTGGACCGAATGACATTTAATTAGCCATTTAGGCCAGTTGTTTTTCACATGTTTGGATTATTTGGCTTTTGTTCGATGATTTGAGTAGAGTAGCATGTAGTTACTAAATATTTGTAGATGTGCTAACACCTCTGCATGCATAAAAAGTCCTGTCTGTGTATCCCGAAAGTCTGTATCCGACTAATCTTGTGTGTGCATCCCTGTTTACGTGCAATAGGCTTTTCAGTGATATCAGAGACCTGTTTAGTCAGGTGTTTGCTGACCTGGACTGCTGCTTGTCCATTGCAAAGATACCAACAACTAAAATGATTGAAGAAGTGGCAAAAACAAAGTGTACATGAGTCTCTTATAGCTTTCTGTTCTACTAGTAAAATCCTATCTGGCTGTTATCTGTAACATGACTCATAGCTCCTGTATGGCCAATGTGCAATCATGCATTCCTTTCTACCTCTGTTCAATGTTTCTTGGTCACAGCCTGCAAGAGAGTTGCTACACAGTATGTATGTGTGTGATTGTGTGTGTGAAAAAACTCATTTCAAGCTGCACTCACTTGACTTTTGTGTCCCAGTCTGCCTCTGAGCAGAGCTGCGGACAGAAACTGTCACTCATGCCCCAAGGCGTCACACTCCAGCCCTGAGCTCTTATCGGTGTTTGCTCTTCAGTTTCGGGCCCAACCGGTCCGCCCACATATCCTACAGTGTACACACACAGTCACATGACTTCCTAGAGTTTTGTGGAAAGAGGTGGAGATTACTGGAAGAACAAAGAGGAGACAGGAAACTGGAAGCTTTACATTATGAACTCATGTTATATTGAGTATGCTAACATTTTAGTCCAAATGTAAGAAGCCCACAGTGCCACTAAATACTATTAGATGGGGGGAGGGTTCCTTTTTGCAAGTGCTTTCTTTATACTTTACAGCACTGAACAGCACTCAGACATGAATGAGTTTTAATGCTGCAGCGCTAATGTTGGTCTGCTGTCCAAAGGGAATGAACTACTAATTTTAGCTACCCTGAAATTGGAAAAATTGTATTTATTTTTCTCCTGCACATTTCCAGAGAGCCATTTCAGGACCTCAGCTGGAATAAATGTAATAGGAGTAACTGAGAACCTTTGTAGTGGCACAGGACACAAGGCTTTTATTTTCAGCCTCATTAGTGTCACATGTAACTGTGGAAAAGCATGGGGAATCACAGGAAGTGCGTTTATTTAGCCGTTATGGTCAATTACTGCAGGGCCATTATGTAGCATCAGGCTGAGTGGTACGGTACGATGCAAAAGGAAATCTTACAGCATGTACAATCAGGTTGATGTTAGTGCAGGACCATAATGGTGATGCCTCATGGTTAGACCTTTAAACCACATACAGTACATACTGTATACATTTCTGCTTACTATTTTACAGTATTTTTCAATTGATATTTGCTTGAATAGGTAGTTGATAGGTAATGCATCTCAGGAAACATTGTTTTTGAGCATTTAATGATTTTTTTAAAAATACATTGTTGGTGGTGTATTCAGGTGTGTGATGAAGCTCTGGTTTCCCAGTAATTTGCCTGATACCACATTTTCAGAAAATTAAGATTTGGAAGACATTTAAGCCATTCAGCAGTGGACTCTCAAGTCTTGATGGCCTTGGTACAAATGTGACATTTTATATGAAGGAAAAGTGAAGACAGTTCATTTCAGGGTACACATCGCTCTTGTTATCAAATTTTAGTTCTATGAAAAATCGAAAAAGCAATGTCCTTCTTTTTTGCTTCCTCTTGATGTGATGGGTGACATATCTACCTCCAACAACTCCATTATGAGCTTCACTTTTAAGACAGCTTTTAGAGTAAGTGTTTCAGTTTTAGAATACTTGAAAGCTTTCAAATGCACCGCTGGCATTTATTCGTCAGCAATTATATGAAAGTAAGTGAGAACAGAATGAATACGATGGTGAGAAACACCCCCTGTCTCCCAAAACCATGTTCATTCTTTCTCCCTTCAGGATATTTCTCTCCTCATTTCACATCGCTCTGTCTATCCAGATGCGATCCAGCTCTTGTGCTTTCCTCATCTTTTCTTCTTGTCTCCCCATCTCACTGTGGCATTTTGTCACCTTTTCATTCTATTCCACTGCCATACTGTACTCTTGTTCTCTCACTTTCTTTCTATCTCTCCATTTCCCATTTCACCCCCTCAATCTTTTATTCCTCCCCCTTGCCTCACTTTCTTGAAATCAATAATCTCATACAAGAAGAGACAGCCGTGTTGGCTCGGAGGCAGCGCACTATCTAACCAGCCTTCAATGCGGGTCTCAGAGGGGAAAGCTGGAGAGCCAATCCATTAGATAGAGTTTTAACATGGGAGCTGTAGGCATACCTGGGAACCGGGTGAGGACGAGTGTGGAATATGGAGGGAGAGGTATTGAGAGAGATAAAACATACACACTCACACACAGCTCTGTCTATGCAGAACGCACTAATTTGATTCTGTATGTGCAGACAGAAAGGAAGCCAGGCTGATCCAGTGTTGTACAACAAATCCGTTGTGAATATATTTCAATGCCATGTATTTGAAAATTCATTTGAAGTTGAAAAATTAAAATGCATTTTGGGTTCCATGCTTCTCTGCCCTGAGACATCAGAAAACTACCAAAACATTCGTAAAAACCCTTGGTAACACTTTTAACCACAGTAATCCTTATTGGGTTTGTAACCAATGACATTGTTAATGGATACTAAATCATTTACTAATGTTTTATACAGTAGATCAGTTACATGCCAAAAATAAGAACAATTTGAGTTGCCAGGGTGGGAAAAAAAAGCTCTGGTAGGTGTTTATCCTCTAGCAGGACACTTCATCAATGGACCGTCCATCTTCTGGAAAAAAATGTTTCAGAATCTAGACCAAAATATATCTATGAGCAACTCATTAACATGTAAAACTGCTGAAGTCAAAGTATTTATGAATTGATAACCTATAGTTATAGCTGCATTATTAGGAAATAGAAAGGATAAACACCAGTCAAAAGGAATTTTTAACAACCTGGAAACCCCAAAGTTGTTCTTATTAATGACTTATACCTGCTATAAAGGCTTATATGAAGCATTAGTACAGTAGTTATTCACCATTAATAAAGCCATTAGTTGCAACAACTTCTCAAAATAGCCGTGCAGCACAATCCAAGTTTTAGGTACCAACCTGTATGCTCCATATTTCCAAAATCACTTGTAGTGCTGCAAAAAAATATTAACCATCAGCCATATCCACTTCCACAAAATGCATACTCGGTAAGTTACATCAGCTACATAGCTGTCAGGATAGCTTGTCAATTACTGTCAAACCTTGTATCCCCAAATGAATTACTACAGTTTGTCATTGATAGCTAATAACATCAGTGTTCAGTGCTTTGGAAAGAAACAGGGATAACGAAGAGTTTTCCAATATCGCAGTTAATGAAGAATTCAGCATAAAACTGGTGATGTGCTCCATTTGTTTTACAGAGTAAATCATGGATAGGAGCTATAGAAGAGCATTTGTATTGAGCTCCTAATGTATATAATCCTATCCATAATGTTTTTTTACCCTCTATGTGCATCTG
Organism: Thunnus maccoyii; assembly: GCF_910596095.1. Classification (NCBI taxonomy): domain Eukaryota; kingdom Metazoa; phylum Chordata; class Actinopteri; order Scombriformes; family Scombridae; genus Thunnus; species Thunnus maccoyii. Next base: position 8,590,625 of record NC_056555.1, read on the forward strand.
CTTACACTACCCCTGAACCCCTCCTCTGCTTTGGATCTCAGTCTTATCCATCAGTCAGTTCACTTTTCTCAAACATTACTGAATGAAGCTACACCCACACAACTATCTTCCTCACATTAACTCTTTTTCTAGCCCATGTTGTTATATATTTAACCATTAGTTGCACACAGACAATTCGCCGACAGACCTCATGCTGGCAACAGCCGCTGTTTGCTAGGGGATTTTTGATTTAACTGCACAGACTCTACATCATAGACGGAGGAAAAATGGTAAAAACTATATTATTTCAGGGCTTACTGTGGACCAACACATTTTATGACAAATTAAAGTCATGTGACTGCATGTACGCAACGCTGATGAGATATACGAGCTAGACAGGCAGACATGAAGCTGGGTAGATAGATTGAGATGGAGGCAGACTAACAGAAGAGGCTAATCAATGAAGCAAAGAGAATCCATTATGTTAGTGCCGCTCAGAGCTGTTCCAGTCAGATATTAGAGACACCGGCCAATAATGACAAACATTCTCACCCATCTGCCCCCCAGTAAGAGGGATGAAGACGCCATGTTTCTGTAATAGCTTCCATACATTTAGAGAAGATGTATCTGGCATCTGTATGTGTATTATAGTAATTTGTCATTTTCATGCAAACAAATTGAATTTGTTGAGCATATTGCCAGGACTGAATTATTATAAGTATGTGAAACAATTATGTGATACTGAATGCCAGATTAATGACATTACCCTAACCCTAACCTATTCTGAGGTAAATAAAGGAACTAAAACATAATTCAACAATTAAATTAATTAAAATAGCACACAAAGTACATTTTCATTGTAGGATTTATTACATAGTTTTAGTCAAAGAGGAACCTCCCTTGTATTGGCAGTCAGCAAGATATTTGATAAACCTCACATTTTAACTGTATTTTTTCTCGTTGGTTTATATACTCTCCTCTTTTTCTATCTCTCTCCCTCTGCCTTTCTGTCAGTATCACCTGTAAAGTTTCATTATGTGGTCGACAAAAGTGGCGATTTAATTTAGCACCAAGAATGTGGCGAGGGAGCAGAGTGGGGCAGGTGTGAGGTCTGGTGAGAGGAAGGCTCAATCTACTTGCCAATATTATCTGTCAATGGGGAATGTGGAGGTGTTGGAAAAGGTTTTGGCCTGCAGAGCTGCACTCTAGAGTAATGGGAAAGAGGTTGTTTTTGTTGCTTTGTGGCTGTGAGTAATTCCTTTTCTCAGTTTTGTTTTATTGATTGTATTTTGTCTTGTGATAATCGCAATAATGTGTTCTTTTGTTAACTCTGCAGGACTTTCTGGGCCAGGCCCACTGTACTCTTGGTGAGGTGGTTGGATCGTTGGGCAGTCGCATGGAAAAAGCTCTAGGGTAAGTAGTTGTGCTCAGACCTGCAAGTGTGCTAATATATCAATAGTGGTCTGATGAATAGTTATCAATGGTCACAACACACAATCAAATACTCTCAGATTTCCTACGGTGTATAAGGCCTTGTCAGTTGATTCTACCCACCTGCACCTGCCATTCTTACACAAAGACCGGGAAGACACAACACTGTGTATTCACCATTATTTCATTATTTATGAAGGCTTTCTACCACTAAGAAATGCAAACTTGTTTTTAGAAAGTGGTCACGGAGGGGAACATCTTTCTCATGGTGGTGATCAGCCACTTAACAACATAAGAAATTATTTTGTCAATTATATCTGAAAATAACCCAATTTACTGGAATACATTTTGGGAAATAAGTTAGAGTTACATGAGGAGACTGATACCACTCTCATATCTGTATGCTAATTATGAAGTTGATGCCAGCAGGTGATTAGCTTAGCCTAGCATAAAGACTGAAAGCAAGGGGAAACAGTTAGCCTACCAACACCTGTAAAGCTTACTGATGAACATGTTATATGCATATATATTAAGTGCATACAAAACCTGACATGTAAAAAAAACTATTTGTTGCATTAGGGGAAGTTACATGAGGGACTATTTCTTGGCCAGGAGCAGTGACTTGTTGTCAACCAGTATTGTTGTGATTATGAGGTTGCCAGACAATAAATAAGTTAAGAAATAGTTTCAACATTTAAATTCCCCCTAAATCCACAAATTTTTACTTTCTTGTTTTTACACTTAACCAGATTTCATATGTTAGTTATCAAAATTTGGAGGTGCTGGTAGGTTTTGAACTTTAGAAAGAGACACTCTAGCTGTTTTCCCCTGCTTCCTGACTTTATGCTAAGTTAAGCTAAGCACTTGCTGGCTGTAGTTTCATATTGCATACAGAAATGAGAGCGGTATCAGTCTTCTCATCTAACTCTCAGCAAGATTAAATGTTAAACTATTCTTTAATGAATTAATCCAGTTCCTTTGAAAAAGCATAGCTGTGATGGCTGCAGGTATTCAGTAGTCATTGTAAAGGTAGTTATCACTTGTTGTACTCATTTCTATATTTTTTATATAAAAATTAATCATTACTCTCCAAAGAGAATTAAAGACAGATAGATAGTTTGCTGTTTCAAAGAAGTATACAGTACCTAATTTGTGATTCATGTCAGTATGCATTCATACTCCAAGAACTTTGGTAAATGACTCTTACAGTCTGTGAGTTGAGTGCTATGAATACATCAGGCTGTCTGGCCAGTAAGATGAACAAGGTGACCTGTTAACAACAAGGATCCATGACCAAAACAATATATGTCTCCCGGTCAAATGAGCTGCAGTTACAGTTCAGTGGATAAAAATGTTCCTAATTGTATAAGGTGTCAGACAGGGAGCTTTAGAGTTGTGAGGTATGTGTAGATTTAGCTAGTAAAGAAGAATACCTGCTGCTTGGTAATTGGACTCAAGCAGTATCAAGGGTGGATCTCTGACTTCTGTTTCTGGGGGAAACTAAGCTGAGCAACAGTGCATACCTCGTATGTACCTAGTTGCTGCTAATGAACATACATGCAAACAAACACGCATACATGCACATGTAAGCACCCACACTCACACACACTCTCGAGGGTATTCATACACTGAGCCTCATTATATTGATTGTATTCATCAGGCATGTGTTGGCAACCTGTCTTCTCAGTATGCGGCAAAACATAGAGTTTGATATTTGCATCTGTTTGTATGTGTTTTCATGTGTTTCCTACACTCAGTAATGTAACATGCATCCTGTATAGAAGACCAATTATGTCAATGAGTGTGTTGTGGTTTTTAATACCTACTGTATAACACTAAAGAAGATCAAAATGGGGCATCTTTCCCTTGGGAATAAATGTACAGCCTCTAAGGTGTATTATCCATTTTTCATGCGCAGGGAATAAACACATTTACGTAAACCAGAGGACTGTGACTGAGGAAAAAAACATTGCTGTTCTTCATCTTCAATTTTTGCATGTTGTCGTTGGAGAATCACAGCTTAGATTAATGACAGACACTTCAGGTCGTTTTGTCACCCCACTCACATCAACACATTAATCAAAGTCTTCTCACACAAACTTGCAAACAACAGTCAGAGCATGACATCTTGTAATTCCAGTATTTTATTAACTTTTTCAGTAGGTGAAAAAAACATAATGTAACATTACATGTACAAATTACAGTAAACCAAACAGAACAAGCAAAATCTGAAATAAAGAAATACAATTTTCATAATGAAATGATGATTTTCTTAGTTTCACAGTTACCAGACAAAATGTGTGCTATAATTTTATAAAAGACTGAGGCTAAGACTGCACACTTTTAGGCAAATTGGAATACTATAATAGCACATTCTCCTTCTCACTTAATAACCCCAGACTCTTTATGCAGCTCCTCATTTGTAGACACCTCCAAAACTCCCTCTTGTCTGTCAAGCCAAAACCGTCTTTAAGCATTGTTTTCTGCATTAAAATTATGGATGACCTGAGCTGAACCATCGAGATTAGTATCAGCATTTTAAAATGTTCAGTTTCTGTCGGTATCCAGTCTTTTTTTGTAAACCATTGTACTCTGTTGAAAATGCCTTCTTTGCACTGTGGAATCTATTCCTAGCCCACACGAGTAAATGATCCACAGAGCAGCACAAACAAATAAACGGCAGCCAGCAGGTTTGATAAAGATATCCACACAGACAGCGAGATGTTTTCAGCTTTTGAAGAATGATCACTCTGCTTCTATTTCAGTGACATTTTGCAGGTATACTGCATCTCTAAACATTCTTGACTATCACTCTATTTACAGATATTTTACAAAACACAATGTTAGGAGAAGGCTGCACTCCAGGCTATGTAGCTCTTCAGCTGCCACATGTAACTAAATTGGATTGGCAGTACAGATATAAATATAACTTAAGGATTAGATTGCACTGTGCAGTTGTATTATGTAGAAAAATATCAATATGAAAGCTGGACAATGTTAAAATACTTCAACCAAAAGCAGCTTTATTAGGATCACTAATTAGGATACATCATTATCTACTGTTATCCATGATCCTGCTCTTTTGGCCTCCTCTATTTCACATATTTTATCTCTCTCATAGTTGAGGCCCACTTGGCTTCCTTTCAATTGTGTCTTTTTAATCCAATTTTCTTGTTCATTTGAAGCCTTGATGAGCCTTGAGTTCTAAAAGGAGGGGAGCATTGGGGGAAATCACAGCCAAGCTGGCATTCCTTCATTGAACATTGTCAACAACATGGCAACCCCTGTGTGTGTGTGTGTGTGTGTTTTTGTCTTTTATAGTGTTTGTGCAGCTACTCCTCTTTGTTTCAAAGCTACACTGTCATCCACTTGTGTAGCAATCGCCATGGTGATTACAGTGGCAGGTTTCCCACTCAAAAACAAAGAAAGAGAGAGAGTCTGAGCATCTATGTGTATGTGTGCACCATACGTGCGCTCCAAAGTGCAAAATGATGTCGTCTACCCTGAAAGCCCCACTCAAGAAACCCCTCCCCCCTCACTCCTCATCACACACACATGCACTCACACATGAACGCTGTACAGATACTTGTTTTGTAAATTTTATATTCATACAGAGAACAGCTTGTTTGCTTTCTTATTGAATAAATTGAACTCTGAGCTCCCCAGTATTCCAGCTACATTTTCCCTTGAGTGACTGTTGGCGTTGTCACATACTTTATATATTCTATTTGCTTGCTCCAGCACTGTGTTGTTGTTCTTTTCCACACAGGCAGTACAGAGAGGCAGTGTTTTCTCACAGCAAGAAGGGTTCAAATCCCACTAGGGGTTTCTCTGTGGAACTTATGGTTTCCCTGTGTTTGCACTGGTCTATTCTGGTTTGTAATACACAAAAACATGCAAGTTAGGAATGTTAGTTCTACCCCTTTGACTCTTGAGTTGGTCCCCAGGTACAGATAATCCCCAGGACAATAAGTATAGTGTAACTTCTACTGAATATTGAATTTTGGGGGGGCATTTTTATAGCAGCAACATCTAACTACAAAGGAAGGAGTCTCTGTCTGTACTGTATGTCTGTCTGTCCTTCACTTTTTTCGACAACCATTCATCCAATCAACTTCACACTCGGTGGGTGTATTGCTGAGAAGCCATGGAAGTGCAGTGTCGGGTGTGAAGTTGTCTGGATGAGAAACTTTCAAGATGTCATTAAAAGAAAACATATAGCGGATCTTGACTTCTCCTCTCTTTGTCATATAAAAAACTCAAGACACTCATCAGCCAGACATTTCTCCGTTCTCTGTTAAAAAGTTGACACTAAAATGAGAATTGCTTGTCAACCTTAAAAGTTAGTCCACCTTAAGTGAGCCTGGCCAGGTTAGGTGCATTGTTGCTAACTTCGGGGCTAACCTCCTTCAATAGACGAGTATTTTCTTGGTCTTGAGAAGCTGTAGCATTTATTAACTGGCTCACTGTAGCCTGTACTCTACATTTACTGCCAGATTGACAACTTACACTACACACGCTCATTTACGCACTCACTACACACACACGCATTATGCACTGCCCTATTCCTTAACAGAGCTACGCTAATCTTGTACCTTTCACGTAGATGTCTTTTTAAGAAAGAAGAGAGGGAGGATGACTCAAAACAATTCAACAATAACGCAAGGTGTTATTGTGCTCACACAGTGTGCAAGTGAAAATCATTAGTAGCCCATTGATATTAATGATTGTGTGAAATTTTTGCAGTGGCACTCACAATTTTGTAGCGGCAGTGCGCCAAATGAATACAGGGGAAACACTGACCTCAGCTGGCAGCCAATAGGATAACACAGCAGCCGCTCCCCTCTCCCTCCTTCGATTTTCTCGACTTCACACTTGGCGGGTGTATTGCTGAGGACCCATGAAAGTGCAGTGTTGAGTGCAAGCTCATTATAATCATTATAATCGATAAATTATTGAGAATTATTAAATTTTTACAGAGCGTTTCTATTTTAACTGGCACAGCTTTTCTAGCCTTTACTGCAATGGTTCAGTGGTATGCGTTGTAAATCATCTCACGTGTTGCTACTCAGCCACAAAGCTTGTACATGTGTACAGGTAGGACAAATAAGAAGTTCTGTACTTTCAAAGTTATGGAAAATAGAAGTTGTCTAAGTTGAACGTAGGAGTTGTGTGGTGCTGAGAACATTCACGCTCCATATATTGTGATACATCACTGCTAATATGTAGGCAGCTAAAAAAAGTCGAGTGTGATTGAAATGCATGTATTAGATTAATAGATCCCATCATTTATAGACCATGTTGTTATAGAAGTCAAGAGTTATTCAGTGCAGAAATAGAAACACTGTCAACATTTATTAAAAATAAAGGCACCGAAGCCACAGCTGCTCCAGTCATTGTCTCGCTGAGGCTGTGTGTGTGTGTGTGTGTCTGTCTGTCTGTCAATCTGTGTGTTAGACTTTGTCAGACACACACCTGCGGCCTGACAAGACAGGGGGGATCTTTAACAATTTTAATGAGTGCTAATTACGGCTAATTACATTGTTCAATCAAACTCCAGTGGGCATTCAGGAGTGTGTGTGTGTGTGTGTGTGTGTGTGAGAGAGAGAGAGAGAGAGAGAGAGAGAGTAACCTGCAACAGGAAGCAAACACTGACAAGTACAAGTATCCTGTAACAAAATTTGGTCCATTGATAACCCGTAAATAAAAGTTTCAGTATTGATAGTGAATTCACTATCAATACTAGTGTTTTCACTAATGTCCTAAAAGTAGCTGCTGTGTAACTGTTCATTCTAAGGACATTTCTTTGAAAGTATTATGTAATTTGGTAGGATATAGGAAATGTGATCATTATAGAATTTTTAAAGAAACAATCTAATATGCTAATATGTAGTTTTACACACAAAACTACACAATGAAAACTAAGTATTTTCTGTCACTTCAAGAATTGTTAAGAGTCTAATTCATTAAGAATTTTGGCAAAATAACCAACTATGTATGAACCCAAATATAATGAAAGGGCACTAACCAACTGAACCAACTTAACACTTTTTTCTGTTTTTTTTCTTACAATTTGTACCAAACTGCACCACCTTCTCTGTAAAATCTCCGAAAGATTCACTGTTAAATACCTGCAATTTCCAGGAAATTAGTATAAAATTAAATGACCTGAAAGTGTTACTGTTTGTTTATTTGCATGTGAAAATAGTATGTGGTAGTTTTGAAAAAGATGCACACAAAAGATACAGATTTTTGCAGTAACACACTTTCAATCACCAAGAAACAAGAAACATGAAAATTGATTGTACTGTGGTAAAATAGTCCTAAGATATGCTAAGTAGCTAAGTGTGTGTCATGTTCAAGCCACTATCTTTCTCAACCACTGAACATCTTTACTAATAAATTCAGACTGAAATATTCACAGTTAGAAAAATTAAGCAAAGTTTAAGAAAAATTATGACAATACAGATCCTCTAGATTATGTTTGATGCACTGTGTTTAAGAGTTAACTTTTTCACAATACCTAGTCAGACTTATGGACTTTGTTTCATTTAACTTCATTATTAATTAAGTAATTGACTTGATTCCTCTGAAGTAACAAGTGAAATATGATTTCAGTGTGCATGTTGAAGCTAATAAATCCCTCGAGGGCACGTTTTGACTTTTAACTTCTGAAATGCATGCAACGTGTAACCCTGACTCATTGTTTGGTTAAATTTGCATGAAAGCACTCAGGTTTAGTGAATATCACCTGAGATGTTCTGCACCGAATTAGCATTTTCATTACTGATAACATTTTCGCTTGAAATAATGATGCTGGTGTTCATTTTGGAGGGTCTCTTGAAGTGAGGCAGCTCTGTCACTTTACACATCTCTCTCTCTCTCTCTCTCTCTCTCCTACTCTCTCTCTCTCTCTCTTTGCCTCTCTGTTATCTCTCTCTGTCTCCTTTTTTTTGTCTCTGTCTCTTTTGTTCCCACAAACAAGATCTCTCAGTGTTCATTTTAAGTGGGTTCAGGGTCAGAGAGAAGACCTGGTGAACTATAGAAAAGCCAAGTGGGCTACAATTGCAAGTACAAGTGAGCCAAGAACACTCTCTCTCTCACAAACACACACACACACACACACACACACACACACAAAGGCTGATAACTGTGAATACAAGCTTGATTGTAAGCATTTGCAAAGGGAGGACAAAGAAACTCTATGAGCCTCTGGTGTCACACAGATTTGATGTCAATGTTCCTTTTCTCTGAGAGAATTATGGTTATGAGTTTCTTTCTAGGGGAAAAATGTGTGTGTGTGTGTGTGTGTGTGTGTGTGTGTGTGTGTGTGTGTGTGTGTGTGTGTGTGTGTGTGTGTGTGTGTGTGTGTGTGTGTGTGCGCGCGCGCGCATGTATGTGTGCGTGTGTGTGTCGGGGCACCGCCAAGAATAGATTGATCCTGGTGGTCGGGGATATAATAATAATTGCTATCTCATTCAGGTATGCTCCCTTCATTGGGAATATAATGACAATGACATGTGTGCAAGGTGTGTGTGTGCATGTGGATGCGTGAGCCCCTGTTGGTGCACGTGTGTGTACATGCTCATACATGGGTGTTACACTGCAGCCCAGAAGTGGCCCAGACTTAATTACCCGTCTCTCGCCAGACGCTGATTGCAAATCCATGTGTCTTGATTATAGGATTCGTAGTGTTTCCTCACACACACACACACACATACACACATTTACACACACATGCATACAGGGAGAGAGCCTGATATATTCCTGAAGCACTTCTCAACTTCGGAGTGCTTTTCTATGTCACAAATAAACTAAAACGAGGAAAGCAATTTACCTACCTTTTGAAACGAGGATGAGCTTTTTCAGATCTTAAGTGTTTTGAAATGCTCTGTTTTTATACATTAAAAATCATTCACTTCACAGTGAATCCCACACAAACAAAAATCACAGTTACACAAAAAACTTCCTAGCTTTTTTCACATCTAGAAATATGTTTTCTCTTCTTATTGTAGAGTAATATATTACCATACACTAGTGCTAGATGTCAGCAAAAATCTAAAACATTCACATTGATTACAGCAGTTCAAGAAGTTTAATCATGTCATCTTTTTTCTCTACATAGGTGGACAAACTCATTATCCCAGAGGCAGTTTAGTCACATGCATACACACTGATGGCAGTGTACAGTTCATAAATCTGTGTGTTGTGCAGCATGATTTTTTGTCCATATGAAGGATTTGAGCTGCTCCCATCACATTGTTTGTCTGAATGTATGTGTATGTAAGGCAAACTGTGAGATACATTATTCATCCTGTAACTATGCAATCCTGACAGTCGCCACCCATGCATCATTTTAAGGCAGATCTCTCAGCCAGAATAATAGCAGCGGCGCTCTGAAAAATAGAGGAGTGAGAGCAAGCATTTGAGGAAATAACGAGCAGAGGAATCCCATTCGATATCCCGCCTCGGGGGCCACATCTTGACAGAGTTGTCATAGCGACACAGATTCTGGGCGCGTGTCTGGCGACAGTGGCGGGTGTGTGTGTATGTGTGTGTGTGTGTTTGAGTCTTTTACCATTTCCTCCAGCATCTTGTTGCAGTCAGATGACTTTATTGTGCTTTTAAAAAGTTTCCTCTCCTCCTCTGCCATCATGACAATAAGTGTCACAGATATACTGTACAACCCAAGTGGAAAATAGAACAGGAGGTAATAAATCTCCCTTTAATAATGTACATAATCACCATGGATGTCGTATCTTCATGTGAAATACTCCATTGAGACTCTTTCTATATGATATAACTGCTGAGTTTGACAACACCCTAAAGTATATTTATCAAGTGTAGCTTCTTTATTATATTTCAATGAAAAACTCCAAATAATAGAGAGTTGACTTTAAAGTCATGAGTTACTGGTGTGTAAAAATACATTTTTCAAACACATTGTCTTATATCGATGGTGTGAAAGACACTTTTCCTTATTTTAAAAATGACATTGAACACATTTTATTAGAGTGAGCTCTATGTGGCCAGTGGTGGCAGAAGTATTCATAAAAAATACTCCATTACTATTTAAAGTCATACATTAAAAATATGAATTTAGTGTAGCAAGTAAGTATAGAAGTATTGATATAAAATGCACAAAATGTACCAAAAGTAAAAGTACTTGTTATGGAAAAAACTGGTTCATGTAGTTCATGTAGCTTTTTACCATTGTAGTTGGTGGAAATAGTGCTAGATTTAACTACTTTACTGTAAATACTGTTGGGTACTTCAGTCTTATACAATATATCATATTTCATTAACTGATCAGATGTTTTGTATGTTAAATCTTCTACTGCAAAGTAACTATAGCTGTCAGATTGATGCAGTGGAGTCAAAAAAAAAAATCATTCTGAGAGGTAGTGGAGTATAAATAAAAAGTAGCATTAAATGAACATATTGAAGCAAAGTAAGAGTACTTCAAAACTGGTCTTAATTACAGTACTTGAGTAAATCTACTTAGTCATATTCCACCACCACAGAAATGTGTAATTTGATTTTGTTTGGAGGCGGGAGTGCAAGAACTTTCCTGGTGTGAAATAATGCTGTTTGATGAAGGGTCATGATACCAGTAGCTCATATGGCTGGTACAGTACATCACGCAACCCACACAGCTCATTATGTTTAATCAGCTCTCCCTTTTTTTATAGTCTGTTTTGCCCTTTGACACATACAGCATGTTGTGTCAACAACTGTTTACATTGCTGCTTACATTTTATGCTGCCGCTTTTGAACTAGACGCCAAAGAGAAAAAGAAGTCGTGATATTGTTGCGATTAGATTTGATTATAAACTACCAGTATATTTAAATATTCTCTCGTTCTTTTATTTGGGATCCTCATGGTTTTGGCGAGTCTCCAAACAACACATTGTCATAAACTTGTGTTTATCTTGATGCTAAATTTGCTCAGTTCTGAGTCAGTAATGAAAATGTTCTTCTTCATAAAGGTGGGTGTTATTAGCCTTACTAGAAGAAGTCTGTTATTTCATTTTGCTCATGCACGTTAGTATTTGTAGTCATCTGGATGGTAAAACTACTGGCTGGTGGAGGAAGTTAATAATCCAAGGGCACACCTATGCAGATGTTTAACAAAACTCTCCTTCAAGTGGTGTTGTATCATTACAGAGTGATTTAATACTACTACTTTAAAATACAGGAAGTCATTTTAGTTGGAGTCACTGACCAGACCTTCTCTGGTAATGCTAATGCTATCTGAAAGGAATTTCTGTGACATCAGTGCTGATACAATTTATCAGACTGGTTTTAGGTGACTTTTTTGTGCTTGTTTTATTCCAAAACCCAACACCAGGAGCCAGACAAAGCTAACAAGAAGTCAAAGGATATTTTCTGTTTTTTCAATCACACAAAAGTAAGCAGTGGTTCTCTGTAATAGGAAACATTGATTGTATCTGCTTTTTAAGGTGGATGAATAAGCTCTGCCTTGCTTTCTATCACTCTTTCTGGCTATTTCACACTGTTTCAGTATAAATTGGTCCCAATCAGTCCTGCTCTGAATATCTTACACTCACTTTACACATCTAATGCATACAAATTATCTGACCCCACTTCCCTGTGTTTTCTGACAAGAAAGGAATTAACAAAGCGAGAAAGGAGAAAAAGTCTTCTCTGTCCCTAAAGGGCTATCTTCAGATTTCTGAGAGAAGGGTATTGCTTTTGCAAGAAAAAAAAAAGAAAAATGCAAAAAATCGGTTCCAGGATCTATTTCATTTTGATAAGTCTGCCATTTCAGAAGCACTTTCCTTCCAGTTCCTTGTGCGGGAGTAAAAGGAGACTTGAATTACATTCACGCAGAGGTCCTCGACCCCAATTCTGGGCTGTCTAAATGACAGCCTGAGTCGATTTCTGCCAGGTGGGAATCTCAGAGCAGAGCTCATCAGACGACAGGCCTCTTTGTCAGATTGCAAGACCTCTCAAAAGTTAAGTCAAATTATGTTGCCCTGCTCTTCCTCCCACACATGGGTGACTTCCTTCCACTGCTTATTCTGGTCAAAGGATAGTAATGGGAGTGGATACACCACTATCACTATATAATACACTATACAAGTCTTTAAACTTACTTACACATATACAGTATATCTTTAACTGTGATACAACTGTATAGAAAAACAAACAAGCATTTAAAGAATTTCATAAATGTTTTATATTGATATTTACCAGTGTAAATCTCAGTACCAATACAGCTTATATTGTAGAATAAATTAGTTAATAAATGGACATTTGCACCAAACCTTTCACATCTAGACAAGACAAGTAAATAAATAATGATGAAAAGAAGATACATATTATAATATTCTTTTTAGTCTTTTCTCACACTCAAGCTCACTGTGTGTGTGTGTGTGTGTGTGTGTGTGTGTGTGTTTGTGAATGAGTGACTGAGAGGCAAGTTGTAAAGTTTACATAAAAGTACTATATATTTGCAGTCCATTTACAATGAAAGCTAATATATAGAGAGGTAATTAATGAATGTAAATCCATTTAAATATATGCGGAAAACAAAAGTTGTATAAAAAATTTGGTTTTTCTTGAAAATCTTCAGGATTAAAACTTATAGATTAGATTTTACTTGAGAAATCTAGCTATGGTAATGTAAATACATTATTACCAGCAAAAGGAAAGACATCTGTGAGTTTCATTAGTAAGAGAGGATGAATGTCAGCACTTAAACAACCTGCTCGTGTCTACTTCCTAATGGACTAAAGGAAAAAGTGTTTCCAGTTTTAAACAGTCAGTGTGTGTTTTTGTGTGTATAGTTGTGGGAGGAGTTGTAAATGATGTCATTGGATTCACCTTCAGGACCATGACATTTATCCAGATAAAGTGTGTACACATTCACATACGCACCCAAATACTGCATCACCTATTTCCACTTTTACCACAGCTGCAACGTTCCACTTAGGTGAAACACACCCATACACACACCGTTAAGGACAACATTGGCACATTTACGCGCAGAACGGTTCACTTGTGCACACACCCACACGTAAACGGACACACTGTGCCACAACCACACACAAACCTAAACACCCCACTCTCAACAGTGCGCCTTTCTTGAAAATTTTTGAGGCAGTGTGAGGAAGTGAAACTTTCCATGAGGTTTGTTTTCCACCAGAGTCTGAACAGGGCTACACTCATAGATGTGACATCAGGTCTTACTTCACATTTAAGGGTGTGTATTTGTGATTTCAGTCAGTGATGAGGCAAAATCTGACCGAGTACTTGGTGTGGCAATGATATTGAGCAGGTTTACTCAAGACAAAGCACATGTTTTGTGGAAATCTTCCCTATGTCATCCTCACCCCACCCCCACAGTGTGTAATCAACCACAAATTAATGAAAAATGTCACAAGACTGATTGTGTTGCTTTTTCAGGAAAGAATCTTACTCCTTTCTCGTCTCCTGCGGTCAAGACATCACAGCAGTGAATAGGCACATATTTTACTGTGGGTCAGTGTGGGGTGAATTTCATGAATGTCAGAATGCACACATGCAGGGTCCCATCCTGCTGTGAAAAGGTTACCATCCAGCCTGGAACCTCATCTGGGATGTGTATAGAAATAGTCCAGATGACATCAAACATGCTGGATATTTCCATTGACTCCTCTTCTAGTTTACACTAACTACATTACAGTTATGAAATGTGAAATGTCTTCTGATTTCTCCACATTGTCAGGTGAATCTTTGAACAGCAGAGACACTAGAGGAAGGCTCTGGTGTGATTAGAGAGCAAGGGCACATGTAGAGTAAGCAACATGGTCATGATCTAACAAACAGGAATTAAAGTGTACATATTGGCAATACTCAATCAACATATCTTAACTGTAAAATTGGTGTTTCTCAAGGATCAATACTGGGCCCTATTTTGTTCAGCTTGTATATTAATGAGTTGAGTCTGCCCATCTGTCAACATACAAATGTATGCTGATGACACAGTTCTTTATGTACATGCTAAAAACAAACAGCAAGTCACAAACATACTAAATCCAGCCATGATCCATGTATTTGATTGGTTGAGCATTCATGTTTACACCTGAACATAAACAAAAATGTCTATGTTTTTCTCACGGAAACCCGAAGAGACTCACCAACCTGATGTTTTTGTTAAAGGAGAAAAGCTCAAGGCGGTGTCTGATTTTAAATATCTCATTTTAGATTCAAATCTGTCATTTAAAAAGCATGTTAAAAAAGTGGCCAGTACTTTCAAATTCAACCTGGCTAATTTTAGGCATATAAGACCATACCTAATGCTAGAGATAGCCAACCTCTTTATGAATGCTATGATCTTCTCCCACATAGCATTCTGTCTTACAAGCTGGTCACAAGCAAGCATGACAACTTTGAAACCAATTGAGTCCCTTTACAAACAGACACTAAAGACACTTGACCGAAAGGCCAATAGCTATTACCATTACCATATAGTACAAAAATATAATTTATTTAATTTAGGTAGTTTTAAACATTTTGCATTTTAGGCTCGCACCTCCCCCACCGAGCCAGTTCATAATGCAGAAGGATAGTAGCAGCAGGGCAAGAAGGGCAACTGTATTGTTATACAATACAGATGTAACAAGTTTGGGCAAACAGTCTTCTCAGTCAGAGCTACCCACTACTGGAATAGTCTAACTATTAAATTAAGAGAGAGCACTAATTACCTAACCTTTAAACGTATACTTAAGATATGGCTTAAAACAATGTATCTCTCATGTATCTCTCTCACTTCTGTAATGTGTTTATGTATTGTATTGAATTGTATTGTATTTTATGTATTGTATTGAATTGTATTATATTGTAGCATTTGTTGAAGCATTGTATTGATGACATTAGGTCACTAATTTGTAATAACCTGTGCAGGGACTGTGGATGAAAATTAGCTCATTAGCTAACTCTGGCACATTTTCACTGATGTGGAAACTGAAATGTTGATTAATGTGCACTGCCCCTGGTAAATAAATAAATAAATAAATAAATCTCCTAACCTTTTGTTGTGGTGTGTGTTGTGTTATCAACAGAGGCATTCCAGGAAAGAAATGCGGGACCATCATTGTGAAAGCTGAGGAGCTTAACAACTGCAGGGTGAGTGTCAGAAGCTGGCGAATATGCATTTTTCTGAAATGTTTGTGTTTTTGTGTCTATTCATATGTATGTATCTCTGCCTCTCTATCTTTTCTGTATCTGTTTTCTGATCTGTCTTTGTCTGTCTGTTCTTTTCTTAGTGTCACTCATGCTTGTGTCTCTCTTAAGGTTTCACTTCATTTGTATAAGTGGGCAAGACATTTATATTGGATGATTCAAGGGATTATAGGTCTGAATTTTAGTGTTAACAATAGAAATGTGTGTTTGTTGATAAACGTAAAGTTATACTTGTTAAGATGGTGGTAGGTGCAGGTGGTAACTGCAACTGTGGTTTAATACTACAGCAAACACTCTTTGAGCAGCTACTTTGCCAGAACACATATGCATTGTAGGTAAGTGTAGGTTGGCAATATGAATCCAGGGCATGAATGGCAGACTCTGCCACTAACAATGAAAATGACTATATAGGTTATAACCAAATGTAAATAATTGAATGGCTATTGCTGAAACGAAATGCTTTGGTTTTAGTCTGCCAGAATCAAAGAGAAATAACTTTTTCTCAACTGTTCTCTACCAGCATACCACAGCAGTACAGGCAAACCCAATTGAAAAGATATAGAAATACCAACTTTTCCAAAAGCAGCAGCTTCAATAGCCCACAATTTTCTGGTATATCCAAGCATCTAAAAGTGTATTTTAGCTCTAATGAGACTTTTCTAACTGACTGACCGGCTGACTGCATGGATAGATCGGTAGACTTAAATAAAAGATTCTGCTTGTTTATCCAAAGCATAAAAAGACTGAGTAGGTGTGCTGTCCATATGCATTTTTATACTGTTTCTTGTCTTTTTCTATCGCTGCTCATTAGGAATCAGTAATGATGCAATTCTGCGGGAACAAGTTGGACAAAAAGGATTTCTTTGGCAAGTCTGACCCTTTCCTGGTCTTCTACAGGAGCAATGAGGACGGCACGTGAGTCACCCTCCTCTTCTTCCTTCAAACTTCTTCCATCTTCTTTTCTCCTGTTTCATGTTTGGTTTAATCCTTCCCAGCATCCAAAGGAAATTGGTTTCATTGATTTGCCTCAGATCAAAAGTTGTGCTGCCTGTTAAAGCATGTGTGTGAATTGCATGTGGGGCTGTTTGCGCACAACGTGTGCACGAATGTGTGTGCGTGTGTGTGTGGAAGCAGGGAGGCATTGAGTAAGTGCAGTGCTGTGGTATGTTCACAAAGATTTTTGTGTGTGTGTGTGTGTGTGTGTGTGTGTGTGTGTGTGCGAGTGTTCGATCCAGCTCTGTGGGCTCTTTTCCGTCCTGTAGTGTGTGACAAGACAGATAAGACCTTGTGTACTGAGGGCAGAAGATAGCAAGTCCTCCTGCTAGCCAAGGGACTAATGAAATTATCTCTTCGCAATGTGTGTCTATGGTTTGTGTGTGTGTGTCAGGACAGAAGTCTAGCATCCACAGCCCTCCACTTCTACTTTAAGTTAGCGGAAAGTTGTATTTTTTCTTTTTATCCCCACTAATACGTGTATTTCTCAAGCACACTCTCTTTCTTTTTTTCACTTAACTCTCCTCTCTATTTCCTCTCTCTCTCCCCACAATTCTTTTTTTTTCTCCTTCCTCTGCTTTTCCTTTCCTTACTACCTATGTGCCTTCTCGTGTCTCTCTGCAGGTTTACCATCTGCCACAAGACAGAGGTAGTAAAGAACACATTGAACCCAGTGTGGCAGGCCTTTAAGATCCCCGTTCGGGCTCTTTGCAACGGTGATTATGACAGGTAAGTCTGTTTTTTAGATATTAGATATTGTGGAACAGAACAACCCAGACAACCCTCTGAATCATCCGAGTTATTTTCAGAATCCAACATCAAACAAATGTCATGCAGTGTAATAGATTTGTTGATACGTTGGATGGATCAGCAGTGTCTAATGGCCTCTTAAGGCTGCTTAACACACAATGTAACATGGCTGGGTCTGTTTGTCTCCCACCATTTACTGAAAATCAATCAGGTGCTTGTGTTCCATACAACTATTATGAACTTCAGTATGTTTTTTTCAAATGATAAAAGCTATATTCCTCTGATCCAGAACCCAAAAATTCGCAATATTAAAGAGGGCACTGGACCATGTAAACAGCTCATATTGTTTTATTGTATTATTTTGATATTCTTTTCTGTAAGATTGTATAACGCATAGTTTGATTTTGCTAAGTGATTTAAGCCCCCCAAAATAGGCAAGCTTTATATAAACTGTATTTCATCTAAGTCTATACTCTCATACATTTCAATGATGATGCGATTTCTCCTGCCTCTATATAGCAGCATAATGATCTCACTGCTGAATGAAGCCAATAGCTGCAGTCTTTTTGGCAGATACGCCTGTAACTTTACTTTCTATGGTATATTTAGTTGACTAAGGTCAACACAGAAAGAGCAGAATGCCACCAAACCTCTTGTCATACCAGGGGAAGGTGAACAAAGAGCCAAAAAGCAATATATTCCTTTAATGTCAGCCACCAGTATTTATTTTGGTACCACAACAACAAGTGTCATCCTGCCCTCAAACACACAAACACTCTCTCCATTTGCTTTAATAAGCCTATGATCATAATTGCTCTTGTGCCACCTGAGTAAGAACGTGGTACGTGATTATGTGGCTGTTTTTTGAGTCATTAGTAAGCAGAAAAACAGGAGATGAAATTGTGTTACGATGAACTAATTTGAAAAATTGGCAGCGTTTGACTGGAGGCAAGAATTTGTGTGTCTGCTCTATCAAATATCTTGCAAATTTGAAATCGTTTAGGAGAGATGTTTCTCTAAAGGACAGGTGAGGAACGACAGCACTCCCTGACAGCAGGCTGGAATAAAGGAAGGGCTCAGGTTAATATATCTTTATCTGTCTGGAGGCTTTTGGGTCACAGCAAGACTGTGATGAACAGCTTTACTGATCTACGGTATGTTCAGCTGTGAACATGAATATAACATGAAGGTTCAAGACTATCAGTACATCAGCCTACAGTCTCAAAGTACAACATCTGCATTAAAGAGGGTCACGATCACTGTCCATGGTGCTGATCCTAGGACTGCCTGAAATGTGGGAGCTGTCCATGGCACCTCACCATTCTAGACATCTTATTGTTGGGAAACTCTGCAGTTTTGAGTTTTGTTTTTTTGTCACTAGTCTAGCTTTTTTTTTTCTTTTGGTTTGTTTTTCTTGTTGCATCATGCATGTGGACTGGTTTTTTATTTTTTTATTGGTAACACTTTGTTTTATGGGTCCATAATTAGTAATAAATCTAATTTTTCTAATAAATAGGAATAAAAATTAAGAATTAAAGGAATTAAAATAATTAATTTCAAGAAAAAAATCCTAGCATGGAAATAACTGTGTAACTTGTTTCTAATTACAGGTAAAATGGGATATATTTGCTATAATTTGCCAAGTAAATATTAATTAATTATTCATTTGTTATTGAAAATGTTCATCTCATATATGACAGAAGATTTTCACATATTTTGCATGTTCAGTTGACCAGCAGTGCAGTGACTTAAGACTATTGTAACCGTACTGACTTAACATGGTTTCTGTTTTTAGTACCAGTTTTTCTGTTTAAGTACCAAGTTACCGTACATTAACTGAAACATCTGGAAATTACTGAAAAGTATCCAAAAAAGAAGGATCTGTAAAATAAACCTTTATTTTAACTTAAGTATTGCCTCTTTAATATACCTGCTGTAACTTAAATGTAATTCAAACTGTGTCTTTAAAATATTTTGCATTACTAAAAGGCACTCTTCTTGTGAGGGACGCTGTCTCAGGAGAAGTCAAACTGAGAAAACAAATAAAAGCGCATCTCTCTTGTGTCCGTGATATGTTTGTGTCCACCTCCAGTGTCGATAGCAGTCATGTAGTGAAAAAGGCACAAAGGAGTGGACAATAGGGTTTGGCTTAGCTTAGCTAGCAGACGACAGCATTGATCTGAAGTTTGGTCCAATAAGCTTATTAGGGGAGTTGAGTCACACCATGTGTTATCAATGGGAGACTCAGGAAAGCCACAGTGGACTGCACACACACAATATACACACACACACGATGTGTTCAGTCTGTCTCTCTGCGGCCTGTGAGAAGAGATAAGGAAGAGCTCAAGCTGGCAAACAATGGAGAACTGTGTTTTACTGCTCATAGGTGCACTGAGGAGCCTGTGTTCTCTCTCTCTCTTTCTCTCTCTCTCTCTCTCTCTCTCTCTCTCTCACACACACACACACATATACACACACACACACACAGAGTGAAGACATAAGTTTAACAAGTGAAATCATTGTCAATTTCCTGTCACATCATCAAAGCTCAGAGTGATGGGATGTTTCCTGCTGAGATGTGGCATAACACTGACTTAATAAGACACACACCCATAAACACATACACACATCTACGGGCAAATTTATGCAGGCAGCTGCGCACACACTGGTCTCTCTCGAGAAGAAAGTGTTTTGCGAAACCAGGTCTCATCCATCCCCAGAGTGCCAAGTCTCGATGCTCAGTCAGCCAATTCCCACCCCTTAACTTTATTACTGCTTTTCCTCTAATGTGCATCTGGCTCCCTGTGCAGCTCTAAAGCCCATTAATGATGGTTTGTATTTCCACTCCCTCTCATACTGAAAGATGAGGAGGATGGAAAAGTACAGTTTTTGCTTGGGTGTAAGAAAGTTGTCTGAGTTGTAGAGTAGCTGCGGTAAGAAAACAAAGTCAGACAAAGTCATGAAATACTGCTGTGTGTTCACAAACCTTTACACATGATATTGTTTACACGTGATATTTACCAGTTTTAAGGCTAACACAGTGAGTTAACAGTACAAGTGCATTCATTAATGAAAGTCAATTCCTTAAGCTATTACTAACTTATGCGACTCTTCCAAACACCATGATACTGCAGTGTAACCTGTAGTCTGTCTCCACTTCTCGACTAAGACAAACACCTCTCTTCTCTCTCTTTAACCATTTTGTCACTCTGACCATTTTTTATTTATTTTCTGTCAGTTTTTACTCTTTTTTTACATTTCCTCTTACTCTTTTGCCTTCTCCCTGTCTTATTCTCTCCAGCAGAGTGCCTTTTGATCTCTGTTTTAATTCCCTCTCTGTTCTATTATCCTTTAGCCTCACCCCTCTCGTTCTCTGTGCATCGCTCTCCTGCTTTTGTCAGAGAGAAATGACCCCTCTGTTGAAGATATTGATAGATAGAGTGAGCGCAGCATATCTGCCTCTTGCAGACTATTCAGTTGTTTTTTTTTCCATTTCCTTGTGAGCTATAATGGGATGCAGAAATAGATGTATTTGGAGATGAGGAGAGCATATCACCGGAGGCAAATAAAGTGACAGGCAGACAGTGTGTTAGAATAAAGATAAGCTGCAGAATGGATCTGCGTCTCCGAACGGCTCCATGACAACAATTACAAAAGAAATTAGCATTCTTCTGATCAAGTGTTAGACACAACGTCAAGTATAGAAGATATTTATCACTTTGAATGTGATTATACTATGTCAGTTTTGTTGAATTCTGGAAATATATAGAGCCAAGTTGACTTTTTATTTTATTTTAATGTCCAGCAACATTATCATGGTGTTGCATGTTGCAGCTAAGCATTGGTAGAGTTTCAGGGAAATGTGAAAATGGATATCAGGATAAACATGTAACCATCTCTTCCTCGATAGATCCATTATACAGGAAAAGAAAAACAAATTTGTTTTTTAAAGCTGATCCTATCTGGTGCTTCTCCCAACAGAACAATCAAGGTTGAGGTGTACGACTGGGACAGAGATGGCAGGTAATTCCTCTTTTTCATTTAAATGGTTTTGGGTTTTTTTGTAGTACACATGTCATATAACCATTTAAATTACAGCCTGCAAACACACACTTTGTTGGTTCAATTCATAAGTAACTACTGGACAACTGATTTGGTGAATAGGTAACTGGCAATTTGCATAGATCTAGATGCATGACTGGACAAATGATGTTTTCTTCTGATTCAACACCTACCCAACAGCTTTTGGGTACTTTGTTAACTAAAGTAACAATTACTAAGAGAAATCAAGACGAGTCAGATGACAGAAAAAGCATTCGTAGACAGTTTGACAGTTTAGAGTTTTCAACATCTGTTGTGTTTATGCAGGCAACTTATATAGTTATATTTTCATTGTTTTTTTTAAACACAGGTAGCTAAACACTGAGAAACAGCCAGAAGGCAAGTTAATGCTATCAAAGTAAGCTGATAGCTAGCAAGTTAGCAAACTGATGCTAGAAACTTTTGTTTAGTTTGTTGTTTTAATAGAATGAGAAAGGAAACATTAAATTACAAACAATTAAGACCAAGACTTATTTCCACTGTGGTCCTTAGGGAGAAGAGACATTCACATGAAGACAAAGATAATGTTATGAAGAGAACATGGATGTATTATAAGTGCTGGATACCTGGCCAAAAATGGTGCCCATTCAATACAATGAGAATTGCTCAGCTGGCGCATATGCCAAAAAAAGTTTCTAGCTTCCGGGTTTGCATCCACGTTATGCGGCCCACTGAATATGCCCCGCCTGCGAGTTCCCGCTTGGCCCATAGACTTTACATTGTGATTATGTCACAGATTTTTAAATTGCTTTTCTTGGCCCAAGAAAAAATTTACAAATGTAAAACCTCCACGGATCAAAAATTCATTATAGAAAGAGTCATAATTGACCTTGTTTGCAATTCAAAGTGTCCTGTCAACAGTTTTACAGACATCTCTTTTATAATGGAGGTCTATGGGGAAAATGCTTTTTGGGCTGCAGGGGGATTTTTTGCTACAATATCATGAGTGACCACTGGGAAAAATTGGCTGCAAGGCTGAGTGGCAGAACCCTATACAACTCTTATAATACATCCATGGAAGAGAATCATTGTGTCTGTAAACTTCTAATTACGTTAGCAAACTAGCTTTGTTAACATTAGCTTGCTTGCTAAAATGTTTTAGCTACTGTTTCAAGAACTTTGTACAGTGAGGTTACAAAAATATGTGGACAGTTAACATTACATGAACTGGCTGGCTAGTTTTATGTATAAAGTTTACAGCTTTAGTTAGGTAGCTAGCTGAAAAGGCCAGTGCTCAGTGTTTTTAGCAAAAACCAATCCCTGCTCCAGACATACATGGGTCATTCATCTCATTATTATATAAGAATGAGGACAATTGGAAATGTGTTAAAATGAGGAACAGATTGATTAAATGTGTGCCAAGACTAAAAATTGAAAAGTGATTTGAAAAATTTAATTAGCTAGATTAAGATAATCAACTGAATGTGAGTAAAGGTGAGAAGAAGAAAAAAGCTTTTGGCTTTTTTCACCAACTGGTGGGAGGTTTAAGGGAAAGTATAAGGCTTTACATTTATTTTTTATCTCCATTTAAATGATTCAAGTAACAGTATAATTAATTTATGTATTCAGTTACATTTTTTACTTGTCTGATAACCTTTTACATTTTGTCAGTTTTGAGGCTCCATAGCTTGTAAGATCATGAGCATTTGGAGCTTATTTTACAGATAAAGATCTGATAAGCCCAATGTTAAAACTAGTAAACAGAGATAAATAGACAGCAATACATTTCCTAATTACTTTAGCCTACTTCTTGGCTTGATTACATTATCATTCAGCACATGTTAGCTTCCTGTGTACAGCTAATTTAATCCAAGTCACACATAATTAACACAAGTCTATGTTTTCAGTAGGTAAGGAGGCTGGGTGCAGGATCGTTACAGACTGACTGCTTAATGATGAGTCTGGAGTCTGGCTGGCTGACAGTCAGACAAAAAGAAAGGAGAATTTTCCTAAGTGACATTTGTCAAGCTGTAGTTCAACAGGGAGTTACTTCTCCATTCTTTATACTTTGCATTCTATGCGGCACCACTCTTTATCTTTTAGGGGGAACACAGTGACATTTTGGTTTCACGGTTTTCAGTGGAACTGTTTAATGCTGATCATTTTAACAAGTTTGGGTGAATTCAGCAACAGTGTCACTCTAAACTTTTGTTTTCTCCATGTACACAAAAATGTCTGCTGTCTTTTTTCATGTTGGTGTTCATACTCACTAACAACAAACCTTGTTGTTTCTCTGACTTTTAAGTTACATAAGTTGTCTTTTCTGGGACTGAAGCAGTTCAGTTTAAAACTCACATCACATCAGTTTGTCTTTTTTACCTCACATGTTGGGATCGCCACTACATTTTGGTCTGAAAATAAGATAAAATAGGATTTGTTGTCAGACGGTGTTACTTTTTTAACGCATTCCTCTCGAAACTCTCTCTTCTCCTCATCCCTCTCTCTGCCTCTCTCACTTCTAACTGCAGTCATGACTTTATCGGAGAGTTCAGCACCAGCTACAGAGAATTATCCAGAGGGCAGAGCCAGTTCAACGTCTATGAGGTGAGTGTGTGTGTGATTGTGTGTGTGTGTGTGTGTGTGTGTGTGTGTGTGTGTGTGTGTGTGTGTGTGTGTGTGTATCTATGTGCGAGCTTCTTTGTACATGTGAGACTGTTTTCAATTCAACTCGGATTCTCCTATCCAAACCAGTGTACAGGTCAGAAGATCACTCAAAATAAATCTATATCTACCCACTGTAATTGGAATGATAATTAAACCATTTTCATTAGTCACTTTTTCTACTGAAGATAACTCAAACCAGACAAAACAATTTTCTCCTGAAATCCAACAGAGCAAATAAAGCACATGTAGCACATGTTACTCATCTAAAGATGTGAACTGAAAATAAATGCCATTAAATGCCATTAAACGTAAAAACAAACGGCTTTAGCTTGGGGCAGTGGAAACTAACAGAGCATAAATGATTTAAATGATGATTTGATCATGTAATTTTCCATAAAAATGAACACAAACCAGATGCTGAAATGTCAGACTTCAGAGCAGCAGTGATAGTGTTATTGTATTCACATGAGTTATGAGGAATGGAAAATTTTTATGTTGTTGACACAAAAAACATGTAGCTAACTACATGACCAGTCCAAAAAGAGAGGGTAAGAGACAGAGAGAGAGACCTCTAGTCTTATATTTTTATATATGAAATTTTATCCAGTGGTGACACCGCCTGCCCCTGCCCACATCATAAAAATATGTCCCATCCCTTCAACATTTTATTTGGGCACTGCCAGGCCCAAAGAATCCCAAATTCCATTTAGGCCTTTGATCCCGAGTACCATTGTTTCAAGGCAAGTTGTATCAAGGCTCCAAATGTATTTTTTCAATGTTTTCTTGTAGAAGAGATTATATGTCCCCTACAATCTCAAATATTATACTGTATTAGAGGTGAATAATCAATAGTGATATGCGCTCTCACAAGACAACCACAATCTTCAAATCCTCTGAAGAAATAAAAGTTTTTAAAGTATTAAAGTATGAAATTATGAAATCAGTGTGGCACAGGAACCATGTTACCTACTAACACCACACTGGAATCTCCCACCTGAGAAAACCAAAGCAGAAGAAATCCTATTTTTTTCTCTCCCTCTCTCTCTCTCTCTCTCTCTCTCACAAACACACACACACACACACACACACACACTGACAATTATGATGGATCGCTGGCTTATCTTCTCCCAGGAAGAGTCAACACTTTCTGATTAACAGTACCACACAGAGTGGAGAGCACACAGGGGACTGTCATTTTAAACAGCTGCTGTTTGCCTAATAGCTCTCAGATGTGCACACACACAGAGGCACACACATGTAGAGTTGCACACTGACACACAATGACAAGTATGTGAGGAGCAGCAAAGAGATAGAGACACACACTCGCAGACAACTACAGATATGCGCACTCACACAAAGTAATTTTATGATTTCTGGCTTCTTGAATCTGGTTTCTCCTCAACTTCAAGCAGACTTTGCATTTCCAAAGGCTCGTATCTGTGTGTGTGTGTGTGTGTGTGTGTGTGTGTGTGTTACGACCAGGTTTCAATCATTGCACCTCACCTCCAGAGGCAAACGTGTCCTTGTATGTACCTATTGCAATGTTGAACCAAGGAGAAATGCATAAATCCACACATTTGTATGTTGTTTCCCTGAGGTCCTCTTTTTCTGTTTAACCTTGGCATAGTTTAATTAGACCATAAAGCTCTGATATAAAAGCCCAGATGCAGTGTTTGGGATTCAAAGGGAGTTTCAGGTCTGTTTCTGGCTGCTCCCAACATCACAGAAGCAATTGGATGTTTTAATGAGCTCAGGCCTCAGCATGAGCAAGAAAATGGATTTAGGGGCATGGCTCAAAGAGTGGCTGTTTTCTATTCTGTTTGCAAAACAATGGGGTCTCAAAGCAATAGGGAAAGCTGGTTTTAATGCATAGGAATCTTTATTTTTCCGAGGGAGGCTTACTTCGTGCCTGTTACATATTCATAAAGTCACCCAGACTGAGCTGTTCCTGTTGAAAAGTTATGGGTTGAGTGCAGTGCTCGAAGGCATGTTCATGGTGGTTTTTGCAGGGGAGTGTTTGATGTATAGAAGCATGGAGAGAGGGAAGGAGTAGGTAAGTTGTACTGTACATGTAAATGAATATTAAAGCAGCTGTAATCAATTTATTTGCAGTGAATCACATGACTGCTCGCTCAGTTCTCCTCCGCTCTACAGAGCTGTACTGCTTTGGTTCACTGTTAAAGGTCACTTTTAACAGCAGCAGGCAGCTGTTTTCAGCAAAAAAAGCTCTAAAAATCCACTCAAATAACTGCAGAGCAACAAACGATAGAGACAAAGTTCACCATTATCTAGCTGGTGAACATATTGGAGCATTTAGCAGCTAAAGAGAGAAAGGAGTTGGTGGTGACCCAAAACAGAGCTAAAAGGAGAGTGAATAATGAACATTCATCAAGTGGCCAAAAGCAAATGAATCATGCTGGATTTATAAAGTAGACAACTGTTTGCTAACACATTCACAACCACACACACTATTACCAGACACCTTTATACATTTCAGCTTTCATTTGTCCTCACAACCTGAAACGTAAGCTAAGTCAAAACTTATTTCTCTTTAGCAGATTTAGGCTAAAAAAGCATTTTGTGATTCTTTTTGGTTAAAAGATGAAATATATAAAGAATTTATAAATAATACTTATGTGGCCACACACAAGTTAAAAGTGTTTGCTGTTGTTCACTGTTTTTACTTGAGCTAGATGCACTAGCATTAGCTGATTCTAGCATCATCACTGCTACTGTATACATCAAAATTGTAGCATTCTTACACTGTGCAGTAAATTCTTCATGTTAGATGGACTTACTTCAGGCTTCCATATTGCAAACTTTATGCATTTGTGTTTATGCATGTGTAACAGGTGAAGTATTGTAGATGGAAGTGTAGTATTGGCCCAAACTTTGCTTTCAGGAATTGATGAGGAATCAAATTTCTGCGTCTTATGAATTTGGAGCTGATTCCAATTCTCAGTACCCAACTCTATATAACACCAATGAAAAATTGAGTAGATTAGTAAAGAAATAATTACATGGATTTTGGACTCACAAGAGATGATCCTGTCTTTTTCAGGTGGTAAATCCAAAGAAGAAGGGGAAGAAGAAAAAATACCTCAACTCTGGAACGGTGAGGCAACATCCATCAAATCAAATGCATTGTTCTTTCCTTTGATACATAGACTTTCATAGACTCTACTACAGCAGGTTTAGACTGGTGCTTGTTTCATACTGCTCAATGATTAGTTTTGTAATTTGACCAGTCGTTGTATTTGCTGTATTAAAAAGAATAAGACACTTAATTTGTGCCATCAGTGGCAATACTTGAAAGTCATTATCACTGACACAAAGCTGATTGTGCCCCTATCTATTACAGGTAACACTGCTGTCATTCCTGGTGGACATTGAAGTCACCTTCCTGGACTATATCAAAGGAGGGTAGGTGAATGACCATGCATTCATTAAACGCACACTGAGAGGTTGAGGTTGTAGTCCTTTAATGAGAAGCGACACGCTGAGTATGGCAGTCCCTGTCCCGATAATAACCCCATCGTGACTCAGTGTCTTCAATATGCCAAAGATAATGATCCCTCAGTGTGAGTGAATCAGATGGAAAAGTGTACATTTGCATGTGAGAGAAAGAAAGTGAAAGAAGAGAGAGAGAGAGAGAGAGAGAGAGACTGACAGATGGGGCGACCTGAAGTCAGGTACACAGAGCTCAGGCGCTCTAGTGTGTGTCCGTGTCCTTGTGTGTAATCTTGCATTGTGTTTCAGCACTCGCCCGTGCCATGTGCCTTCGCGTGTGCTTGCATGTGTGTCTATGTACATGTGTTTGTGTACGTATGTTGCTCAGGAGGGTTGACTGTGTGCAACCAGGCATAGCATGAATGCTCACCTACACATTTGCCTTCATTAGACTCACAGAGGGGGAGACTGTCAAGAGAGAGAAAGGGAGAGTGTGTGTTTGTGTGTGTGTGTGTGTGCGCGTGAAACTTTGGGGAACAAAAATCTACATTTTCATCTTTTTATCTCTCTGTTCCTACTGCCCTTATAGCTGTGGTTTTCATGTGTTACAGAAAGTCAGCTGGCTTTAACTTTTTTGTCTAGTATTAAGATAAAATACTAAATTAAAAAGACTGAGAGTAGAAGTTTGTTGCCTATGTGACAAACTTTCAAAAGAAACAGCTAATAGCTTTTGTCCTGGCTGTTGCTCATCTTAAAAGGATTTCAAAAAAGAGGTAGCATACAGCTTAGAGAAGAGGGATAAAAAGCTGGCCAGAAATTACTTGAGCCAGTGAGAGGATTATCCAAGAAGCCAACACTGCCTACAGTAGACTCACTGCAACACAAACAATTTAATGGATTTCGCCTGTAAAACCTGCCTTAAACTTTGACACATTGATTAGTTGAACACTTTCGTTCATTCTAACTGCTCTCTTACACGTGAAGTCGATTTCAGCCACAGTAGGCAACTGTTCCCACTGAACTGTTTCCACTGAACTCTGCCTGCCTGGCACCAAACAGCTGGCAAACATAATGGAGCATTTAGCTACTAAAGAGCCAGAGGCAGAAAGGTTTACAGTAACTTTACTACACAGGAGTCGAATATGGAAGGAAAAGTGTGATATGTTCTGAATTATTTATCAGCTGACTTTATAACCCGCTGGAATGCAATGCAGGCATGTGTGCTGTACTTGTCAGCATGTACATTGCTCTAGGCATGAATTTACTATAGACACTTTCCCTCGTACACAAACACAGCTACGATGCCAAGAGGCTGCAAGCTACAAGACCTCAATCTCTGAACTCTGAGGCAGCACTGAGTCGACCTCAACCTCTACCTGTTATCAAACACACACACACACACACACACACACACACACACACACGCACACACACACACACACAGAGGAAGATGAATATATGATTTTATCCAAAGTAATATATGATGGTACAATGTATGTAGATGTGAATGTACAGTGTGGTTATTATGTGCGTCGATATCGCTTTTTTGAAGACATATTCATCTTTTAATGACATGACATGTTCTGTCTTATTATCAGCTTGTCAGTCATCTGTGAAGCACTTTGAACTGCACCAACCTGTATGACAGGTGCTTTACAAATAAAGTTTGATTGATTGATTGCATTGAAATCCCTCTTTGTGTTTACCTGTTGAGCTGTGGTGGAAATATAGTAACAAAAAGAGGAACTTTGGCACTGAAAAGACTGTAACGTTGAAAGATATCTACTTGATTTGACTCATTTGTACAGCTGAAGCTTCGTATTTTATCCCCCATCACTTATATTGTAAGTGCGTTATGAAGGAATCTAGAAATAGCCAGTATGAACAGGAGGAATGATTACAGCAAGAAAAACATGTTTCAATGTTCATTTGGGCGACTGACTGTTGTTTTAAGACAGACTTGAAAAACTGTGAAACTGTCCTTTAAGAAGATAGAAATGAAGCTGCACATTATATTCATTTGCTAAGAGTGATCAATTTGCATGACAGTCAGGGTTGCTATTCGGACTGCGTGCGTGCTGGCTGTAAAATGCACGCGTGTACTTTCACCACATGTCCTGGCGTATGTTTACTTGCTCTGTCGCTAACTGCTAATGGAGAAATCCCATCTAAGACCACATTTTCAGCAGCACTGTCAGTCAGAGAGCACTTTGAAACTCTCAGGAAGAGTGTTTTTTTGGGGGGTGGGGGGTGGGGTTTGGCTGTGCTTTGGGAGTGTGAGCTGGTCGCTGTTATACGCTTGTGTGGCTAAATGAAGTGCCAAGTGCTGTCTCACAGTTTGAAACCTAAATGGCCTGTAATGGTCCAGTTGCACTTACTCCAATTGCATAATGGGCAGACTGCACAGACACCCTTGCTTGCACAGGCAGACA
Source organism: Thunnus maccoyii (assembly GCF_910596095.1). Classification (NCBI taxonomy): domain Eukaryota; kingdom Metazoa; phylum Chordata; class Actinopteri; order Scombriformes; family Scombridae; genus Thunnus; species Thunnus maccoyii. Next base: position 8,620,555 of record NC_056555.1, read on the forward strand.
CACACCCCCCTTAGGTGCTTTCTCACTCAAGCATTTCCCTGAAATCCCCGTTGTGTCTCAATCTTTCTGGACTTTCTGCACAGGTATTTTGTCATTTCCTTTTATCTCCTCTCAGCTCTCCTCTCCACTGCTCTCTTATCTTCTGATTTGCAGCTCTTTATGCAGCTTCAACCCAATCAGCTAATTGTTCATTTGGACCTAATTAGGAACATGATCTGCTGACAGCATTAGCATAAATGACTGATTTGAGAAGGCTCCATCTCAATCCAGAGCGACACTGCTCTCATTCTTTTTCATCCCCTGTGATAAAGCATTAGTACCACCCATGGTTTTCCACAAAGAGGCCGCTATTCATGAGCATGAGGATAAAAATGAGGAATTGTTGACTATATCTTTCATTTGGAGTCATGCCTTTGATGGGTGCCATGTCACTCATAGTGACAGATATTGTTTTCCCTTGTTTTGGTTTGTGAATTGAGTATTGAAACCAGAATAGAAGCAGGAGGGAACTCTGCTCGTATTGAGAGGTTATCATTAGTGAAAGGAGCAGACGCTCAGAATCAAGACAAAGATTTGTGAAAAAGCAACCAAGATGTTTTTTTCTGAGGATTTATGTACAGTACCAAATGAACAAGCACAATACAGCTGCCAAAATCAATGTTTAATTCAACTTAATGCAGGTATGTTTATCTCTCCTCTCCTCTCCTCTCCTCTAGCTAGATGAACAGTGTCCATTCAGCAACACCTGTTTGCATATCATCAGGAGAGGTCACATCACACAACCTCTGATGCCGTTTTTAGGCCACTCATGCAGGTGCACTCATGCATACGTTTCCCCCTGGCTCTTAAATATAAGACAAAGAGGACTCGTGATCATTTTGAAACACCTTTTTGTCTTAAATGGAGCATTTTCACTTTGTATATTTGTACTTCTTTACAGCGCAAACAGCCTTTTGAGACTGCCTGTCAAGACTAGAATTCAGTTTTATTTCCCCTAAATGCTGATATCAGTAACTGTAAAAAGACAAAATGTCATGACAACTGGGCTAACCTCTCCTTTGTTAAAGTATGTAAGTAGTAAGTTGTTATGGTTCTTTCCCAGTCTGGCTCTATATCCCTCCACCAGTCCACTAGATACCATGAGGATTTTCTGCCTGTTTAAGACTGGACTGAGTGGGAGGAAGGACAGATAAGAGGTTACAGATTATATTTAAGGACTACTTGAGATACTGTTGTTTTCTACATTGACTCTTGTTGGAACTAGCGCTAAAGTCAACTGAAACACTAGTTATGTTATTCAGAGCTGCAGTTGTCTTTTAGTTTGATTTCTGTTGTTTCATGCAGCCTTAACATACAAGCCACTCCACTTGACAGTTTTATTAATGACGGTTTATATATGAACAGGATTGTGCATGGTCATATTGTGGACTTTGGCTTATGGATGGGGTTCTGTTTTTGGTTTGTCCTCGGCCCTGAGCAGCTATTGTTCTTTTGTGTTTTTCCCCTGTTTTCCCTCCACACCTGCCCTGCATACAGCCTCATTAGCCCTGCCCTGCTCCTTATGACTTCCCAGTCTATCAACTCCTTTCTTGTTCTCCTGTTCCACCTGTACCTCATCTCCTCGTCAGTTCAGTTTGTATTTAAGTCCTGGTTTGCAGTTTGGTTTCGTTGGATACTTTGTTCTGCTTAGTTCTTCGCTGCATTGTTCAGTTTTGCTCTGCTCAGTTCAATTTAGTTCTGCCTGCACTTAAACCAAAATAAAGAATTTGTTGTTTGTTCTTCAGCCTTGCTCATCCTGCAGTCTCTAGCATTTGGGTCCACTTGCTCCACTCCACCTAACATCAGTAGTAGTAATACCATCAGTGGTGACTACTGTCTCCATAGCAGCCCAGTTTTATAGCGGACTGCTCAGGAACGAAAGAAAGAAAGAAAGAAAGCATGTGTGCTAGGAATGGAAATGTTTTATTCAAGTGAAATGTGTCTTTGTGGCTCTCAGATGTGTCTAATCACTATAGATTTTAACAGATCAGTTATGGACTGTTACTATTAAAGCCCCTATGTGAACATTTCTGACTAAGGCAACTCCTAGTTGTTGTATCACAAAAGATTGTGCTGCAAATAGCAATGCATGTTAAGACAGTATAATTTGAAAGATAGGGGTTTTAAAGAGTAATTTAATACCCCCTGAAAATCTTGTTTTTGCTGACTTCCAGTGGATAAACGTCTCTCTTTACTGCAGTGATGTACAGGTGTACTCCTGGACACTGTGACATCACTGTTGGACATGGTTGCAGGTGCAAGAGAGCACACTTCTGATATAACTATATAGCTAGAAACAGTTCTGCCTTTAATGAACTGAGCATATCTCGCTGTCCTTATTCTGTACATATTTAGTGTCAACTGCTAATTCAAAGCACTGTATTTTATTTAGGTAAAATAGAGCTAAATGATATTGATCATGTTTGCCAGTGTCTTCTCCTGCAGTCATGAAAGTCGCTTTGCTGATGTGTAAGAGATAATCTTTTTTTAACTTCTTGAAAGGAGATGCTTTCAAGATTTAGGAGAGACATTAGCATCAAGCCTCTTCAGTCTGCAGGAAAGCTCATTTGAATGTTGAGTGCAACCTCCTCATCATCCCTCCCTGCCGTGCGGTATTTTGTCATATTGGTTCCTAGCTGAGTCACTGTAGGCTTTAACAGCGGGGTAAGATCAGTGACTGACAGAAAACCAGCTGGTGAAGAGGCATCCCCTCTTTCACCACGTACATATTATTATACGTACTGTACTTTTTTTTTTTCTTCATTTCTTACTCAAGGATTCTCTCTATGTCTGTGGTTATAAGGCAGTTTCTCTGGCACTTACCACATGTCGTGTTGTCTCCAAGATTCAGACGCTGTTGTCCGTATAAACGAAGCAGGTGAAAGGTGTGAGAAAGGTGTAGTCGTGGCCACAAACATACTGTAAACACACTGAAGCACGCAGGTTTATTTTATGACACACAGAAAAAGAAACACCAGGAAGACTGGTGTAGACTGTATCTGAACAGGGAAAGTAAAAGTGGACAGCCATCTTCAGTGTGCAATTAAAGCAAGGCACTTAGTCAACCATTACTCAGTGGAGCTGTCGAGCAGCCTTAATTAAACCCTTCAGTTTCCAAACAGAAGAGATTAGAAAGCCTTCATAGATCAGTGAAAAATTATTAAATCTTTGTTCTACTTTATCACATTTAGTCAGAACAAATCAAAATGATTGTGAGTGTGTTGAAATATTTACTCTCAGGTAAAAGGTTTAGCTGACTTTAGCGAGTGGTGGATTGCAGCAATTTAAGGCCAATAAAAAAAACTCATCCTTGATAAAGGGGTTGGAGAAGTTTCGCTGTACCTTCAGGATACTGAATGATAAGGTTTGGTTTTTAAGGCAGGCTAAGCTCACATCTCTCCCTCTTCTGCTGAAGCCCAGTGATGCGATGTTGTGTTTAAAACCACTGCCTCTGGAAATCCCTTATCGTACCAGCCAGAACATTTTTCTGCCTTTCTGGTTTGAACCTGTTCTGCACTAATGCTTTGCTGCAGATCTCCTTTTGCTCTTAAGATAATTTGTGTTTGTTTGTGTGTGTTTTCAGTAGAGGAATGTACTATAGCTACAGCTAAAAACAGATATCATTTATTTATTTAGTTAGCGCCAGTGGCGAGCGTTGTACCTCCTGGTGTTGTCAGCATAGTTTAAGATATCAGGGCTTGTTTTCCTCTTTGACAGAACCAAGTATCACAATAAGACAAAGCCTTTTTTTAGCCTTTTTACTCTGTTGTGTGTTTTATATAGTGTGTGTTTGGCATCGTGTAAGCTGACACCCACAGACAGGAATGTAAGTCTGTGCCTTGAAATAAACCACAGAAACAGACATTTTGCCTTACAGCCTTTATTGCCAAATTTATGTCCTAGTTTTTAGGGACAACAAAACTTGGTAAGTTTGTGAAAATGAAGCGTTTTTTTTTTCATTTTAGAAATAAAACACAAGAAATGACTAATAAGGCAGCAAAGTAAACACTGACAAGAAAAACATGGATATAATTGTCTAAAAGGCCTTTAGGATGGAGGCCAGCGTGGATGATATCCAGGAAAAATCCCAAAAGCCAATGAACTGATGTCTGACTCAAATTCCTGCCTGATTAATGCAGAGGATATTGTTGACCTTTTGGAGAGTGTCCTGTGTTCTGCTCTGGATATTAATATTCTCTCCATATGGAGTCAAAATGATGATGTCAAACATTTAGGGGCTCACTTTGTTCACTGACTTTGAAAGGACCCTGCTAATGACACTGAGTTTTACAATCCCATAACACAAATCAATTTGATGGTGTTGTTGATTAATATAAATGATGCCACAATTACAACCCACTCAACCCAGTGGTTTGGAAACTATATTTCCTTCTTTTGTCATGACATGCTGTTTAAATAATGTATTATGGTTGTGACTCATAATGCTGATATGATGACAGTGTTGTTTTCCTGCGGTGATGTTGCACCGTAACGTTTTTAATCAAGCTTTGCTCCCCTCCTTTTCTCTGTCTTTTGTCATTTTTTTATTGTCCGTCCCCCATTTCACCTTGTTTCTCTGGCAGTGCCCCTCACACTCACACACAGTTGGAGTCCCTCTCTCAAACTTTGTGTGTGTGTGTGAGACTTATAGAGTGGGAGAGAAAGAGGGCATGCATAATTTAGGCTGCTAGGCTGCAGCGTGTCTGTGCCAGCGTGGGGAACTGGACCAGAATCTGCTCGGATCTCTTCTCTCTGCTCCCTTGTCCTTGTAGCTGTCCCCTAGCAAAACTACTTTACTGGAATTTTCTCTGTGTTTTCATTATAGCAGGGAATAAAAGAACCTTATTAAGAAGTCACTGTTGGGTGAAAGCCTTTTATCAACTTTTCAAGTACTAAGAACATCCTTGTGCTTTTGCTGATGACAAAGATTTTTGACCTGATCCAGTGGTGTTTTAGAGAGGTGGGAAAATTGTCTTCACTAGTAGAGGAACTGTGTAAATACTATTCCTTTTTTTTCTTCCTTCCTTTAAGTATTGAGAACAACTTCTCTTTTATAACACTGACCTGGCCAAGATGGCACAGTCAGTCATTACAAAACAAACAGCCATAAAAAAGGATTACAGAATGACAATAAACAGTATGTAACACAGTAATATCTATTCACAGGTATTGCTATTCACAGTGTCAAAGGAACAGGAATATATTAACAGTGGTGAAAATATCCACAGAAGCAGATGGTGAACATTTGCAGCAGTCAGAAGAATGCACAAGTGTATTGTTCAGTATATTAATGACGTGTGGACATATGGGGGTCTTGCAAATAAGTGTCTTGTGACGCAATTGAAGTGACAAGTTTTTGTGACAGATGCAGTTTCATACCGTGTTATATTTTTTCCATCGTAAGTTAATAGACATCACAGAAAACATAGCGAGTATCTTATGTGGCTGTCTGAGATCGTGATTTCCCTGAATTTAAAAGAAAAATGACCTGCCTGAAATAATTAATGGACTTTTACCTATTTGTAGCCCACATGTTTTTGCAACAAATATGTAAGTAATACTATAAAAATAGAAAAGTCTGAGAGAACTTGACATAAGTGAGTTTAGCTTTGAGTGTTGTTTGGGAGCATAAAGTATGTGTAGGCGTTCTTTTCGTCTCCCAATTTCTCTTAATTTCTTCTCATTTTTCAAGCTGAAACTTTGCTAATACCAGCATGCTAACATGAGAAGGCAGCTCATTACCCCCAAACCTTCTGGTGTTTCTGTGTCTTGAAAACCCCATACATGTGTTCTGATCATTAAACGTCTCTTGAACTATTTCTTACCTCTCTCCCTCCCTCTCGTTCTGTCCCCTCCGGATGGGGCCCCTCAGTGTCCAGGCGCAGTGCCTGATAGCTTCACACGGCCTGCTGAGGTGACACTGATGACGACCCGCTGGCTGCTTAAAAACGCCTCAAAAAACACATAAGACATGCGCAAGGTAGACAGGGAGGTTTTTGTGTGTTTGTGTGGCAGCGGGTGAGGATTGGTGTGAAAAAGCTATGACAGGCCGACAGTGCGCCCCAACCACATCCTGCTCCTGCAGGTTAACAAGTTAGGAAATGGTTTGATAGAGAGAGACGTGCCACTCTTTCATGCTGGGTGCTGTAGTGTGTGTGTGTTGTTTGTCTCCATCTCGTTTCATCTCTCTCTGATAATGCTTGTTTTTCATAATTTTTTTCTTCATAATTTCTCTTGGTGTCAAGTTTATGCAAGGCAGAGCATATGTTGAAGAGCGTTAAATCAGGAAATAGCTCGTGAATAGCTAGTTTTACTTGCAAAAATCCAAATGTAGAATATGTAAAGAAAAAAATTAATTGTCTAATCTGATATCCACATTTTTTGCACATTACCATAATTACTGTACTGTACATTTATGTAACTTTGAGTAGAGGCTGGCTGTTTTGCAGGTTACAGTTCAATATATTTGAAGTTTGTTGGAAAATCAGGTTGGCACATGTGGCTTTCACTGGCACAGCTGTTAAGGAGTGTTTGTCTGTGTTCTCCATTTAAAAACAACAACTTTCCTCTAAGCAGCGCCATGCTCTTGTTTGGTGTGAAAGCCCAGTAACTCGCTGTCTCCTCATTACTGTCACAGCTAAAGGGCAGGAGGAACTCTGTTTGCACTCCCAAACATTGATCACTTTAACCTGATTACGGCTGCAGTTCATTTCTTCTGATTGTATCGTGTTGCATCACAGGTGTGTGTGTGTGTATGTGTGTGAGAGAGAAAGATAAAGAGAGGGACCAGATGACTGTTGATTAATGAACCATCTCTCTGCTTTTGTCTTCCAAGGACCCAGATTAACTTCACGGTGGCTATTGATTTCACAGCTTCCAATGGTGAGCCTTTTTTTCAACACACACACTCACTTTTAATGTGCACATACACACACATACAGACTTAGAGACCCGCATTAAGACACACAAAGAGCGCTGAATGCCTAGGGAGTGTTTATTCCAAAATATGCAGATGGGGAATCAAGTGTTTCCTAATAGCCCTCTCCATCACACCTGGCAGCTAAAGCTGAGTGCAGTAACATGCTATGATGGCCGTGATTAAGGACTCTGTTATCCATCTACCCTTCAGCTCTGTCCTAGCAGGACAGGCAGCACCAATACAGCCAAATCCTATTAAACTGAATGAGAGCTTTCAGACAGTGAACGTGAAAAAAAATGGGTTGAGGTGTACTTGATCCTGTCTGGCTCGTACTGAGATCTCAATTCTGGAGGTCAGCAGTTTATTAAAAAGCAGCTGGAGTAGCGACATGAAAAGTCAGGTACAAAGAGATCAAAAAGGGTCATATGCATATTGTGTTAATATAATTAGCAGCCAGTTATCCTCCATTAGTGATGCAGTGATGGATTTAGAGGACCAGTGCATGTTTTGGTGTCATATAAAATCACTCAAAGTGAAAACACAGAACCACTAGAAAACTATTTGTTTTTTATGGAAGCACAGGCAGCTGTATGAAACCACAGAAGTGTTGGAAAACCCTCATTTAGAAGTTTAACTAGGTTTTTAAATAGTGATAAAGCTCCCCACAAAGCACCATTAAGCCCACACATTAAAACTTAATTGGCTCTAATCGAACATGTCATGCAAACTCTGACTTTGCTGTCTCCCAAACGTCACAATTGTTTCCAACAATAAAACTAATTTTCACTAACCTTTCCAAAAAACCTTTCCAAAAATTCAACTCTCCACACTGTAACCACGGCACCCTCAAGATGAATCACATTATTCAAATCTGAGGCTTAGTCATTAAATACATTTTATTGGCTGCAGATGAATAAAATCTAATTGTGTTCTCATGCTGTCGGCTGAGGGATATTATGAGTCAACCAGAGTTCACGTCTGGTTTTATGCAATAACAAATAGTATCAGTAAACTGTAATCAAGTTAAATCAGTATATTTCAGGACAGTTAGTAACTTCAGGCTTTGATTATGTTGCTACCATTGTTGTTTAATCATAGTTTAACACTGAGCCTTATAAATATGCTGCCTCTGTGTGTGTGTGTGTGTGTGTGTGTGTGTGTGTTCCCTCTGTCACAAACAGGTAACCCAGCCCAGCCCACCTCGCTCCACTACATGAGTCCCTACCAGCTGAATGCCTACGCCATGGCCTTGAAGGCAGTGGGGGAAATCATCCAGGACTACGACAGCGATAAGATGTTCCCTGCCCTGGGGTTCGGAGCTAAGCTGCCACCTGACGGACGGGTGTCCCACGAGTTTGCCTTGGTGAGAGCAAGAGAGGGTGGGGACAAGGATACAAGGATGAAGGATAGGGAGGAGAGGGAGAGACACAAAGGGAGGATAGAGTTGAGATGTTCCCTGCATTGGGCTTTTAAACCATATAACTCCACCTAAAAGACAAGTCATCTATGACTGGTGACTCATGAATTAGTGTTGGAGAAAAAGAATAATAAGGGGAGGGAGAATTTATGATTTTATCATAACACAAAAATGTTATTATTCACACTTTTCAATGTGAACTGGCTGAATTGTCCCTTTCTCTTTGTTTGTCTCAAAGACAAAATTCACTCTACAGTAGTTAGGGATGGTTTTCAATACCCTTTAACATTTTAGATCCTGTTCCTAGTTGGCAAAATACCCAGATCCGTTAAGCTTTGACGCTAACAAATCACTTATCAAACCTGTTATCTCTTCTCACACCTTTTTATCAGCAAAGGAAAACATGTAGGTAGCAGGCTTCTCATTTTTATCTGAACATCACTCTCTGGTTAAAATAACAAACAGCAGAGACAGATTAGATCAGCTGTCACTAATTAACGTCAATTCCATAACAGCTAAAATGAAAACACGTCAATTTATCTCCAAGTGAAACTTCAATGCGTATCATATCAGCATTTTAATCTGATCAATTTAATAGTTCTGAATCAGGATATGGAGTCAGTCGGATACACTGAATGTGTCAGATACGATTCATGAATGTCATATGTTCTGCCGCTCATCTCATTTTCAAGTTGTGAACATTAATTAGGCTGCTCTTGTGTTTCTGCCAACAAAAGATGATTAGACACCTTTGAGCTGTTGTTATTTTAGCCTTCTTACTTAAGAATTCAATTAAATTCAATGCACTTTCATGACCTCACAGCTAAGCTGGTAGAATGGTTGAAAGGTTAACGTAATTAGATAAGGGATTCGAAAAGGGTTTGGATGTCAATTCAATGAAATTCTATCAAACACCATCCATATAATTAGTAGACTGCAGCACTGATAAACTGTCCTCGATGCACTTTGCATTGTTGGATTCATGTGTTGCTCAGAAGTTTATTCTTCTGTGGTTAACAGGGAAAAATTAATTACTGTTAATGCAGCAACAGAGGAGTTTTACAGCTAATTGTGTCCAACTATCACAAACATCAGCATCTAATGTTAAATTTTAATATCAGTGCCTAAGAATCAAAGAACAATTTTACACCAAGGAGAACACAATACCAATGAAATGCTGCTGCAAGTCGTTTGCTCTGCTGGAAAGGCTGTTGCTACCGTTGTGCTGTTTACCTCCAAGTAAAACCTACAACAAGCTGAGGTTAATTCTTTGGACAACAGCTAATAAGAGGATAACATAATACACTGACTGAGGAAGATGGCTAAATTTGCCTTTAAGGCTGAGTGTATGTATTGCATTTACAGTTTATCTTTGACTTTTTGAAACTTTCCAGGTAAAGTTTATATCCCAGCAGGTTTTCCTAAGCTTGGGTACTAAAGACCTGATCAGTGACCCAAAACAAACAATTATCTCTTAACCTGTTTGTTCCATCTGCTTCATGCATCTGAAATGAATCCTCTCCTCTCTTCTTCTCTTCTCACTAATGTAGAACGGGAATCCTCAGAACCCTTACTGTGCAGGAATCGAAGGCGTGATGGAAGCCTACTACCAGAGTCTGAAGTCAGTTCAACTCTATGGACCCACCAATTTCTCCCCTGTCATCAACCATGTGGCCAGGTAACACACACAGTTTAAAGGACCTAATGTATAAAGTTAAGACTCAGATGAAGACACAGTAGTGTTGAAACCAAATCAGTCAGTGTTCTCCAGTCTTTTCTCATCTGAAATTTGCTGTCCCTGACCTGAGTAGCGCCTGATTCAGCTGCATATTGCTGAAGATGCCCGGAGAGACCCTTTCTCTTTAATGTATTAAGTGTTTTTCAGTTTTCATTATACCACATGCACGCTATTTTACACTTGCATATTATCTATCTCTGCTTATATAATGAACCTGAAATCATTTGAGTATGTGTGAAAGAACACTGAGTACATTTAACTGTGATTGACACTCAACACGTGTTCTCAGGTTTTCTGTAATAAGCTCTCTGCAGCAAGTGTTGCCAGGTAGCTAACAAGAGCGAGAGGGAGGGAGGGATGAAAACCGGGAACACAAACAGAGAAAGTACATGACAGCTGATTGCATGTTTTGTTTGTGCCTGTGTGTCGATGGGAACATAATTCATGCCACAGGAAAAGCCAGGCAGCCACGTGATCGAGACAAAGTTCTTGGATAAAAAAAAAAGACATTAAGAAACTATTCATGCAAGCGTGTAATTAAAGAGATGAACTCAAGTGAAGGCTCTCATCAGGTTAATTTGCACATTTAGAAGATGATTTACTGAAATCTCAATTTGTGTAGTTACACATGAAGAGGCAAAGGCAGTCTGGAGGGAAAATGTGACATAAGCAGTAATACAGAAGCATCAGTTTGCTCTTATTTAGCCTGTAATGTCACCTTCACTCCCTTCTCCTGAATCATCTCTTCTTTCCATCACGCCCCCTTTATAAACTTCTCTTTCCTTTCCTCCTCTCTCTTGTTTTTTATTGGCAAGACTAATCACTAAGTTCTCATATTTTTTCTCTTTAAAGGAACAGTTTGACATTTAGGGAAATAATTCACTTTCTAAATGAGAAAATCCCTCCCACACTCATGTTTGTTTGTTACGAAGCTACAGCCAGGAGACAGTTAGCTTAGCGTAGCGTAAAGAGTGGGAGCATGCTTAAACAGTTAGTCTGGGATTTGTCCAAAACCACTAATTGACACGTTTTTTGTTGAATTTGTACAAAAACCGGAGTGTAAATTGGAAAAATTAAAAGTTGTTCTTGTTAACTTCCTGGAGCCTTTTTCTTTTTACACTTTTATTTGTCTACAGATTAAACAAACAAGAAATAATGTGTTAGCTAGGTGGATATTATTACCTTTGGTCAGAACCAAGCTAGCTGTTTCCCCCTGCTTCCATTATCTATCCTACGCTAAGCTAACTGTCTCCTGGCTGTAGCCTAATATTTAATGGACAAACATGCGTATGGGAAGAAAGGTAAAAAGTGTATTTCTGAAAATGTTCAACTAACATTCCTACCAATTCTTTCAATTTCTCCTTCTGCTTCTTTTCACATCTTCTCTCTTCTATTCTGTTTTGGTTTTTTTGACCTTTCTATGCTGCATTCTTTAACTCTGCTCCTGGTTTTGTTTATCTGGATCATTATCTGTCACTAAAACACAGAACAGAAGAAGCAAACTGGTTTTTTTTTAATCCATACAGTACGATACAGTAGCTGCATTCTCCATAAAACCTCACTCCTTCATACCACATCTCATTAACTTTGTTTTGCTACAAGATTTAACTTCAACAATCAGTTCAACCCAGTCAGATAAGTACCACACTAATCAGCAAACATCCTCCAAACCTCATAAAAAAACAACTCATTGTAGATGCAGTACATGTAGCATCTTTCTGCAACTGCACTGCCTTTTTGTCAACATAAAAGCCACAAGCATGCTTTTGTTATCAAGTACAAGCTCCTGTCATTACCCTTTTTTCTCCCCACCCCCCTCTATAATCCCATCCCCTACATCTCACCTCCACCTCGTTAGCTGCCCCCATATTTCAATAATAACTCCCTTTTTCTCCGCTTTTACTTGCTTCACTCCCACCTGCAGCTTAGTAACTATTCACTTTATTTCTTCTCCCCTGCTATCTCTCTCTACCACTCTTCAGTTGTTGCCCTACGTCTCCGTCTTCCTCTATCTGCAGTGTTGTGATCATCTACAGTGAGAGTTACTCTCAAAGACAATCTCCAGAGGGAGGAGATAGGCATTCACATAGATCTAACCTTCTGGTGCAGAGAGGTGAAGCGTAGCAGAAGCAGAGGCGACTGAAATAATCTTGTCTGTGTGTGTAAATATCAGTAACAGTGAGTTCACGATTCACATGGGAGTGAAAGGTCACATTGAACATCGCAGAAGAAATTGAAAGCCATATTGAGCTGAGGATTTGTAGAATTGACATATAGATGTACTGAGAGAAGTACTTGACAGATTAAGATCCTCCAGAGTGGGTGGTAAGTGACATTTATTCAGTGAGGAGAATATTTTTCAAAGGATGTGTAATGCCTAATTTCTACTCAGCTATGTTTGTGTACTATTTAATTCGAGAACAAGCTAACTAGTTTAATTAAAACTACACCCAGAATGATGCTAAATCTGCTCAAACAAATGAATGATCATGGTGAATAAATGACACAAGTATGGTAGCACAAAAATAACGACAAAGATGTTTTTTGTGTGTGTTTGTACATAGGTATGCAGCCTCAGTTAAGGATGGCTCCCAGTACTTTGTGCTCCTCATCATCACAGATGGCGTCATCTCGGACATGGCCCAGGCCAAGGAGTCTATTGTCAATGTAAGGGCATCTTTTGTAGCTGGTAACAGCTGACCCTACACTGTGGCCCACTGTGGCTTTATTACTACTAATAATAACTAGACTTGAAAGGAGGTATACCAGGGTCCAAGCAGCACTTAATTCAGAATTGAAGGCTCACTGACCTGGAGTATTTGGAAAGCTAAGAGCATGGCTCAATAAGGTTTAAACAGGTGATTTAAAATGCATTTCTTTGCATGTTTGGGCAGGCCTCCTGCAGTAAATACTGTCAGGATTTTATCCAGCCTTAAAGCATGGGGACTGATAGAGTCTGGGTCGCACCAAAACTATTCTCAGTAAATTATTTTATACCTCATCCAGGAGTGATGAAGTGTCTCTTACCTTAAAAACAGTTCACTCAAAATGTTAAAGGCAAAAATACAATGAATGTACAATCAAATCCCTAACTAATAAATCTCAATTTAAATAACTAATTTTATACAAAAAGATGGAAAACAATGTGCTTCACAAAAGATGAACAATAAAATAGTCAGAACATTAAAAACAAAGCAGACAAATGAATGAAAAAAGTACATTTTAACTGTAAGATAGACTGTGACTGCTTCTTTTTTTAGTGTCAGGGACAATACTGATCGATCAATAGAGAAAAACTGCTGTTAACTGCTGTAACTGAAATGTAAATGAGTCAGCGTTAGCCTAAAGGCTTATTTTCGTCTGTTGTCCCAGACCAAATGTTGAAAAGGCAACCTAAAATTAGAATTAAATGACTGATCTTTTAAATGCATGGTACACAACATAATTAATATGCACAGACTAATACAGTACACATTCACTAATCAAACAAAGTCACAACAAAATACAGAGTAGTAGTAGAATACATACTAAGTAAGTTCAGTTAAAAAAAACATGCAAGGAAAAGGAACACTGTCAGATGTATAATATGCAAAGTGGCAAGAGGGATTGTTAGGGTGGTGTGGCTGGATCAGTTTGTTTGGTTTTTTTTCCTCTTTTTTAGCTGGACCAGCCACATACAAGCCATATAACTCCGAATGTCTGTTACTGACTGACTGTAGTGATGTGTCGGTTATGAATGAATCGTCTCTATGAGCCGGCTCCTTTAAGTGAACGATGGCAGCCAGCTCTGAGAGCCCTTTTTTTTTTTTTTTTTTTTTTGTAAATTAATACAAGACAGAATAATTAACTGCTCGGCCACGCACACTCCATGCACTGACTGATTGTGATGTGTATGTGCATGCAATCAATCATGTGTGATGACAGACGGAGATCATACCATCAGGTTAAAAGCAGGTGGGGGGACTGATGGCCTATAGTTCTGAGGGATTGTAGCTGCCCTGTGTTGTTTTCTCTTTGATTTACCCATTTCAATTATCATTTTTAATACTGGCCTGACACTGTTTTGGATAGTTCAATATAAATCAAATGTTCGATAGACATGTGTAATAGTGTTTGATGTTTTTACATTATTTATGGTTTTTATACCAAAAATTATATGATTGCTTAAATATGAAAAAAAATGAAAATGAGCAGAACTGTCATGGCCTGAGAACTAATTACATTTGAGCAAAAATGCATCTCTTAAATCCTTGTCGTCTTACTTTGTTTGCTCCTGAAAACAGAAATCTGTCTTTGACTGAAAGATGGAAAACCACCGTGTCAGTATTTCCTAATTAGGCTATTAGGCGAATGACTGACAGCTTATACCGACAATGGAATCACTGCTTGGAATAAAGGCTCAGATTGTTAGCCTTACAAGCAAGTAATATTAATCTACCAGATCCATACAGCACAGAAGTCTCTGAGTATACATAAAAGTGAGGGTTGTCAATTGAAATCAGCTTTTCAACTGTTTCATATTGACATTCCATTTTTATCCATCTATATATCCACCTTTCTTTGCAATGCCAGCAGAAATATGATGTGACCAGGGAGCCTATACTACTGTTGTTTTTTAGTGTTGACCATGCAGCTCTCACTTTTGACAGTATGTTATTCACCCTCAGTCCGTCCTCTCCATCACAGTCATAGCTTGCTCCTGAGGGATGCCAGAGTGCAGTGGAGAACACAAACAAAATGAACAATGAACAGCATCCATTTGAGAAGGCAGTGATCCATCTCAGGACTTTGAAAGCAGAGAAAAAGAGGAAAGGAGAGGAGAGGTTGAGATGACCAAAATGGTAAAGAGAAAAGGAGGTGACAGAGTTGTAGTAAGAAGAGAAAGAAGAAAGAGACGAGCAGAGGGCAGTAGAGCTTAAAAGAAGACCTTTACTGAGGGGAACAAAAAATAAACAAGATGTTTTAATTTACTTTAGTTTAGTTTATTTGCACAATAGTGAGGATACAAATACATTCAATAGAAAAGACAGTAATTACAGTGCTTCATGGACCATTGCATACATGTTCAATATGTTTTTTTCAATGTAATCTTTTTTGTATAATTTTGTATATGGCACTTGGGGAATTTCTGTTCCATTTAAAAATATTTTAGATTCATCTTTGGAATAGGATTTGTTTTAGTTACAAAAGATCATGAAGTTACATTTATTAATGTTGAGTTAAGATGTTAAGTAAGTTTATTCAGCTGAAACGCTTTACACTCTCTATTGGTGTTTTGAAGTGTGAAGCTATAAGATTAGTGTCATCTGCAAATAATATAGGGAGAAGATTTGTACAGGTCATCGCCAAGTCATTAATGTATATTAAAAATAATAAAGGGCTAAGGATAGAACCCTGGAGTACCCCCAAAAGTATTTTTAACATCTTAGATATGCAACCATTAATGGATAAAAATTGTTCTCTATCATTTAAATAGTTAATAAGCCACTTGAGAGAAACATCCTGCATAACATATTTATTAAATTTGGAAATAAGAGTTTTTTGATTGACAGTATCAAATGATTTGGTCAAACCTAAAAGACACCAAGCACATTTTTTATCATCTGAAGCAGAAGAAATATTGTTGACAAGCTGCAACAGTGCTAGTTCAGTGAGTATCTCTTCTGAAAACCATTTTAATGGTTATAAAGGATGTTTGAGATTCTTGTATAAACAAGCTTCTCCAGAATTTTTTGAAAAACAGGGTAATATAAATACCGGACGATCATTGCTTTTGATAAGATCATCTATCACTCTGCAGCCTGAGGTCAACACATTTCTCAAACACACTGCACATACACACCGCTGGCTCTCTCCTTCAGCACACGCTCTGTGACACTTACACATACACACAAACACATGTCATTTGTAAGCTGTCAGTGTGCTCAGGCCATGTTGTTGATTCTCTCGTCTCCAGAATTATTCACTGTGATGTCTCGACCCACGCAGCACTGCGGGAGGTGCTGTAGAAAACACACACATCAAAGATTCACACACAAATGCATACACATACTGTATATACTATACATTCAGGCAGGCGTGCACAGTGATATGAACACAACATGATGAAGACAAAGGCCCCCAATGGATGCCATTTTTCACAACAAAAACATTTTTTTTTGATTCATGAAATATTTATTGTGCCTCTCTGCTCCTCTCCCGCAGGCCTCCTGTCTGCCAATGTCAATCATCATCGTGGGGGTGGGACCCGCAGAATTTGATGGTAAGCCAACAAGATCTTGTGAATAATGTTCATGTGCCAGAAACATCTGTTTCTGTTTTATAGAATCGATGTTCTGGGGGAAATAAGCCCTACTCTGGAGTTGTTGGTCCTCCAGTGACTGATTAGGCTTTTGTTTGTTTTCCTTTTGAGTCTCCTCAGCCTTATTTATCCTTTTTATTCTCTTCAGCCATGATTGAGTTAGACGGTGATGAAGTCAGAATCTCATCCAGAGGAAGATATGCTGAGAGGGACATTGTTCAGGTACACACCTTTTTTTCTTTCTCTCCAACAATTCCCCGCTCATTTTTTACTCCTCTTTTATGTACTGTCAGATTTTTTAACTGTCTGTCATCTAAAATTAAATAATTTCCAAGATAATGAATTAGTTCTGCCACTCAATTCTACATCTTTTTTTTTCTTCCTGATGAGTTATATTAAATGTGATTCTAATTTTGACAATCATCCGGACTAGAAATACCAGTGCCAGCTTACTGCCAGTCATCTTGATTGAGGTATAATTTGATTAAAAGGATAAGGCAGGTGATATTCTAAATATTTCTTGTCAACAAAAAGACCAAAAGCAACAATGAATTGGACCTTCTTACAAGTATTGCCTATGTATCCAAAGCCTGACATATCTTTGTGCCATATTGCTTCATTGTTGTCCAAAAACTATTAAAAAGACATCAATGAAATGCACCACCGCACTGAGTTACATGATCCTTCATTATAATGAACAAGGGCACTGTAGTTTATTCAGAGTCACTGTACATAAACTGTCCTGCTGTACTGTAAACACTATTGTACCATATGTGTATTAATCCGCAGCTGAAAATAGTCCCCAACAAATGTACAATTTACTCCTTTTTGAGTAACGTTTGTGAAAAACGGCAGTGCCCAGGTAATTATGTTGCCTTTTTAAAAAATGGCTCTATATATTACAGACCTGTTTTTCAAAGATTTACATCCAGCCCGTTGATTACAACTGAGTGAGTAGTATCCAAATCCATTCAGTGAAGATGAATTGATATTTGACAGCTTCGGAGGACATTAATGCCCCAAAATCGCAACTTCACAGAGAATTTCTGTGGAGGTGCTGTGTCCAATCTTTGTTACTGTATTTTTGAAGGTGAGTAGCGAGAGAACACCTGAGTCCTGTCTAGGCGTTTCAACTCTCACCATGCAGATAGACACCTGATCACGTCGACCCTGTGGCACACCAGACCCCAGATGGCAAGACCGATGCACAAATGCACCTCAGACAATATCTGTGAAGGGTCTGCCAGATCTCTGCTCCTGTGTCTTTTCTCAGTTTCTCTTTCTCATTAAAGTGGACAAAGGGAGACTCTCAGCTGGAGCCCTCTGGCCTAATGGTGTTGTTTAAAACACCCACAGGACAGCGAGGGGTCTTCAGTCATTCAGACACAAGGGACCTGTAAAGTGCACAAGGGACAGAAGAAAAAAGATGAGACTTTTTTACCATCAGAGGCCATCTTTTACTTTGCTTCTTTGGGCAGTTTTTCCAATAAATCTTCCCATAATCTGGGATATGACTGGAAAACAGCCACAGAGACAATGAATTTATTGAAAGAATGCTGGGATTGGCTGCTAAAATCCACACTGAATAGTTTAAATTTATTCCTTCATCCTATCAATCATCTGTTCATCACATTCATACCTTTATTCATGTTCTTTATTTCTATCCTTGTTTGTTTTGCTGCAGAGGATCAGCCCACAATGACAAGTATTACTTTATGTCAAGAGAGGAAATGCAAACATTCAGAGTGAGCCTTTTGTATGGTTGTGATGCGGCAAAGTCACGTTTTTCTCTGCCACTTCGCCACTGTCATATCTCGCTCCCTCGCACCCTCCTTCAGCCCACGTGGGCGAGGGAGGCACGCTCGTTAGTTGGTTTTCTAACAAGCTTAAGTACACAAACACACACACACACACACACACACACACACACACACACACACACACACACACATACACAGGCACACACATACATACACAGGTGCTCTATGCAGAAAAGATCAGGAGATGGTGTGAAACTAAGTTTCAGTACAGGCTCTCATTATCAACAAGCTAATACCCCCTGGTGACATGGTGAGGTTTCCAGCACAAATTGGCCTCTTATATGATGTTGTGATTGTGGGTGACAACAGCTCAGTAAGTAAATGAAATGGCCTCATACCTGTCATTTAGTTCAGCAATATCATCCATGTAAGGGGCATTCCATCTGAGATGGTTTGTTACACGAGTCTTCACCATTATAACAGAAATATACTCGCATTTATTTAATCTGCTCACAGCAGGTGCATTAGGATTGTGAAGGAGGCAGCGGCTTTCAGATGTAAACAATGAGTTGCAGCAGGGTGGCTAAAGATGGTTAAAGAAGTCAAAGTGTCCAAGGGCTTTTCAGCAAGACATAGAAAAATGTATTATTAGTGTGGATAAGAATGTTATGTCAGTGCTCTTTTTGGGTGGTGCTCACAAACAAACAATGGCTGGTACAGTAGCTCTGATGACCTCTAAGAGATTTTAGTGCATTCAGCCAGCTACGTTGTGCCAAAAATTATACTTGTAGAATATACATAACCTCTAAATTCACTGTTGCGTTAAAATTTAAAACTGTGATGTTAAAGGAAAGCTGCCTCTTTATTGTAACCCAGGTATCATTTTTTGTAGTTTTGTCCGTAAGGCAAAGTAGTTGCTAAGATCTGGGAACAAAACATAATTGCTACAACAACTTTCAACAATCTTCATACAGATTGTCAACAAGACATCAGTTAAGGCAGATTATCTGAATCACTTTATTTGGAGGTAAAATCAAACATGAGTGCACCTGAAATGAGCAGTTTTAAGATAAGAAAACTGTGCAAACCTACAGTAGATCAAAGTTGAACCAGGAAGTCGATCTGCAAACTGGTATGGATATCCACAACAAACAGTTGGGGTAATAATTATACCACTTCTTTTCACTTCCAAATAAATGTGGCTCATCTGGGGGTTTGATTAAAACCTGGCTAATTGTCTGACTGCTTGTATTTCTTGCCCTGTCAGTTTTTTTTATATATACTACCATTATTTATGGAAAGCACCCATTTTGTCATAATGTGTGATTTGCTAGATTAATATAAATGTTTAAAACTTTGTCACGGCATTAACTTCCCCCATTTGAATCTGCACAGGTTCAGCCTAATATTGGATCCCAGTAATAATTTGATCCAAAAAATGAGCTAGAGCATAAATGTATCTTAGTGTAGCTGCTAGCTCCATGCCATCTCCTCTTTTGGTCTTAAAGCTTGAAGCTGGGCAATTTCACACATCAGCAGCCCCAAATGGCATCATTGGACTTTAATAGCTAAACTTCTCTGTGAAAACATGACATCACTAATTTGCACATTCTTTGTATCTACATTTGCTGCTCATCTCAGTGACCTCAGGGATCAGATTCTCCTCTAACTACTGTTGAGCAGAAAGTGTTGATACTCAGCCGTTCCTGTGCGCCGGACAGCCAGACACCATACTTTCCTTTCAGCAAATTGGGCAAATCTGCAGCTTCTTAATTAGGGTAGACCTCTCTGTAGGAGCACCAATTTGTGATCTAGGCTGTGAGATGGTTATATTCTTACAAAAATAATCTGGCAGTTCATAAGAGATTCTTCTACTTAAAGTAGTGAACAGAGCAACTTGAAACTAAGAGGATGACTTATGTTGTATCATTTGAATTCTTTCTTTGAATTTCTTTCCAATTTTTTGGGCTCACAAACCATCTGTCTCTGCACTTGTCCTTTCCCCTCCACATCTACAACTCTCCTATTCCTCTCAGTTGACCATTTGCTAAGCATAGGTACTATTGCTACACCTCTCAAGTCTTCCATTCTCGTACAATACATACACAATTTACAATGATAATGGTGGCAGATTTACCACTTGGAATTCTTAGTAATTTTTGAAACAATAGGTCTTTGATTTCAGACAGAGGTAGACAAACAGGATGACCATCGATTTTGCTGGCGAAAATGACAACTGTCTATCAGATTTTATCAGCTGTAGCTAGTTAATAATGACACTAATGACATTTTTACACAACAACCCTTTAAAAGGAGCCATAAATATGCCCTTCATAGCAACATCATGGTAAAAGCCTGAGGCTAAAGCTAATGGGTCACAGGCAAAAAGTCTCAGTTTCCATCTCAGTTGGTGACCCATGTTGAAGGCATGGCAATAAAGAAACAGCATTGTTCTTGTATAGCATTTTAGAGCAAGCTAGCACTAGTATCTCAAGTATGTTATTTCATTCTAACATAACCCTGTTTGCCTGCTTTGCTTCTACAGTATACCTGGACAATATTCATATTTCATAGTTAATATTTTAACTGTATGTTTCACTTTTGACGTTACAAGAGAAAAGGCTTGACGAGGACTCACCAATTACTCTGACAAATGTACAGTAACAAGACAGAGTGAGGAAATACTTCACAGTGGATGTGCTATTGATAACAGCTTTAAACGTTACCTGTAACTCCACAAAATTTGGTTAGTTGATGGTTCGTTCCTTAGCCTTGGGAGTCACTTGAACTCATGTTTCTTCTCTCTCTTCCTTCTCAGTTTGTCCCATTCAGGGACTACATCGACCGGACAGGGAACCATATCCTGAGCATGGCCCGGCTTGCCAAAGATGTGTTGGCCGAGATCCCCGACCAGTTCCTCTCCTACATGAGAACCCGCGGGATCAAGCCATCACCGGCGCCACCTCCCTACACACCACCAGGGCAACCCCTCCAAACCCAGATATGAGGAGCAAGCAGGAGAAGGGTTTTGGAATCAAGAGGTTAGCTGAACTGACTTAAAAGCGTGAAATACTTCCATTTCCTTAAAGCCACTCTCCATGCCTTGGCGTCGTGGATCACGGTGGTCTTTCTCGTGTTCAGGAAGCTGCATGCCGGGCCAGGAGAGTGACACTTTTGAGGACAGGAAAAGCCAATGAGAGTCTGTTTACTTCCACTATCAAGCATTCCCGTTACTGTCTGGAATTATTTTTTAGCCTGGGAAACCTGGACAGGCTTTGAAGTCTGGATTCAATCTGGAACAAAAAGAAGGAAGGAAGAACAGTTTTTTTTTTGAAAACATGGTAAAGAGAATGTCTCCAGACAAAACAAAGGAATCACTTGATCTTAACTGAACACTTAACTTCTCCTGTAAATAATTGGACATCTGTAACTTCTTTCTGTCTCTCTTTCTATCTTTCTATCTCTCTCCAACTCACTCATTGTTTACAGTAAATGCTAACAAGGATTTTTACTGTTGATACTTTTATATACACATAGTTTCAATATGAAGCTTGTAATATTCTCTCTCTTTCTCTATCACACTATCTCGCTCTCTCTCTCTCTCTCTCTACTTCTCTCTCTCTCTCTATCTCTCTCTCCTGGCTGGCATGTGCGTCAGGTAGCAGCAGTGCAGGTCCTGGTAGCCCTTCTGTACCGTACCGTACCGTGCTGTACCGTACTGTACTGTATACTGGTGTTTGTATTAACCTTTTGCATGAGTGTAGCCTCAGTCAAGTGCATGCATACTATAGTGGCCCTGCACTACCTCTTCTACCCATCTGCCTGTCTACCTGTCTGTCTATGGGGGGTGAGTGTCTGTCTGCCTGTATCTCCATCTGTTACTTCATCCTGTCTGTCTGCACTGCTCTCAGGCCTGAGAGGTCTGATTGTCTGCCTGTCTGTCTGTCTGTCTGTCTTCCTATAAAGCTTTTCCTCTTCTCTCTCTCTGTCTCTTTCCTGTTTTTTATGCTCCTATCACTTTTAATAGCTATGTTTCCATCCAACCATTTTTTCCCTCTTTTGCAAGTTCTTATAGATGAAGTGAACAGAAAAAAACAACATTTTATATATTTTCTTTGGTTCACTTGATAAACATTTTGGCATTCTGAAATATAAAATATCCGTCTTTTCCAATATTACAGAAATGTTGTCCCCGTGTATAAGGTGTCTATCATCTTCAAAAAGCCAGTATGTGCATTATTATCATTATTATTACTATTATTATTATTATCAATAATAATAATAATAATAATAATGTATTTGTTGTTTTTGTGTGATGTCTCAGATGAAACCATGAAATATGGGCAACATTAGCAAACATTCGAGCAACATTTTTACATTTAAAAAATTGTTGGGTTTTTTTGCCAAGATGATTCAGCATTTCAATTTTTTTTTAATTTAACTGTTGAATGGAAACATAGCTTCTCTCTCTCTCTCTCTCTCTCTCTCTCTCTCTCTCTCTCTCTCTCCCTCTCTCCCTCTCTGTGTCTTTTCTCCTCCAAACTGCCTTGGCAATAGGATGCCCACATGCCCAGGGGTTTTGTCTCATTGTGTCGTCTACTGTAACACCACATCCCTGCCCATGTTAAAAACGACAGCAGCTGCTCTCAAACTAAATACAGTTTGAGCATAAAGAGCCCAGAGGTCAAAAATGCAGAGAAAAACACACTTTCCCTATGTTGGCTTTTTTCGTTCCAATTATTTTTTTGGGTGTGTATTTTTTAGTGCACCTTTTAGCTTTGATATAGCTTTTTATATGTTTGTTTTTATGATGTGCCAATCATGTGTAAAAGGATGATTCGTGCGATTCCCGTCAGTCGCTGACGATTTCTGAGAAGTTTCCAGTAACACTGAATGATCGTTTCTAAAATTGTCTAATTGTCTAAGAATGAAAGAGAGCTGTTTTTGTCATGAATGTGGAAAGACTGAAGCTAAAAGTGTGTTTGTGTGTAAATGAGATGCGTGTGTCATGTGGAAAAAAAAATCTATGTCAAAACATTACATGGAATGTTTAAAAAGTCTTAAAAAAAAGTGGGAACATTTTAACATTGGATAGTAAGCACCAAAAATGTGATGCAGTGATGTTAAAGCTTACATTTGTTTTTGTTGTATCAACACTCTGAAATACTCTTAAAGCTATGATTTAGCTCCAGGTATGCTTCATGTGACCAAACCTAATGGTACAAGCATTTGTTTATCGTTGAGCAGATGTTTCCAGGTGTTACACACCATTTTTACACATCCAGTTACCGCAGAAAACCAGAGAGTATCAAAGTGATTACCCAAAAAGCACTATAATGCTCATTAATCTGTTTAATACATAAATAATGTACTTATAATGTGTTATAAATACAACTTTGAAACTATACATTATTACCTGAATATTGTGTTCTGCACAATACTCTGCAATTTTAAAATAACAAGCAGTATATTCTGTTTAATGTTGTACTGTTGATCGTTTTGTTCGGGAGGGACACAGCTAATTTTTGCCCTACGACCCTCTAGCAGGTTAATATGGCCCCGCTATCAGGGTTTAAGCCTCAAAGTTAACCAATCACACAGTTTTCACAATTTTACATTTTTTTTCCATTGTACAGTGTGACAGAAAAGAAATGTACAGCTATGGTAAATTAGCAATGGATCATAATTTTAAACTGTATTCACCTGGTTGGTTTGTTTCAGACTAATGTTTTCTACGCTCTGTGAATTTCCAACAGTGAAACGTTTGCTTGTTGCTCAGCTTCAACTCAGAAGAATTTGTTTTGAATATCTTGCTGCCTTGTCTAGTTTAGAAATAGGTAAAACTTGACATTCCCAAGTTCATCTTTCTTTCCACACAACCTCCCCATGTATTTCCACTGTAGCAGAGTGCCAATATGGTTGGACTAAGTGGTGTGTGCGTGTGTGTGTGTGTGTGTGTGTGTGTGTGTGTGTGTGTGTGTGTGTTTGCTTAGTACTGTAGGTACAGTCACACTCCTGCAGCCACCCACTGTGTTCAAAGCGTAGCTGGACACATCATTAGGACTGCAGGTCAAAATAAGGAGCTCATTACTGCCTCAGAAGATATACTGTAAAACTCACAGTCTCCAAACTGTGAGAGATCCCGCAATGCAGGGGTCAGAATTGGGTTTATTAGAGCTGTTACTGATTGGAAGGGCAGGGAAGTGCTTTTAAGGGGGGTGTGGGATTATCTGCTTGGAGCCAGCTAAATTTTTGATGTTAGTTCTTGGTTACAATTCAGCACAAATCCCCTTTGGTGGACACAAATTACTGTATGTGAAGATTACTTTGTTATATTGTGGCAGGTTGAAAAACTTCAGTTAAGATTTTGTTCATGGGTAAAACAGAAAACATTTAAAGCAAGCTTATGTATCTTTTTCTGAGCAGCAGCCACTGTGGGCACAAGAGACAATTACGGAATTATGTTAAAGGAAAACTAATGTCTCTTACTATTTTATTTTTCTTTTAAATGCTAAGATAATGGTTTAACATTAGCACAAGTAGACACAAAGAGTAATGAAGCCAGCAAACTGACTAAGTTATAAAGCAATATCTATCTTAAGTTTGCTAACGTTAGCAAACATTAACAACCTTAAGCTAGTGGTCAAGTAGAGAGTTTATTGACTTGAGCAAGAGTGCATTTTATTGCTCATGAATTTAAGTTTTAATTTCTAAAAAGAAGAATATGTTCTTTCTTTTCTCAAAAGATACATTGTCAGACTTAAAAAATTCAAACACAACCCACTTGAAACAATTTGACACAGGGAGAGAGGTGTAAGTAAATATGTTCACCTCTCTGCCAACTTCCATGTTGCTCCAAGTAATTGCAGCAAAAAATGTTTTCTTGAAATTTTTGTTCTTGATAATTGGTTGGCCAGATTATAACCCAGGATTCTGCTGTTACCTAGTGGAGATATTACATAAACAGCCTACAGGATGCCCCTTTCATGCTATCTGAATGGCAAACTACCTCCTGTTTCTAGTTGTGGGTTATTCAGCGAATCCTTTCAGGGTCTAAAAATGCATCTCTTACTTACTATTAAATTGACATGACAAGGCTTGTCAGCCAGGGCAGGACACTGTATGGAAGCAAAAAGACGCTGTAAGGATTTTTTTTTTTTCTTTTTTGAATTTATAATATTTTACTATGGAAACCATCTATCTGAATGTAAATGGTTCATGTGAAATTTCATGAAGGTAATTTCAACTTTTGCAGTGTTTTTCCCCCTGTTTTGCTTTTTTATTTTTTATGTTTTTGTTTTTACAAGTTCACAAATTCAGATCCACAAAATGATATTGCCTATTCGAATAATGTATTCAAGCTGCTCAAATTTAATTGGTCATTTTCAGATCAAAAAGTCAGGTCAAAAAAATGAAGTTGCAGAAATTGGATTAGTGAAATTCAGACACTAAAATTCAAGATTAAAAAATTCGAACTTGAATATCTGGGCTACCAAGGTGAGCTATCAAGCCTGAATGGAATCAATTAGACATCTTCTATCTTCTGGAAATTTCAAAGCAAATTTCCAACCATTTTAATTCAAATAGATGGATTTGTCAAGTAAAATATCTCAGTGCTATAATGTCAGTGATATTTAATTTTCATCATATCTTTAGTTTCAGTATGTACTAGTCGCCTATAAAAATGTAAATTTTCTTTGGCCTTTCTTTGCTTCCATACACGCAGACATAAACACATTTATTGCCGTAGTCATTGCTGCCAGTTGTTTTGTGCTGGTGTGCTGCAGGTGGATAATTATGATTATTATTTACTTGTTAATCATAGTGCAACAGCTCACTAACTTTGTCAAGCTCCATGAAACCGCGAGTGTGTGTGTGCACGTGCGTCTGTGCATGCATGTGTTTGATATAGGTCTACTTTGTATGTGTGTGTGCGAGTGTGTATGATTGCCTCTGAGGCGCCTTTTATAAGAGTGTTTTAATAGACTATGTGAGGCGTTAACACACATAAGATCTTTGTTTACTAAAGCTATCCAAATAATATATTGTATGCTCGTCATATCTTCTTAACAATGTGCACTATGTTTGCATGTACAGTTTTACAAAGGATGCACCAGTTCCTTTTGTTAAAAACTGAGTGTTTTGAAATATAAAAATCTATATGAAAATTAACTGTACAAAATGGCCTTAAATCTCTCAATGATTTTCTTGGAATTGTGCGATGCCTTGTTCAGAAAAATGAATTGTTTAAGGAACTAATCGTTATCTATTTTGTGTCAGTGTTTCTATTGCTTTCTAGTGTATTTTTCTTTGCACAAGTTCAATTATGGAAAAAAAAATGATCTTGTACTTTTTTGAAACCGTGATTAATCAGAGAAAGCATGGCTGAAGTACTGATTGTCTGATAATACATATAATAGATGACTATTTCTGTATCGAACTATGGATTTTTAAATAAATATTCATATTAAACACAAGATTTGCTGGAGCGAGAGTGTTTTTTCTTTTTGGAGCTTGTATTTTCTCTACATCTTTTTCCCCTTCCTTTAGTGTTTGCATTTTCTGCTCCATGTTTGTCTTTTCTCTCCTCCCCTCTCTCCATTCGTAGCTTATTAAGACTTACATCTGGTTTGCTCCCTCTGATATGATAATTATAATACAAGAAAGTCTTCCCACTCCAAAAAGACACAAAACAACACGGACACAGGACCAATGGAATTGAGCAAAGCACTAAATGCTACTGCAAAAACATAAAGAACATGTCACATTTATTCATCTCAAAGGTATCTTTCTGTTTCTTTAGAACCAGTCTGATTTACCACCCAGTCCTGGTGTAAACTGACTCTGTTCTCTACTTGCTAAGGTGGCAACTGTTTCTTTATTTCTCTGTTTTTATCTCTGCAATTAATTGGCACCTGTTTCAAGAGGCAATTAGTAAGAATGTCAATGCGTCGTGACACAAAAATACCAAAATACGTGGTGTTTATCTGCTGGGGGATGATAGGGCTTTTCATCAGCTTTCAATAACTCAGCAAGCTGTTTCACAAGTGCTGAGATTCCTGATTTTCTACAGTCATGATCTGACACTAGCTTGTTTTCTGTTTTCAAATGAAAACTATCAGAACTTGAGATATTCTGTCTCACTCCTGCCACTCAGACTGACAGTAGAGTTACATAGTTGTGCTGCACAAATATACATCCTCCTACTGCTCACTGAGAGAGGTTAATTAAGGTCATTGGTTACTTAAAACTTTAAAGGTATAGTTTGACATTTTGAGAAATATGCTTATTCACTTTCTTGCTGAGAGTTAGATGAGAACATTGATACCACTCTCAGAGAGTGGTATCGATCTTCTTATCTGAACTAACTCTTGGCAAGAAAGCGAATGAGCCAAAATGTCAAACTGTTCCTTTAAATGCAGAGCATGCAAGTCTGTAATAAAAATCATTGATAAAATCAGTATTCAGTATTTGAATCTTTCTACATCGTTTTACTTTAAATTTTGATTTTTAGTAAAGTTTATTCCCTTAAAAGTATGGAAACTAAAACAACTGATAATTTAATTAATTAAAGTACAAATTTCCTGTTTATGTCACCATACTACAACCAACAGACAAGTCGATTCATTTTGTGTGCAAATGACCTCAGTTTCCTTGCTTGTCTTCCAAAGTTGAATGGAAAAGTGATTTTATCCATGAAAAACCTGGTCTACTTTTTAGAGTTCTTTTGTGATCTATCTTTTCTGCTGCATTACTGATAGTTTCACCTCTTCGAGTACGTATTCACAACCAAAGCATTTGAAAACCACTAGTCTAGGGGGCCTTGACATTTGGTTGTTGTGATGGAGGGAGTTAGGTATTTGTTCTTCAGTTCATGTTGCTGTTTTTGTTGCCACTTGCATTAAAAATAATAAGTTGAACAATCAGCTGCCAGTCACATAAAAGTACTCGTGTCTATTACTACAACTTTATTGGCCTTTTGCTACTGAACACACTCGCTATCATAGCAAAACACCACATGGCTGCTTCACCTTCCACTGACTTTTCATTCAGCCTTTCTGATAACAAACTTCCTACAGTCCGCTTCCGCCTCATTATATATCACGTACATTCACTTTCAATCACTAATCCCCTTATGTCTGAAAGCCGCAATTAGCGCCATTCCTGCAAACTCCCACACACCGTGCATCTGTTTCTAGCTTGATAACAAACACAAGATGCCACTTCGCATGCTGTGTGTTGATTTGCTGTCACCATCAGGATGTCACCGTGGTAAACAGCGTGTTCCATAGGGGAAGATGACAAGTCAACAACATATGGATTTGTTGCCAATTATCTCCTTGTGGAACAACACGGATGGTGTCAACAGGGAAACTTCAAAGTGGACTTTCTTGTAGAAAATGCATGTGTGCTACTGTGATTATGAATTAACAAATCAATAGACCAGACTGGTATTTTTCCTGTTTTAAACACTTTGATTACATGTTCAATACATATGGGTGCTGACCATTTTGCAAGCAAATGCTGCAAGATTTTAGAGCAGTTGTTTTTGGTGCATTCAGGTACATGTAGGAAATCTCTCAGTTATGGATTTGAGCATATCTTTGACATTACAGGAATTGATGGCTTGTCTCAGGCAAATTAAAGTAAGGCATCCACTGTAAATATGTCCACATTATGTTTGTAGTCAAAACGGCTGATTGTGACAGGGGAAGATGCAATCAAGTATGCGCCCAGCGTCCTGCTGTCTACAGAGGCCCCAATCAATCACCATCAACCCTCTTGTGTATATTAGATAGATGTCAGGTGTAGTCTCCATCAATTTTTCCCTTCATAAACGTGCTCATAAATTTAGAGAGCGGACAAAATTGGCTGATGAGTTTGCCTTACTACAGATCCATATTTGCATATATTTGCAAAACAAATTCACTCAGTCGGCTTCACATTTGGCCCCCGCTACAAAAAAATCAAGTCTGAAATTATGGATTGCTTGGCTGAAGTGAAGAGAAATTAAAGCTCAAATGAAGTTTTAACAGGCATGTGTGTGATAGGACAGCGAGGGAAGGGCTTCATATGAGCAAAAATTAAATCACTGTTTATTTATTTATTTACAGACAGGGATCTGTTTGACAGGGAGGATGATGGAGAGTCAGTGTGTGTGTGTGTGTGTGTGTGTGGTAATATTGTGTCCATATTCCGTCCAAACTAGATTTATTTTGTCTTGATGTAAATGTCCCTCAAACACAGTATTTTTGAATTCTGTTTTTGCTGGTTAAACGTTTGAAAGTAAATATATTTACTTGGTAAAACAATGATACTTACTCATTAATGCCTGTCCTCATCCTCTGTGACAAATATGATATCATCATATTAATTCTGAACCACATAAAGTTTTAATATCTGATATTTAATTCTCATTGTGTATATATTATTGTATTGCTGTACAACTGTATTGTAGATACTTACGATGAGAAAAAAAGAGCCACTTAATAAAAGATGTATGGATCATTATGGAGAAATGGAGCAACATGTAACATGTTTTACTAAATATTCTACTCCAGACTTCATGTGGGGTGTGACTATGAACACAGTTTGTAAATATCCTTAGTAAGATTTTGTTAATAAATGTAATTTGACATGTTCTGTAAAACAATATTCTGTTGTAATTATTCGATGACTGTTCTGACAATACCATCTTTGTATATAAAGGAATTTGACTTTAGAGACAAGAAAATGCATAAATAAATATATCAGGGAGGCTCTTACTTCTAATTCTCAACCCTTAAAAAGGGTCAAATCATACATATACTGTATATTTATTACTATTCCTATTCTATTTAAACTCTTCTTAATGCACAAATTGAAGGAACTGACAGGATTACATTTCACTGTGATTGTACCTTATATTATTACAACTTGATTTATTGATTGACTGTTAAAAGATGCAGGAGCCTTGTGGGTGGAGGTAGGTGGTCAGGGAACTGCAGCTCACCTGGTCTGACTGCCAGCTTCTTTACTTAAGACAGTGGCAGTGACTCAGTCTGTGGTTTCAGCCATGATGTTGCAGACAGCATCTTCACATGTTCCTATTTTGTTCTGTAGTTTCTTTTCTGTCTTTGTTGGATTAAACTAAACCTTTTAGTTACAAACTCACATGTGGTCTCCCCCTTTGTTCTTCTCCGAGCAGGTGTTACAGATCAACTGGTTTTCTTCTTCTGTTTTGCTTTACTGTGGTTGGCATGAATGTGCATTACTGCCATCTGTTAGAATGTAACAACTTCACAAAACTTACTATTTACACTGTCCACCCAAAGTGATCTCATTCACGACATTTTCCATTCTATAACCCAGACCTAATTGCCCGAGTTGATGCAAATTCTTCCCACAGTGTAACATCTAGATCTTCTCCAGATATGTCCACAACGTTCAAGTATCTTCTGGCAGTGTCTCGCACCGTCTTGATTCTTTCCAACTTCCCCTGTATCTCAGCAGCGCAATTCATGAGCATGGCAATGAATGCCAAAAATCTTTTCTTTTAGATGCTGATATTCTGATCAGCTCCATTTCTTTTTGCACTGCCACCATCTCTTTGTTACTCTCCATTCTCTTTGCTTTGCTTTTGCTTTGCTTTGATGTTTGACAATCCCTTTTCTGCTCTGATCTTATTCACTTTCCCTTCTTTAATTCTTTTTGGACACTGCTGATCCTGTATCATGATTTCCCTCACAGTGCAGACACTTTACTTTATCAACTATGTGTATCTCCACATTGCAGTTGTCCTTTCTACATCTCCTGACTCCTCTACATACTGCAGCAACATGTCTATATTGTTGACAACGAAAACATCTGAGAGGAGCTCTCTCATATGACTTCACCCTGTAACACACATAATCAAGGTGCACCCTTTCTAGCAATTTCCCTTCGAAACTCAAACAAACAGAATTACTGTCCTCCTTTTCAGAATCTAGTAATTCTTCTTGCCTCACACACACCTGCAACATCTCAAAATGACTCAGCCTCTACTGACGGTGGCACGCCACTTATCTAAGTGGGAAACAATCCAAACTGCAACCATCTTCAAATGCACTAAATCATAATGGCTCTATCTCTATCTCTATCACAATCTACGATAACAATCCCACTTCTAGTTATCAATTGATTGCTCAACTTCAAATTTCTCCCTTACAAACTTTTCGTTCCGACCACATATTGATGCTTGAAAATACCCTTTGTTTTTGTCACGTGTCTCATCCCAATGAGATACATCTCCTCTTTTCTTGATTTCTGACTGGAATCACTTAATGACTTCAACTGTTCTTCTACCTCTTATATTTTCAATCCCTCTCACGTCCTCATTTTCATTTTTAATTTTGCTCTCCAACTCTTGCTTCAACATAATTTCCGCCAGCCCACTGGCCCACAATGCTTTGCCACTCACTTTAGAAACAAACTGAAATCAAACCAACTATTTCAACGACCTCAACTGGTTTTCCTGTTGACTGGTTACCTTTGTAAATGTTGGGGGATTCTTATGGTGACAGCAGAAGTTTAACCATGGAGAGGAAACGTAGCTGACCTTGCGAATGCCTTAATGATTCTATATATTGTTTTATTTTCTTCAGAACAAAAACTCCCCACCCGGGGTTTGATACCAGGTGTGAAATCTCAAGGAAAACTTACGGCACATTGTGCTAGACCACTGAGCCATTGCAGCTTTCAGAATAACTCATACACCCAAACACACAGCCTATGTCAAAGCAAAAACAACCACATATTAACTTCTGGGTTTAAAATACCTCTACTAGATTAACTCAGACCACTGTCATTGCAATGATAGCAGCCACACAAGTCCACTTAGTTGCGCCTCTGAAGTTTAACATTTTTCGAAGAGCAGAGATTATAATGTCTGCTTAAGTTTTGGGGGAAAATAACTAACTATAATCGTGTGATGTTTGGACTGTGTCCTCTTTCTGATGACATACTTTTGGTGAAGTCAAAATCAAAGTTGCATAATTAAAACTCTTGAGATGCATAATGTTGCCCATTCCCATTATAAATATTTGCTGGGAGGTTTTTCATTTAGTGGTTTAATGCATAGTTATTTATTCACAAAGAGAATTATGCAGGAATTATGGGGCAAAAATATTCTTTGTCCATGGCAAGTCGCCCCACACAGATCCAGTGGTACCAGCGGCCACATGCTGTGCATTTAATCTGAAAAACATAAAATACACTTGAGGCTCACAAAGTGAAAATAAAGTTTTCTTTTTATGGAGCACGGCTATGTTTTCTCATCCAGTCGACATGGGTCTGTCCAGTGGTTCCTGTATTTTTCTCCTCACAGAAATGGCAGAGATCCAACAGGGAATCTGTTACAAATACTGAACCTTCTGTATATTTACTTAAGGATCTATGCAAGACCATCATATTCATACCAGACTCATCAATCAATGTTTGGGCCATTTCCAGCCTCATTCTGTTGACGCCCTCCAGGTCAACTGTAAAGTCAGGCTTTTGTCCTTAAAGCACTTGCTCTGCCACCTTGAATACTGATTGGAGTAAGTTCTCTCTTTGAAAGAGATGGATTAACTGACAAACTGGAAAACTTACTTCACAGACCAGCACCCCACATAATGTGATTGCTTGCTGCTGGGGGTGAGCGTGACCATCTCGACTCATTCCTCCTCCTGATTAAGGCTCTACATCATGAAGATAGAGGGATCAGAGTATGAGATGCTGCTTTTGTGGCTACATGAAATAGTCTATTTACCACACCAGAGATAAAATAAGTGCACTTAAGAGGGATCATCCAAGATTTGCTTACCTTGTTATTTCCTTGCATTGCTGCAGCTGGGCAATGATAGCTCCAAATGGTCCACAAAAAGGGCCCTTCATTCCTTGGGGTACATAGCCTGTTAAAAATTCACAGTTGGGCTCCTAAATGTTCAGGAACAATTTATTGAACTTTTTATATGCGTGCTAAAGATGGGCATATAGCTTTGGACAAAAGAGCACTTACTACCAGAGTCCAGTGCCTGTCCTTGCAAACTGCCGCAAAGAGTTTCACATTGTGCATCACCCAGCTACAAAAAATCCATCTGTTAAAATGACTTTAACATTCTGAATAAGACATTGTTAGGATTAGAGTAATGATGCTCACCTTTCTCAACCCCTGAGATGTGCCATTCCACATAGCGGTCATTTCAAAGGTATCTATAAAAAAAAGACCTCTAATGGCACTGGTCATGATATTACAGACATGTAAGAATTCAGTACCTGCAAAGAGTTTAGTTCGTCATTAATAGGCTAATCTGTTCCAACATAATTTTAGTGCCTGCTTAAAACTGAACACATATGTGAATTCATACCTTGCTCTCCATTTCCTCTCCAGAAGCAAGGCTCTGGAGATCTGAGGTAAAGAGCTTGTCGGGTCCAACCTTTGCCCACAATATCTCCTCCTATCTCTGATCCCAGATGTCAGTCACTGGTAAGGATAATAAGTGAGTATTTAAAAGTTACAGAGAGCAGATTGATAAATGGAATACAATAATTATGTTAAATTTCTTACAG
The DNA here is from genome assembly GCF_910596095.1 of Thunnus maccoyii. Taxonomy (NCBI): domain Eukaryota; kingdom Metazoa; phylum Chordata; class Actinopteri; order Scombriformes; family Scombridae; genus Thunnus; species Thunnus maccoyii. Next base: position 8,654,299 of record NC_056555.1, read on the forward strand.
TTTTACATATAAATACCATTGCTTTGGACAGAGTGTGTGACATTAGACATCACTCTCAGAGATGAGAGAGTGTGTAATGGGAAGGTTGCTGGTACAGGACAGTGTGGCTCAGGAAGCTGGAGAGAAGATGATTGGAGGGTTGCTGACAGAATCAGGTTGATTTTGTTGGTGGGTTGCTGATGGGCTAGAGGGAATCCTTTCAGTGGCTGTTGTGCTGTGGTATGAAGCCAGAGGAGAGGGCCCTTCAATTCTTCTGAGCTTAGCTCTCCTCTGGATCAATGAAATGAGTCAAATGATCAATGTTTGCAGACGTCTTGGAAGTGCAGGTCAGTTATTATACAAGGTCCAAGCATGTCACCCTCCATTTCCCCCCACTTCCGCTGTTGTTCCCTTATATTTAAGAACAATATCTGCTGTTTTAAAATACTCAACCCTTGACCCTTCCCCTCTTTCCTTATTCCTATGTCTTGATAGGATTTCCTGATGTTGGTTTGCACCTCCTGACACACACCCTGTTGATTAAGTTCCTCACCAGTGTCTCCACCTTCTCCTCTGTTATCTACAAGAGCAAAAATATAAGTGCATTAATATAAAGTCATAACATTTCCAAAACTGCCACATCCAGACATCAAAGAAAAGAATTCCTTAACCCTCTTACCTCACACTCACTTCCCAGATAGCATACGATAGTGGGCCGCTTCAGGCAATGATGGCCCGCACAAAATGGATGTGAGCCTTAAATGGCCCACATGTAAGATAGCAAATATGGCTCAAATATCCCTAATCAAATGTGGGCTTTTTTTGGTAAAGATGTGGTGCTCACAGGTATGTGTATTTGGGCCAGTTCTGGTTTATCTAGTTTGTTCTTGGTTGACATACGGCTTGCTTGTGGCCCAGATCTGGGAAACGGGAGTAAATTGCCCAAGTGCCATCATTCCACGCAGTATTAGGGCCAGACGAAATGGCCGAAAGTGTTGGATGTGGGCCGGATCTTTGCCAATATATATATACATATATAACTACATGGTAAATGTATTGTACTTGTATAAAGCCTTTCTAGTCTTCCAACCACTCAAGGCGCTTTTACACTACGAATCACATTCACCCATTCACACACATTCATACGCTGAATGGTACAGGGGCTACCATGCAAGGTCCCAACCTGCCCAACAGAGGAAATCTAATCATTCACACACATTCAAACACTGATGGCACAGCCATCAGGAGCAATTTGGGATTAAGTGTCTTGCCCAAGGACACATCAACATGCGGAGCCCAGAATCAACCGCTGATCTTCCAATTAGTGGATGAACCGCTCTACCTCCTGAGCCACAGCTGCCTCACACTGACAGCCTCCCCATCTATCTATCTAGATGGGGAGACTCAGTGCTATCTATCTATCTATCTATCTATCTATCTATCTATCTATCTATCTATCTATCTATCTATCTATCTATCAGCTGCAGAGACCACTGACACGTAGTAGTTCTGTTGATACGACTTTATGGATTCCGCGTTCCACATATGCACAGTAGACGTACGCGGATGTCCGCACAGAGCCAATGCATACACCCTCTGATGAGGAAATTTATGTCATGCGGACCCTCGTGGACCCTTTCATACTTGCGGATGCGCACGTATAATTTCAGCTTAAAGAGGTGCCCCCAAAGAAAATCTTGCTTAGGGCCCCCTGTTGTCTAGAGTTGGGCCTGCCAGTGTGGATGTGACCGCTGTGGCTGCAGAAGCAAGAGATACGCAGAGGACATACATACAGAGATGCCTTCCTTTAGTAGAGAGATAGGAAATTAGTTACTATGCACAATGATGTGGAGGTGTTGTCAAACATTCTAGCCTCGATCAATCGTTTTAAGTCATTTTTAAGAAAGATATGTCAAAATTCTCTGATTCCAGCTTCTCACGTGACTATTTGGTGCTTTTATGAGTGCTCTATGACAGCAAATTGAATCTCTTTGCACTGTGGATTGTTGGTTGGGACAAAACATTTTAAGTTGCATCTTGGGCTTTGTGAAACAGTGATGGAGATTTTTCACAATTTTCTGGCATTTTATAGACCAAACAATTAACCTATCAATCGATAATGAAAATAATCATCAGTTGCAGCCCTAGTTGTGAGTGCATCAATGTTATAGGAGTAACATGCTAAATTGCTGCTTTGTAGCATTTGGTGTTTTTGGTGTTATTTTTCTGCATCGTGGCCATTAGCTCAACCTTTACAGTTGGCATGAGCTCTTTGCTGGCTGCTACTACAGCAAAACTCCAAAGGAAACTAACCAATTTTAGGCCAAAAGATTTGGACATTGGCACATAAATCACTGTACTGAGATTTAACACATTATCTGTCCCTTTTTATCAAAGTTACATATGACAGTTTAAAAACTGACCCTGATTGATTATAATACTAGCTGTAGCATCTTAAGCTAATGTTTGCTAAATATATAATTGTGAGATTTAAAAGATGGGGAACAGCCACAGTTTGCCATATTCTATACATTGTGTGTTTGTAATGCGAAGGTGATTTGTGTCTTTTTTCTCTCTCTCTCTCTCTCTCTGCACAAACGGGAGAGCCTCGTGCATGCCTCAGGTGGCTATAAATAGCTTTATTTTCCCAGCGTCCCTTGAGGCCAAGGGAGGAGATGGGTGGATTGATTGAGGGGCGAAGAGAGGCAGAGTGAGAGAAAGGTGCTAATATCACTGTCAATCAACATCTAATGCAATGCCAGCAGAGAGGGAAAGAGAGAGACTATCGTAACAAACTGTGACTAACACTGCGAGGACATAAACACAAGATACATGCACAAACACACACACACACACACACACACACACACATTCCACAGAGGAATAAGACTGCTCATTAACAGCAATAGAGCAGTACATCAAGGCTATGAATTCAAAGCAAGCTTCCTGGAGAAAATGAGCAGCATGGAGGGCAAATTTAATCATTATTTAATGATCCTATTTTTATTTATTTGTATGCCCGTTAGTCATAATAATATGAATGTGGAATGTGTCATGCCACGATGCCCAAAAAAGTGCTCAAAATGCAAGAAAAGGAGCACAATTTTCAGCCATTACATCACACCACCCATACTGTACTGAAACAAGAAATGATTCCTCTGCTCCTTAATTGTTTAAATACTTATTCACCAAATGACTATGTGGTAATTAGCTGAGACAAAAGGTCGTGTGAGGGTTTTGTCCTTTAAAAAGACTTGAAGTCTTAATGCTTGAGTAAGTCTAATGAACACTGGTCTATGTCTGTCAACCAGGGTCGTAATTATGTTCGCCTGTCACTTCCTGACATAGTCTGTAGCTTAGCAACCTGCCACAGAGACAGCGCTAAAGTTGGAATTCATTTGAATATTCCCCAGAAATTAAAAAAAAAAGAAAGAAAAGGAGAAAAGAAAAGAAAACTCAGGTGGTTGGTCCCTGAATGCAGAGTTGTCTTCTTAATCTGAAGGTGACATCAGGACTTTGTGTATCAATCAACAGATTCTTTCACACACATCCCCCTCAATGTAGTCAAACTTTTACAGACAGCAAACCAGAAACGGCAAAAACAATGTGGGCAGGTTGCATAATTACTGTGTGCCGTTAATAATACAAAACACATGTTTTGGCCACTGTGCCCACTGAACTCCCACCATTCTTATATAAATAGAACACTTTCTCATGTGCTGTAATTGTTTCTTTAATGGTGCTAAGAGACGGCACGTAGTTGGTGTGTTCAGGTTCATGTATTCTGTGTCCATTATTTAAGTTTTAATGAGGAATTTGTATTATAAAATCAATATTTTCCTTAACATACAATGTTATATCTTAATTAAATTTCTGTTGACAAGCAATGTAGCACTTCCTAATGATCTATTTTATTTTCCTCTTCAGTGTGGTATTTATTCTACTTTAATTGATTTTATTTTCTTCTTCATGCAATAATGTTCAAAATCAATGCAGCAGAGACCCAGTTATCCCAATTTTTAGCCCAATAATATGTGTCAAGCTCCAAAAACTCTGGGTTCTTTCCCATAATGCAACCTAGTGCTTTTGATTTGTCAGACAGATATTCTGTTAAAAATCCTCAGTGTTTTCTTTTCAAACTTGGAGAGTAACCTCATCTTTATGTGTAAAATCAGTGGAGTGCCCCTTTAAATGTTGTTCTAATGCACTTCTGGCTCTTGTATTTAGCATTTTATACTGCCTCTATGTTTGAAAGGTGCTCAACAAATGTTGTTTTGTGATGTTTAGACATTAAATAATGTACAAAGCAAGACATCTAAAGCCTGTGCTCTCTAGAAAAAAAAAAGTGTACAACATCAATATTGTTCAGTGAGCTACAGGCCTGTCCATCGGGGGAATGTCTCAAAGCCCCCGACCAAACAGAACACACAAATTCTGAGTACTCATAAAAGTACTGCAGGGTGATGTTGTACAGTAGGGGTGGGCAAATCGATCACTAAAGTATCAATACCACTGATACTAAGTCTTGTTTTGAGTACTGTTGCTAAGATTGATAACAAAAAAGGGTTTCTGTACTGTTGTGTGTAGTTCAGGGAATTCCCACAATAAACACATTTGTTCTTTATGAATGTAAATAAAGATATTGTATAACAGTAGAAGGAAATGATAAATGTTTGCAAAATCACTTAGTGGTCATAAAAATGTCAGAATTCAACTAGAACCTGTTATGATGCATTCACCTCATTAATGACACAAAACATGACGCATCCTACATAGTAGTACTTTAGCAACATTTCATAATAATGTATTGGTGTCAAAACTGGTTAGTTTTGTTATCTATACGTGTTTTTTCACTTTGAAAAATACTCTAAAATTATTCAAATATTTCCTTCTACTGTTCACTCGCCTAATTAAGCCATGATCTCAAGAAAACAATTTACTATCACAGTGTATATATAATCTGCTTTTAAATCATAATTACAGAATGAGATCATTAAGACCTGATCATGAGAAAACAAAGCCTAATATCTCAAGATAATGGGATAATTAATCTCAAGATAAAGGGGGAGTGAAACGGAAATATGGCAAGAGTTCTCACTAAGAGATGTTGGAAAATGCATCGGCTCTCTTTCCATTTCTGCTTAGCTTGAAATGAATCAAATTAAACGCAAAGAAGAATTAAACACTAACCTTGGTTCTTCATTAGTCCACAAATAACAACAACAACAACAACAGGACTAAGTGAGACAAAATGCCATCTTGGCCACTCATTTGACTAATGTTGTTTATTGTGCTTGCTGCGTTTAATCAGTAAAGCACACACTCTCTCTCTCTCTCACACACACACAGAAACCTTGCCTTTGTCTCAATTAGCAGTACATATGAGGCCACTTGTTCTCTCTAACCTGGCTTGATATATTTTGCATCACAGCTAAGTGTTTCTGTGTAGCTCTTATTGTCTGTAAGTGTGCGCATGTTGAGTGTGTGTTTACACCTCGGCAAGCAACGTATTATGCAGTGAGACAGGAGGCAGATGCATGGGGTGCCAGGAGCCTTATTGCCTCGCAAGTTTTTGGTGTGTGTGTGTGTGTGTGAGAAAGAGAAGGCAAGAGTTCATTGGGGAATCTGCTGAATTTCTGATGTGAAGGCAGAATGTTGGTTGCAGTGTTTTCGGTCTCTCCGGCCACGCATGAAGGTGTCTGTGAGTGTGTCTCCCCTTCCATGTGAATGTGAATGCATGTATGTGTGTTGACATGTGGACGTCACGTGTGTGTAGGAAGCTGATTGATGTGCAGCGACAGGGTCTGGAGTGTCGGAGGAGTTAGAGAATCATCAGACAGCGATGACATCACTATTGCTCTGCTGACTCCACACACACACTCGTTCTTGTGCTCGGTATATGTTGTTCCTCTTTGACTTGAGGGAAGAGACTGACATTGTTTGTTAATAGAATAGAGGGAACGTTTAGTCTATGGAAAGTTGAAATTATATGTAGGAGGAAATTTTAAAAAGAAGCATTTACAGAAATAGTTTAGCCAGTCACAGCAACCACTGCAAAAAGGACAGTTCACAAAAGTCAATGTCTCCTTTTTTTCTTAATTCTTCTATTGCTGTCAAGCAGTATTTACATTAGATGATTATATTACTTATTTCAAGGTAACTGGTCCTGATTTTTCTCAGACATTTAAGCTACGTTTTCAGATAAAAGATTCTTGAAACAACTGCTGCTAGACTACTAACTGGTACCAGGAGGAGAGAGAACATCACACCTGTACTGGCATCCCTGCATTGGTCAGGACTGAGTTTAAGGTTCTATTTCTTGTTTTTAAAGCTTTACATGGCACCCCATTACACCTCTCTAACCCCTTTTCAACTCCAGATCTCTCAGATCCTCAGACCAGCTGCTCCTGGCTGACCCTCAGATAAGGATAAAAGGGGGTAAGGGCAATTGTGCGTTAGCAGTAGCCAAAGCCGTTCACCATTTTGAGCATCCTTAAGCTTTTATGTTTCACTTTTTATGTTTCACTTTTTCTCTTCTGTGTTTTCCAACTGTTCCTTTACTTATTTATTTGTGTATGCTTTTGGGATAGTATTGTTATGTTATCTCTACTGCTCTTTTGCTATTACCATGTTATGTTATTTTATTTTATTTATGTTATTTTGCTGTACAGCACTTTCCCTTCAAAATCTGTGGAGCATTTCAGCATCTTTCAGTTCACTACTTTTTGGTTTTCTGGCCCACAGCTTTACTCTTTGATTCAGTCTCATGGCTCTCATTAACCTTGTTTCCTGGTGAAGCTCCTCACCATCAGGTTTAATTTCTCCACATTACACAAGAGTTTGCTTTTTTGAAGAGGGGGATTTTTTTTTTTTTTTAATTTCATTGCATCAATCAAATAACGTTGTGGGTTTAAAGAGCTGTGTTTAAAATGAGCAAATACTATAAAAATGCCTTGAGATGATCATGACTTCTTATAAAAGAAACATTTATTCCGAGGAACCCCGTGCTCCCAGCAGAGGAGGCAGAGTGGAAAATGAAAAGGTCTCTGTTGTAACCACCCACTGTAGGGTGATAATAATTATCAGGAATGGCATGCGCCTTGGCTTGAAAAAATGCCACTGACAGTTAGAGGCGGCATATTGCTTCTCCAGCCAGCAACTCTGATAAAAATTTGTTCTATAAAGCTGCAGTGTACATATTGTATTTTGAGGTATTCAATGACCTGGTAATGGTGGGTTGCACCATTTTTGTGCAATCATGTCGCATATTTCCTTAAAATCTCCGTCATCTATAGATCTCATTTACATTTTAACAAAGAAAGATTCGCCTGGATACACTTGTGTCAGTTGATTTTTGCAGAAACAGCAGTGATGAGGGTTAAGTAATAATAGTGATGCTCAGGAAAAAAGATAGTTTGTTCTGATGCTTTGTTGGAGGAATATAAGCTGAAGATGCAAAGGAGAAGCATCAGGTGTTAGACAATACAATTGTAAAACAATGGCTTTTGAGATATTTTGTATTGAATCTTGTGCACTGCTTTTTAGCAAAAGAGGAAAATTAGCAAATAAACTTCAGATCAGAGGTGAACAGAATCAAGTACCTCTGCATGCAAATTACTGTTAAAATTAGTTCAGTTTTAGCAAAAGTAAATATAAAATGGTGCCAAGGTTGTCCATATTCATGCTGGTTATATCTGTTTTACCAGTTAATCATCTTTTATTGGACAAGACAATCTCTGTGTCATTCTCTCAAATACATATTTCTGAATAATACATCTTAAAATGAATTTTTCTTTACTTTCTGCTATTTGTAGTAAGTGCATATGTGGATGTAATTAATGTACTAGTATGACAGAACAAAAGTATGTAACACAAGTAGCATGCACACACAGATATCTTCTGAGTGACAAAACTGTATAACTAACACAGTGAAGTCATTCTGTTTTTTATTTAAATCTGAGCTGCAACAGCAGTAATTATAGTTGCCTATTTTGTAATAATAATCCAGCAGTCTTGTCATATTATACCTGTAAATCTATGTTTTTTTAAACTCCCACCTCCTCTTCCTCTCCTCCCTCTTCATTCTTTCCCATTCTTATTATTTTCTGCCCTTGCAACTTCTATGTAACCTAAGCAAGTGATTTAAAGAACACTGATTACATTTTTTTTTAAAAAAAACAAATCTATCTCAGTGTCTTACTGTGTTGTCCTGTTCGTCATCTTTAGCCTTGGGAAAATAAATGGCTCATTCTTGAGGCTCCACTCCTAATTAATTACTCAGAGCCTCAAACACTGCCTCACGTAAAAGTCTAAAGAAAAGAGAGGAAATACAAAAAGGTGTTTTGGTGTTATGCAGTACTGTGTATGTGTGTGTGTGTGATGATACGTACAAAGAGAGAAAGGACAAGGAAGCAGAAAACATGTCTCCATAACAAGTGACGCAGTTCTATTCTGAACAAATCAGTGACAAATGCACCTATTTTGACCTGTAATTAGTACAGTACCTCCTGTATGGAAGTTCATTATTGACAAAACTATCAAGTATGCACACAACACATCCAAGCTATAACCTGCAATTCAGAAAGTGCAAAATACATTTTGGGCACTGTAAGAGTAAGATGAAGTACCACTCTTACATCTCTCAATTAAATATAAAGCTACAGCCAGCAGCTGGTTAGCTAGGTTTAGCAAATAGTAATAAAATCCACCTACCAGCTTCTCTAAAGTGCGCTAATTAATATGTATCTAATTTGTTTAATCCATACAAAAAACAATGTGTAAAAACATCAATTTGACCATTTTACAGATGGTTATGTATCGGACTAATTCTTGGCCATCATCGGTAACTTATTGGAGTCTCAACTGGTTGCCCTAGCAACTGCTATGAGCCAAGAAATCCTGCACATAAAGCCCCCGTAAAATGTTTTAGACAAACAAAATATAAAGTGCTCATTAGTGAGCTTTAGAGATACTGGAAGACAGGTAATCTAATATTAGACGGGTCCATATTTTTTGTATTGACCCTATCTACACTAGTATCAATACTCAAAACAAGACTTAGTATCAGTTGTATTGATACTTTAAGTATCAATCTGCCCACCCCTACAGACAGCAGCTGGACTCTGAAAAACAACCCACATAAAGCCTAATTTATGATTTCTGCCTCTGTGTGGCCACAAGGTTCTACGAAACGTAAAAATGTTTTCATCTGCTCATGTCCTTGAGGGTCTGTGTGGATTGTCCACATGCAGCCCAAAAGTTACGATTGTATGGACTGTACGCACAGACCATACACACTGACAAACGTATGTGTAATGTCTTCTTCTTATATTATCTAGCATGTCTTCTCCTGTACGATTTACCAAACAACCACCAGGGAGAAGTGCACTCCTAACATCAGCTTTCAGGCTAGATAACATACAGGATAAAAATCTACCTGCAATTGTCCATTTAGTTGCTGGTGTGATCCCTCTCCTTGGGAAAAAGGAACATTTCTGAAAGACCCTGTTTTCTTTCTTTAACAATTAATCACTTTAAGACTATTTTTGTCTGCAAAAGCTAACTGGGATTTCAGTTCGACTTAAACTTTTAAATTGTGTAAGTATTGTCATTAAAGAACTTCCGTATATTTAGGTCCAATCAGTGTAATTTTGCAACTTTCAGATCAGTGGGATAGATGCATCACTTCACCGGGTTTCCTCAACATCCAATCAGCAATTAATCAGATATTCTGCATAATACAGTGACAAACTGCTAGTACATACTGAAATAAAAAAAATCCATGAATGATGGATGTGCCACCCTCTTGGACTGTAATTTTCAAAATGCCAGAACACAATGGTGAGACAGAATAATCTGTACTTCCATCATTCCCCTGAGAAAAAATGAATGAGACAGTGAAAAGGCAAAAAGAGAGTCGGGGGGGTTGAGTAAAAGCCAGAGTGCAAAAAAATAACATACTGTATATTCAAGCTATTCCCACACTGAATGCTCTCTTACAAAGCAAATAGCACATATTGTATCTCCTTCACACAAGTTCAGAGTGGCTGAATAGTGAAATCAACATTTGTGTAATCATCTCAGTTAGACTTTATTAAAGTCTCTCCTGGGAGCTGGCCCCATACTGCTTGATGTAATTAGAATCTAGAAATGATATGGGTTGCTGTAGATGGAGAGCAAGCATCATGGCACTTGTTTTCTTTTTTCCCAGTTGGGCTTTCACTTACAAAGTAATGACTACTCCAAAATTACTATGAGCAGCAAAGTGATTGATAGGTTTAACTGTCATTATTACAGTATATGCTGTAGAATGTCAGATTCTGCTTATCAGATTTGGCTGCCTGTTATTCTTCTTTGTCTGTCTTTGTTTAGTTGTAATTTAATTTCATTTTGAAAGCACTGGTGTTTAAGAGTTGAAAGTGCCTGATCATTTGAACAGTAACAAAACTGTCTTCAAGGCTGGCTCTATAAAAAAACACACAAACAAACAAAAAAATTTTTTATGTTTGGTTTCACACAGGCATAAAGCTAGTTTTTCAGCATATCTCAGCTGTATGATCTTATAGGTGAGGAGCACAGTGCTGAAATTATAGCCAGTTTGATGTACTTCATATTAGATTGCATGTTATGGTCATAGGCACATCTAGCTTTGTCTTATAGCTCCTCCTAGTGACTGAATCTGTTTAAATCAGCCTGAGAACACATAAGAATAGAGGACTCTTCTGTAAGAATATTTTATGATGCTTTATTAACCTCCTTAATCTCCATGCACCTGTGTCAATATTCAAGGTCTATTGTGAACACTTATTTTGAAACTGAGAGGGTCTGAATACAGTAAGAAGCATAAACATTTTTAAAAAAATGTTTTTTACCTTCTTTATACCTATGAGTTGTCTTCTGTATGTTCTGCGATGTTTTGTGGTACATATATTTATCAAAGGTGCTCTGTAAATAAACTCGACTTGAGACTTGATGCTGCATTAATCATTTTAATCGAAATTCTACACAAGATTGCATCAACATGAGAGCAGCATACAGCTAAATGGACAGTATATACAGTTAGTGTGGAACAGAAGTACTAGACAGATGAATAAACACAGACACAAGTAACAGACTCAGATAGAAAAGAGGAAAGGGGCTTTGTGATGGAAGAAAATCTGAAATTACCATTTACACTGTTTATCAGTCACATGGATTTCGTGGCCTCATTCGAACCTGAAAAGTCTCAAACCTGACCTGAACAAAACCAGAGGACCAAATATGACAAAACTGTGATAAACTGATATAATGATAAACTGCACAATCAAATCACATGTTTGAATCCCAGCCCAATCCTGAGAACAATCAGGTCATGTTCGGTTTGAAATCAACTTCATATTTATAGTAGATCTTGTGTATTTACATAGAAAAAGCAGTTCATCCTTCACACACACACACACACACACAAATCAGGCACAACAAAAAATAGCTGACATTATCAATCACAATTAAACCACAAAGTACAAAACAATAAAATAAATTATGGCTTGGTCAAGATTTTTTTTTTATCATATCTTCACTTATAAAGTTGTCTGTGGATCAGGTGAAACTGGCAAAAAGCAAAAGTCTGTCACTACAAAATACATCCCATACAATAAAAACTGTTGAAAAGATGTTTTACAATATGGCTGCATCATATTTGGTCTCTTTAATTGTATTTACAGCTCATGTCAACAGTTATTTCTCCAAAGGGTGAATTATAGAGCAGCATATTTACATTTATAGTACAAAACAGTTTGTCATAAGAAAACGTTGCATCATAACCCATCCTGTCAATTCCCAGACTCCTACAGAAAATCTCAAAATTACATCATCATTTATTTCAACTTGTAGAGGATTTCAATCACAAATTATTTACATAAAGTAGAAACAACTTTTATATACAGGAAGTTCATATCAAAACATTATAATTCAGACCGGTACCAATGATTTTACAATACATACTGTCTTAATCAAAAATTGAATTTTTTTTTTTTTTAAATAAAAAAATGAATACCCTTTGTTGTTGTAATTTTCATGTAGTTGTGAACAGATTCAGGGTTCCAGGGTTTTTGATTTTCACCCCCATCTGTCATTACTATCTGACATTATCCTGAACACAGTCTGGTTACAAAATGGCTCTTACAGAGAAAGAGCTTTCTATAAAGTAGTACTGTGGGAATTCTTTGATACCAGCACCCTGTTTGAGTCATTCTGATACCAGAACCAGTTCTTCCTCCATCTCTTTGGTTCACCACATGAACCTCTGTGTGGCCGTGCTGTCCGGCCAGTGGAAGGTCTTGGTGATGAAGATGTAAATTGTGGCGGCATTGACCGCCGTGTACAGGAGGAACTCCAGAATGAGTCTGGGAAGAGATGGCAGGGGCATGTGGAGACGGTACATCAGGTACGGAACGATGAAGTACCTGAACTCCAGGAGCTTCTGGGGGACCGTGGCGGCCAGGAGGCACGCCAGGAACGCTAAGCTCCAGAAGAGCGAGCGCGACTTGAAGGAGTCCAGAAAGTTCCACCCTGCGAACACGTACGCGGGGACGAGGAGGAAGCGCACCAGCTCGTGCCTCTGGAAAATCCTTTTCCACACGTAGAAGGGGAAGTGGCGGTTATCTGCCAGGAGGTACTTGTGGACGAAGGTGAACTTCCACACCAGGAGGAAGCAGAGACCGGTGATGAGGATGAAGAAAAAAGGCTGTTTCTTCAGAGCCTGCAGGAAGCGAAGGACGCGGTGGTAACAAAGCGAGACGGGAAGGGAAAAGAAGAGAGAGAAGGAGAAGAAATAAAAGAGTTGAGGAAAGTTGAGGCAGGCTTCGTGGCTCGTCCTGTCACCCACCACGATCCCATCATTCAGCACCACGAACAAAACGAAACCCACGCCGACTGCTGCGTAAGGCCAGGCCACCAGCAGCACCGCCTTCACATGACTGGGAGAGGTGAGGAACTCCAGTGAGAAAAGCATCACTTTCTTTGCTCCGCTAAATGACAAAGGAACCTGGGAGGGAGGAGACTTCTCATCCCTCTTTTTCGTATGCTCCACCCTCCAGGCCTCATCCATCTTGGCGGCCACCAGGGTGCCTGCGCAGAACGCCACCCAGATGATGTTGGTCTGGCGGAAGAGAATGGAACAGATGCCCAGGAGCGCCGAGGCTTTGTGGCAGCCGTACAGCGTCATGAGGTAGGTAAAGAGGATGAAGAAAGTAGATCCAGCGTCGGTGTAGTAGAGGAAGTTGAAGAAGTAGAGCACGGGGAAGGTGGAGAGAGACAGCGCTGACAGGACTCGCCGTGAGGTTGTTCGTGTCTGGAAGAGAAGAAACAAAATTAGAGGACAAACATTAGATCCGCTGCCCTCCGCTCATGTATAACTCTCTCTGTCATCTAGTCGTACCTTCTCCCTGAGGTGCAGTTTACAGATGAGCAGATAGAGCAGGTAAAGGTTGCCGCAGTTGAAGAGCAGGTTGATGAAGCGTAGCATGGCCGTGGAACATACCACCGCACCTGTCAGGTCGGCGAGCCACACCACAGGCTTGATGACGCCCACGGTGACGAGGTAAAGGCCTGGGAGGGTGGTGATCATTGGGTCCCACTGCACAAGGATCGAAACCATGTTCATTTTACACATGAAGAGAATTCAAGATGACTTGGTAAGTGCTACTCAGTTTGTGAAAATAATTGGATGTCTTCTTGAAAAATTTAGAGATTTTTTCAAGTCTGACAAAATAACTCTGATGATGTCATAGTGATGTCACCAGGGTTAGGTGTCATAACAGTTATTTTGGCTTGGACATGGAGCCTGACTCACCAAATGTGGGTGCGTAGTTTGAAAGACATGGATGTTTACCATGCAGGGAGGCTCTAATGAGAGACACTATCAGGTAGCATTGTGGGAGATGTAGGATACAGTGATTTTAGAGCTTGGGGATTAAAAAAGATATCTCTGCATGTGCGGTTTCTTTTTCGATCATCCCTTTTTTTTTTAAACAGCCTTTCACAAGCCCCTCAACTTAATGAAAGTTATTTGAAAGTACTTTTTGTTAGGTTTTTCAATATTTAGTATTCGTGACGTAACTGTGTTACAAGAAAAAAATTATCCTTAATTTAACTTGACTTCCTGACATAATACAAGTTGAATACAGTAATAGAATCTGTTATTTTGTCCTCCACAAACTCAACTGTTAGAAATATGGTCATCAGCATGTCAGTATGTTTGAAAAAGAGCTTTAAACGTGAATAAAACGCCGACTTCTGAACATTTGACGTATCCTGACTAAAGCTTGCCTACATGTTAAGTACGAGAACAATACATCTGAGCACATAACCCCTGCTAATGTGTTTCTATACATCTGAGATGGAGATTAAAGGCTCTACAAGCTGCCACATCATTTTAAATGACAAAAGCTCCGCTGTCAGCTAATCCGCTCAACAACAATGAGACTCGCTTTCATGGCGTCATTTTATTAGAAAGCCACTTTACCTCATTGAATTTTCCATGGCAATATTTCTGAGCTTGAGGGATATGAAATATCTCGTCCATGTACGGCTCCCTTTGCTCCCGAGTGACTCTGGAGAACAGCAGGCAGGATATCAAGAAGTTGGTGCTGCAGAGAGCAGTGAAGATGTAGCCTTCAAATTTCTCCATGTTTGACGACGAAATCCGACGCAAAAGTGAACGCAACCCGAAGCTAGCTGTTATAACAGCGTGTATAACGCATAACGACTCGATACGTGTGTTAAAAATCACTGCACGGTCTCAATTCAGAGGGAAACTGCGTGAAATCTGTCCCAGTACTGATAAGCGGAAGAGTTTTATGTTTGACAGCTGGCGGTCCGCCTAGCAAACACGCTCGTCAAGGAAACTTTGTGTTCTGGCGTTATGTTAAATAGTTCCCCATCATACTTTTCTAACACAAATCTCCAAAATAATTAACATAATTATACATATGATTAATTTTAAAATGTAATGTTTCAACTGTGGTTTTCTTTCCTTTGTGGAACTGTTTCCCTTCCTAAAGAGGACGTTTCCGCTCAACCGGTGTCACCGTGTTATGGTTCCCCTTGTGTACACACTTTCATGTGAAGCGTGGTGGCACTGAACGTATCTCGTAGTTTTCTCATATTTTGTCAAATATTGTTCAACATGCAGTTAACACGGGAGCTAGAGCTTTACCCCGACCACAGCGTGACTCAAATGCTTTTCAAAGAGGTGAAAAATGCCGCCGAGTTGAGACAAAAAGCCGTGGAGGGTAAAATAAATGGTGCCTTGATCAACCCGACCATGGTGAGATTTTTAGCAACGTTTTTTTAATCACACTCTTAATACTCAATTTCAGTACTTTCCTTACAGAACGATAAACAACACTGAGCCTGTTTGTACAACTTCTCTTGTCTGTTATTCAAGATGAAAAGTAAATATCAGGGAAATTATGTCTTTCACTGTTTTTCTTTTTTATTTACAGCTGCTGAATCCTTTTCAAGTACTGGTAGCTGCCAATAAGGCTGTTCACTTACAGAAAATTGGAAAAATGAAGACAAGAAGTCTATTCTCTGAAATAATCTTCAACCTGTCACCTACTAATAATGTAAGTAAAATACATTGATACATTTATTTAATGCATAGTGCATACACAAGAAATATTATGTCCTATTTCAGCTGGGAAAACATCCCTTTCTTCATATTGTTGTCCATTTATTTTTATGAAAATGCTCATTTATATTTAAAACAGTATCGAGCCATAATCAGTTTAGGGGTAGAGAATACCTGTCATTGTTTAAATCCATGTTTTTTTATCTAATGAAAACTTTAATTGTTAGTTATCTGGAAATAAAAACTTATTTTGTTGTTGTGCACAAGTCTAATCTGCTCTGAATGGGAACCATCAGTTAAAATGTACATGTAAAGACTGAAAAATTCTATGTGTGCCTTCACTAATAATACAGATCTCAGAGGCCTTCAAAAAGTTTGGGATCTCAGACGGTGATGACTCTGTCCTGGTGGTCCTGGTTCACAACAAAGATGAGTCGCAGCTTCTGTCAGACATCACAGCCAAGGTGAACGGACGGCAGGTTCCAGTGGAAGATGTTTCCTCGCTGTCGGACCTTGCAAAGATCAAAAAGGTTCTCCACCTCTGCTTTTATGTGATTCTTGCCATATAGTCTGGACTTGCAGATGCATCTGTTTGTGTCTGAGGAGTTGAGGCCACATCCTGAAACCTTTAAGTGTTGCTGGAGTCATTTTCCAAACAAAAATGCCAATATTTCTCTGGTTCCAACTTCTCAGATGTGAGGATTTGCTGCTTTTCTTTGTATAACATTATAGTAAACTGAATATCTTTGGATTTTGGCCTGTTGGTCGGGCAAAATAAATTAAAATTAAGTGATGTACGTGTACACCTATTTGTCTTCACCAATTTTTGAAGCATTTTTTCTATAATCTAACCCTGTTTTTGTCTCCATTTCAGTTGTATAAAGTCACTCCTCAGGAGGAGAAGTGTGGGACTCTGCTGGATGCAGTTGTATGCAGAATGGCCACTAAGGATGTCATGTAGATACAACAGAAAATAAGACCAGAACACTTTTTTTAAAATAAAGAATTGTTACAAGTGAGATGTGGATTAATAGTAATGAGTTTTCTGCTGTTAATGTTGTTCCACCACATTAAGTCCCAAAATATTGTTTCACACTTTATGTACATGTGAGAAATATATCTTATTTTTCATATATGTGTCCTGTCATTACTCCTACTTCAGTTGTGTCTATCCAGGTTAGACAGTAACAGATGTTGAAAAAGTTGGCGAGACGGAGAGGCAAGTTAGCAGAGTTACCACCTCAACTTTTCATATTTCTCTTTCCTTTGAAGCTTTTCGGGTTACAGTTATTTTTGTCTCTGAAAGCTGAAGGTGGGCTCTGAGTTTTTGACAGTTGGGGACGATGATTAAAGCAGGACTCATGCCAGCAGTGGTGAATAATGAATCAAAAGTGCTCTGGGCCAAATATCAAGTATATCTCAGGAGGATTAAAAAATATATAACCACATTCACAGCTCTGACGTGAAAAATTCAAGTCAAATTTCAGTCAAACTCTGTCAGCCTAAGAAGACAGGAATATTAAATGTACGGGCTGTCTGAAACATTTGGATGCAGCTTTTGACAGAAAGATATTCAGAACAGCTTTATTCTTTTAAATAACCTTGAACGACCAAGTTTGTGGATAAAGAAATTCTTTAACTTTTGGAAATTTAAAATGTCGCAGACTTTTTTTTCTAAAGGGCATAACATTATTTACATACTCAGAATGAGATGAGATTGAGGTGTTTATTAAAACTAGCTGTACATACACTGTTAAAATGTTTATTCACAGACACTTAAATTAGTTATTCAATGAATATGGTCTTACTATATATCAACTGATTTCATCATGATTAATCTCACATCCAGACAAATATCATGTCAACAACAGAAACAGAAACCTCCTACAGTTAGACTCAATACATACAGACAGAATGGCTCTAAAATGAATAGTGAATAGTATTTCAACTTTACAGTGTGTTAGACTATAAAGAGACACAATGTTCACCTCAGTGGCCACAAATTGGCACAGATTTGTCAGAATTAGTCACATAAAGTAGTGAAAGTTTTATCAGTCTGGGAAGTTAGCGAGCTCGTCTTTGCCGACGTTCCCTCCACTGAGGATGCACACCACATTCTTCCCCTCCAGCTCAGGTATCTTGTTATTAACGATGGCAGCGAAGGCAGCGGAGCCCGACGGCTCCACCACAAGTCCAGACCTGTAGAGAGTGGACACCGCCGCCTTGATCTCCTCATCGTTCACCAGGACGATGCCCTCCACGTAACGCTGGCACAGCTCATAGGGCAGCGTGCCTGTGATGCAACGCAAAGGAGAGGGAAGCAAATTATCACTGAAGTCGACACTTATAATCAGAAACTGCTAAATGGTTACTGTCTTTAATTCAACCACAAAAATATTCATTTTTTTCAATTACCTTTAATATTCTCCTGTGAACTTGATTTAAGGCAGAATATTAACACCAAACTATTCTTTGTTCTTTGCCTCTTTTTCAGTTTTAGATATGCGTAATAGCTGACACCAATGAAGGAATTCTCCACCCAAAAATGATTAGTCTTGTATCAAGTTTGTACTTCCTTCCAAAAATGCACTATATTTCTAGTATAAATAAGCACTTTACTGTATTGCCAAAAAGCAAAAAAATATTAAAGAGTCCATAAAAACATTTAAAAGTGTTGCTAACCAGTATTCCATGCTAAAAGGGGGTCAAAATAAAGTAGAAAAGTTGCACCTTTAAATCTAGGACAAATGTGGGGGGAGTGATCAAGAGAAAAGAAATGTGTTCTGACAAGCAAAAATCACAAAAAATACACCATCTCAGTGTAGTAGTTTGAAAACAGACTCAACAAAATCCTAATCTGCTCGTACCTGCAAAAGGTGGTGCAAGTCCTGAAGCGATGCTCTTGGCGTCCATGCCCACTGGCTTCTTCTCAATGAAGCTTTTGTACATGGTGCAGGCTGGAGTTAAACACAAACACAAAGCACATGTCTACACTGATGTTGCAGATCTTGACACTGTATCATGTGTCGGTGAGTTTGTACCTCCTTCTGGTTCCACACCGTAGATCCTGGTTTTATCACAGCCTGACAGTTTGATAGCAGCAGCTACTCCTGCTAGCAGCCCCCCTCCACCACAGCACACTACCACCACATCGGGCTCGGGCATCACCTCCAGCAACTCCATACCTAGACTGGACACACACACACACATACACCCAATTCATGACACACTGAATTAAACCTAGTCAGGGATGTATTATGTGGTTTCTACCTAAGTGATCCAAAACCCACCATCAGCCCTGACTGTACCTGGCATGTCCTGCGATCAGATCCAGGTCATCATAGGAGTGCAGGAAAGTCATGTTGTCCACCTGAACGCATTGATTCACCACGTTCATCAGACAGGAGGTGGGAACTCGCTCCACCTCAACCCCGAAACTCTGAGGACACAATATACCATGTAATACACATAAAAAGTGCAATTATTCATCTGAACATTTGGTATTTAAAGTGAATTTAGTAGTCGTGATGCCAATTTTTGGCATGGAGAGATGCCTGCAGCGAGAAAGAGTGAGAATGTGATATTTTCTGTATGGGTTGTTGTAGATGATGAGGAATAATCAATACCTTTAACCAGTGACATTTAAGTCTAAGTATGGCTCTCAATTGAGATACTGTGCAAGTAGTAATCTGAATATTTCCACTTTTGTCAGTAATACTATTTAAAAAATGTACAGATTAAATTATTTCTTTTAAACGAGGCCTGATTCTTTTCAGAGGGATTAGGGTCAAACTCTGATTACTGATCAAACTGATATGTTAATGTAATATCTGAGTTCTTGTCGTAACATATTACTGCTGGTAATTTGTGTTTTGCATGTAAAAGATGATTTAATTCCAGACTTTCTGTCTTTAACCTTGCTGGTCAAGCAGATGACGTCTGACCTGTATGAGGATGGATCTGGACACTGGAGCAGTTTCAGGCATCACCACTTTGCCCTTTGACCCGTAGTGTTTTGAGGCGTACGCAAAAGACTTCCCGTAGTTCCCGGCAGACATGGTTACAAAATGACCACCCTTCGGTCTCCTGGCAAACTGATTGGCCACTCCTCTGATCTTAAAAGACCCTGTCGATCAAAACATGTCACCAAAAATCAACGCAGGATTGAAAGACATGAATGTGTGAGACTGTCAATACTGAATTAAAGTGGTTTCCTCTGACCGGTCCTCTGCATGTTCTCCAGTTTGATGTGGATGTTGCAGTCCACGTTTAGAGGCAGCGTGGTCTGACACCAGGGGATCATGGGAGTGTTGATGACACCCAGGGGGCTGCTCCTTACCGTCTCCCTGGCTTCTCTCAGCAGATCCAGGGTGACGCCGTCTGCAGACATCTCGCCCATCTGTATCAGAAACACACAACATAGAATCACAAAGATATTTGAGTAGCTAAGTCACCATTTTAATACAAATGACATATATTAATATTGTATATCATAGGATGTACTATCATTTTTCAGTTATACAATGGTTGTCATATATATTATATATATATTTTCACCTCTGCTATCAACACTGCTCTAACTGTAATTCAGCTCCTGTACAGAATAGTAAGAAAAATAATCTTAATAGGAGGTATTATTTAAAGATATTAGTTAGTCTATGCTGATACTGGACATGTGAGGAGTCCATGCACATAAATGAACGTTAAATTACAAAACCAATATCCAAGTTTTTACAAGAGACTTAAAATGAACGAAAAAGCTATGTTTTTTGATGTATCGTACATATCCTCTACTAACCTTATTATTAATTTAGACTTCCCTATGTTTTTTTTTTTTTACAAGTGAAGCTCCGTAATGTTTACAGTGTTACAACTTTTGCGGCCCCCCGCCGACACAAAAGGTTCCCATTTGAATTGTGTTTCTAGTCGGACGTTCTTATTAGACGGGCCGCAAACATGGCAGTTCCTTCAGGTGGTGGAAGGACAGCAGTTAGCTAACTTTTCTGAGTTACATAAGGAAAACAAATCAATAGAAGAGACGGACTATAATTTGAAAACATGGGTTTTATAAGGCACGTCGTGTGCGCCATGTCTGGCGGCGTCGACAGCTCCGTGGCGGCGTTGTTACTGAAGAGAAGAGGTGAGAAGCCTTCCAAGTCTGAAGCCTCATGAAACAGAAAATAATTGAACTGACTGATTAAAGTTGGTTAGTTGAGCGTTTGTAGTCCCATTCAGCTTTACCTGAATGAGACTACAAGGAAAGTTAACTGTATTTTTCTCCAAGCCGTTAAAGTCAGTGTATGTTCTGTTTTTGTTGCCAAATGTGCTTTTTTTAGGTTACAGTGTGACAGGAGTGTTTATGAAGAACTGGGACTCTCTGGATGAAAGCGGACTTTGCACTACAGAGAAAGACTGTGAGGACGCCTACAGAGTATGCAAGACTCTGGACATCCCCTTCCACCAAGTGTCTTATGTCAAAGAGTACTGGCATGAAGTTTTCAGGTATTTGGGTCTGTCATTCACAAATCACAACAGTTTTTAATATCCTAATTCTCTAATATGAATGTCATATCTGTCTTTTTCCCCCTGATCAGTAATCTGTTAAAGGAGTATGAGAAGGGCAGGACTCCAAACCCAGATATACTGTGCAACAAGCACATCAAATTCAACCATTTCCACAAATATGCCATCAACACTCTGGGTACGTAGTTATATTATAGATGTATGCTGACATAAACATGTTCTAAGGTGCTTAATATTTGTTTCACTAGTGTGTTTTTTGGCTGGAAGGCTAGGGTTTTGATTATTGTGTTAAACTAGGCCTGAAAAAAATAAATAATAGAGTGAAACAAAAGATAGATAAAATAGATAAAAAAAACAAAGACAAATGAAATCTATTAGAGGATAAATAAATAAAGTTAATAATGTCTATAAATCATTCTTCATCCAGGCTAAAGAGGTAGGTTTTAAGTTTACATTTAAAGATATAAACACTTCCAGCTGCTCTCAGAACCTCAGGCAGATTGTTCATAATAAGTATTGGGCTGTCGTTGTTGACATAGGCGCTGATGCTATGGCAACGGGCCACTACGCAAGGACATCCCAGGAAGATGCAGAGGTTTTTCAGCAGACACACACAGCCCCGCCCACCACGCTCTTCAGAGATCGTTTTGAGATCAGAAATCGTAAGACTTCTCCCCTCCACTTTTTAAAAAATTTTTTTACTTCTCCCGTTTTAAGCCGAAATTTGCAACCGGTCTGTTTTACACTTATCCCTCTTATTCTTTCCTTTACCAGCGGTGAGGCTGCACAAGGGAGCAGATCTCGTCAAAGACCAAACTTTCTTCCTCAGCCAGATCTCACAAGACGCCTTGCGACAAACCATGTTCCCACTTGCTGGACTCACCAAAGATTTTGTGAAAAAGATTGCTGCTGAAGCCGGGTTCCACCATGTGCTGAAGAAGAAAGAGGTAGAAAAAAATTTACATAAAGCAGACATTTAAAGAAAATTTAAATCGAATTCATGCTGATAAAAAAGATTTTTATAATCTGCACTAAGAAATGTCATTTTGAGTTTCTGACCAATGAACAAAAAGCACTTTCTTGTCT
The DNA here is from genome assembly GCF_910596095.1 of Thunnus maccoyii. Taxonomy (NCBI): domain Eukaryota; kingdom Metazoa; phylum Chordata; class Actinopteri; order Scombriformes; family Scombridae; genus Thunnus; species Thunnus maccoyii. The sequence goes on from NC_056555.1 coordinate 8,676,500, forward strand.
GTATTGTCAACTGCAACATGTGACTGAATGTGTTGATGCTTTCTTTCAGAGCATGGGTATCTGCTTCATTGGAGAGAGAAACTTTGAAAACTTTATTTTGGAGGTGAGAAATTAAGCTTTGATTAAAAACAGTTTTTGTCCTCTTTGTTTTTTCTTTTCCTTTTTTTCAGTGTTTGTTGTTCTCTGTTTGTGATGAGTTTAGAAACCATAATTTATTAAGAGATACATGTAAATTTACATTTTTGTTTCTCTTTCCAGTATCTAGAATCTAAACCAGGGAACTTTGTCTCCATTGAGGACGGGACCATAATGGGAAAACACAAAGGTATGTTTGTAGTTCACAGGTTCTTAAAGTTTTCTTGCAACAAAGAACTAGTGCGTCACTATTACATAATCACACAGAGAGAAGGTAATAACTCCTAAAATATTACATTTTAGGCCAACAAAAACAACGTTAAAATCCCTTTAGGTGATAAAGCTGTTTGTACTTTACCTTATGTTCCAAACTCATAAAGCATATCATGTCCCTTTCTCCACTTGTTCCTCTGTGTGTCTCCGTCCATCCAGGCTGGTTCACTCTGACTCTGGGCCAGAGGGCGAGGATAGGAGGGCAGAAAGACGCCTGGTTTGTCGTGGACAAAGACATCACGACTGGAGATGTGTTTGTCGTGAGTTAATCAGTTCCTGTTGAAACATCTTTGATTTCTGTCTCCTCTTGAATCATGAAGCCTCCTTTTAGACTTTCTGAGTTGCTGAGAGAGAGAAAAGTTATCAATAACACTTAGGATTCTCATAGATTTTACTCACTTTTATATGCTTTTTTCATCCATGCAACATTAACCAAAACTGTTTGAAAACTTCTGTCCTTAAATCTCTCGTGGCTCAGGCTCCAGCTACCAATCACTCATCTCTGTTCCGTGACACGATGCGGACGGACCGCTTTCACTGGATAGCAGATGACCCGCCTCCCACACTAGCCAGGACCCAGATGATGGAGTGTCACTTCCGCTTCATCCACCAGATGCCGCTCAGTGAGTTTTTCATTATCAGGGCAGCTGTATTGATAAACGAGAAGTGTAATCGTGATGTAAAAATCTTTTTTTGCGCTTTCCAGCTCCCTGCACTGTGACTCTGAACATGGACGGCTCTGTGTGGATCTCACTCTCCCAGCCAGTTAGAGCTCTGACGCCTGGACAGGTAACGCAGCTATGTCACAGAATTCAGTGTAGTTGCTCAGGACTATGCTGTTACACCAGCTTCAATGCCAGCCTAAAAGACTCAAAAAAAAAACAACACACTTCCTCTTAGTTTTTTAAGTCCTCCTTTTCATTTCTCCCCCAGTTTGCTGTACTCTACAAAGGAGACGAGTGTCTGGGTAGCGGGAAGATCATCCAGCTGGGGCCCAGTGAATACACGCTCCAGCAGGGCCGAGAACGTTTGTTAGCAGCCGCGCGGCTCAAGGAGAAGCAGACCCCTGAACCAGTGAGCTGAGACGACCCCGCAGCCCAGCCGTGGTGGAAATGCACTCTGTCTGGTACATTAGAGCACTCTGATTTGGAAAATAAACAGTTTCTTAGGGTTTTATGACACGCTGCTCCTGGTGAGCTCAACAGTATTGATGACACAAGGACAAAACGGTTACATACTGTGAGCTTGTCTGTTAACTGACCAAAGTGTTTGTTCAGCTAAAATCATCTCCAGTCGGCAAGTGTTTTAGAGTTAACACTACACGGTAATAATATGGTTTACTAAGCAACAGTAACCTCGCTTTAAAAGGAAATCAAACGTTACAAACGTTCACTTACGTACTTCTAACATCACTAAATGGATCTACTTCAACACCTCAGCAAACTTTTCCAGGTACAGTATGTCTGTTTCTGCTTGTGTCATAATTTATACCAAGATAATTCTCTATTGCACCTCCATGATGGCACTAGTTGTGCTGTTATTGATGAATATGCATTACAAGGAATAACACCTTGAAATAAGTTTTATTTAGGCAAACAAGACTGTTGGATAATCATGTACTTGGTACTGGTTTATGTACTGTATTCAAGAAGAATACACTCAGTGCTAAATGTGTTTTTTTTTAAAAAAAAAAAATCAATTTAAGACGTGTGAAGTTGCCATGTCAGACACCAAAATCAAGCTCACCTTTTTGAAAAATATTCAGCTTTTGAATATTCTATTGATGAAAAATGATCCACAGACTTAAACTTTTATTTGGAGATGTTTTTTCTTCACACAGTTCTCAGTGTTTTGGTTTGCAGTGGGAGAGAAAATGCTGACAGTGTGCGGTCTGAGCCAGTTATTGTTGTTTTCTTTACTGTAATAATATAAAACCTACTAGTGATCCAGGGGAAGGAGGCATAGTAGGTTCTTGCGGGCACTCAGACTCATCTGGGAATGAACGTGGCTCTGTTACACTCTTTTTTTATTCAGTGTACTGAAAACTTGACATTTAGCTTTTCTTGGCATTTCCGAGGCTACTCGTGTTCTCAGTGATTCTCTCTGCTCCTTCACCTTTTTCCTCATAGACTGTCACTCATGTTTACCCTAACTCTGGGCCAACTGCAGACCTGTAAGACTTATGAAAACCCCATGTTTATATGTGTTGCAACATTTAAACACCAGCTGCTTCCAGTTTTAGTATTTGATGTTGACAGTTCCTTGGTGATCAATATGAATCCGTGACTCTAGTTATTTGAGTCATTGTCACAAAATAAGCTAGTTTTTCTTTTCTTTAAAGGAAATCAAGTTAGTAAAGTAAAAACCAAGTACAGAGTAGAGTCTCTCTGCAAGTGTTTGTTGTTTGGAAGTTTTCTCCTTTTTAAAGAAGATATCGTGTTCAAAAGTCAGTTGAAATTATTGACTAAAAATTTGCAGAGTTAACAAATGATTGCAACTGAATACAAAAAGAAAAGAGTAAATATGCTGATATTTTTTGTTTGAGCTCTCTTTGAAATTTGAAACAAAAAATAGAAACAGTTTTTACTTGTTATTACTCTACTGTTTTATACTGCCATGCATTTTGATGCCATGTTTATTTTAAAATATACATATTTAGGGCTGTGTGATATGACAATATATGTCATGTGACTTTGGTCATATCGCTCAGCCCTATACATATTTTAATTCTTTGTTGTTGAAAAAGCTTACAAGAAAATTTTAAGTGCCTTTTCTCTTTGGTTGGCATTGTGTACAAACTGTAAATACCTGAAATTTTAAAAGCGAGTGAATAAACCTGATAAGTGATATGTTGAGTTGTTTTTCATCTGCCTATATATTTAAAAAATTCTGTCCGGAGTCATGAAAGTCCAATACTTAGTGAGAGTGCCTTGGTTGTTGTACTGTTATTGGTCCACAGTGGGGCACTATTATACAAGATAAACCTCCAGGGTGGACCTGTTGTCTTCAGTCAGTATTGTTAAGCACAGCAACATCCTGGACAGTCACGCCATCGCCTAATTATAGAAGTTTAGTTTCATAACCCTGTATTATTTCCCAAAATAGATTGAATGTGTGGTAATTTCTGTTAAATTGTCCTGTAAGTCAGTGGTTCTCAACCTTTTTGGTATCAAGGACCCCTAAATTGATACACATCAGGCTGCGGACCCGTATTTGAGAAGATGTAGTGTCAGGGGTCCCCACCTGATGACATTTAGTTATTTCACAACTGTCTTTTCTGTAGATTGGCAGATAAACAGAGAAGAGTGTGAAACCTATGAACATAGTAATCATTCTTATGCATTCTCTCATCGGGCTAACTTCTAGTTAATGAAATAATACTGAAATTAAAATATTCCCCATTTTTCTGGGGACCCCCTGAAACCCTCTCAAGGGGGGCCCAGGGGTCCCTGTACCCCAGGTTGAGAAGCACCGCTGTAAATCATCTGTCAGCCTAAAACTGGTTTTCTTGGGGGGGAAAACAATAAATGTGATTGGAATACAGAGAACATAAAGAAAAACAAAACAATAACAATAAAATGAAAGGTTTTGTTGATATACCACTTTGCAAAGCTGTAAAGTGACAAAAGTGATAAAAGTTCCGAAAACAAGACAAACAAAAGAAAAAAAGAGTATTAGGAGCATAACAAAACCATAAAATGAGTTTTTCCAACCTTAGACAGAACCAGTTTTAAATTCTGAGAAAACATTTTATCCCAGAACAATTACAGTGTAATGAACATAATTCCCACAGTGCACAACGCAATCATATATCAGTTTGCAAACATCTGCTTTACATTTAACATTCATCAGGTTTGCTGAAAAGAGTTTGATAGATCCAAATGATATGAATCAATGTAAACTCTCCTCCGTTTATTGTAATCACAGCCGTGTACCAGTTGATTCAAGATGTGACATCATTTTCTAAAATTATGGACTTTAGGCTTTAGTTCAACTTCTTTTTATGTCTTCTTCATGTACCGTCACTGCTTACAACTACTTCAACATAAAAAAGTTGAAGAGGGAGCGACACTCAAACACGCATTAGGAATTTAAACCAACTCTCACCCTATTGTAATAACAATGCACTTGCGCGCATTGGTCACCCGGTCAGGGCCACTTCCTAAATCTCCATGAGAAAAAAAAAGTCCCCCCCGTGAAAGCGTCCCGGAGGGGGAACACAGCAGGTTTATGGTAATAAGCTTGAGGAGGAGGAGGAGGAGGAGAGCCACGGAGCCATTTTGTACTCATTTTAAACTCAGTGTGGGTTAACGCAGCCGCTGCGCGCCGTGGATACACTGATACTATGGATAACGAGCGTCTTTTTCCGCGTTAAAACTTCACAATGAGGGATAAAAGTAAGACGCGGTGTTGGGAGAGGGAGAGTTAATGCTTTTGCGGAGGAGTTTCGGTGAAGGTGAATGGGATTTGGAAGGTTTAAAAGCATGGAGTTACCGATGTATTGGATTTGGGTTTGTGTCTTGTTCAACGTGCCGCTTATTGTGGGATGTTTGGAGCTACACCTTTCGGAGACTTTACAGCCCGGGACGCATTTGGCAAACCTGTCGCTTGGCCCAGGGAGGACTTATAAACTTGACAGGACTTTATCCCCTAAATTTATTCAGAACTTTTTCCAAGTTGGGAGGCACGACGGAGTTATCCGTCTGTCCCAGAGAGTGAAGTGTGCGCACACACTGAGGAACCCTGCGCCTGTTTATTTCCGAACAGGTTCCTTGACATCTGGAGATGTTATTCTCACACGTTTTAATGTGTTCGTTCATGGCCAGGACTGTTTTATCAAATACAAGAGAAAGAAAGCGTCAGGTAAGCCAGACATTGACATTAAACACCTTTCAAATCTGGAAGCAACTTCCTGCTTATCCGCAGGTAAATTGCTTTTGAATGTAACAGAGCTTTTGCCTGCCTTTACGCGGAACATCGCCCTTTTGGACTCTGTGTGTGTTGGAAAAGGCTTAGTTGCGGTGTTCAATCATGGGAATTTGTTCCTGGTCAATGACTTATGTCTTGAGCACAGAGGACAGCCCGAGGTGAATTTGCACTGCCCGTTGCACAGCTCTCCAGGCGGTCGGCTCTCTGTGCAGCTGAGTTTGACGCTTGCAAAAGTGCCTGAACAACATGGATCCTTATCAGAAACCGTCCAGAGAAAGTCGGGCAAATTGATCCGAAGAGGGAAGCGACAAGTAAACACGTCTCCCCAGTTCCAGCTCCCCAACTATCAGGTGTCCGTGCCCGAAAATGAGCCTGCGGGTACGCGGGTTATCACCCTGAAAGCCACTGACCCGGATGATGGAGAGGCAGGGAGGCTGGAGTACGGCATGGAAGCCTTATTTGACAGCAGGTCCAATGACTTTTTTACCATCGATTCTCAGACAGGGAGCATAACAACCGTCCAGGCACTAGACAGAGAAGTCAAAGACACCCATGTTTTTAAAGTCACTGTGACTGACAATGGCACCCCCAAAAGGTCAGCCACTTCTTACCTCACTGTCACTGTGAGTGACACTAATGACCATGGCCCGGTGTTTGAGCAAACTGAATACCGTGTTAGTATCCGGGAGAATGTAGAGGTGGGCTTTGAAGTGATGACAATCCGGGCCACTGATGGAGATGCTCCCTCCAACGCCAACATGATTTATAAAATTGTGAATGGCGAAGGAGTTAACTCTGTATTTGAAATCGACCCACGGAATGGTCTGGTGAGGATCAGAGAGCGGCCCGACAGGGAGACCCGGGCCCAATACCAGCTGATTGTTGAAGCCAATGACCAGGGCAAAGACCCAGGTCCCCGCAGTGCCACTGCCACTGTCCACATCTCTGTGGAGGATGAGAATGACAACTACCCACAGTTTAGTGAAAAGAGGTATGTTGTACAGGTCCCAGAAAATGTGGCAGTCAACACAAAAGTCATCCAGGTGGAGGCCACAGACAAAGATGAGGGGAACAATGCCAAAGTTCACTACAGCATCATCAGCGGTAATGTTAAAGGACAGTTTTACATTCACTCCCCCACTGGTGTGATTGATGTCATCAATCCCCTGGACTATGAGATGATTCGGGAGTATAATCTGAGAATTAAAGCTCAGGACGGTGGCAGACCTCCGCTGATTAATGGCACAGGTATGGTGGTGGTGCAAGTGGTGGACGTGAATGACAATGCTCCCATGTTTGTCAGTACACCTTTCCAGGCTACTGTGTTGGAAAATGTGGCCATCGGTTACTCCGTGATCCACATTCAAGCAATTGATGGTGATTCAGGAGAAAATGCCCGTCTGGAATACCGGCTAACTGATACCACCCCTGGTTTTCCGTTCACCATCAACAACAGCACAGGCTGGATTACAGTAAGTGAAGAGCTTGACAGAGAGACCACTGAGTTCTACACCTTTGGCGTGGAGGCGAGGGATAATGGGATACCCGTGATGTCATCCTCAGCCAGCGTCAGCATCACGGTGCTCGATGTGAATGACAACGTACCCACATTTACAGAGAAAATCTACTCGTTGAAGATCAATGAAGATGCTGTGGTGGGAACCAGTGTGCTGACAGTGACGGCCGTGGATAGGGATGTGAACAGTGTGGTGACTTATCAGATCTCCAGTGGCAACACCAGGAACCGCTTTGCCATCACTAGCCAGAGCGGCGGTGGGCTCATCACTTTAGCCCTCCCCTTAGACTACAAGCAAGAACGCCAATATGTCTTGACAGTTACTGCCAGTGATGGAACGCGTTACGACACTGCTCAGGTGTTCATCAATGTGACAGACGCCAACACACATAGGCCGGTCTTCCAAAGTGCCAACTACCAGGTGATGCTCAGTGAAGAACGACCTGTGGGCTCCACTGTGGTGGTGATCAGTGCGACGGATGAGGACACAGGGGAAAACGCTCGCATAACATACGTTATGGAGGACAATGTTCCTCAGTTTAAAATTGACCCAGATACTGGTGCCATCACAACACAAATGGAGATTGACTATGAAGACCAGGCGTCCTACACATTAGCCATTATTGCTAGAGACAACGGCATCCCTCAGAAATCTGATACCACCTATGTAGAGATTATCATCCTTGATGCTAATGATAATGCTCCCCAGTTCCTCAGGGATATGTACCAGGGGACTGTATTTGAAGATGCACCTGTCTACACCAGCGTTCTCCAGATCTCTGCTTCAGACAGAGATTCTGGCTCAAATGGCAGGTTGAGCTATACATTTCAGGGTGGTGATGATGGGGAGGGGGATTTCTTCATAGAGCCTTACTCTGGTATCATCAGAACTGCTCGCAAACTGGACCGGGAGAATGTTCCTGTTTACAACCTGAGGGCCTTTGCTGTGGATAGGGGGGTTCCTCCTCTAAAAGCAGCTGTTCCCATTCATATTGTAGTTCAAGACATAAATGACAATGCTCCAGTGTTTGAGAAGGACGAGCTTTTCATTGATGTGGAGGAGAACAGCCCAGTGGGGTCCGTCGTGGCCCGAATCACTGCCACAGACCCTGATGAGGGCACTAATGCTCAGATTATGTACCAGATCGTAGAAGGGAATATCCCAGAAGTTTTCCAGCTGGATATTTTCAATGGCGACCTCACTGCACTTACAGACCTGGATTATGAGACCAAAACAGAGTATGTCATAGTGGTCCAGGCCACCTCAGCACCACTAGTGAGCCGGGCCACTGTGCACATCCGTCTGGTAGACATGAACGACAATGAGCCAGTGCTGCAGAACTTTGAGATAATTTTCAACAACTATGTCACCAACAAGTCCAACAGTTTTCCATCAGGAATAATTGGGAAGGTACCAGCTCATGACCCTGACGTGTCGGATAAGCTACGGTTCAAGTTTGAATCTGGAAATGAGCTCAGACTGCTGCTGTTGAATGAGGACACTGGGGATCTGAGGTTGAGCAGGGACCTGGACAATGACAGGCCCCTGGAAGCACCAATGACCATTTCCGTCTCAGGTAAAATAACATTTCAAAAAAATCTTTCCTTCTATCATTCTGTTCTATCTTTTTCTATGAAGAAATTGTTGATTTTCATGTCAGTTACATGTGTCAGTTCAGGCAAACAAGGTGATAAATGTTTTTCATGTTGGAAATCTGAGTCACCACATGTGACAAATCATCAAACTGCAGAGTCAATATAGAGTTTTCTGTTGAACAGAGACCAAGGGCAGGTTTCGGCTGTAGTGTTGACTGTATGTTCAATAATTGTTTGCTGCAGGCTCTATGCAGGATCCGGTTGTGCCGCTTTTGTGCTGTTTGGGTGATAAATGTATTGTGTGCAAGTGGTTTGGTTGGGATAATGAAAAGGTGCTATTAGCAGGGCACCCTCATAACCAAGCCGCTTTGTTGTTGCAGATATGTGGGTTTCTGTAGGAAGTAGGTACACACACATCCATATAGTGCAAGAATATGCACACACATGATTTCCCTCCTTTGGAGCATATACATAGTCTGTACTCTTTGAAGTGCAGAGGCTGAAGGTTTTTGGCTGCAGAAAGATTGATTAACATCTTGTGGCAAGATGTCTCCTAAGATTTCACCAGAGTAACGTTTCTAGCTTGAAAAGTTTATTCTTGGAACTGCTTCAATTTTGAATGAAAGATAAGTTTTAAATCTAGATTTTTTTTGGAAAGGTTTTTGTAACAGGTTTGGATCTGAAGGCTTGTGCATTCATGCTACAAGGTCACGCAGAAAGAATTTGCGCATAAGTTTCCCTTTTTCCACTACAGAAGCAGACTTTGTTCTTTAAAGTTAAAGATTAGACCAATGCAAACACTTGGACATTCACACCTAAACTGGCAGGGTCACGGCTACAGTACAAGCAAACTCACACACATACAACACACACACACACACACACACACACACACACACACACACACACACACACACACACACACACACACAATTTGCAAGAAAGCACTGTGGCATTAATCAGGCGGTTGGACAGGCAGGATAACTACCCTGTCACCTATTGACAGCTGGTTGCTCAACCTCCTCTCTGTCTTTCTTTCTCTGTCTTATTCTTAACCATTCTTTTCTTCTTCCTCCTCTCTCTCTGTTGGCTGATCTTTCAAAGCACATTAAGCCCTGAAATGGGCAGACGGCCCAACACAGCTAGATCTTTTCAATTCTCCTTCCTTCTGTGTCACCCTATCATCTAGCTCTTCTCAAAGCCAGCATATCACACATACTGCATGAATACAAATCAACTGTGATGGACCAGGCTGCACCAGGGCAAACCCATATCCTCAGTTCATCAGTCTAATCACGTTTGTGGTTATTTTAACTCTAGGCAATGGATCATTATGACAGCTAGAAATTTCACAAATTCTTGGGCGGCGACAGAAACACTGATGAAATAATTCAGCAGATCTTTGGTGCACATACAACTGCATCAGAACAAGTTAATGCAACAACTGCTGGTTCATCAGTCGCTAGTCTCTCCTTTTTTCCCCTAACAGTGTTTTTGCTTAAGGACTTGCGCCATCTTTTCTCATGAACAAAAGACAGACTGCCCTCTAAGTGCTTTATGGGTGTTATAGAAGACCCACAGAGCATCTGAGGAAGCAGCAACTGACCACAATAGTTACAAGACTTATAGCCCTCATTCACTGCCTCTGCACTCTTGGTTGTCAATAACAGTTGACAGCTCTTGCAGTATCCCTGACAACAGTGACCTCATGATGGTCCCAATGGGGGCTGGACCTCTTCATTAGGGCACACACATACAAATATATCTAAGCATGTGTTCTTGCAAAATTAAACAGATGCACACACTCTGAAAAACTGCCCCAACCCCCCTTTTTTTGGTGGCTCACCCTGATGTCAAGTGTTAGGTAACCATTACCACTTATGTCTTGACCTTTCAACCCCAGGCTCTTGAGAGAGGAAGGCCTGAGGGGACTGATGAGCTAACGGCATCTTAAGAAGCACCAAGAAACAAGACTGTGATTGTGTTGCTGTCTCTATAATTTAATCACTCTCTGGGTCTAGTGGTCTCCCATGTTCTCTTAAGCAGTATTTAGTCTTACTGTGAGGCTAATGTTTTGACCTTTTCTCTGTCTCTGTCTTATGCACATACTAGTCAGTTCAGTTTGGGTTTCTAGGCCGACATCATCTTCATCAGCTAATATCAACATTGACATCCTCTTTCTATGAGTGATGAGACTGATCAGAGTGCATTAGTTCCGTCTTGCCCCCTTAACCCCAATCACTATGCCTGATCAATAGAACAAATGGCTGTTGATCTATCAAAGCGAGCATTGATTTGTGTTGGTTGGAGATGACTGACAGGGAAATAGAGATGAAGAGATTGCCATCTGTCACAAAGAATGACACATTTTACTTTCTATATCCTCCTAATCAAGACTCTTCTTTGAAAACACTCTTGCACAGGTGCTTTTTATTTTGGCGAACAGAAGGCCTGGGAATGTTTGTCAAGCCCTCTGCTGAAACATGAGTATGCTCCAATATCTCTCCCGAGATACACTCGTTTAACACACTCTGCTAGCCACAACACTGTTCTATCTGTCCTCATTCTCTCTCCCCCTGTGCTTGCCTTGTATGTGTGTGTGTGTGTGTGACTCACAGTAACTCAGTGGTTTGAAAGCTAGGGGTTATGTGTTCTCATTCTAAGAGCTTTTATCTTAGCTCGTCAAATTTCACTTAAAACCCTTGGGGTTTTCATTGTGTTTTCTAAAAGATGAGTATCTGTCAATTTATTCTGACTGCTTCAAGTGTCACAAAACAGAGAAGGACTTGAAGTTAATGCACTTGCCTCCTTCATTCTTGAAAACCATATTTTCATATCTAACCTATTTCGACAGGTGTAATTAACTTTTCCTACATCACTATGCCCCATCCAGTCGGTGCCTGATCAAAGCAAGCCTGTAGTTGTACAGAGGATACACATCAATGATAATTCCACCAATTTGTTACCGTAGTTACTTCATAATACCAGCTGGTTGATGGCCAGAGTTGTTAGCAGAGCTCACAGTCAGACCCACCATCTGAAGCCAAAATTTACTAGCGCTTGGCATGTGTTGCTAATAAGAGTCTGTTGCCAGCAATCTAGATAATTAGCGATTTCCTAAAGTGGTGATGAAAAGAAAGGCTTGATTTTAATTGTACCTGAATGGACTTTTGACCTTTGGGAAATTTTGTCTTGACAGAAATCTCAATTGATCTCAAGAAACCAATCAGATCTGATGCAGTTCATGGCTACTTTAAAAGCGTTCATTGTCAAAGTGATGATTTGGGAGCAAAAAAAAGGAACAGTGGACTACATGTGACACAGGGAAGATTGTTTCATTAGTTAGTTTAGACATGATGTTCAGAGAGAAAGACACAAACATGTGTGTCGTGGCCCTGATAGCCTCCACATTCTTCTTTTTGCACCAAGCAAATTGCTGTAGATCTGCTTCCTGATATGCAAAAGGAATCACCTAATGTGCACTGGAGTTTTTTTCCTCAGGAAATATCTACCTGATAGGTGGGGTTTACAACAGCAAACGTTAAAGCTCGCATTAACTGGCTCTAGGTGGAGTTGTGTTATATCATTCAGTGATGCAGGACAGCAGATTGTTACTTAAACGATTAAGAATGATTGATGCTAAATCGTCTTTTTCCACTCCTAGCTCTGATCGTTTTCCTTATCCTCGGTGAGCGGGATGGCATGCAGCTACACGCACTCATACACACACCCGCCTCCAACCTCCCCCCTCCTCCCTGTGCTTGCCCTCTTTTCCCCCATGGGGCTTTTGCTGAGCGTCCATGCCTTTTGGTTTGGTTCTTAATTCCATTCAAGGAGCTGCATAGCTCAGCTTTTAACATTTCTGTTCTAGTCCACCCCCCCATTACACACACTTTCGCTCTTTCTTTGCTTTCTCTCGCTCCTCCTCTCTCTACATACATAATTAGATTTCTACTGTGACACAAGAGCTTTAGCTTTGTGCTTATTTTAAAACCCAGGCCAAGATAAAATATGCTCTGCTGATGGACTCGCTGAACTTCCACTTAAAAACATTCCTTTGAAAACTGCTGCCTTATCATTTAAAAGGAAAGAAAAAAGTGTAATATGAGGGACAATTAAACTTGTGCAATACAGACTGTAGACTGTTTGGGCATGATGCATTGCTCCCTGTATGAATAATGTGACTTGATTAACTCTCCTGAACCACATCATCATCTGATGCAGCCCTTGTCCTTGGCATTCTTTTGGTTTGGAATCACAATTTGGCCTCAAAAATATTGCGTCACAAGAACACATATTGAGAAACTACTCCTGTGTGAGTCAAGGGACAAATTGCCTTTCCCCTGTCCCGATCCTTTTTCCCAGGTCTGATGTTCTGACGAGAGATATGTGACTCCTCACCGGAGCTCAGGTGTGGGAGCGATGCACATACACAGATAGTGCTTACACAGGACCTCTCACCTGTGAGATCAAAGCAGGACATGGGGTTTTACACACACACTCAGTGGTGAGAAATGACCCCGAACCTTCTTACACATGACTTCTGACCTCAAACTGATGGATGAGGACGAAAAAGGGGGGAAGATCCCAGGAAAAGGGAGTTCGATATCTGAGATTTCTTCCCATGGAAACTTCAACTGAAGCTACTTTTTACCTGCCAGAAATTACTTAAATGAATTTCCTTGTTTTTCACTTGCAGAATGACTGCTTTATATCTTTATTTAACACATTTTTTTATATATTTGTGAAGTCTTAAGTTGTACTTTTTCACAAAAAAAAAACTTGGTATCAGCTCAGTAACCAAACTACCAAGGAATTTTAAATAACAATCAGCAGAAGAAAGAGTGGTATAAGTTTCATCACAGTGTGTATGTAAAACCATGTATGGTTGCTATATTTGATGGTGCCTGTGTTCTTAAGCCTTGTCTACAGCAGCTCATATGTTTCTCTGCAGTGTGTGAGATATGCAGCCATTCTCAGGCTTGGCACTCTCAGTAACTGATATTGGGAGATCCCATTCATTCCTGAGATATCACACACCCTGCTGGATTTAGGCTAAACGTTGCCCCTCACCACATTGCCCTCTGTCTCCTCCCTCCTCATCCTATCTCACTGTTCTTTCTTCTCATTCTTTGACTCGTTGTTATTCCTCTCCTTTCACAATCTTCCTTTCTTTCTCTTTCTCCGTGCTTTCCTGAAGAATGCACCCATTGCTTGACCATTTGGAGTGTTTCTCTCCTGCCACGTGGTTGTTGAGGCTAAATCCATCCTGAGCGGTTACAGAAACTTATTAGATTACTGTCTTCTTCTCGCTTTCTCTGTCTGCATGACTGTCTGTATCTGTGTGCCTCTCTTGTCAGTTTGCATGTTTGTGAATGTGTTTGTGTGCGCATACCTGGCTGGGCACTATCCCACCAGTGTGTCCAGTTTATCTTTCTTCAGTCGTCCTAGCAAAAAAATGAATCCATAAAATAACTTTTAATTTATATTTTAAAGTAAATGTAAAAGTGTAGTTGCACATTTTGGGAAATACGCTTATTTGTTTTCTAGCAGAACGTTTGATAATATTATTGATACCACTCACATGTCTGTATATGACGCTACAGCTAGCAGTCGATTAGCTTAGCTTAGCAGAAAGACTGTAAACAGGGCTAGCCTGGTTATGTCCAAAGACCAACAAAAACAAACACCTACCAGCACTTCTAAAGCTCACTAATTAACAAGTTATATCTTGTTTGTTTATTAGGTGGATTTTGTTACCTTCGGGCACAGCCACGCTAGCTATGTCCCTGTTTCCAGTCTGCGCTAAGCTAACTGTCTGCTGGCTATAGCTTCATATACAAACATGAGAGGTATCAATCTTTATATCTAACTGTCAGCAAGAAAGCCAGTAGGCAGATTTCCAAACATGCTAAACTATTTTTTTAATAAAAAAAATAAAGGCCGGCATACTTCTAAGATATGGAATTGTTAAATGGTTGTTAATTGTTAATACATTTTTACAAAATCTGTTAATCAAAGCGTAAACCATACACTGACAGCACTGAAAACTCAATTGAATGACATGATGCTCCGTTGTCCTGAGGCAGGGAGTTAGAGTCAGCAGAGAGCACATGCAGGTGTAATAACAGTGTTCATGTCTCTGTTTGTGTGTCTAATGAGCGAGAAAGGAATTGCATTCATGCTTAATCTTGCATATCCAACATAGGCTTTAATGCGTGCATGTCAGGTCTGTGTGTGTGTGTGTGTGTGTTGTGTTTGCCCTCTAGGCTATAGTTGGGAGTTTGAAGTGTAAATACCAGGGGATCAAGACTGGTCACTTTTCGACTCCACTGATGTCTGAACGCTCAATTACAGGTTAGAGAGAGGAGGGTCCAAGGATCTGAGGCTGTTATTGCCTGCGAGAAGCAATACGGCCAGACAGTGACTAGTTTGGACACGGGATAGGTTGGGTGCTGTTCCCGTTTCTCCCAAGGCAAACAGCTCCCTTTACCGAAATATGAGTAAAAAATGACTTGAAAGATACTAGACGAGAGGTCCCATTTTTGATTCTTTAAACCCAAGATGCTAGTTGTTGCGCTTAACTGGTTGAAAGAGCAGCCTCCTTGGCATGAATTTTATCTCAGTTTGTTTGGTGTTGTCTAAATCCGCCAAATCTGTTCACCTTTTGCTACTGGAAGCATGTTTCCTCCCACGTGCTTAATCCATGTGCTGCTATCTTAAGAGGAGTGTTTTGATTCCAGCAGGAAATCTCTCTCTAAGCATCCCGGTGGTTTCTGTGGCGGGCTGGACTTTGAGCTAGAAAGTGGGGTGTCTTCTCATCGTGCAAGTGTGTTTGCTGTGGGGATTGTAAAGAGAAGTTGTTTGTTTGCAAACACCAATGCCTTGGGCTCAGGTTGTTAAAGATGCAGGGGTAGAGATGGGGGTGGGGGGTATTTGGGGGGAGATCTTATCTGGGATTCTCTTTTTTTTTTCAAATTTGTGTGTCTAATTGTGTTTCTTTTAATGTATATATATAATATATATATACTGTGTCTGTGTGTGTAAGTGCTGTTAAGTGAGGAAAGCCTCCATCTACTTCGACACATAGATGACACGCCTCTCTTTCAAACACACACACATACGTACAGAGGCGGGGTTATCTCTCGTTTACATGCTGCAGGACAGTGATTTCACCACTCAAACTCCAACAGGTTTTTTGGGGGTGGGGTGGAGGGGTCGTATGTGATCGTAACCTGACACACCTCTCTCAGTCTCTCTTTCTATTTCATTATCTCTCACTCAGACGACACAATACTCTTCTTTGTCTCTCTCACTGAGGAGGCAGGGTGAAGCATCGTGGCTCGCCAACGGCCCACAAGTGTGACATTACATGCGTCAGGCTGCGCAATGACCAGCTGGAGGAATGTTAAGTGGGGGTGGTGGATGGTGGATGGTTGCTGAGGGTGTAGATGCACAGTATGTAGCCAGAGTGAATGACAAGTGTCAGAGCCGCCTTCTTTTGTTGGTTGGCAACGTTTACACCGCAGGGCTTCATGCATCTTCTTAGTTCAAACGCATCTGTTTCTCTGCTTTTGCTTTTCTCTCCATTGTCGCTGGCGAATGACATGAGATTTACTTGTTACAAATTTAGATTTGACCACTTAAATACATGTGTTGGTTGCATGCTGTGAGGTCAGATTTTATACAGATGTGTCCACTTAGGTGCAGATGGGAGCTGTTAGATTGTGATTCTCTTTAACTTGAGCTCGTTTACAACAATTACAAAACATCAGATTACACGCAAGGGAAAAATAAAAATTTGGACTTTTATCGGCTGCAGTGTAAAAAAAAAAAAGCCACTAGTTTTAGAATCTTACTGGTACTGTATCAAGAATTCAGGGTGACAGTTACATTATTGACCTTTTAACTCTTAGAAACCAGACTTTACCCTGAGGTTACCAGAATGTTCATCAGTCTAGACTGAAAACCAGAGGAAGCCCAATTTTCTCCATTAGGACCCTTAACTCTGAGAAACAATCTGCCTGAGGAGCTGAGGCTACTGAACCTTTTAAAACTCTTCTTAAAAGCCACAAATTAGACAAGAACAAAGATCTGGAAGCACCAATCTGTTCCAGACCACCACCATGAAAAATTCTAAACACACACATGGCAACCTGTTTTTTTTTTTTTTGGGGGGGGGGGGGGGGGGGGGGGGGGGGGGTTCTCAGCAATTCTCACAGCAATTATTTACTGTTTAATTATTTGTCTGTATTTATCATTTGTATAATTTCTCTTATGATTTGTTATTGGCTGCGATTGGCTGTTGAGTTTTTTTTATATAAAGGCTATCATAAACTACAAATTGGCTTTCTAATTATAGTTTTTTATGATTTAAGAGTAGAAAAAATGAGAGGAAGTGATACATTCTGTTTGGAAAAGAAAAGGTGGGGGTTAATGACGACAAATAAAACTCAAGCTCATTTGAACCCTACCTACATTTTGAAAGTTCATAGACTTTCCAGGTTGTGTGTGCATGTGCATCCACTGTACCTTCTGCCACCCACTGAAACTTTATATCTTAGCCTTAGCGACCCTTGCTCCCTGTGTAACACCCCCATATGTAATGCATTGGGCTATAATCCTAACAGCTATTAAGACTTGGCATTGATACTGACAATGCAGGTATTAGGATGAAATCTCAAATGGCTTAAATGGATTGAGTTCACTGGCACGCATAGACCAATATCTGCTTGACGCTAAAGTCCTGTTGCTTAATCCAGAGCTAAACAAAAAATCTGCCCTTCTGCAGAAATCCTATCCATGTAGGTATTCTAAAATTGTCCAACATACTATTGCTCTTAATGTAAGGAAAGACACTATATGACAGTGAAAAAAAGTGTAGTAATAAAAGTGTAAACACACGTCGAGTAGAAAACCTTTCAAAGTTCAATGAAAACATTTCTACCACCACTTTTCCGAAAACTGACACCTTCCTGTAATTGCCCTTCCTTAAAAACCCCTTGATTAGGGCGTTAATACTGATCCTCTGAGTGTTGATGTTGGACTCCACAGAAAGACTTTGTGCAAGATTGTGTTCACAGAGGTGTCAGCTTTAGTCATTTCCCCCTTAGCCAGAGAAGGAGCTGGTGACAGGTGTAATCTTGACAGTTAATAGCTTGTGTGGGAACTTGTTGATTCACGCTTGGCTCTCAAAACGTCACCCCCTTTTTTTTTTGTCTTAATGGCTGTCAGACGGCACTTGACTTTCCCGAAATGTTATCTTTCGTTTAACTCGCTATTGTGCAGAAGTTACAGGTGATTTTCTTGGTTGAGGGTAATTTTAGTTTATTTTTTTAGACCAAAATAGACTCCTCACACATGCTACCATAATATATTATTGAATATTAATGTACTTCTGTAGCTCTGTTGATCCCTGAAAGGATAACTTTTTCCCCTCGGGAAGGGGCAAGCACCACTGGATTTAATATCTTGCTCACAGGCACTTCACTTTGGCCGGGATGTTTACTCTCATGTGATGTTTTGAACCTTAGCTGAGAGGAAAAACTGATTTAGATGATTTACCCTCCTTTTTTCCCTGGCGTGTCAGTCACTGACAACCGCTATCATCATGAGTGTCACCTTACAACCTCCTAACAGCTTCTGTCCTGCTCTGACAGCACCTTTCTCTTGTCAAGTTTCAATGGTAAAAAACATGCGTTCACACTCTGAGAAAATTGCAGATATGCATGCTCACACATTTATATCAAACATTTATTTGTGAAAACATGCAAACCTTACGCATCCTGCCTGCCCATCACCCCATACGTAGTTGATCAGCATCACAGTGTTAGCAGGCAAAGCGTACACCACACCCTGGGTCACACTTGGCTCCTACAGGCGGAGCGGCTTAGGCCTCCGTAAGCATTTCAAAGGAGCAGACTAAGACGTGCGGATTGAAGCTTTGTATGTTTTCTCCAACCCTCCAGGCCTCATCTTTTAACAGAGAGCAAGAGACACAGTTATAGATAAAGGGAGCTCCGAGGTGTATTGGGTTTGCTCTGCCTTTTGATAGGGGGTGTCAAGATGCTCCTTTGAACTGAGACTTCTTCTTTTTACATTTCGGATAGGGTGACTCGCACAAATGCACAGCAAAACACATTTGTAACTGTACAGAAGCATGCATTTTCACTCGCTCTCTGTCACTCATTATTCACATCACACAGCAGCTGCGGACCTCTTCCCCTGGAGTGTTAAGGCCAAGTTTCACACAAAGATCCCTTCCACCTTTTATACGGCACACAAAAAGTGCCTCACCCTCCCGAAATGTCTTCAGTTACACGTGTATCAAAGTAGAGGCTACTTTATCCTTCAGGAACAGCTTTTACCTAACTTAAAAACGCAGTTTAAAGTGTCCAGTTTGTTTGGTTGTGTTGTCTCATTGATATGAAATTGGATGCTGTCATGACGGATCATTTCATAACTGTGTTTAGATACTTTGGGCCCTATTAACTGCGCAAGTGCATCGACAAGCGCAAGGTGGTAGGTCTTAGGTGCACGGACTGCGTTGACATCTTCATGCTTACCTGCTATTTTGGTTCAAGTATGTGCAGCAGTGCCACGTGCAAAAGGGCAGAGTGAAGGTGAACATAGATCAACAGGTGTGGTGATTAATAAATACTCTCGTACCCAGTCACATCACTGCTCTCATAGCTCTGAAACTGAGTCGGTAATGATCCTGCAAATTAATGTTATTTTTTAATAGTTATTAAGTTAGTGAGTATGTTGTTATTGAGGAGGAAAAAGTGGAAGTGATGCCTTCCTTATATTTATCTTATATTAGATGTTTAGTATTTCTCCTGACACCTTTTTTACGGTGCAGAACCAGGAGCCACAATGCCTCTCTATGTCTCCGTTCACCCCATGTGATATTTGAAAATGACATACGTGCTGCTGTCTACCTTCAGCAGCCCTTTATCAAATTACCTCCAGGGTTACTGTGAAGAGCTGTTTGTCTGTGTGTGTGTGTGTGTATGTGTGTGTGTGTGCGCGTGTGTGTGTGTGTGTGTGTGCGCACGCA
This sequence comes from Thunnus maccoyii, assembly GCF_910596095.1. Taxonomy (NCBI): domain Eukaryota; kingdom Metazoa; phylum Chordata; class Actinopteri; order Scombriformes; family Scombridae; genus Thunnus; species Thunnus maccoyii. The sequence continues at coordinate 8,696,008 of NC_056555.1, forward strand.
CCTAAGTTTATCAAAAAAATGCCCTTGTGTCTGGTTTATGCCAAGAATAAGCTCCTACTCATCCCTGATGTCTCCTCAGTGATAAAATGTGAAATGAGAAAACTTTATGACCAGAAGGAAAAACATAAAAATAAAGCTTAAGCTGAAGATGTCACTGTGCCATTGAGCAAACTCGGTGACCTCCACTGACTTCCCTTGTGTTCCTTCTATGCAAAGTATCAAAACTGATGTACTACAATAAAGTGGGATGTTGGCCAGCAGTACTTCTACATGTACGTACGTTGGTCTAGGCCATATGCCAGTTCCTAACCCTCCCCAATAGCTGTTAGAGACTGATGGCTCTTACTGTCTGTCCACAGACACTCCTGATAGCACACTGGCAGGCTTCTGAGCATTCCTCTTTACTGAACCACCACACAAGATCCTCTAAAACACTGCCCAAATTGATTCCCTCTTTGATTTAGCTGAGCCGATAATGTAGCCATCAGTTCTTAATAGACTAATTAAAAGGCTTGAATGCTTGTAGATGAACTGCTTCCACCACTTAGTGCAATAAAATGGTTAGGCCAAAGTAACTGTGAGTGTGTAGTTGATACAGTAGCTGTGGGCAGGTTTAGTATTGTTTGTCACTTTTTTAGCTGTCACAATATAGACAAAAATGACATTTAAAAAAAAAATTAAGTCAAGCCTTAGGCAAGTAAAGCATCAGTTTGATGTCTGCTTCCTGTCAGGTCCAAAATTGCCTGGTGAGGCAGTGCAGGTACAGAAGTCATGACCTCTGATTATGGTCAGTTGACCTTTGACCAACAGTAAACACAGACCATATCTGAGTGAATCTCGTCTTACCGAAGGGTCATCTGGTTTGTCACTCTGTCTAAACATCTGCGTGTCGCAGATAGTGTCAGTCTTTCTTGAGAAACATGGAGAGAAATGTAAGCCTGTTCAATAAGAAGAGGCAGATGGTTGACAGAAACTTAACTGAGATTAACTAAGATTTATCTAAAAACTGAGAGACAATAAAGATATGTGAAGGAGTCAGTATGTAGTACAACTCTTAAATTATTACTGGTCTTCAGTAAAACTCTTCCGTTTGTGTGTGCATGTGTGTGTGTGTTTGTGTGTGTGTTTATTTGCCTGTGCAAACAGTGCTGTTATTATCACTATGTAGCCACAATTGACTCATTAGCTGTGTGATATTTCTACTTATTGATTGTTTACTGTTACCTCATACAAAACAGGAGCATGAAGTAATAGAAAAATAGTTTTAATCATTCATCATTACATGTGATGTAATTGCTATGTGCTTGAAATATAGACTTAAATTCTAACCTTACTAAAACAATTATTGGTTAGACCAACTTAATCATTTACACGTCAGAATAATTATTTACAGGCTTATGTCCCAGTGAATGAGGAAATTCAGGTCCATGGATGTTTTTTCTCTTAGTAATTGTCTAGCAGATACAGGTAGAGAAGCCAAGGCAGGTGGAAACTTCATGTTCCAGTCTGAAGTGACCACGCCCAACGTTCAGACAAACAAAACTTCACAGCCAACATTCAAGATTCAGGCCTTTGTTTGCATTTCATCTTCCTGCCCACAATCCTGTTCGCATTCTCTTTTCATCTATCTGTGTGTTGGCATACAGTATCCTTACCGAAGTACCATTAGCTGCTTTAACATGAAAAGGGAGCTTTAGTTTTAACATGTTAAGTGTGTGTCTTTAAATGCTGATGGCCCTTCTACAGCCAGACCTTACCCCAGCCAGTAGCTTTGTGTTCGAGGTGTGAAGTGATTGTCTCAACCTGTCAAGAGTCACATAGGTTATAATGGGCTCACAGGACAAGGCATTTCAATAGGGACCTAAGAGTTTCAATGGAAACCCCTTTTTGAGTGCTCTGGTTGAGTACTTTTAAGCACATTTCTTTGAGACACAAGTGGTTTGTGACACTGATAACCCATAGACATTCCCTCATATATTTTGTGTGTTTAGTGAGATAACGTAATCTTATAATAACTGGTATTGAAAATGAATTAAGTGTAATAGTTCCAGGATTATCACAGATCTCTTGCTGTAGTAATGTTTTCACCTCTTTCAGCTTGTTTGCTGGTCTTGTTGGGTCATACACGAGCCTTCAGTGAAGTCTGTGACTTAGTGGTGTGAGCTGTTGGTGCTGAGGTTTTCAAGATCAGGAGTCTTCCATCTTTGGAGGGTTTTCGAGAGCATGAGACCCCCAGTCATGAATGTGACATTTATCCTGAGTGCCTCATGTTTGCACGGGGCTGGGTTCTCAGGTGGTTGGTGTTTGGGACGGTATTTAGTCCTCAGCCATACATCTGACACCACATATGGGCTATGGACTGGTAGGGGGTAAAGCTGCGCTACTCCGGGCCCCAACAGAAGCCCCTCCGAGTTCAACCATGTGTGTGATGTGAGGAATGAGTTGGTTCAGCTCCAGAGTCCAGTGCTTACAGTTTCCTTACTGAGGGTCTGGGCCGACAGCTGGCTCTCCATGCCTGGCATATTGCTGCTCACTGCTGTGCTCGAGCACATTAATCACTACGCACTACACATACACACACACCTACATGTATGCATTCCTAGGGTGCTGGAGAATAGCTGGCCACTGCTCCTAATAGTTAAGGCAGGTTAAATACAGAGGACAAATTCTGGCTATGTGAAAAATGTATTTGATTGCTTTTACTTTTCCATGAATGTGAACAGGACTGCAACTTGTAATATGTATATACAAAGAAGAGCATCTGGCCTACTGTACATTATATTCATACACTAAATAAACATTAACTTATATTGTACATGGACACTCCATAGGCATGCTCAAGATATTTTTTTAGAAATCTATTCATGTTTTCTGTTTTGTCTTAAATTAAGAATAAGGAGATATCTGTTTATTTCTGAAGACAGTTCTGAGAGCAGGATTTTGAAGAAAAAGCTTTTATTTTTTGTGTATTTCATTTCAGGCTTGTAGGTAAAAAAAAAAAAAAATCTGAGCTAACCCTTCATTTGCAACTGCTTTTAAAGGAATAACATTTTGGGAGATACATTTACTCCCTTTCTTGACGAAATGAGATCGTTACACCACTCACTAAACGATAAATATGAAGCTACAGCTACTTAACTTAGCTAAGGAGGGGGAAACAGCTAGCCTGGCTCTGTCTGAAAGTAACAAAGTCAGCCTAGAGCCAAAAACTTACTTATTAAAATGTTTTATCTGGTTTGTTTTGTTAAATCTGTACAACAACTCAAGTGTAAAAATGACAAATTCTGGTTTTACAGGAGGTTAACTGTTCCTCCCTGCTTCCAGTCTTTATGCTAAGCTAACTGTCTGGCTGTTGCTTCATATTTGGCGTTCAGACATGAGAGTGGCATCTTCTCTTCTAACTCTTGGCAAGGAAGTTTTTATCCAGAACGTTCCCATTGTATTTCAGTAGACATGTAGAGCTTGGTAGCTGTAACCAAGTTATTCATCTTTCATTTTGTCAAGTTACATGACTGTAAACATGTTGTTTTCTCCATTGGACAGCATGCTGAGCGTTCACACAATTAGGCCAAGGCTCCCCAGCTCTTTAAATGAATAGATTTCCTGTGACTTGTATTTGTGTTGCTTGTACTGTAGTGTGACCATATTTTATGCTTGTATTTACTCTCCAAGGTGTGTCTCAAGGTGAGGGAGGGCATCTTGAAACAAACTTAGACTTTAGCATCTCCTCCCCTTCCCAGTTTCCCCTTGTACACCCTTCCACACATATTCTACACACACAAGGACCATCTATATGTTTATGGTGTGTCTTTCCTCTACATGCTGAATACTGAATGCACCGAGGACACACTGATATGAGTCAAGGTCTGTCAGTCTTGTAATACAGTATCCATAAAATAAGAGAGGTGAGCTGTGGTTGTTGTGGTTTGGCTTCAGGGGGAACTTAGTTTACAGCTGGGATGATCATACCACACACACACACACACACACATCCACATATACTTAAACACAGTCAGCCTTGTATTCCCATCCATCTGTACCTGCTCTCTGTAGTCACTCAGTCTCTTGGGTCCACAAGTCTACAGGGCTGATAAAATGGAAGTGGCCTATTATTACTAAAGCGATGACAGCAGCCGTGGGCAGGCATCAAACACAGGCATACCTCTGGCATTGCGTAAGCGGAGTTGTCTTCTATTGCACGCTATTACTCTTTTTTACACTTTTTATCCTCCATTGGTATTTCCCTTTCTGTTCCCATCTATGGTTGTTTTACACATCTTGTGATGTCCATAATCCACATATTGCCTTGTTATGCTGATTGTGCATGTCAGTTGCACATGTTTACACCACTGACTGTAGATTCTTATTCATCTCTGTTTTCTCTTGGTGCCGTAATGACTCACTTTCCACATAGTCACAAAATACATTTATTAGAAACACCTTTTCTCTTTAAAGAAAAGTCCTTATTCTACTTCTTACTTGTAACAATCTGAAAATAGTTTGAGAGAAATACTGTAAATCAACAGAGAGGAAGACCTGCATATTCATTTATACACAAATCTGATTCCTATATAACTTTGTAAAAAGTAAATCAGTGCATATTTTTTATGTTGATTATTAGCAGACTAGGTCTAGGGATGGCAATGTCAGTCAGTTGGTTGGCCTACAACTTTGGTGCAGACTGTCATCTTAGTAACTTTTGGATTGAATTCTGTGATGCTTCACAATGATGCTTAAATTGTTCAACTTAATAATAATTTAGCTGAGAAGCCAAAAAATAAATCTTAGAAGTATTTACCATAGTTAGATATCGACAGTATAAACTTTATAATACAAGCTATAAAACCTTAAAACCATCCCTGGCTAAATATGTGACATCTGAGCAGATTGCAGGTATAGCTTCATCTTTTAAAGCTAAAGGCAGTGATGGGGCAGTACTGTGCAAACAGTACATAACAGCTCTGTTGTAAATATTGTGGATGATAGCAGAGCACAAACATTTGCTCATTGACATACACACCCATACTTGCTGAATCTACACACACACAAAACCACACACACTTTTCTACAAAAGACAGTCCCCAGCTTTTGTCTGGAAAGCTATAGACCTCCCACCTGGATTAAACCACATCTGGTTAACTGGTAGAGATGCAGGATCAATAGTGAACACACACACTCTCTCTCTCTCACATACACTCACACACACTCATTTATGCTTTACTAGAAGTCATGCTTTGGATGTCTTTCACAGACTACATAATAGTCCCCACATTCCAGCCTCCACCACAGGAATGACTTCACCTGCAAGCAAAACCAAGAAACATCTTTTTAATTCACATGAAAGCTGCCTGTAAGTGTGTGCGTGTGCAATCATGCTTGTGTACATGCATATGGTGTGTGTTGAGCATTTGGCGAAAGATCTTAAAATACACACAGAAACGCATACATACAAGTGTGAAAATTGCCTCGTAAAAATAACTGAGGTGCCTAATGCAAGAATCCAATCCTCCTCATCCTGTAAAGAGTTTTCACATACTTGCATACACATACACACACATACAGAGCCTTTCGTGGAGCTTGTGGTCCAAAGTCTTACCATAATTATCCCACGCGTTATCTCTTTTTCTTGCAATCCATTCCCCTCTCCTCTTCCAAAGCATCAAAACATGTCATAACACGACCCCAAACTTCAATAACCTTCATTTTTTTCTGAAGAGTAGATATATTCTGTGTTTGTGATTGATTGAGGTGAAGGGCTCAGACAGTAATTCATGGGTCTATTAAAATTTGTCTCTCTGGGGGTCGACTGAATAACTGTATGATGTCAGGGCATGTACCTGCAAGTTGAACTGAAGTCATAATTTACCGTTTCCCCACCATCATAAATCCCCCTTTATCGAGAGGAGGGATGGAGTAGCAGGATAAGAGAAAGAGAAAGTAATTTAAGGTGACAAGAATTGCCCTGTTTCCTACAAACCATGCAGCTTTTGTAATCTGTAGTTTTGAAGATGCTGGAACACACTGACTAAATATGTTCATCTAGGTGTCTGATAACCCGCAGAACAGATGAAAGAACAGACAAATTATGTACTAAAGAGACAGAAACTTAAACTAGAAAACTAGTTAATATGTATTAAATATGTTAAGTTAATTGTTTGGTTTTATATGTAAAGATGACCAAAGCTGCTTTAAATCATGCTGCCTTCGTTGCAATAATAAGCTAGAGATGTTATTAGCTATTCTGCTATTCTGTTGACAGTAATTGCTACCTTGATTTCAGTGAGGAATGCTTTCATTTGTCAAAGTTGAAGTGGACTAGTGGGACCACCCAAGCAAAACACAATGTGGTAATGTACTGTTAGTGGTGACATATTTCTGTCACATTGTGATGGAAAGTTATGTTTTTTTTTTAAAAATATGGCTTTCCAACATGACTTTTTTTTGGATCGCTCACTACTATAGTGTTTCTGCAGTGTATAGCTTGGAGAAATCACTGAGTAATTGGTTCCCACACAAACCCTGTGTTTGATGTACCAAAATGAACATGTGCTCAGCTCTTTAATGGCCTGTCCAAACCAATATACTTGCAATAAAAGCAGTAACTCTTGACGAAAACAGGATTGGAAGTGAAAGGGATAGGATCTGGACGAGGTGGGATTAGCAAGGAGAAAACTCTTTGGGAGAAAATTTCACTGCCATGTAATCTCTAGTGACCACTATGACTTATCTCCGATTTGCTGTAGATGAAGTTTAAATTTTCTTTGTTCAAGCATGGTAGTAACACAACTCATATAGGATATCTACAAAGTTCTTGTCAATGTGCCACGTTTCAGTCAGTAACAACTTAGAATGCAAAGTACGGGTTAATCTGTCTTGTTTATCGTTGGCAATTCTAGCAAACTCCACTAAAACAGAAATAATAATATGAAAGTGTTTCTTTTCATTAAGGAAGCTACAGGACCTTCTGTAGAAACTGACAAACAGAGAGGTAGGGAAATTCACTAGAGAGAAACTGGTAAGTTGACAGAAACTGATCCGTCTCACTGCCTCCCTCCTCTCCTTTCCTGAAGCTGACTCATTATCACACACCATTCTTGTCAGCCATGTCACCAAGCACAATACAATGACATTTAACTGACCCTTTGGAGGAGAGGAGGAGGAGGGGAGACAGAGAGAAGGAAAGAAGTCAACACAAGAGGAGGAGGAGGGGGAGGAGGAGGAGGAGAAAGATACAGGTTGAAGGGATGGAAATACTGGATATGATAAGAGCTGAAACAAGGGAGATAGATGAATCGTGAGAGGAAAAGGGAGTAAAGTGAGGTAAAGTGAGAGATAGGGAGGAGGGAAGAAAGGAAGGAAGGGAAGAGGTGGGGGTGTCTTTTTTTTACCCTCACATTCCCTCTTTTTCTGACTTCAAAGAATCTCCCGGTGAGAAGGAATTATTCCCCTCCACTCAACCGTACCGCTTTGTTTTCTCCCCACTGCTTTACCTCCTCAACCCCCACCACAACTCACATTTACTTATTGCTTCCAAAGAGAATAGTCTTGTAAAGGGGATCTTGCGGGCACTGTTCAAAAGCTTTTAGTGGTGCCATTATAGATGATGCATTGAAGGTATGAATTCCACTTTGTGTGCTGGCCATTAATTCTTTCTGGTTATGAAATACTCCCTATTTCACTTTTGCACTTGGTTTCTGTCTAGCAGACACATACATATGTTAGGGCATTACTGGGATCCATGGAGATTAACATGATGAAGACCCTAACCAGTTAAACTCAGTAAGGGCCTAGAAAATACCCAGACACAAAAAACACATGTGGAGCCCAGATTCTGTTGTGTGTGTGTCGATGTGAAAAGCACCTGAGCCAACTATCATCCACAATCTTGATCTGGGCTGAGACGGGGACGGCACATGGCCAGGGGAGGATAGAAACATCAAGAGGTCAGCTGGCAGACAGCAACTCCAGGTGGGCTGCGGAGCCTGGCTGAGTCCAGCCAGCGCTCAGACATCTGCGTCTGCATCAACGCTGTTTCAATCTGCTGGCTTGCTTGCTGACTAACTGAATGCATGAATGAATCCATGAATCTGACTGCCTGACTGGCCGCCCAGCTGACTAATGACTGAATAGATTCATGAATGACTCATTGATTGAACAAATGTTTGCCTGAGAGACCAACTGGCCGACTACATCCAGACAGCTGACATATATATAGATGTTTTAATACTGTGTGTCAGACAGGGCAATCGGCCAAACATTTGGAATGCATTCTTTGCCTCCTAAAAAATGAAACACACACTAATGATGTGGATACAGTACCAACAAACCTTTGGAAAGACTTTCCCATTCAAGTGAATAAGAAGGTGTGTCCAAAGTTTTGACTGGTACTATCCATTAATGTTCCTGAGCTTAATGAGAGTACTTTTTGCTATGCTAGCAGCATGGCTGTATATTGAAATACCTCAACAAATATTCAATGATTTGGCTTGGAATTTTGTAGAGACACCCGTGGTCCTCAGAGGATGAATCCTACCGACTTTGGTGATCCCCTGACTTCACCTATAGTGCCACAATGAGGTTCACTTTTGTGCTTTCAAGGAAAATATCTCAGGAACTATCATATGACATGAAATTTTCCCCATCGAATGAATCTTTTAACATTTCTTCTAGCCCCATCATCAGGTCAAAAGTTCTATTTGTCCAGTATATCAGTTTATGTCCAAATACCCACAAATACTGACATCCCCATTAGCTTTAACTGTACTTTGTGTTTAGTGCTAATTAGCAAATATTTTCATGCTAACACAACAAACTACAATTGTGATCATAGCAAATACCATACCTGCTAAACATCAGCATGTTAGCATTACCATTATGAGCATGATAGCATGTTGATGTCAGCATTTAGCTCAAAGCACCACCGTGCCTTAAGCCTCACAGAGCCGCTAGCTTGGCTGTACAGACCCTTATCTCCAGGCTCAATTTAGAGGTGAAGAGGTAAATTTCATATGATAAAAAAATTAAAAACATGTAAACACAGAAACAGTAATATACTGGTGTCATTTTTTTTGATAAACTGTGTAGTCTCATTAAACAAAGTAAGCTCTACTTTGTTAAAGGGCACCACAGTGAAAAAAACTTGCTATCAGACTGGGACAATCCCCAATGGCTGCTCAGCATTTTACGTGCCATCTTCTGATAATTGTTAGCCTTCACTCTTCCTCTGACAGTCTGAAACATCCGGCTACTACATAAGCAATTTATAGGGTTTCTCTAGACTTCCTGAAGTTGACAGCAGGTCTGAAAGAAAGCCTCCAGGCCTTGAATACTCAACAGGAGAATAGAGGGTGAGGTAGTTGGGGAGTTTTAACTTGGCTAATTAGGAATGAAAACTACAATTATAGCTTTTGCTGTTTTTGTAAAAAGTCACCGTATTCCTTGATTTTTTTTTTCCCCCTCGGTGGCTTGACAGCAGACATAAAGTGTGGAATAGCAGTTATTCTTTTCATCCAGTGGTTAACCTTGTAACTAGCAGACCTGCCTCTTGCTGGAGGGTTAGTTAAACAAAAAAGTGTAGGATATGTCTGATTTCCCTCAGAATAGTAACATCACTACTGAATAATGGAAAAGTGGAACACCTAAAAGAATATGTGAAAATATAAATTAAAACTTCACTCTTCACTTATTACACACTGAGTAAATTGAACAATTAAAGCCTCGATCATTTCCACATTTTTTTGTTGGTGGAGAGTGCATAAACATAAAAATACAAGCAAAACAAATAAAAATAGTACAGAATCACTATACTAATAATTTTGATAATATTATAATTATGTCAGCCAGTTACTGCTGCTAGAATCAGTTTTTCAGGGCACATGTGTTTTTGTTTGTGTGTGTGTGTGTGTGTGTGCATCTACAGTAAAAAAGAAAAAAAAAACAGAAGCAAGAAGGAAGATTAAAGGATGAGGTTATTCAATTAAAAATCAGTTAAGATAGGGGAATAAGAGGGAAGTAAAAATAATCCTCCCAAACCGTCCAGCATGAGCCAGCTCTGTCAGGACAGAGTAGGAAGTGTTTTGTGGTTTGTTTTGTGGAGACTGCTGAGTGGTCCAAAGGTGCCACTCCACAACCCCAAGGTAAAAGTAAATAAATAAAATAAATATTAAATAAATAAATAAATAAATGAGTTAATTAATAAATTAAACACATAAGTAAAGATAACAGTGAAGAGGAGGAGGAGAGAGAGAGAAATATATCTCTATATGTAGAGTACACAAATCAATAATGATAGTAATAATGATAATAATTAATGTAACTATGTTGCTAATAACATACATTAACAACAACAGGTAATAGTAATAATAACAATAACAAAAAGCACAGCCCTTAGTTAAAACTAATCAAAAAAATATCCACATTACTAATGATTGCTTGACAATACTCTAGAAAAAAATGATCAAAGAATTTCTTTCCATTTAATAAGCCCAGTAATTCCCTTAATAGGAAATTACTTTTAAGACCCCTATTTATTCCTCCTAATGCTAATATGTGTACTTCTCATCACGGCACAAGAAAAAAAAACAAATAAGATTTGTCATATGCAATTTGTATTGAGGTGAAATAACAAAAGAAAACAGAAAAAGATGAATGAACAAACTCTACATTTACATTTTTCTCTCTGATATTTATTATCTTTCACCAGTTTGACCCATATTTCATCATGTCCACTTTTATTAAATACAAGATATAAAACTGATTGAGTTGTATGTAGTGTCAGTGCTCTGGCATCAAAGTGAATGAAAATATATGAATGAATTATAATAGCATTGCCATAACATAAGTGAGTCAAGGAAATTAAGTTCTAACATGAAATAAAAGAGAGCATTCAGTCAATGTATTAACAGTTTATTTACACCAGTAATACTTTCCTAAATATTGTCACATTAATAGTTAACATTTACTGAAAAATATTTGAGTGTTGTCAGTATCTTGCTTAAATTATAGTACACATGTACGGATTTCTTACAGTTGGCTTCATGTTATTTATTTAAGTTTTTAAGTTCTAAACTGCAAATGGAAAACATACAGATACTGTTTAGAAGACAACATAAAGCAGAACAGCTTAAGAGTCTTCAGCATGAGACTATTATAACTGTCCCTGTATGTGGGCGGCCCATGTCTTTCTTAGGGGGTGGAGTTTGGCAAAATGCCACATTACTGCCAGCAGGGGCTGAGGCAGGGTGGGGGTATTCAGCGGGTATTCAGCGGGCATTCAGCAGGCGTCGGTGGGGTATTCAGGGGTGTCGGAGGGGTCAGTGTCTCCCGAGCTTTGTCCTTGCGGCGACCACGAAAACAACACATTGCCACACTTGAACACACACACACACACACCCACACACACAAATGTCTCAACAATTTGCCCGAGTCTCTATTTAAATTGACACAAGTCTCATGGTTTCCCTGGGCGACCCCTTTCCAACCCCCCTTCACCCCCTCTCCATTTTTTACCCTGCTTTGTTGAAAAGAACCAATCGTGCGTCGTCTGGTAACTAGGCACCCTATTTATCAGTAACCAGCACCAACAATAACTGTAATCCGACACCTCCTCAGAGAGAAAGACTGAGAAAAGTAGAGAGAGAGAGTTGGAATGAGACGGAGAAAAGAAAGGCTGGAGAGAGAAACAGAAAGTCAGGAATGAGAGAAGACAAGAAAAAAATAAACTGTCAAATTCAATTGATGTTTGAAATATTACTTTTACCATTTTATGTTTGTTTTTATCTTTGTAAGCATTTAAATTCAATTCGTAGCTTTCATAAACTGCTTTGGCGTTAAAATCTTAACATTTTACCACAGATAAAATGTGAGCTGAAACAGAAAAATACTAACTTGTGAAAAAGAGCCATGCAGGATGAGTGAGGGAAGGGGGCAACTAGCAACAGAGGCAGAGAGAAAGACAGGATCTAGTGTCAGTGTAATGGATACTTGGGTCCTATTAGGCCATTCATGGCTGGGTAGCTCTTAAGAGAGCAGGGCAGGTCGACCTGTGAGGAGGCTTTTGATCAGTGCGCTCCCCCGCCAAACCAACTATTTGTCCACTGTTGGCTTATCATATGGGATCGATGCTAGAGAGAGGGAGTTAATGCAGGCTGGGAGGAACGGTGTGTGCATACGTTCAGATATGGTTTGTGTGCTTAAATGCATTATGAGCTTGTGTACATATACAGTATATTTAGCTGTACGGGCAGAACATGTGTGTTTGTGTGTGAGGATATTGTGTGTGTGCATGGAGCAGCAGAGCGTGACAAACTGTTGATTTGGCTGGGCTGGCTTTAGATAGTGTGTGTGTGTGTGTGTGTGTGTGTGTGTGTGTGTGAGCATTCTTGGTTATAGTTGAGTGATTCCCTCCTGCGCAACAGAGAAAGAACCATTTGACTCTTCACCTTTCTGTGATCTCTTCAGTACAGACTTTTAAAAGATCTAATACTGCTAATACTAATCAGCCGACCACACACACAAACACTCACACACACACATACACGCATACATGGAAAGTACCTCCTCTCACTATAGTAATACATCAGTGGACAGAAGTCAGATGCATAGAAAAATATGCATATGCATTCTTTTCGTCAGATTTATAAATTAATGCATGTACATGCGCTTGTTTTATAAGTTTTAATCATTGTGGAACAAGGTGAACTAGATGAGCACAATTTCCACTCCCAAAGTTAGCCATAAATGATTGCATATCAATAGTGCTGCCCGCTCCACCAGTCTTTCAATAACAAGAAATGCAAAGGAATTAGCGCAATTTCAGCTGTAATTACATACAACCATTATGCATGGCTGTGGCTATATCTAGCCCTGTAATATTATTATTCATCATTATGAATTAATCACATCTATCTGTAAATCATGATCGGCTGTGATGTATCAGTCATCATCATCAAATATCAAGTTCTACTTTATTTGTCTTTTGTGCAGAATAACACATGTAGAATAACACATGTTATCTGTACTACAGGTAAAAGTAACTATACACTTCTACAGATCTGGAATTTACAGTGTATAAATAAATAAATGGTATAAATGGAGTAAAAACACTGGATGCTATGAGTATAGAGTATATTCAGATGGAAGTACAAATTACGCAAAACTGAGTGATGGAATGTGCAACTGGTATAATATCAGAGTTAATCAAGATTTAGTTTATAATGCTCACATCAAGACAGACAAAGTGATTGACAGAAAAGTAATTATTTTACCTTTGATTGGCATTTTACAGATCCCTCAGTATACTGCCAAAAAAAAAAAAATCACAGTCAGCCTAAACAAACAATGTTTTATTATTAGATTCCACAGATGTCAATTTTTTGGGAGTCCAGAGCTTTGGTGAGCAGATCAGGTGTGAATCTGTCATCTTCTTGTGAACGCCCGGCTTCGGCCCTATCAGACAAAGGAATAAAGCCTCGGCCTTTGGCTCTGGTAGTAGAAGGCATGTTTCTTCAAATCTGTTCCACTTAGGCTTTAACCTGATTATATAAACTCTGATGCCGTTGAAATGTGAAATGGATCACATATATATTTTGTCTACTTTTAACGAAATTGTAGGATCACCCGATGGAGCTTGCACACAGCGTGTCTACATTGTTTCCACTGGAAAGGGAAAAAAAAGCTTATTAGATTCCATCTCATGTCAATGTCACAACTGTTCAATCCTGAATAGTTGTGATATGCAGCTACTGTTTCTTCTCATCATGATTTCATGTGTTGCTTTGTGTTCCTTTTCATCTCCTAACTCTGACAGGTCATGGAGATGTTTATTATAGTTTTTACATGATGTCAGAGGTTAATGGCTACCTGCTTGAGGTGATGAACAGTAGTCTGCAGGTGTGGACTTGTGCTGGAGTAATGTGCATTTGTGTGTCTTGTTTTGATTCAGTCTCTTTGGCTCAATTGATCTTTTGGTCTTTTTTTGGCTGGACTGGACATAGACCAGCCTTAAAACCCTGAATGTCTGTCACTGACTGAGTGATGAAGTTACACCATTGGTCAGCCAGCCCAGTGTTGGAGTTTCCCCATTGGCCGTTGCTCTTTCAAAATGAATCGGCATGAACTATTCTATTACTGGAACCACTAATTGCAGGTGAACATTTAATATCCAAGAATTCGCACATTGACCATACACAGTCCAGCCATATACTAGTTTTTGACCTAGTCTTGTTTTGTTTTGTGCTCTCTCTTCCTCCGTCTCAGCATTTCATCTCCCACCTACTTTGTCCCTGTCTTCAAACGTGTCTGGTGAACTCCTCCCTCACTCATACCTTTTGTCCGTTTGATCCTTTCCTCAACCTGCCCTGCCCTTATTTCAAGTTGAAGAGACTTGACGTCGACCTTAATTTATGGAAAAAAAAAAGAAAAAAGATACCTATAGTTATGAAATGACAGACAGCAAAGACATCACATGATGGTATCTGTTGCAGATGTTTGGCGGAAAAAAGGATAATACCTTTACCACTAGATCACCGAGAGACGCTGAATGATTAATTAAAAGTGACGGTTAAATTATAAGTCCTCAATTAAACTGTCTCTCAGGTGTCAGACCGAGACAGAAGAAGCACCTCCTGGATGATTTTTCTGTCTCGATAATTTAACTTCAGACAGCGTGAGGTAAAACTTGGCCTATACATCTTTAGCCTAGAGGGTTTCTTTATTTTTTTTTGCCATCACATCATCTGGTGAGAACAGAGCCAGATGACACCTGGAAGCTGTGACCTTTGAACCTTTAACAAGAGGAAGTGGAGAGCTTTAACATGATTTGTCGGCGGACAGACACACGGGGACGGAGGGAGAGAGAGAGCTGAAAGACTGAGATCCCTGAGTGCTTGTGTGGAACAGCTAAGTGGATTTAACGGCGTTTTAAAATCAATTATGAAAGCAGCGCTGCAATGAGAGAGACATGATAGTACCTTTTATTGCCTGCACATTTAAGGGAGCTAACGGTGCTCGATAGTGCGCTGCTAGCCCTGTGCTTTCTCGTGTTGAGGCCTGACATTGTGCGGCACAACTGGTGTTATGCTCTGAAATGTTATAATTGAGTTTGTGTGAGCCGAGCAAAGTAAGTATCGCGTGACACTCGCCTTAATTTGTGGACAAAGAATTTATTTCTCATTGATTCACACAGGTTGGATGGGTTCATCCAGTTTCCCACAACGTTTCCCTGCTGCTCTCCCTGTCTTCCTACTTTTCACTGCCCCTGAGGGCGTCTTCTTAAGCTTGTTAACAGCAGAACGTGATATTCAGTACCAGGTGCTGATTCCGTCATCAGAATCCATGTCACAACAACAAGCCCCGATGCCCTTTCTCCCCTCCACCTCTGTTTTATATCTCACATCTGCAGCTCACTGATGAAGGCCCTCCAAGTATCTCTGTGATTAATTACCTTCTTTGGCAATCGTCTCACAGGCGATGAGCTAACAAGTGCACTAATACCAGTCAGCCCTCAGGCAGTCAAACAAGCCAGCCGCTCATTTGGGTTCGTTTTGCATTGTCTGGCCTCTTCATCCGGGTTCGTTTAGTATTGTCTGGGCAGGAACAGTGCTTCTATTCTTTTCGCCTCGCTCTCCCAGGGATTCTAAATGGGACATAGATATTCTAGCCGGGTCAGTTCTTGGCCTGGCACTCGATGCCCCTGAGTGCTCTGCTTAAGTACGGCCACTAAGGGCACTTGCAGAGGGCTTGTGAAAGTCCATTCAGCTTAAAGGTGAAGGTGGAGGAGAAGTTGATACAGTGGGGGCAGGCTTTTGAACTCCGTCGCATGCCAAGCGAAAGGTTTCGAATTGTTGCATCACAGCAGATACATGACTACGAGGGTGTTTTCAGCCATGTGTTGTTATGATGGAACAGATACATGAAAGACGCAATGACGCAATGACGTCACCCTTGTGTCACACCCTTTTGCCGGGGACACTGTGTCGAGCATAAACCTTTTTTTTTTTAACACAGGGCAATTTTGGCAGAATCCAAGATGGAGTCCAGTCCAGCAAGGGCTAATCATAACAAAGGGATTCATCTAAAATGCTTATTTAATGATAATGCTGTCCATGTCATTACTTCAAGTCTCTATGGTGACATGATTCCTCTTCCAAACTTCCAAACTTTATGAAGACTTTAGGATCTTACCAAATGAAGAAAGTTTTGGCAACTGCATGCTTTATTTCTCATCTAATTAAAAACTTATTTCTGTGAATGATGTGGAGAAATTTGACGCGAAAGGAAAGATTATGCAAATGGTTGTTCATCCAGTCCGGTGAATCAGTTCATGTTGATGCCTGAGTGAAAAAGAATCACTGTCAGTGGCTTGATTTAATACCAGTTTCATGAAAAAGCTTATTGCATTTTTGTCAGGCATAACTGGAAATTAGCACAAAACATCACAGGAATAGATGAAGAACTGTTTGGTTTACCCATAAACAAGACTCACAAAATTCAAGGAGAGCTGTTTTTTGATGTCAGATGCAAGTGAATTGTGTAGCATTTTGTTTTACACAAATGTCTCTGGTTGAAACATTAAAAAATAACTTCATTTGAGGTTTTTTTTTTAAGTCACCCAGTGGACTCAATCTCTTCACCGTGCTGCTGCTCCACCTGTTCTACAGGCTGTTTGATTGGTTCAGTCACTGATCCTCGTTCATTCGGCGCATCTGTGTGTAATCCCACCTGTTCTCAGGCTTTAGTCAGGATGTTATCCCTCTGACAACCCCACCACACACCCATCACCCAGACCTCACCCACGCTGCTCCCCTCCTCTTCTCACTACTCACTCCTGAGGGGTGAAAGGAGTCTTTTGTGTGCCTCTGCTGC
Source organism: Thunnus maccoyii (assembly GCF_910596095.1). Classification (NCBI taxonomy): domain Eukaryota; kingdom Metazoa; phylum Chordata; class Actinopteri; order Scombriformes; family Scombridae; genus Thunnus; species Thunnus maccoyii. The sequence goes on from NC_056555.1 coordinate 8,712,871, forward strand.
CACTTTTCCCACTATGAACGCTGGAAGAGAGAACGAGCGAGAGAGAGCTAATCCCACTAGTGTGGTCACTATAGTACAGAGAGAGGAGCATGAAGAGAAGATGAAGAAGTAGAAGGAGGGGTTGTTTTTGGCTTGTTTGGCCTCCCTGAAGAGCTGCAGGTGTTGTGGAGAAATTAGACTGCAACAGCTGTGTGCGCGCGTGAATGTGTGTAGGCGTGATGATATATAGTCACACATGCGCTCACAATTTGCACAATTTGCCACTACAGTAAATCAGCCTCTTGCATTACAAGACAGAAGTGAAACACACACTTTCTCAAACACACTCGCCCCTGCAGTTCTTTATTGCTGTTTTCATTCCCCCCCATCATACTGCATATGAAATAACGCACAGTAAATCATTCCCATCCTATCCCTTCCTCTCGCCGTCTCCTCATCCGCCCCTGCCTCCCTTCTCCAAGGCTTCACCCCTCTCTGACTGCCCAGCAGCCCACGCGCCCGTCAACTTTATCTGCTTGTGTCCATGTGAGTGTTCAAAGCTTAAGCCCTTCCGTCCTCGCATCTGTCCGACACTTTGATCAGACGGGCAGACGGGCATACCTGAGAGTAAAATACAGCCGACAGCTCGTGGAAGGAGATGAGAGGGGCTTTCGCTGAGTGTTTCCAGATAGGAGTGGATGCACACGCATCAGCAGATGAGTGACAGCAGATAGAAGCTCTCCAGTGCTGAGTTCAAGTTGTGTAATAGAATCGTGGCTCTGTCAGTTCTAAGATTACAGTGATAGTGATGTGTTTATAGCTGTGATTATATTATAGCTATGTTATTGCTTTATAGAAATCATATTAATACTGTACATGAATTGTTCTTGTTTGATGTGAAAAATGTTGCTTTTAGCTGTCATGGAATAAAACACAGCAGGAGTCTGCTGTTATAGATTTTTTGGAATCCATAAATCTCTCTTTCTCTCTATATCTGTTAACCTGCTGCCCCCTTGCATTCCTGTGGTTGATTATCTACCCTTGGTTAGCACAGGTTTGCATTTAAAATCACCACTGGGTCATGTGTTAAAGCTCCCAACACATAACAGATGATGAGAATATGTGAAACAGTGTTATACAGAATGCTTCCAAAAGACCCCTTCCAAATGTATTCCTTATAAGTAATAGGGTACAGTTCTTGTTCTTTGCAAAAATAAAAATAATACAAAGTTGCAGCTTTTTTAGTACAAATTTCCCTTTTTTGTTACAATCCTTGCACTGCAGCTCAACAGGGGAACACAAAGAGAGAATTATTCCAAAAAGCTAGAAGATATTAATTTGACGAATTTGGATGAGAGAATTCTCATATAAGCTTCAGATAAACGTTTAAATGATTTTGTGGATTTTGGATTGAAAGTGCATTTGAAAGGGATCTTCTAACCTGTTGAACCTCCTGATCGATGCCTAGTATGAACAGGAAGAATGATTACAGCAACCAAAACCTGTTTCTATGTCCATACTGGGACATGACTTTTGTTTTAAGACAGAATTGAAAAATTGTGAACCTATCCTTTAATTTCAGTGACAGATTCAAGTTTTGCTTCAGCGATCCATTCAGGCATATCGTTGACAAAGAACCTACAATGGTTTGAAGAAGACAATAATGCTAGATTATCTATTAGAGTAGTCGTTTCATGCTTTATAGAGCATTGATGATGCTTAAGGGTTCAGTATATCTGAAACAAAAGAAGTCATCTAAAGGCAGAAGTGTTCAGAATGAGGGGCAAACAGCTTGCCGTCATACCATCCTCCTGGCTGCATCACACTGTCTCAAAGGATTCTGTGCTCTTTGCGTGTCTCTGTAGACTTGACATAATGATCTGTATAAAGACGGGAAATGGAGCACACTTTCGGAAAATCTCTTTAAGTAAATGTGACCCATGTGACAGCGTGTAAGTAGGTGTGATGGCACCACCTGCCATAAACGGAAAGCAGCCAGGAAATCAGTTCAGGCTGCCTTGAGTGTTAGTTTTGCTTGCCAATTTTTAAGGGAAGGATAATGAGGAAAATAGGTCACCTCATCTATGCTTTAACCTTACAGTTTTTACTCTATTTTGCGTCATTTCTGTGCAAAAGTTGATGATTTTTATTTAGTTAGTTGTTTTAGCTTGGCACCAAGAAGGATACCTTTGCTGAGAGTCACTCCTCAACCATTCTCTATTACAATCTGCTCTCCAGCTCTCCCTCAGACATCTCTCCCTCATTTCCTGCTCTCATGAAACTCTTTTTTTCCTGTTCATCTTTTATTTCTGCAGAGCTAGCTTTGATTGACTTCAAATCATCAGTGTGATTTTTTTTTGTGTTTGTGTGTATATGTATGTACGGGGTGATTTCCCTCTGTTTCAGCATACAGGATGTCTGTCAGTGTGTCTGCGGGCTGCTGATATGTGATCCGATGTTGGCACTGGTTACCATGAGAGAGACAGAAAGGAAGAAAAAGGAGATGAGGTTTGACAACTCGCTGGAGTCCGAACAGAACGGTTGCGAGTTACTGTCAGGGGCAATTATTCCTTTGATGAAAAGTTAAAAAGTTCTAATGGGATATGGACATAAAAGAGATGAGAGGACAAGCAAAAAGATGATGAAGAATGTATTTTATTGAACCCCAGCTCCAAGCAGTGGAAAGTTATTGTTTTGGGCAGCGTTTTCAATCACTGAGATGTTTTAATGGCTATTGGAAAGAGAGAAGAAAAGAATGGAAAGAGAAAGAGAAATGCTGCCAGATTGTACCGTTCAAAGAGTGTTTGTTTGCCTTTCCTGATAGGCCAGAGGTGTTTAGGTGTGTCCAATAAGGAGGGGCTGACATTTGAGTTTCTGCTCAGCGATTGGCTGGGAGCCACTCAGGTTGCAGGCTTTGTATGGATTCAAATATTTGAAACCTCAGGGAGAGAGAGTCAGAGAGAGAGAGAGAGAGAGGGAGGGGGAGAGAGAGGGGGGGGAGGGGGAGAGAGTTCATCTGTTGCTCTGAGAGATTTAAAAGTACCTGACAAAACAGAAATACTCATCTTTGGCGCAAAGGCTCAGAGACAGAAAACTGCAGCTGATCTCAGTTCTCTGAAGATATCAATCATCTCACAAGATCTGCCTTCTACCTACTAAAAAACATTTCGAAACTAAAGGGCTTTCTATCAAAATATGAATTAATCCATGCATTTATAACAAGTAGACTAGACTGCTGTAATGGTCTATTCACCGTCCTCCAAAAATCAGCTGATGGATCTGCACTGATTCTCGATTGTGTTGCGATTGTATTGTCACTTAATGCAAAGCACATTGTGTTGCCCTGTGTATGAAATGCGCTATATATATAGTTTGACTTGACTTGACAGGAGTTTTCATTGGCTGTTCCACTGTAAAACTTTAACAGTGCAGTAAAAAGTTTTGTGGGGTGAAAAAAAATGGCAGTGAATTTTTTTTTCTTTTTTACAACAGCTTCCTGCTTTTATAACAGCATGCCTCCCCTTTGGTTGTAACATTTCAAGCTCTCAATAACCGTTCTCTTTAGTCGTGATAAATGTCAACAGGATGCGAATAACTTTATAAGCTTAGCATGGCTGTATGCTAATGAAGGAAGGAAGGGTTCTATGTCGGGGGTTTTCACATAAGCGACACTTTTGTGGATGACTTTAACTGTAAAAAACTGGAAAAGAATGAAAATATGATGATTTGATAAAAATGAAAGCAGCGAGAAGTTGAAATGTTCTCTCTCTGCTTGTGAAAAGGGGTGAAGTGTGCCTCTCTGGTGGGCTTGTCACCTCTCTGGAACCTGTCGGTGCTACAAATGTCTTGTTTGTTTTCTGTTGTTTTACTGACCGTCCCTCTCGCTAACTGACTAAACACTGCTGGTGGTTTTACACAGCTGGGTTTTGGGAGGCGGTGGCCACCAGAGTTGAAGTTAAATGTATCGCTGTATCACATGAGCAAACCAACACAAAAAGGATTTCAGATATGTATGGTAATAGAGTCAAATATTACTCTTGGTTGCCTCGATTTGTGAAGAATAAAGAAGGGAAGTTATTTCTTAAAGAAGAAAATCCTACATAAACTTTTTGACTGAGTTTAATCAGCACCAAACCTCATAGACGTTAACATGGACGCACATGCAGTGTGTCGTTTGGAGCTGTGTGTGCTTGTCACTCACAGTGACAGCTGTTAGGAATGTGTGTGTCCACAATTTGGGTTTGTTAGGATGAGCTCAAACCACAAACAGAGACCTCTGTGAGTGTGAGAGAACTATGTGGTTAGGGAAGCACATTGACAGTTAAAAGACAAATGTATTAGCTTTTTGTATGTCTACGTATGTGTGTGTGGTCATTTGCCCTCATACACAAACACTAGCGTGTCATTGGTGCGGCTTACTTCACAGCTTATTAACAGCTCTTATCACCTCCGTAGCTCTCACCACCAACACTGCAGGCCTCCAACTACGTGGCCTGTTGATATACAGTATCTCCTTTGTCAATAATTAATCCAACTACAAATTCAAATACTGTATACAACACTCACTAAACCAACTGACTTCACTTAATGTGTTCAATCATGCAAATGGATTCACTTAGATACATTTATCAATGCTGTTAGGCTGTAAAAGTGCAATAATCAGATCATAATGTGGCATAAACATGTCAGTGATCTTTATTGGGGCTGTCCAGTGAGTCCTTGTAAATGTGTTAAAACAACAATGCAGATTTATCCCAAGTTTTAACAGAAGTCAAGTTAATAAATGATTTGCACATGATACTTCAAAAATGAGGAGATTACACGGCAGCTTTGAATATCAAAGCTACCGTGTAATCAGCTCTTGTTTTTACTTGGAGTGTCATCTATTAAAAAACTCTCAGTAGTAATAAGTCCTGTTAAACCCGCATGTGTGTGACTGTTTGTGCGCGTCTGCTGGTGGACACCTATGTTATGCGTGTGTGTGTGTGTGTTAGGCGGCATGCTTACGCATATATTTTTTTCCATGGCGTCTGCCTGTGATACACCCTTTCCATGGTTCAGCCCATCCTCTGCATGTGTGTGTGATCCCATGCTAGCAGCTGGTGGGCTCTATAAATAGAGTGGGTTGGGATGCCCCTGGAAAGAGAAAAGAAACAAACAACTATCTTGTAGTAGTGTCCCAGGCATTAATGAATTAACTGAATAATGCTTACATTGTTTTGGGTCGGTCAGAAAGTCTTTTTGTGAGACTTGTGTTTTCTTTCTGACTTCCTTTACCTTCGTATACACAGATGCATTACAAACAAAATGAAAGGAGGTATTGCCTTCCTCTGGCGGTATTTAAAAGATGACATGTCACACTGCTTAGCTTATAATTGGCGCCGCATGATTGCATAGCCAATGCAATTCCAATCGGACGTTCTCAGCACCGTCCTTGTCTTTTTCTGCCTCATAAATTCTGCTTCACATCTTTCCGTGAGCCTGTGAGCTTTTCCGCCACGGTCGTTTATGGATCCAGCTCCTTACAGCTCTCTATGGTGTCATTGCTCTACTTGATTTTTCACACCGGTGTTTCCCCCTCCATCCTGCGTCAATCCGAGTCCCAGTGGTGCAGGTCCTTCCCTTAATCCGCTACAGTTTACTTAGTCGTGAAATAGTCTGTGCGTGGTAGAATGGGTGATGAAGTCCCGTGTCAGTCAGACTGAAAAAGCCACACACACTGAGCATTGCTTTCAGTATGTAGTTTGTGTGTTTGGGTGTGAGGATTGGCATGGGAATGAATGAATGTGGATGAAAGGGGGAAGTATGTGTGTGTGTGTGCTGCAGAGGGCCCAGTGGTAACAGATTGTGTCAGTACCTACTTGGTTACACAGTCATTTGATGTGACTTTTTACAACTGGTGTAATGTTTGGACTTGGCATTGCGTGTATGTGTGTAAAAAATTGTATCTAACCTGTCATTGAGTACATTCATTTCTGTGTGTGTGTGTGTGTAAACGTTGAGCTGATGGATATCTGGCAGCATGTGGTATAACACCATATCCCCCTGACACAGACTCAGAGAGAGAGAGAGAGAGAGAGAGACAGGTGTGGAGCTCTGCAGACAAATAAACACACAGTAGCCAACAGATAGTTTGACTGTCTGTTAGCGCTGTGTTGAATGAGCACCTCCATTCCAGCACATTACAGCAGCCCAGTAATCCACAGCTGCTGCTTAATGTCACTGTCCTGCAGAGTGACTTGTTCATGTGTGTATACAGTAGGTGTCTGCATTTGCGAGTGTGCTTTTTGTCACTCCGCTACCACCCACGCTCCGTGATTTATGCCCGTTACAGCCATGAACCAGCGGTAGCTCGGACGCGCTAAACTAACTGACCCTCGTGTCACTTCCCATTGTGAGTTATTTGTGCTAGTACGGTTGTTGTTGACCTCCACTCTGGTTAGCAGTTAGCTTGAGGCTAGCCCGATGAGCCGTCCTGTCCACACTCTGCTCTGATTGACTGTGCATCTGCGTGTCTGAGGAGAGTTTGAGGTCCTGAGAAATGACCTCCTTTATGTCTGAGAGTGACAGGGCGCCTGTGGCCGAACCTCACCATGACTCTTTCACCCCTGAACGCACAGATACACCACACACTCAAGTCCTCAGTATGGTACGGCAAAGCTGTGCAATCCGACCCATCTCCCCGTGCCACTTCAACAGTATTATCCCCCCTACAAATTTCATCTGGCCTCACCACCTGTTGTTAGCTGTATTTCAGCCAGCCCGTGCCCTCTGCAGCCTATAGCCTTCTGTTTCCCTCCATAGGCACCAGGAATTACAGTTGTGCCAGAAGTAGGTATGAGACCAGACCCAGATTTCCCCAGGGGCAGAAATCCTAGACTGATCCAATTACTCCCAGCCAGGGATCGAATCAGACTGAATCTACACCGACTGGCAACCACTTAATTCAATCTAGTGGCAAAAGTGTTACACAGTAAACAAGTCAAGCTGTTAAGCTACAGAAGAGATACAACAAGAAAGAAAACATATAGAACATACTGTATATTCAGTTTCTGTATAAACTGCATGACGGATATCTTCCTGAAGCAGTATTTAGACCACTGTGAGACACTGAAAGCAAAGTCTTTTCAGTTGAGTTTAGATAATAATAGATATATAATAAAAGTAGGTGATCCAGAGAGGAAATAGCACAGGAGAAAGACAACAAGAGTGCAGGAGACTGAGGCGGGTGTCTAGAGATGTAAAGAGGGAGCAATTTGGCAGGAGACATCTCTCAAATCTCTACATGTGTTTGTGTAACATGATGTTAGTCAGGAAATAGGTGGAAGAAATATATGCACACCTTTACAGGAAGACAGTTCTCACTGCTGTATCATAGTTCAGGCCTACAATTTATTGTTTGCATAAAGAGGTTTGCTGCTTTTTTGTTTTTACCTCTTTGGAAACCTTAGAACCACTTTTGGCTTTCAAGTGTGTGTTGTTGTGACCTTCCTGCTTTATTGACATGCATTATATCACAGAAAGCACTCACTTGAAGTAAACTTGGCCACATGTCTAAGGACATCAGCTTCTAGACGCAACTCCTGGGGCCTTTATCTTAATCAGCAAATTTGTCTTAGCACGTTTGTATGAATCATAAATTGTTTGCCTCTTTGCCACTCAACCTGGGTGTGATTTCTTCATTTTTTTCTTTTCTAACCTGTTCCTTTGTTACCCTTTACTGACATTTAGAGGTGCCAATGTGTAAATAAACAATCAAATGTCTACCCTCTGTTTTTTTTATAGATGGTATCCATCGCATTGTGGCGCTGTGCACACTGCGTGTCACCATCATCACCGATGACATGCTGACCAACAGCATCACGGTGCGCTTGGAGAACATGTCCCAGGAGCGCTTCCTCTCTCCCCTGCTCAGCCTCTTCTTGGAAGGCGTTGCCGCTGTGCTCTCCACCAAGCGGGAAGCGGTGTTCGTGTTCAACATCCAAAACGACACAGACGTGCAAGGCTCCATCCTAAACGTAACCTTTTCAGCAATGCAGCCCGGTGGCGCCCCGGGCAAAGGGACGTTCTTTCCATCTGAGGAGCTGCAGGAGCAGATCTACCTCAACAGGACTCTGCTCAGGCTGATATCATCTCAGGAGGTAACACACAGTCTGCACATTCATACAAAATAATAAAAATCAGAAAGCAGTTGGACTGAAATTCTCCTTTTAAATCTTCTCCTGTTTAGGTTTTGCCGTTTGACGACAACATCTGTCTGCGGGAGCCCTGTGAGAACTACATGAAGTGTGTGTCAGTGCTGAAGTTCGACAGCTCCCCTCCCTTCATCGCCTCTGAAACGGTTCTGTTTCGGCCCATCCACCCCATCAACGGGCTGCGTTGCCGCTGTCCGGTCGGTTTCACTGGAGACTACTGCGAGACAGAGATTGATCTCTGTTACTCGGGACCATGCAAGAACAACGGGAGGTGCCGCAGCCGAGAGGGAGGGTACACCTGCGAGTGCCTGGAAGACTTCACTGGTGAGTTGGCTACATGTCAAAAAAAATTAATTACACTATATTGTGCTGAATATATAACATACATTAGTCTTTGTGTATTGACGCAAGCTTTGAAAGTCTATTATAAGTATGTGAGAGCTCTCATATTGTTTCTGACAATAGCTTAATTGAGTTGTACAAAACAACCAAACCGCACAGACAGGTTTTATAACCTATTGTTGAATCTTGAGGTCGACCACAGTGCACAGAGAAAAATACACTGTGTAATAGTGTATAGGCAGCTGCACACACACACATACACACACACTTACGCATATAGTAGCTGTATACAGCAAAAGTGTGTGGAATGCTGACTGTACTGGCCAAACCAGATCTGTCTCGAGTATCACTCAAGCCATGAATCAAAATGTTAACATGAAAAGCTTTTTTTTGCGGTCAGTCTTTAACCTTGTGAAATGTGCACCATAATAAGGCTACACAAAGTGGCAGTTATAACTCTCAACTATAACCAATCATGACAGTTTTGCCCCTTGTAATCCACATAGTTCCTGTGCTACTCTGCGGTAATAAATAGTACTGTCTATTGCTTAAAAATGTTGTCCCTCTATAATTAGAAAAATATAGATAATAGATTTTTGGGATCCAAGATTATTGTATGTAAACAAATTGTCATAGTACTTATTCTCATAAATAAGTGGAGACACCTTTTTTGGACTCACCAAATCAAAGACTAAAACTTAAAGCTGCTTCAATCAATATTTTATATTAATAATGGATCATTTGAATATGTACAATACGATAGTGATCTCTCATAGTGAAGAACCCACAGATAATTATCACTTGATTCTACAGTTTTGCTCATTTCTACGGAGCCATTTAGCGTCTTTGACACATTCCTGCTGAAGGTTTCATGTTATTGCACTGATTGACAGTCATTGTCATATAGCACATAGAGAAAAAGACACCTAGCTAGCAAACACAAATGTAAACAAAAGTTTAAAAGATATCCAAAATCATTTTTGCTTATATTTTATGAGGAAGGTAATACATTTATCACATTTTTAGGATACAAATTGTTTTGTTGAGAAACAGTCAATGTAAACATAATAATTGTTTGATTACATGACTACTCCACAGAGTATCTTTAACCTTAGCTTTTGTTCTGATTGAGAGAAAAGCACAAAGAACCATAATCTCTGCCTGGAAACTGTAAGTTACAGTCATTCTGCACAGCATTCAGATGATAGATTAGCTATGCGAAGCCTCGGAAGCTTTCATCATTCCCATTGTAATCGCTTTCCGAAATATTTCCCAGTGTCAGTGATCTTCCTCTCATACTTCCCCCTCGTACATCTGATACCTGTCTGACTGTCTCTGCTTCTCTGTCTCTCCCTAATAGAGCCTAGAGGGCCTCTGACAGCCTTCACCCCTCCTCTCCCTCTGTCTCTCCCAACACGCAACCTTTCCTCTCCTTCTCTTCCTTTATCTTATCTGATGTAATTACCTGATTATACCTACCTTTGTCACTCACTGGCCTACTCTCGCCTTCCTCTCCTGCTCCCCATGTCCATCTTCTCCACTCACCCATCATATTTTACTTACCTCCATCTCTGTGTCCCCTCTTTGAAGGTCACAGTTCAACTCCAGATAGTCAGGGCCCATCAGGGGCCATAATGGGGCTGATGACAGCATCCTCTTGGGTTTCCTACATTACAGGGAAACAGATCCTTATAATTCCCCCTCGGAAAAAAGGATTATGCTGAGGAGAGAAGGGCCATTACCTGGTTCCAGGCTGTGGTGTTGGGGCGTCCGTGTGTGTCCTGGGTGGAGAGATCTTGTCTGGACAGCAAGTTGATGCATAGCACTGCAAGGGGACACTGAGGCACCTATCACAAATAATATTAGAGTCAGAAAGAAGGGCGGCTGGTGAATTAGTGGAGGAATTTCTACAAGGAGAGCCAGGAAACTGGGCTCAACTTGTTGACTCTGGACAAAGAGTTTCATGGTAATTTAGGAGGAATTTCCCAAGCCGAGACCCACTGCTGTAAGGAAAGCGAATCAGATTATATGATATAATGAATTTGATATTAACGTGCAACCTCTAAGTCAGGGAGTGGACGACGGGCTTTTGGCGACACCCAGTCCATCTTGAAAATAGCTGCACGGATAGAAGACCTTGAAGATAATGAGCCAATCTAAAGACTCCTGGTTGGCTTAGTTGATGCCTAGACCAACTCCCAAAAGAAAGCCAGGGAAAACAACAGATAGATTGGTTTAGAGCCAAGATGGTGGGTCCATGTTGAACGCCAGAGGACAAACTTATGGGAACGGACATTACTGGTCAGTCATTGGATTGATTTTTCATACTCCTGTAGATAATTGGCCAGGCATAGACGATCTGATGTTTCCTTCTGTCCTCTGAACATCTTTCCAAAATCAGCTCAAGCACGGCAGTCACATAACAGTGTCGTCTCAGACCTTTTTAATCTGGTATCAGTCTAATTTGCCTAATATTCATGGTTCTTGAGAATATTCAGAAACAAAAACCAATGCACTGTACAAGCTTTGAGCCCTGAGCTCTGACCTTTGTACGAGTACAGTATATCCTGTATTTTAAAGTTCCTGGGGCAGGCCTATACAAAACCAACTGCCAAAACTAACTGAAGTGGGTGTGGAAAAGGCAGGTTGAGAGAACATGGTTGAACTAAAAAGCAAATCCAACATTCAATCTAAAATCATTTTAGGAATGCAGTATTGGAGCCGGAGTGATCCTTAAAAGAACTTAAACGGTCGGTTATTATCTGATCTTTATATGGTCTAAAAGTATCACCACGAGTTCAGCCATGGCCTGGATTAAATAGAGGAATGTTGGAGGTATCTTCCTTGACATCACCTTAACCACTAAGCTGTTCATACAGCTTTGTCTTTCTGTCTTTCTAACTCTCCATTAAGTCTTTGCCTTTGTCTGTCCCTCTCTTCCCCTCTAACCCCTCTTTATCTCCCATCCTCTTTTGTCTCTCCAAATATGGCCATATTAGCTTGTGGCTAAGACCTGAGCTTCTCAGAAAAGGCCTATAAAGAGGGCTTTGTCATTTTTGCTAATGTTTAGATGGAGCTTTACTTGAACTGATGTTATAGAGGGGATCTAAGCACACAATCAACTAAAATGTTCTTTCTTTTGTTAAGACATTAAATTGTGTATGGCTCCATATCAACACTAGCTGACTCTCTAATCTGCTGTCTTAGTAAATCAGATGCAGAATACATACAGATTGCGACCACAAACTCAATAAAACCTCAGCGAACATTTGCACAACACCATTTTCTTAGTAAATCTGGCCCGTAATGTTTTGCCTAGTCAGGACGCTGTGTTTAACCTGCAGACTCAATAGGAAAAGTTGGTTGTATGCATGTGCATGACTGATAATCAAAGGCGTTTTGCTAAAATAACTGGATTCCATTCAAATATGAAGTATGTATCAACGCTAGACAACATGCTTCACAGAAAAGATAAAATGATGATAGTAGATTGATGAGATGATATAACGACAGGTAATTCATCATTCATTTTGTTATGAACACAGTTATAATATACTGACAGGGTTTTAAAAAGGCATTAGTAAAAGACCTGGACCTGGACCAATCAGTGAAAAAGAAATGAATAGATGAATAAAACAACTGTATAGTACAAATAGAACATGTGTAAAACCAAATTTCTCTTTTCTTTCTTGTAGGCGATCACTGTGAGCTGAATGCATCATCAGGCCGGTGTGTACCTGGTGTGTGTAAGAATGGCGGCGAGTGTGTCAACAGGCTCGCTGGCGGTTTCATGTGCCAGTGTCCACCAGGGGAGTACGAGAAGCCCTACTGTGAGATGACCACCCGCAGCTTCCCTGGACAGTCCTTCATCACCTTCAGAGGCCTGCGGCAAAGGTTCCACTTCACTGTCTCCTTCACGTGAGTACTTTCTTTCCTCCCTATGATCATTTCTTCCCTACTTCTTTCTTTACTAATTACCACTAGGTAATTACCACTATGACTGTATGTGGATGAAAGAGATAAAGATAAAAGTTGTTAGTTACTGTCGCTATGCCTATTAAACTCAAATAGAGAGCAGATTTACCAGTTGAAATTGTCAATAGGCTACATTTTGAAACAATATGTCCTCGATTTCAGACACAGGTAGACAAAAGCAAGTTCCTCATATAGCCATCGACTGTCAGTTTTCACGCTGTACTGACAACTGTCAGTGGCAGATTCTATGAGCTATAGCTTGCAAACTTTGGTTATGTAATGAAGACATGGAAATAAACTAGGCTAAGTAGGCTAAGCTAGTTAGCCCTAGTTTTATAAGTATGATATGGAACACTTTGGCTGCTTAGCTTACCAGCTTCAACAAAGTGTAGATGTGAAGGCTGACTGGATGCTAGTTTAGTTGGAGCTTCGTCTTTTTTTTTTTTTTTACATAACCTGTAACCCAAACACAACCTAGTGATGTGCATGTTGGCATTTGAAGTAATGCTTGTTTACCACTGTAGATAGTAAGCTAGTTAGCCAGACATGCTAACGTTTGCAGCTTACGTTCCTAACACTTTTGTTCTGTTTTGTGTTTTTGGTTTTATAAATGGTAAAGAAAAAAAACAACAGTCTTCAAAGTCTTTAAATACTGTGTATTTGTTAAAAATTGAAATGTATTACTTATGCAAAGTGTGTGGTATCTACCACCAAATTCATGTGACATGTTTACTTTTGAGGAGTGTTCTAAAGATGTACCAAATTGTGGATTTATAAAATCGCACTCTCTGGATAAAATTTCACATTTTTTTCACTCTCCCACCTGGGATTGCTGCACCACGCACCTTTTCACTGTAGGCAACAACAGCACTACATGTCTGTGATACTTGTATCAGTGTGTGTAGTAAACTGTAATTTAGGGAGTGTGAGGAGCTGCACAAATAAACACAGTTGAGTTCAGTCAGCTAAAGTGTGTCAACTGGGGCATGCTGAGACATGAAGATACTTTTCCATTGTGTCTCAGTTCCCTCCTTTCGATAAGCATGTGCACACACACACACATACACACACATACAGTATATATAGGAGTAAGGGTAAAGAAGACACACACTCCACCTGAATGTACAACTTTGTGAGATGTGTTTAAGTTCTCACACTCTAAAAACTGCTTCAGGAAAACAACCGTAGCTCAGCAAGTTTGTGACAAATATTATGTAGAAAAGGAACTTTTGTGGCTTGTGTGCTTACCAGTCATAGGTGAGATGAGTTTGAGCGATATGATGCGAGGCGATATGCACCATGGCGGTGAGAAAGGTTTGCAGTGCGGTGAAAACAGGAAAGGCTTTGTGATGAGTTTCCCTTATCAGTGTTTGGCTACAGCCGTCCTGATTTCCTGCCCTGCTGGCCTCACTGGCATCTGTCGGCTGACTCCTCTGCCCTCACCTTACACTCCTGACACACACAAACAGCCACACATGTCAACTTTGTACTCTCGTAGAACGCACATACATGAGTACGCGCTGGCTCATTAACCCGGTCTTTCTCCCTCTATCATGGACGCATTCTTGCATCGTCTAAAGGCAGGGGAACTGTTTCCTCTGTGTGGCCCACCGGCTTTATACACATCCTGCCTCTCCTTTCCATGACTTTTCCTCAAGAGCTTCTCGGTCCTTTCATCATAAAGCTATCTGCACGGCCTTCAACCGCTCAGTCCTGGTTTGTTTGAGTTGGATAGGTGCTGAGAAATGTGACAGGAAACATAAGCTAAAGCAGAGAAAAACAGTTGGAATTCACTCAACTGCCTCTGTGAGACAAATGACCATGTCCAATTTTAAATGTCACCATTGTCCCTTAAAATTAGCTGTCCTGGGTCCTAGGACATTTGTCACATCACCTCCACTTATTCCAACTATCAAAACACAAAATACTAATCTTTAACAAACTTTTAAAAGCCTGTCTTTTTCTGCAGGTTTGCTACCAGAGAAAGGAACGCTCTGCTTCTCTACAACGGCAGATTCAACGAGAAACACGACTTCATCGCTCTGGAGATCATAGACGAGCAGATTCAACTCACCTTTTCTGGAGGTGAGGCGTCATGCTTTGTTTGCGTAAATACCAGTGTTTGTGTGGTGACCACTAAAGTAATTCATGTCAATATCAGCTCCATTTTAAGTAGATTAACACTAGTGTGAAAGTGCTCTTTATCTAAAGTGACTTTCACAAAGAGCCTGCTAAATAGTTTTATCAACATGCACTTTCCTTTGACAAGGGTGTGTTTTTGTTAGTGCATGCATGTATCCAAATGTAGCACAGTTTGCACTATTGTGTGTGTGTGTGAAGGTAAGAAGTATGGGTGTGTTTGACACTTCGAAAGCAGCTGCTTCCTCAGAAAGAGAGCTGCCCAAGCCCCTAGGAACAGGACCTGGCTTTGAAGTCAATTTGACATAGTGGCCAAACTGTGTAATTGCGACTTCCGTGTCTGTCACGTGACGCATACCGGCAAAAAAAGGCATTTTCCCATAGACTTACATTGTGAAAGAGACATCTGTAAATCAGCAGATACATTTTTTTGAGCCTCACAACCCCCGCGAAATGACTCGTTTCACAGACTTCCATCAGAATTTGATCCATTCGGTCCAATAACGTTTGGAAAGTCTAGAAGAGCCACACGATTGAATTATTTTAACCCTATTCAGGTTAGTGGAGGGCTAAACCAGAAGTTAGCGCCAGAAATTCAATGATTCGACTGACAAAATGAGGTACGACTCGGGGCAGTTCTAGCTAGATATGCACACACTCACACACGTACAGCACACACCCACAATCATTGTTAAAACGGGTAACTGTTGGATCACAGATCAAACACATAACAATTGGACTGGTGACTGCTGTTTCCAGAGTCAGTCTACTTTCCCATGGTACCATGCAGGGAGGAATCCAGTTCAATATGATTATGCTGGGTGAAGCCTGTTTGGGAGCAAAGCCAAGTTCTTGTGCCCTACTTCAAACCTGAAATATGACTGAATGTTGAGTGCCTGAATCATCAAATTAAATACTCACAATTATGACTCATGGTTAATGAGAGGAGCGGGAAGAAAGTCTTTGATTTGTTTGTGCTGTTTCTCTTTCACCGCTTGTCTTCTTTTATTCAGGCACATATTGTAAATACACAGGTGAATTAAAACACACAATCACCTTCTTACGCCCTCTTTCTGTCTCTAATGTGCACACAGCTTAAAAACACACATCACTTATTAACTCTCACACACACACTCGCATACAAATTAACACACATTTCTTGTCAGTGTTGCTGTTTGCTGATTAGCAGAGCAGTGGATTCTTGCTTAGGCTGCTCCTGCCTTTGACAAACAGAGTAAACCCTCAGTAAATCTGGTGCCATTGTGCTCCACAGTCTTCTCACTGAGAGCCAATGATACTGCAGGCTAACGCGGGCTTTCCCAACAGTTGATTTATGATCATGATGTGTGTGTGTGTGTGTGTGTGTGTGTGTGGAGTAAAAGGTCCTGTAAGTATTCCTCCTCTCATTCAGTTGTTAAAGAACTTGCCCTACCTACATTTTACACCATATTTAATGTCACAGCTAAACATTTCAATGTTTTTTTCCCAAAATAAAACCATAAATAAACATTAGTACCTCACCAGGAAACATGTTCGTTGTTTCCTGCTTCCACTCACTCTCAGTAGCCGCTGTTCAGAAAAAGTTACATAGTCTGTCTCTAAATCAATAATGTCAAGATGTTATTGCCTTAACAATTGGCATTTGAAACTATGCCGCAAATGTAAACAGCAGCTGTATTTAACCATTTAAATCACATTATGCTCATAAATCACTTTCTTGTTTTCTCTCTTCCTCTTTTCTCTCACTGTCCATTCACCTCCATCGACCTCATCTTTTCCCCTGCTTTGTCTTCTCCTTCCCCTCTTCACTTCCTATCTTCTACTGCTTCATCCTTCCTCTTTTTACTCCTTTGCCTCTTCCTACCATCCCGATGTCCGACCTCACATCCCTCCTCTTCTTTCTTCTCTTCTTCCCTTGTCATCCAGGTGAGACGAAGACCACTGTGTCTCCCTTCCTCCCAGGTGGGGTCAGTGACGGCCAGTGGCACTCTGTCCAGCTCCATTACTACAACAAGGTAAGGAACTTAATCAACCAACCGGCCGCTGCTGTCCTCCTGCATTAAACTTTTTTGAGTTGTCTTTTTCAACACACAGCCAGTGTTGAGGGTTAGCAAGTTCAGGATTTATACTGTGGGAGTGAAATGTACGAAAAGTGATTTTCTTTGAGGCTACCAAGGCACTCAACCTTGACTGCTGATTTGGGGGATTATCTTCACAGTGCAGGTTTTGGTAGTGACGTTAACTCTGACACAGGTTCACTCCCCTGCTTTTGGCGTCAGCACTGACTAATGGTATACTTTTTCTGAAAGAGGCAAAGCAGTCTGGCTTCAGCTTCAGTGGTCAAAAGTTCATCAGTTTATCAGAAAAGTTCATTTTTGTCTCTGAGTTTAGGAGTTGGATGTTGTCCAACCCCTTTCTTGTGGACAGGCTAATTGTCTATATATGGACCCAAAGGTTACTTTCATGATGGTAATGAATCTAACCTTAATCATAGTGTTTAAATTAGTTTTCGAGACGTTCCCACGACGGTTTTCTTGCCTCTTTACTGAGTCCAATCTCAGAAAAGAGACAGCAATTATTTCAAAACCAAGCTCATATATCCACTTCAGTTGTAATATTATATTAGAAGGGCTTACATTGCAGTCAATTGCTGGTGTTATTTTCCAGCAAACTTCCAGAGCCTGCAGGCATTGTTCTGATGACATTAAACAAGACAGGAAATAAGATAACACTGGCCGTCTGAACGTGTAAATGCTATAGTTTGTTATCTGGTTGTGTATAATCATATAATTAAATGGAGCTTAAAATTGTAGGTCTGTCAGCTCCATGTGGGATTTACTGCCTGAATGAATTGTAAAATGTGCCAGTCAGTGGTCTACAGTAATGAAAATGGCAATATTATATGTGACATCTCTGTGAATTAACCTGGCATTGCTAGGACAGTTACTGTCATTCTTACCTGCATTGAGATCAACAGTAATCATTTTGTGTTAGATTTTGGTAAATTTGTCCTGATAAAGTTGATATACCAGTTAATTAGCCTTGTTCCCCTAAATAAAACCAATTAATTCAAGCCTTGTGGATATGTGAGACACCATGTGCTAGCTCATAGCCTTTCAAAGCTAATATGCTAACTGGTACGCAGTGCTTTCACAAAAGACATTGATCCCTGTTTTTATCCACTTTCTTTCACTTGTCTCCCCTCATTTATGTCTAGCTTTGCTGCCATGTATCTGAAGCTGAATGCTGTAGCATCAGGTGCTGGATCCAAGGCATCCAGCATCATATTTCAGCAGCCACCTGTGTTTCATAACTTGTTAAAGAGAGTACCGTGTTTCTTGGCCCTAACACTAGCCTACAATGTAAACCCTCTCACATTTCACAGGTTGTTTGCCTCTTGCTTGTGCCTTCTGCCTTTAGAGCTCATAGCTTACTTGGTGGCCTTGACAGGGACGCATTCATCACATGTGATGAATCAGGCTACCATAGTGTTCCGTGTTAGCCACAGGGTCACATATGTACCTATTGTTTGAGGTGTATTTAGGCTGCATGTCCCCCTCTTGTGGGATAATGATGCCAGAGACAATGGCATAAACCTTGTAGTGCTTTGTTAATGTTGCTGCGAGGCCCCTGACTACCACAGGTATTATTTGCAGGGTACAATCTGTTGGCACTGAAGACATGCTTTGTTTTGTTTGTCTATGAGGTTGTCAAGTATTTGTAGAGATGTCGCCATGGAAACAGGAGATTAATTTCCATGTCCTAACAGATTTCCGTTCTACTTTTCTGTTCTGAGGCATTTACTTTTCTTTTTTTATTTAGCGTTACTGATCCTATAGGCTTCCTTTTTGCTGCTGTGACATGTAGACACAAGTATGCACAAACACACCCATAGATACTGTCGTAGCTGATTCAACAACCTGAGGTTCAAAAATTACCAACTGGACAACAAGATACATCATACAAAATGCACTCAGACACATTCCCATGCACATACACCAGTATTACACCAGTATGATTAGCGTGTAGTGCAGAGGGTGGGTGCGTTCCACCAGTGTCAGTCTTAATACAGACCAATGATTTGTAGAGCTGGTGACACATTCCGTTAAATTAGCCCGAAGCTGACTGTAGCACTGACACAGGGTCAGCTTTTCTTCATGTGTTGAATGATCAGAAGTCAGACTGACTGATGGTAATTTAATCCTAGATCAGTTGCCGGAGGGATTAGAGGAAATGTATATGGCAGAAAGAAGTAATGTTCTCACAATAGATTAGACATGTTGACATGTGAATGTATGGATGTGAATGAAGGCACACTCGTTTTTAACGTGCATGAAGGAGTACTCACTCTTAGATTCACACACACACACACACATACACACACACACACACACACACACACACACACACACACTTGTCTGTACCTAGCATTGCTTGCATAGCTTGAGGAGTCGAGAGAAGATCTGAGCCCAATTCTCAAGATATGATGTAATCCAGATTCATGTCATGCAAACACACACACATAAATAACATTCTTACTCTGTCCATATGTTATCTTTGTGGGAGCTTTTAAGGGTTTTAGCTACCATAAATGGAGAGATTTTGGTCAAGATGGCTACTGGTGATTGATATATTGTTTAGAGATCAAAGGATGCACCAGCTCCTTGTAAGTTAATATATAGCTAAGTTATAAAGAAAGTGTTAACTAAATGAAGTTTTACCAATCTCTAAATGAAAACAGGTTGCACCACAAAAACTACTTCTTATGTCAAGACTAGTTGTTACTTAAAATTTACACCCAGTAACCACCATGTGGAACCATTGTGTAGCTAACTGTATTAACTAACAAAACTAATATTAGCTTGCTAATATACGTATGTCCGTTTAGACTGAAGAGTAAAAGAGATGATATGGAACATGGTCAACATATTTGACTTGATCAAAATTCCCTTTAATAATGATGTAAACTAGAGGATTTTCAATTACATTTAACAAAAACAAAGAAAATATACCTTAAATTACATACAAATGCAAATAACATTTGCCTAAATGACTGAATAGTGTTGTTAGCATAATGGGATATTTCCCACTTTGTTATGAGGGCACTAGTTTTTACTGGCTAAGTCATTTCCTAAGTTTTAGTGGTGCAACCTAATTTATTCTATTAAATAAGGTTAATTTCATTGTTTATTTTATAAATCACTTGTTAACTAGTAGGCACTAAGAAATTAGGAAAAAGCTTAACACACAAACTTACAAATAGATTTACTAAAAGCTGGTGTAACCCAGTCGAGAGTTGTTGTTCCCAATCACATTTAACGGTCCTAACGGCACAGTCACGCAATACACACACGCACAGAAGGTGATTTACTGGGTCAGAAGATGAGGCAGTTGAGACTGTGCAGGGGTGTGTGGGTGCCCCCTTTTTAAATCCACTGCTGCTCTCCTCAGAAGAACCAGGGTGCCCCTGCTAAAAAACACAGGTCAGAGGTCGGGGGGAGGGTTGGCATGGCAGCAGACATGGACTTGCCATTGTTGCAATGATCTGGGTCAGTTGGAGAACTGTGTGCGTGTGTGTGTTTGCATCTGTGGGGGGCAGACAAATAGAGAGCTACTGCGAGTGTGTATGTGTGTGTCCATACTGCTATTAGAAATGTTATACAAAAGAGGTGGCAGGATAAAGACATTTTTGAAATTCCAAGTCTCAAGGACAGTTGACTACGTGAGCAAGGCAGATCTAAACAGGAAACACACAAACACACATAGAGCAAGTAAACGGGTATTCTTGGGTCAGCAGGAGGTTTTGTCTTAGGTTTTGATGTTTAGTCACTACAGGAAATGATGTCACTTGTTGCAGGAAATGATGTTATTTAGCTGGATAACAGGCAGGATGTAAGTTGTATCATGATTATATCTGCCAGGCCACCTGTGTGGGTTACATCAAGATAAAATAGGTGCTGAATAGACCAGGAATGCTTGAGTTATCTAATTTTACCATAACCATGACCATAATCTTACATTATAGATCAATTTCAAAATTGATTATCACATAAGGGAGGTATGCCTTAGAAGAAACCCTATAAATTAAAGTGAAAGTTCAGTCTTAACTTTGGAAATAGTAGTTTTCCCAAAAAAAAAATCAATTCAGTTCTCACTTATTATCTTATTATTGAGTTTTCAAACAAACAACAAACTCCATCCACTGATGAGGCTAAAGCTCAGGAAAAAGCTAGTAAGTAGACACTGTGACACTCCAAATAAATGTACTAATACCTCATTTTCAATATTTAGCATACACTGTAATCCTGACCCGCATACAGTGATTATACTGTCTCTGGTGCAGCTCTAAATCTTTTCATTTTCAGTGATTTGATGGTCTCTGTGAGTGCTAATCCATCATGCCAGCCATCTGTCCATCATATATGTTTTAATTACTTTTCCTTGTGGACTTATAGCTGAATGAGTGACTGAATGAGTGACTTTAATTTAGTTTTGTTCAGGGTGGTGACGGAAAATGTGACTACCACCCATATGATCCATTCCAGTAAGCCTGCAGTTCAAGGCAGAATTTTCTAGATATTATCAGTTAGTGTGATTTCACATGGAAAGCATGAAAATGATAAACAAGAAGGAATCTGCAGGAATCTTAATCATATTTGCGCCCACGTTTCACCAGCTAACTTTTAACAAGAATAAAGTATGGAAAAATGCTTATGAGTGAAACGCCAATTAACTGTAACCCACAGCTATGAATAAACACTAATTAACTTCCATGTGATCCATCCACATGGTTTCAAGTTCAGCGAAGCAGAGCATGACTGAGAAGTGACATGCCTGTGTGTTTGCAGTATTTTTGTAATGTCACTTTGCGCTGCATGCAGGCGTGATGTTACACACGTTAATAGTGTTACACTGGCTAATGTGCGCTGTGATATTTACAGCAAGGGTGTGTAGGCAGCATTCCCAGACAGGCTTAGCTGGCTCTTATCACCGACGAGTACCAAAAGTTCAGTCTTTCTGCTTCTGCTGTTCCTGCCTCGATCTCACTCTGGTGCTGTTTACATGGCAGGGCTTTAATCATCAGAACATATGTGCAAATTACTTCACAGCATAGTACTAAGTACTTTAAATATACTGTGTGTGTATATTTTTGCATTCCACTTCTGCAGGACTGACATA
Organism: Thunnus maccoyii; assembly: GCF_910596095.1. NCBI lineage: Eukaryota > Metazoa > Chordata > Actinopteri > Scombriformes > Scombridae > Thunnus > Thunnus maccoyii. Next base: position 8,734,680 of record NC_056555.1, read on the forward strand.
GACCTGATGTCACTGACTTTGAAACTAAGATGCCGAGGTTTCACTTTCGTACTCTGACGTGCTTTGTCCCTGGATCATTCTGACGTAGAGCGTTCTTTTTGAACATAACCAAAAAGAAGAGTATAATGCGGAAATACGTATCTTACATTGAACTTTACACATGACTAGAAGTCCCTGAAAGTTCACATAGTGCTAGCGTCACATAGGCTGAACAATAGTTGGTAAAATGTTAAAAAGGAGTCATTATATAATATCTAAATAATATTAAATGGCATTTGTTGTGGATTGAGCAGCAGGTAAAAGCTAACAACTGAGCCAGAGTGGACCCGTCTATATAAAGTCTTTGTAAATATACAGTAAAATCCAGTCAAAACCAAACCAATTAAAAAAATTGACACTTATTATAACCATTAAATGCTTTTATCTCTCATGAAAATCAATATACTCCACATTTTTTCTGTTTTTTTATCACTGTTCTTCATCAGGAGAATTGCTTTGAACAGTTTTCTTAGTGTGTATACAGTAAATACCTGCCACCCTCCTCTTTGTATTTCTCTCTGTCTCCTTTTCTCTCTCTGTCTCTTTGTTGATGGTTCAGGATTTATTGAGTTTCCAGGACAAGCTCATACGCAACAAATACACACACACACACAGTCTTAAACACATGCCCAGAGTGTACAAGCGCACTTAAAATACACTGCTGAGAGCCACTAAGTGGTTTTGAGTTGTCATCCATCTCTGTGTTGTAGTTTTATAGCTACTAGTCGGGGCCACATGTGGTTTCCTGGGTGGCTGTAATGACTGGACAGACAGACGCATACCTTATTAGGTGTTGGACTGTGTCATTGGTGACACACGCACACACACTTTTTCAGCTTATGATGAGGTACAGGAACATCGTACCCCTCAACCAAGTGTGTGTACATGTGTTTCTACACAGATTTGGGTTTGTGTATTTTGTCTGCTAAGTGCTTTTAAGAAAGGTTAAGTAGTTACCTTTGAGATGAAGCGCCAGTCTGTGCATTCCCCAGCAGGGTGTGTTTTGAGAGGAAGAGGCCATGTTATCCTTCGTTCTTCTTGACGTAAGTTTCCCCAGACCTCAAACAGTTAAGGTTATCATCACACACACACACACAAACACAAAAACACACACACACATTTAGTCCTAATTAGGGGTGCATTGTAAAGGTGGCTATTAGAACAAAATACATAGATTCTTCAGTGCTTTTAATCACTCAGACATTATTGTAACACACTATAATCTAATACTGCTGCGTGAAAACACGCTCCTAAACCCATGTTTTGTGTCACAACCCTTTCTTGACATGTGGATGCTGGTTTCGGGGCTTTCACAGGCTCGAGGCAAAGCAAATATTCTCTGTTTTTCCTGCTGTAAATTTCACCTTCTCCTCACATAGCATAGCATTTCGCAGCGTGATATAAATCTGCCAGAAACACCTTTGTCCAAAGGCGGCAGTGCATGAGTTGTAGCCTATTGTGTGAGGTGGTGGGAGAGGTGTTTTTGAAGTGGCCACAGAGGAATTATGTTGTGCTTTGAATGTCGTTATTGTTGGCAAATTGGCTGGTAGCAAATTCAGCCTCAGACACTTGCAGCATGCATGCTTCTGTATACACATACCGTACATGCGGGCAACAATATTTGAAGTAATACTTCTTTTGTTGTAAAGTAACGGCTGCAAATAACACACAAAGCACCCTTATGTACACTTAAGGACATACTGTAAATAAATACATTTTACGTGTTTAATTAGAGCAGGTTGTACATTTAGTTTTAGAACATTTTCTGAAGGCAAATGAAGCGAAAACATGAGTCTGTGATGAGACTTTCTTGGCTTGGTTGTGGGCTGCAGGTCTAACGCGGTGTGTGTGTGTGTGTCTCTCTCTCACGGTATCTCTCTCCCAGGACGGGGGGAGTCTGGTGGACTCCAGTGGGGCTCTGCGGCTCCCGCTCTATACTGCCTGGCTGGAGCTCAATCAGAAAGAGGTAACCTCTGACCTCTAGCCTAGTCCCCACTGGTGGTCTTTTTTTCTCTCAGTGTCTCTTAGTCCCTGCTCTGCTTCTAGTACAGTCTGCTGGAGTGACTCTATGTGCTTACATCAGATGTACAGAGGTAACATGGCCTCTTTGGCTCTGGTCTGGTCTGGACTATAGAAGAGGCTGTTGTAGTTTTTGGTGTGGTTTTCTGGTTTTGGTTTTTGCCGAAGCTGGTGTGTTGACTTTGTATTATTAGTATGATGTCAACGGGCTTTCTTCTGTCTATCCTGTTTTTGACTTTGTGGTGAAGTTTGGATGCAATGTGCCACTTTTCACCTTGGTCCCCAAAAGCTTCACAGCACATCATGAATGTTTCACTAGATAATACATTTACAAAAGCTGGACTTTCTCATTCTGCTTCAGCCTGGTGTTGCATGTTCAGATACTTTCACTTTTTGCTTTTGGCACAAACAGTGGCTAAAGTGAAAGTTTTGAATTCAAGGACTTTGGTTTTTCACACATACAAATCTCTAGTGTGTGTGAATAAAGGTTTTTGTTGCTGGTGCCCTGCAGTTTGAGATAATACTGGCCCTGTCACATTTTTTTCATGACAACTCTCAACTTAAAGGGACCATATTATGCTTTTTGTGAATTTCTGTTATATATATAATGTCGGATATTTATGCTTAACATGTTCAAAGTTCCAAAACTTGAGGTTAATGTATATAGAAATTCTACCTGCAAGTAAAAGCCAGGGCTTCAACATGCTCTGAATGCTTCAATTGCAACGTTTTTTTATGGTTGTGCTAGGTTGCTAAGGTTGTTGCTAAGGTTTTCCATGTGTTGTTTGCATTGTCCACTCTCATGTTTTGGATCGGATTTTGGCTCTAATATCTTACTACTATAGTTTGTTTCATAGTTTGTTGATGAAGCCTCCCGATCAGCCAGAAGTCAACCATGACGCAGCTTCAGGAAGCTAACCAATCAGAGCAGAGTGGGCTCTTCGCGTGGTTAGCCTTAAAGAGACAGGAGCTAAAACGGCCTGTTTCAGACAGAGGCTGAACTGAGGGGCTGAATAAAGGCTCAGTATAAGATAAATAGAGTTTTTTGAAATGTAAATCATGCAAAGATACTCCAGTAGAGCCCCATGATATAAATATAGACCTGGACATGTGCATAATATGGCCCCTTTAACATATCCAAGCTCGAGCTGTCGAGGGGTCAGAGGTCACATTCTGTACTTGTGAAGCAGATGGGGACAGTAACGAGTGCTCTTCCAGTTGCAGAGCAGCTCTCTTTCATTGAGGAATAGCTTCATTCCATCACTGCCGCTTCTTTCTAGCTCTCATTTAGTAGTGCATGTACGCATACATTCTTTTCATCTATATATACATATATATATAGATGTATATATCATTCTTCTCTTCTTCTTCTTTATCTCGCTGGAGAAACGGCTCATATACAAAAATGGACAAGTGCTGTAAAGCCAAAATGACACAGTAAAAACTTTTCTGCTCAGCTGTCAGCTCTCATTGATTTCCTCCATTGAGGTTTGTTCAGGTGAAATAAACATGTCTGAGCTTAGGCTGGCAGGCAGGCAGGCAGACAGGTAGGTAGACACCCGACGAGCATTGATTGTGTTTTCCTTGGCAGAAGAGTGTCAGGCCATAGCACCTATTCTGTCAGGGAGGATTAACGATGCTCAGAAATCGTCGGAGATGGCTCTTGTAATGAGTATGGACAGCATGTGTCTCTCGGATCACATGCTTCTGTTTAGACTGTAATTTAGTTTGATGAGATTTAATTTTAGACTGTATCTGTGATCTTCTCTGGTTATACTAAGATCCAACTAAGATCAATACATGTCAGGCACTTGTTGGAGTATTAACTAAATGAAAGTGGGTTAATGATTTAATAAAGCAAATGTCTACATGCAGATTTAGGCTGCTGCACTTTTGACTTTTGACCACCTTTTTCTATAAGCATAAACTATAAAGCCACTCTGATCGCCTTTCAATTTTTGGCAAGTTATGTGTGCCACAAAATGTGAGTAGCATGAGATAGTTATCTCCCTCGTGTTTTCACAGAAGCACTAACTCCATTAAGCCGGCCCCGAGCGCCGGCTGTCAAGATGTCTGCATGGAGACCCTTTATATATGGCTGACGCAGGAACTGCTGAGCAGGAATTACTTTCCAGCTTTTGATTTAAAATCATCAAACTAAATGATTTCTTGCATTGTAATCAGAAGAAACGCATCATTTAAAATCAAATCAGAAACACATGATAGTGTAAAAGTGGAATTTCATAGTATCAAGCCAGCAACAGATACGCAGGATGACGTTTCACCATCTGTAGGCAGATCGCTCGGTCTTTAGTGCTTCCTTGTCGACATGCAGTTAAGGATGCAATGGAAACATTAGCATTTAATGGAGATTTACGAAATTTAAAAATATTTCATGGAGCTTGTGGCTTTTAATTTCTGCTGGAGCAACCAGAAAAGACATCTAGCTCTGTTAAAATGGGACTAAATTTTGTTTTTAGACTATAACATTCATTTTTTATCGTATATGATGACTATTTTTCAACATACAACCACTTTTATGGGATCCTCTGTACAGATTTTTGGCAAAAGCACTGTAATAGTTAGATCCTTTTTACATACATTATGGTATTCAGGTTTACATGTGCCAACATAGTAATAGTGGCTTCTCTACTTCCACCTACAACCTGGATTCATCTAAAGAGGCGGAGGGTCTTGAGCCAGATGTTACAACGTCCAGAAACTCAAGATGGGCACAATAGAATAAGTGCTTCTGTGAATACGGGAAGGGACGTATCCTATTGTGAGATAGTGAAACAAGCCCTATGGAAGTTATGAGTCTTAAAACACTCACGTCGGTTGTACTTTTACATGCAGACATTTGTGTGTGTGTGTGTGCTTAGATGAGTGAGTTGTCAGTCAGTAGGAAGCAGATGTGTACAGTATTGTGTCACCGAGGAATGAAGATAAATCTGATAAAGCTGTCACTTCAGTCCGCCTTCACACATGACTGCCTACTTCACTACACCTCTCTCTCACATCCGTCTACTTCTCTTCACCTTTTCTCTTTTTTTTTGCATTCTTTCCTCGCTCTCCTGTGATGTGAGGGAGGGTATGTGTGTGTGTGTCACTGAAAGGAGGAGATTTCACACACCTCACCTAGCATGACCTAAACCTCTTATTAACATTAAGAGAGACAGACAGTGGAATTTGGGAGGAAGAGAAGATGAAGGATAAAAATGCTGTGGAAGTGGAGAAATGAAGTTGGCAGACTCAGTGAGTTAAACCGAAATGTGCTAATGCGATTCCTTCCTCTTCGTCTCTCGTCTCCAATTCTTTCTCTTCTACGTCTTTCCACTTATCTCTTATCTCTTATATGATCCCTATCAAGTCTGGTTTTATTGTGCCACCACTTTTACTGCCAAGCATTAGCTGCAGTCCTTATCTTTAATTGTTTTATGTTACTGTATGCTCTCCACAAGGCTGTTGGGATAATGGTTAGATGTGTAAGATTTTTATAATCAAAGTATCTTTTCTCCAAGGATCTTTTTTTTGGACTGTCAGGTCCATAATTTGTAATAACTTTTTTTTTTTTAAATATTATCGCTTGCTGTGTTAAAGGAATAGTTTGACATTTGGAGAAATAAGCTCATTATTTTTCTTGCTGAGGGCTAGATAAGAAGATTGATACCACTCTCATGTACGCTAAATATGACGGTGTAGCCAGTTAGCTTAGCTTAGCTTAGCTTAGCACAAGAACTGGAAGTAAAACCACAATGTGTCGTTTTACACTTTGATTTTTGTACAGATTAAATGAAATGAGATGTAACATGTTAATTAGTGAGCTTTAGAGGCAAAGCTTGTTTTACCTTTGGGCAAAGCTAGCTGTTTTCACCAGTCTTTAAGCTAAGCTAAACTAACTGGCAGCTGGGTTTAGCTTCATATTTAATGGACAAAAATGGCAGTGGTATCGATTTTCTCATCTAACTTGCAGCAAGAAAGAAAGTGAAGAAACTTTCACTATTCATGAATTTTGTTTGTTTGCAAGAAAAAAAAATCTATTTTTTGTCCTTTTTGCATTTTTTTCATAACGACACTGAAGTATGTCATTACAACTGTATTCCAGGGTATGAGCATTTATAACAAATTGTGGTGCAACAAAGCAGTGTCAAACTGTCTAATCACCTTTTAAATAAAGTCTGAAGAAAGTCATGATTCTACCATGATTCCTGTGAATCACCTCCCATACTATGTTTAAAAAAAATGGTAACAAAATTCTGTCTGATTACCAGCATTGTCAAAAATCTTTTTTAAAATGCAACAAACATGCAACAACAGATTTTCTCCAGACTAAACTATGTATGGTGCCTCATCTAAAAGGCAGGAGAAAAGCAGCTAAGAATTAATCATGCAAAATTGGTAAAAGACACAAAAGCTGCTTGTAAAATATCCTTTAAGAAGTTGTTTAAGAACATCAATCAGATAGTTATTGCACTGATGTCAGTCTACGGGCCATGTTTGTAGAGTTGTAGAAGGCTGTTCCAAACAGGATACAGTTACTCTTACCTCAGGTTTTGTGCCGTCCACACATTTGTTTTGCTGCTTGAAAGCTTCAAGCCAACAATGGACACTGTCCATCTGTTACACTGATAGAAGTGTGATGAGCCGATGAAGACAGTAGTAACATATAGGCTTGAACATAGGACATTGTAGCCTTTTGTAAAGCCTCTCTGTGTGTGTGTGTGTGTGTGTGTGTGTGTGTGTGTGTGTGTGTTTGTGTGTGTGTGTATTTGAATAATTCACACTTCTAGGTTTACATAGCCAGAGGGCAGGTGAGGTAATGTGGACATGACAGAGTCTGTTGCTGCCAAAGGGAGGATGGGACACACTAGCCTATGCATGACAGGGCCAAAAAACCAACTTTACATACACGCACACACATACACACACACGCAGTTATTGTGTGCTGATGACTGCGGTGTCTAAAAGAGATATTGGTTTTGATTCAGTGCCCATCTTGATTTTGGCTCCAGTTTGAGTTGCAGCACTGAAACAGTTCTTTTATGGATACTTTATGATAATAAAAACATGTTTGGTCTTTTCTTGTGGTTACTTTAATTTAGCTTGGGAAAACACACGCACGCGCACATACATACACACACACACACACACACAGATGCACACAAACACATTGTAGCATCAGGAGAATATCCATCAAGTGTAATTTTCATCCAAGAGTCAGAGAAACAATGGAATTTCCTCAGTCTAGCCCAGATAAAATAAAAGACTGTGCGGCCTCTTTCCTTTATTATCAAAATGAACCGCGCAGCCGTCTGCAACTCCGCTCGCTGCTTCCTGCCTCTCACACACACACACACACACACACACACACACACACAGACACACACACTTGTTCACTCAGTCCCTCAACACACGCTCAAACACATTCTGCAGACATCCTTCCCGTACTCCCCAAACACACACACATACACATAATCACCAGCAAGTATTCCCACTATCCCACCTACCACACACACACTCTCTCTCACACACACACACACACACCACACACACACATTTCCTGGTCATTTGTCGCTCATTCTGACAGTGTTTAAGGTGTTTTTTTGACTAAGCTGTCAAACTTTGTTGTGCATGTAACTCAATCAGTGCAGCAAGGTTCTTTATCCCAGCTGCAGGGCTGGTTGAGTTAGCATGTCAGCTTTGACAGGCCGCCCGATGGTATGTGTGTGTATGTGTGTCTGTGGGAGGGAGAGAGTGTGTGTGTATGTGTGTTTTGATTATATGTGGCAGTATTCGTCGTGTTTTGGTGTACGCTGAAGCTTCGGTGCGCCCATCTGTGTGTGTCCATTCAGTCCGCTCGTGTCCTCATGCCCTCCTTGTCTTTGTGGCTAGCTGTGGGGATCAAGTGCGTTGCCATGGCTGCAACAAGCCTATCGCCCCTGGAGACGACACCTTAGAGAGAGGGAATCTTCAACAGCCCGGAGTCGGGTAGAGGGTAAATAAGAGACTCTCATGGGGCCCCTCAAAATGAGGGCCAAGTGCACTTTAAAACCAAGGGTCAGAAAGAAGCCTGAAACTATATACAGTTCTACCGGCCGCAGTTACACACCTAACAAACACACACACACATGCACACACACACACAGCTAACTGAACACCAAATGTTCAATTTAGGACACGCTGTCCATTGCAAATAGTCCTGTACATGTGAATTTATTGTTTTCTTGTAAGTTTTTTTCTTAAATGTCCCTTTTGATTTTTGAGTTTAAGTTTGTTTTAAGTGACCTGTAGCTCGAGGATATAAGTATAAATGCTCTCTCTGTTTTGTAAGCTTAAAAACAAGTCCCCAAGTATTTAAGAAACATTATAATACCAGTAGCACTCTGATTCTGACTTGGGAGACTTACAATAAAGCAGGATGTTACTATGCAGGACTGTACTCTGAGTAGAAAAATGAAAAGCAAAGATCATGTTGAAATAAACCGAGTAGATAGAAAAGCATTATGTGAAAATTATGTGCATTTATAATTTTGAAAATCCAGTATCCAGTATAATTTTTTAAATCATCATAATATCTGTTTCCGTGTCCAACGAAGGTTTTCAAAAATGCTGAGATGGTCAGTTTTTTTTTTTGTTTGTTTGTTTTGTTTTGTTTTTTTATTCACAAAACAATCAAAAAGTTTTTAAAGCTCTACCAAGAGAGGCTCAGCAAATGTTTTCCTCATTTTTTCCACATTTCACACATTTCAGACATGCATCCCATTATAACCCAGTCAGTCACCAGTTTGTTTTTCATATTAGTTTGAGTGGAATTAATGCGATCGGAGGCAAAAAGTAAAAAGAAAGAAAGAAAGAAATACAGAATACTAATTATCTCAGTAAACTGTTGTTAGACTTAACCATTTTATTCTAATAAGAGAAGCAGTTTGTTAAAGAAAAAACTATGACTGTTGAATGTGTCACAGCCAATTAAACTCAACAAATAGACATTATTTTTTTTACTCTCTGGGGCAAAATTTCATCACTTTTCCAATATGAACTACACAACATACTCAAAACCTGTTTACATTTAGTCTGTAGTATGGAATGAATCTATATTTAGTTTTCCTCTTCACTCTCAGTGACATTCTACTCTTTGTCAATAAATACAGGAGGTGTTTGGTTCATACATACAGTGAGGGTATGTGAATGTGTGTGTGCGAAAGTCCTCTTGCGTGGGAACACTTATAAACTAACAGCTGCGTTAATGCTCCTATATCCCCTACATATTACATACACATTACACACATACCCTAGATGGAGTATGCGTGTTCTTGTCAGTCTATGAATTATCAACACATATAATATAACAGCTGCACCCCCACCCCCCCCCCACCCGGGATGCTGAGTTGCGGGTCCATTATGTGCGGCATCTGGGTGTCTCCCCGATGTTTTGCTTCCTGTCTTCCTCCGTCTTTATCTCAACCCTTCCTCGCTCGACTGAACTCGAAAGGGCTGATAAGATCCTAATCAGCGTGACTACAGATTTCTCTGTTAGCAGACTATACTCACTCAGTGGTTTCCTTTGTCAGACAAATTATCTTTTGTGGCTTTTTTGAAAATCTTTTCATATTTATCACACTCTCCCTCTCATTTTCTTTGTACTGCTGGTTTGAAAAGTTGTTTTTTTTTATTATTGTTTTGATTTCAACATACAACAACTTTTTTTTACCCATAAATGACATTTTTAGAGGAATTTTTTCCATCCTGGGAGAACTTTTAATCAACTACGATGTAATTCATAGCATAAGCAAATTGCACCACCATGAATTTTTTCTTGTCTTCATTTTTCTCCTGCTGCAGGCTGAATGGTGCCAATATTTTGTACTTCTTTAGGCCACAGGCTCTGCTGCTTTCTGAACAAAACCCAGTGAAATGCACAAGGTGTGTGTTGTAACTCTGCTCTGGTGCACTGCCTTACCTGAGTGCAGCTACAGTAGTGTGACACACATTTTCTTAAATGCAGCATCTCGCCACGGGGTGCTGTCATGTCAGCGCAGGAAGCAGTAGTTAAATTATGTCACTCAAATATTTTCAGCGAGGGCCCATCCTCTGTTTCTGATTTGAATTATGGTGCCGTGTGTAGAACTTAGTGGCATCTTGAGGAAAGGACTTAGCAGAAATAGAATATTCATTAGTATGTTTTAATTAGTGTATAATCACCTGGAAATAAGAATTGTTGTGTTTTCGTTACCTTAGAATGAGCCCTTTATATCTGCAGAGGGAGCCATGTTGCACCGCCATGTTTCTACAGTAGCCCAGAACAGACAAACCAAACTCTGGCTCTAGAGAGGACCTTTTGCGATTTTTTTGGAAGTGGAGGGTGAGTGGAAGGGTATTCAGCTGGTGGCAACACGCTGGTCCTTTAAGAGTTTAGTGATTCATGCATGGGCTGACTGGAAAGACGGATCTCTGCAGTTCCTATGCAGATGTAAGAAGGTGGGGGCGGCTGGGTGGGTTTAACACACGCTGGCACCTGCAGGTACCTGTACAGAGGGCTAATTGGCTGGTTGCCAGGGACAGGGGTGTGGTTTCCTGCCAATATGATTGCTATACATGCTCCACATACAAGATGATTGCAGGTTACTAACACACAAAGATACATGCAGTACAGTCTGCGAAAGGCTAAATATGACATTTAGATAATACAGAGAAGCATGTACTCAAACACAATGAACCCTGTTTAATCAAACTTTTAAAAGTAGGAGTTGAAATAACCATTGGAGGTGCAGCGATTAGTCCATTCATAGATTAACTGGCAACTATTTTGATTAATGATTAATGTATAATGGAATTTATCATAGTTAAATAAACAAAATTATAAAAAAAAATATATAATTTCTTACTTTTATAAATGTATAATTTTACCACTTATTACTTTGAAGTCCTGAGTTAAAAAAAAACAAAAACCCAGTAGCCTACATTGTGTAAAATGACGACATGGCTGCATCTTGGATTACATTAATTGTACGCCTTCCAGAGATGCATTTTTATTGCTGTTTCTCAGATCACAGACCACAGATGCTATGTTCTATGTTTATAGGAAACATGATACAGTTAACCCATGATGCCTTGCTCCTCAACAATGCCTCATGTCACTTATGCAGGCCGTGCAGTCTATTGTCTCACTTCCACAAGGAAAGAGGAATACTTTCTCTCTCCATCACCTGTCGATGTGTGCGTGCGTGATTGTGTATGACAAGAATTAGCTTGTGAGGAAAAAAAAAAAAAAAGAAAGACAAAAAGACAGAATGAGATTAGGAGCGAAAGAGAAAGAAAACAGCACTGTTCAGCTGGCCTTTCTGTTCGTCTTTGTGGAAAGTGTGAAATTGTTTTCAGAGGAAGCAGTGGAAAGAGGGCATGATGAAGGGAGGGGCAGCGATAAGCTACAATACAACCCCCTGTGGATTGGAAACTATGCCCGGACCAGACCCCACCTGAGCCAAAATAGAAGACGCTGCAATTCTGTCGCTCACGTTGTGTTTGTCTGCCAGCTTCTCTTTTGTCTTTCTCTTTCAGTCTCTCATTTCTGGTCAGTCCACCTCCCTATATTTGTCCTTCTTTTCTATTTTTTGCCCTCTTTTTTTTCCCTCTTCCTTTGTTTGCTGTGTCTGTGCCCCACCAGTATCTCATTACTCTAATCCTATTTATGCAGGAGACAAACACATGCACACACATTGTGTCTTCTCTGTCCGTGTCTTTTTCTCTCTCCGCCTCTGTCATGCTTTTGTCTCTTTTTTTTCTTAAATTCATATGAGACAAGACAATGCAACAAACTGCCCAAATATAGCTGTCGTAAACAGTTCATTCAACAGTTCATTCTTGCATTCACAACCTCGGTGGTTTGAAAGTCTCTCTGGCTATCGCTCAAACTGTCAACATTTTAACGGCGTAGGTGCCTTATGTAAACACTGTACTGTGATCAGATCTGGGATCTGTAGTCCCATTGTTGAGTGTTTTTGTAGTCAAGAAATTTATCACTCTCCCTAGAGAGATAGCAGAGAAAAGTAACTAATCTTTTTGATCTATTGTAAGCCCCTCACTGCAAGGAAATGTAAAGGCTATGTTGTAATTTTAAAATGTTAGCACGTGTCTATTGGAAAAAATTGTATTGAAATGGCTTCATATCTTTAACAAAATCCTTTACTTTCATGCCAGCAATGGTGGTGGGAACATTTTCTTTTTTAATTAAATTCTGTCTGCTTCCTGTTCCACGGCCACTATTGTTAAGGAAACGCTCCATTGAACTTCGGTCTCAGGTTAGATATTACAAAAAGAAAACTGAAGCGATTTGGTGGCCTGATTTCTAAGCTGATCCACATTTTCTCAGATCAACATTTGCCGACCACAAGCCTTTATGGAGGAATTAGCCTACTTTGTAATCATTAGGTGCGAGCTCACGCACAATGGGCTATTTGTCATCTTAAGCCAAGAGAAGGCCTGTGTACTTCTACTCCGAGTATGGTAAAGTCAGCTCGACATTGTTGCGTAGCGCTGACCCACACCAATCAAGTGCTGCCCCAGCCAAGCTTCTCAGATTGGATGAAAAGAAACAAAGAAAGAAATCAAGCATGAAATATTTTAATTAAATTCAATCAGTTGAGTTAATTTACCATAACAATACGCTGCAAAAAATATTACTGTAGTACTCAGACAAGCAAAAGGACACAATACATGTGATTCACTTTGTGGTTTAATTTCTTCTTTTCTAACATAGAGCATCCTCAGATCCTTGGCAATTTTTACTCTATTATTTGTGTAAATTTTGATGAATAACTGAGCTTTAACCCTTATTTTATTCTACTTTTCAGCCTAACATTGGGCGCCTTGGTACCCCCCATGGACCCTCTGGAGAAAAGGTGGCTGTGGTTGCCGTGGACGATTGTGACATCTCCATGGCGATCCGTTTTGGGAAGCAGATCGGCAACTACTCCTGCGCCGCTCAGGGCACCCAGACCGGACAGAAAAAGTAATAATGAAATCTCTCTCTTCTTCTCTTACTCATCTTTCTCTTTTCTCTCTTTGGGTCTTTACACTCATTCACTTCAATCCATCCACCCACACACACACACACACCACACACAGACTAGTCAGACTCATAAGTTGTACCTTGGGGGCTTAAAATTGCCTTCATTACAACAGATTACACAATTCTCATTCTGCCGACCTCATCTACTTTTTGTCTTTTAATCTGAGTTCATCCTGGTGGCCTTTCTACTGTCAGACCAGGTCTTAGACAAGCAAAAGCTCATCTCAACAAGGCTTTAACCGACTTACCGTGCATTTACCACAGACCAATTAATTTTTATTTTTATAACAAGTGTTTACTTTTCATGAGTCTGTTGGAGAGCCAGCATGCTGAGACACATTTAGTGTGCAGAAGGTGGGGGACAAAGAGAGAGGGAGCTTCAAAAAGGAGTTAAAGAAGTTACATTGCTTCAGGAACTTGTTGCGCAGCTCACGGAAGCTGAGAGGCATTTACTTTAACTGTGCAATATACAAAGATGAATATACATGTATACATTACACTGGTGTGGAAAGTAGTGCAAACAAGCAAATGTCTGTTTAGTTTGGCTTTGGGAAATGTCATGACATGATCCAGAGTCACAGAATGGGAACTACCTGGCTTTAAGTTTGGCCGTGACTTTATTTTAAGCTTTTTTTTTTTTTGTAAAAAACATAACAAGAAAAACTCTGTGCTATAAGCCTGCACGCACATTATTGTACCAGCCACTTGTCCAAACAGTAGGTATTGCAAGTTGCTTACAAGTCTGTAAGAACTGTTTTAAGCATGAAATCAGTTTAAAGGAATAGTTTGACATTTTGCAAAATACACCAGCACCTCTAAAGCTCACCAATTAGCAGGTTTTATGTCGTTTGTTTAATCCATCTCGGAGAAGCTACCAGCCAACCAGTGGAAACTCCAGGAAGTTACTGGTCCCAGCCAAGAAATTATTGCGGTACATAACCCCACGGATTTTGTTGGATTTTGTGGATTTGTTACCTTTGGACAGAACCAGGCTAGCTGTTTTCCCCTTGTTTCCAGTCTTTATGCTAAGCTAAGCTAACCAGCTGCTGGCTGCAGACTTATATTTAGCGGACAGATGTGATAGCGGTATCAGTTTTCTCATCTAACTCTCCACCAAAAAGCCAAAATATCAAACTTTTCCTTTATTGTATCAGATATCCCAAGCACAATTGCACTGTACGTTTACACTGTATCTTTACATTATAACTCTGGAGGCAACATACTGCACTGTGTGTTTGTACAAATGTCCTAATGACACATTGCTGTAAATATTGCATTTGGAAAGTAAACAGAATATTGATTTAGTTCAGGATTAGTTCCTAATTACATTGTATTTCTGAATGTATTGTGTCCCCAGATAGTCTTATGGTGACAAACCATTCATAAACCAGCTACGGAGTTTTTTTATAATTTTCCAAATTTATAGTTTCACTTAAATACTATACTTCTCTCTGCAGAAACTGAGCTTTCTCTTTCATAAATTGATAACTGGAAGTTGAAGGCTTCAACCTAAAACTTCCAGTGCTCAGTGTTAGTAGTATTCATCCATCAGGTTGGATTATTAATAAGCATACATGCTAATCCATGATGAATCATTATCCTGAAGCAATACAGAAGTATCTGTGTGTATTGACTAAATAAAGGTATACCGCGGTATGTCTGATGATGATTAAAAGTCAGCGCTTAGCTTTAATCAGTAATGTTAAAAACCACAAACCAAACCATAAATCTTAGTGTAGTCATGGATTCAGACCTGAATTTCGACAGCCACCTTAAGAATTAATTACAAAGTCAGCCTACTATCACCTTAAGAATAGATCAAGGATTAAAGAAGTTATGTTTCAGCGGGATTTGGAAAAACTTGACGGTGTCTTTACATGTCTCCCTTAGAAATCAATCAGACAGCTGCATCTGATTCAGAACGCTGTTGCTGGAGTCCTCACTAAGACCAAGAAAGTGGATCATATCACTCCAGTTCTCAGATCTTTACACTGGCTTCCTGTCTATCAAAGAATTGATTTTAAAATACTTCTGTTGGTATATAAAGCACTGAATGGTTTAGGGCCAAAATACATTTCTGATCTGCTGCTACGAGCCATCCAGACCTCTCAGGTCATTTGGGACAGGTCTGCTTTCTGTCCCCAGAGTAAAAACTAAACATGGAGAGGCAGCGTTCAGTTTTTATGCCCCACATATTTGGATCAAACTCCCAGAAAACTGCAGGTCTGCTGCAACTCTTAGTTCTTTTAAATCAATGCTGAAGACTTTTCTGTCTGCTGCTGCCTTTGATTAAACCAAATTTGAGGCGTTTGATTCATTTCTTGCACTGCACTGTAATTTTATTCTTGCACTTTATCTGTCTTAGTCTGTTTTAGCTTATTTTCATTGTCTGTTCTCTTAGCTCTTTATAAGTATTTTAATTGTATTTAAATGCCCTTATATAATGTGTTTCTTTTGCACTTTGTCATAATGCTTTAAACTTGCCTTGCCTTGCCATGAAAATCCGTTGCAATTTACGGCTCTAAAATTGGTTCCAAGATGCAGCTGCATTTGATTTATTTCAGGATTTCCCTCATTGAATTTCTTAAACACTCTTTGAATAAGCTCCACATGCTCCCAGGCCAAGCAATGCTGTTCCTACTGTGTATGCATACAACTCATACATTCAGGGGTTTAGGCTGTTTTTGTGCAGCATTGCATCACATTAAGTCTCTCAAAGCCCTTTGGCGTTTGATGTTGAGTTTTTAGGGGCTCGGGGTGTAAGCAGCTTCCTGTATGACCCAGTATGTGGAATCTGACTCTGACTCATGGTGATGCTAGCAGTTATCCTTGTGACAGCTTAAAACCTGGGACACAATAACAGCGTTTCAGAAAAGTCTCTCGTGGTAAGTGTTAGTGAGTCAGAAGCCCTTTCTGAGGTCAACTCAGGGCATTGACAGGTATGCAGTGGTAAAAAAAAAAACAATTTTAAATATAATTTTCTTATTTTGATTACAGTATAGTCCATAATATAATCAATCCCTTACATTTTGTGTATTATATAGTCAAACTAGAGGTTTGTTCCTTGTCCATATCTGACAGTTAACTTTGAGGTTTCTCTCACTGCAGTCTTGGGCAAATTAAGTATTTTACGTTTCCATTTTAGGGTCTTATCCTGATCTGTTTTTTGTTTTTTTGTTTGTATCATCTTCAGGTCACTAGATTTGACAGGACCACTGTTGCTTGGCGGTGTTCCCAACCTGCCCGAGGATTTCCCCGTCAGGAACAGAGACTTTGTGGGCTGCATGAGAAACCTGAGCATCGACAGCAGACCCATCGACATGGCCAGTTACATCGCCAACAACGGCACCACAGCAGGTTAGACATTCAACCAAAGTTATGCTCAATCCAATAGGCTTAAACTGTGGGGGGGCTGAGATATCACTCATTACTACATCGCTTGGGAATTTCATTTGTCAGGAGAAACAGACAGAATGAGTGTTGTCTAAGGTTATCCAATAACTTCTCAGGATTTTTAAGCATCCAAAGGCCATGAAACAACCTGTCTCTTAAAAAAACAGGATTTCAAAGAGGAAAAGTGTGACTTGTTTTTTTTTTAAATGCAAACTACGAGCAGCTAGCAATTCTGTATGGTACTGCTGTAAATATGTTGACTAATTTGTCATTTTTCTGTGTTTCTGCAGCCCACAAACAAATACATAGCACATATACATACTGTATTAACCAGCATTTTTCCCATTTAAATGAATCTAAATGTGTTTAATGTTCAGGTTGTCCAGCAAAGAAAAACTTTTGCAGCAACGACGTGTGTCAGAACGGAGGAGTGTGTGTCAGCAAGTGGAACACCTACAGCTGCGACTGCCCAACTGGTTACGGTGGAAAGAACTGTGAACAAGGTGAGATGTGTGTGTGACTTTAATTTCTCGAAATGAAACTGAATTATCTTCCAAGACAGTCAAAACGTTTGTGTTTTTATAAGTGCATTCAGGTGCGTCTCTGGCCAATCGTGCATGCATCTGCTTGTTCGTCTGTGTGCGCATGTGTCTGTGTGTGTTTACCTACAGTAAGTGTGTGTGTAAGTGTGTGTGTGTCTTGAGGACTTCCAGGAAACAGTGTGTGTTTGGGAGATCAAATAGGATAAGGAGCACCTCCCCTGACTCAGTATGACTCATTCAGCAGTCACAATGGAAAGTCACAGTGAAGCCTCTGCTTGCTGCTGCAGAGAAGCAGAACATGGCCTCAGGTTTGGAGTTTTAGGACGGCAACCAAACTCTGACTGACTCAGAATCAAAGGATGAAACAAAAGACATATACACACTGTACTGACCCCATAGCTACCTGAGTGTCTCACCTCACACCTCACACACGTGACACACATCTCATGTTACTGAAGTGCAGACCTATTGTACGGTACATACAGTACCTACAGACATACGGACAGATAGTGGGGGGGTTATACATTTGTCAGTGTTTCTTTGTTAGCAAAGGTACATTAAAGCGCCGCCACATGCCAACTATTCTTTGATTTGATTCTATTTATTTGCCATATCAAAAAATGATATATAAAATGTCATACACTGTGACAAATACATATTCATTTAAGATGTCCAAGATACCATGATATAGTTAAAAGATCCATTGTGGTCCTCATTTCGAGGCAGACAAAGTTGGCAAGACAAATCACAGATGACTAAGGTACCCTGTACCATCACATAGGCTACAATAAAAACAATAAATCCTTATACATAACCTTATACATACATGCATCATTATATACATACCTACACACATTCACACCTATTTATACCCATATGTATATACATACATATACACAGACACCCAGCGGCCACCTCCCCAGGAACCCCTGCACACCCATAAAGCGTCTCCCATCTTTGAGTGTGGCCACGTCATTACCAAACAAAGTGTCCTTCGAGCATACATACCTACATACATACCGTATGCACACACATACTTACATACATACCGTACGCACACACATATTTACACACATACCTACATAAATACACCCAAATACATTTCTAAATCTTTCTTTCATTTGGGTCAAATAATAATTCCCTACATGCACGTTTAAATCTATGTTTAAATCTATCTGTGTTATTTATACTCCACTCTGAGCATAATCCATCTCATGTTCTCCTATGGTAAGCAGAGAACTTTGATTTCCTCCTGCAGGGCGATCTTTCAAACAATGTGTGAAGGTGTGAATACCTCTCCTCGCCCTCTTATCTATGAGGTAGCCGCCTAGCAAGCGCCAGGCCCCAGATCCAGTATCTAAGCTGGGCCCGGGATCACAGCAAGCTGGGAAGAGGTTTTGGCCGCTTGTTGACACGTTTGGTTTGAGGCTTTACACACCTAGATGCAACACGAGAAACAGATTTGTTATTGTGTCTTTTATGCTGCCAAAGTCATCTTTGAAATCCATCCCACCTGGTCAACTGTTTTGTTTTTCATTCCAGTGGTATAGACTATTTTTAAAGACATGGATTGAGTTTTTTCACCCTATGTAGATCACAGTTAGGCTAATTGTAAGCATGCAAAACACTCCTACATGCTCATGTGTGGCTGTAGCTTGTCATTATAAGTCAATCTCAAGTTTGAATCTCTGGACTGGTGTCAAACAAGCTAAGGATGTGTTTATAATCAACATACCTGGATAATAAGTTAACATTTTTGAGGAATGTTCACAAAAGAAAATGAGAAAGTTGTTAAGGTATGAAAGAAGAAAAACATATCACTGTTTACTAGATTCTTGCTCAGTCTCTGAATATAGACATTAAGAACAAAAGACAGGAGATTTAGAATAGCTAAATAAGGAATTGGCATACTCTTACCAAGTCATAGCCCTGTGTTTTTTCCCAAATTTTAGCTTGCTGCTGATGAGCTGAAGAGTGACAGGTTTTACGGCAGATTAAGCTTCAGCAAAGAAGCCAGACTAAAACCACCGTAGCTAACTACTACCAGGAACAAATATGTGTTTTGTGTGATAATTATAGTGTGTGTGTGTGTGTGTGTGTGTGTATGTGTTTGTGAACGCTTCAGTTGAAATGTGTGCCCTGGGGACCCAAGAACGCACAGAGTTTATGTTATAGATTATACAAGAGGAAACACTAACTGTATGTTGTGCTGAAAGATTGACCCTAGCATGTGTGTCTCTTGATCTCTCTCTCAACATGTACAGGAGCTTACATTGTGTGTAATTCTGTGGATTTTCAGAATGTATCTAGATATTGGATGTGTGCCTGAGAATTACTTTGTAGAAATCCTTGGACATAAAGTAGTAATTATATCACATGAAGACAAAACATTCAAACTGTGACTGAAGGATCTTACCATTTCAGCACATATATAGAAGCAATTCAATACTTTGAAGTTCTACTGCTTTTATTTGAAAGCAGTATTTGTTATCTGTGATGCTTTTGTATAATTGTTGTAAAGAAATCAGACAATGGTGTAGAAAACTGGTAGCCTCTGTCTCATAAAAGTGGGTTTCCTACTGCTTGAGTTCCTAGAAATGAAGACTACATTTCCAATAAACCGTCTTGCTTCATATCACTAGAGCCATGGCTGCTACTTGTTGTCTTTCCTCATCATTTAACTGTGTTCAATTGGCTGTTAGCTAACACCTGAAACTCTAAAAGCTTTCGTTTACTGTTGTGCCGTACAGGAATCCAGCAAATTTACCGTGAATATTTTGATATTTTATTGGAATTTCACTCTGTTGTTTCAATATGTTTCAGTATAAATATGGCACTGATAAAGCTAGTCATGGGGCGCTTCAGTAGCCTACTAGTTAAGACACATGCCACATAACTGCAACGTACACGATTCAGTTCAGTCATACCCATCTCTCTACCCATGTTTCCTGTCTCTATATTTCAACAATCAAATAAAGCCAAAAAAACCAAAAAATATCATAAAAAATGCTTCTCACTGCACCTTTAAACATTCTCAATGTCCACAACCTGATTCTTATTCTTCCTCCTGTCTCGTCTCTGTCCAGTAATGCCGTCTCCTCAGTTCTTTGATGGGCAGGCGTTGGTTTCCTGGAGCGAGCCGGATGTCACCGTTGGTGTTCCCTGGTACATGGGCCTCATGTTCCGCACCCGGCAGCCTGCTGGCACCCTGATGCAGGCCAATGCCGGTCCCTCTTCCACCATCAACCTCATGGTGAGATACAGTACATTGTCGACATAAGTGTCATCATCATCAGCGTATGGTGCTAACTTTTTTACTGCTGAGTAGTCAGATTCAGATCATCACAAGGCAATTAGCATTTTAGATTTAATTTCTTTGCAGCCAACATAGGAAAGTAAAGTTAAAGAACGTTAAAACTGTCATTACATTTCTCCATTTGCCCAGGTGAGTGAGCAACAGGTCCGTATGGAGGTATTGCTGAGACAGCAGCTGGTGGCGTCGCTGGGCTTCCCCCAAGTTCGGGTCAATGACGGGGAGTGGCACCACCTGCTGGTAGAACTGAGAAGCGTTAAAGACGGCAAAGACATCAAATACATGGCCGCTGTATCCCTGGACTATGGCATGTACAAGGTACAGGGAAAATTACTTCATGAGTAGTAAAAGTAGGACATAATATTCAAGTTTTCTTGGAAAAAGTGTTCTCATTTTGAATTCTGTGTTTTTAAGCAGAAGTCAGTAGAGATCGGTAACGACCTCCCGGGTTTGAAGCTGCAAACTTTCCATGTAGGAGGTTTGCCTGGCAAGGGCAACCATGTCAACAAAGGATTTGTTGGCTGCATACAGGTCAGTGCATGTGTGTGTGAGTGTGTTTCATTTGTCTGCCAAAACACTGTCTCTGAAACTATGGCACAGAAAACTTAAAAAGGAAACATAACTGAAGTTTTCCCCTTTCTTCTCCCACTTCCTCACATTCTCTCTGACTTTTTTTCTCCTGCTTTTTCTTCCCTTTCTTCCTGTCCTGTCTCTTCTGCCTCTTCACCATCAATGTGTGTTCTCCATCAGGGTGTGCGTATGGGCGAGACATCCACCAACGTGGCCAATGTGAACATGGCTCAGGGCCTGAAGATCCGCGTGGAGGAGGGCTGCGACCTGGCCGACCCCTGCGACTCCAACATCTGCCCTGAGAACAGCCACTGCAGCGACGACTGGAGCACTCACACTTGTGTCTGTGACCCAGGTACCCCAAGTGCCCTTCTAAACGCTAAATATTGCTCTGTTAGGTTTGGGTATAGTTTTTCATCCCTTTTTTCTCTGACTTTCAGGTTATTTTGGTAAGGAGTGTGTGGACGCTTGTCAGCTCAACCCTTGTGAACACGTTTCCACCTGCGTTCGCAAACCAAGTTCCTCCCATGGCTACACCTGTGAATGCGGACAGAACTACTATGGCCAGTACTGTGAAAACAAGTAAGATCCCTTCCTTTGTGTGTGTTTGAGAACAAGTTTTTTTATTAGTAGTACTCAGTATACTCCTTTTACAATATTTTTGCACTTGACTATGCTTACTATGCTTCACGTCGGTTTTCTTAGACTTGGACAATCACCTAAATCAATTGTTGGTTTGTTTTTTCATGCTGTCAATCATCTTGCAAGTAGAGCTATCCCTCAAGTATTGGAAATTTGAAGCAAAACTCTATTTTTAGCTTTTATAGTCAAACATTCTTGCTTTAACAGCCTTAGAATCTGAATATTAGAAGAATGATAGTAGGATTTGACTTGCTTGCAGACAGTCCTTTATATCCAGATGTTAAAAATGAAGCAGACTTAAAATGGACTTTGTCTCCCACAGAGACAAAGCACATTAATCTTCTTTAGTTATGTTAGGCTCTTGCTCTTTTTGTAATGTTGCCAATGTTCTGAGTCCTTCAGAGCAGCTTTATTAGTCAGTAATCTGAGCTCGATAGTGTTTGTTTGCCTGTGTGTGTGCAGGAGAGAGAGAGAGAGGGGAAAGATCCAAAAGAAATAAACTATCAGGTGAAACTGAGGAATTCATCTATACGAGCAGAAAGCAGTGTGTAGGTTTGCGCAGTCAGCATTGTCTAAGAGCGCACACGAATTAGCCAGCCCTGATCATTTCCCCCTTGAACCCTGACCCCCATGATATGCATCACTTCCTATCTGAGGCAGGACGTGGGATTCCCCCTCCAAGCCTGACTGATCTTCCATAGGTGTTTCGTCTCTGCTGCCCACATACAGCCGCTCTTTCCTTATCAGATCACATCTCATAGTTAGGGATCTCTTGAGAGAAAGAAAGTCTGTATGTGTTTGCATGAATGAGTCACACTTGATTCACTCACTTAAAAAGAGTTGAGGAAGTTTATTTTAGATTCAGTGCGACAGGGAGCGTTTAGCTGGAGATAAACATAACAGATAGTCAACTATCAGATTAGTTGAAGCTGATATGGAGTCAGTAACATGTCAAAGCTGATCAACCATCACCTTGCTTTGTGTGACGTTTTTATTTTATTTTATCAAAAATGAGTGGAATTACAACTGGCGCACTATAGAATACTAAAGACTGTTACCTTCTTATTTCCCAAAACTGTTTCGTCCACTCTTTCACCATATTGGGCATACAGTAGTTATAAAATGGAATCATAGAAACGAAACACTGTTGTACCAGTTTCAAGAGAGCTGCGAGATAATATGGAGAAGAAAAAATGTTTCTGCTAGTTAAACAACTCAGTGTTTTTTGTAATTTGAAGAAAAATATTTTTGTGCCTAAATTCAGTTATGTACTTGTATTCGGTCTTTTGAAAATTGCAGGTCAGCCGTTTTTTTCACTTACATTGTGAAAAAGTACATTTTAAAAAGTTTATTTTACAACGTGGGTGTGCTTAATTCCATTAAATGTATTGTATCGTCTTTGATTGACAGAGTTGAGAAGCCGTGTCCTCAGGGTTGGTGGGGCACTCCCATGTGTGGACCCTGCAACTGTGACACTGGTAGAGGATTTCATAAAGACTGCAACAAGACCACTGGAGAGTGCCGCTGCAAGGTAAAAACATACACAACTTGAAGTGTCTCTTTTTGTGATTCACCAGATTATTTGTGTTTATGTTGCTCAGGACAGGAGAACACTTAAAAAATAACTATTGTTTTCTGCGCAAACTTCAAAGACACACTTACTAACATTTTTGTTAGGATCTGATACCATCCCCAAATATCTGAATTTCCTCTTAGCTCGCTTTTGATGAACTAAATATATTATATCAGTCATCCATTTCCTCGCTTCCCCCTGCAGGAAAACCATTACCGTCCAGAAGGAGAGGACACTTGCTACCCTTGTGAGTGCTTCTCTACTGGCTCTGAGTCTCGAACTTGCGACCCCATCACCGGGCAGTGCCCCTGCAAGGGAGGAGTCATAGGTCGTCAGTGTAACCGCTGTGACAACCCCTTCGCTGAAGTTACTGCCAGTGGATGTGAAGGTATGTGAATTCATCTGCAATTAGATATGCAATTGCATGTAATTTGAACGTCTTTTAAATCAATTATAGACCACAAACATAAGGTAAAATTTAGTAAAATAAAATTAATTAGCCCTAAACCATAAACTGGATGAGTAAAACAGTAAATAATGGCTGTCAAACTCTTAAAAATGGCTATTTATATATTGACAAATGTACCAATCAGTCCTGTAAATAAGCTAATTTCTTCTTTTCACCCTGTATGAAATAGGTTAATTCACCCACATTTGAAGAGATAAACTGCTAACAGTGATTCACCTATTTTAATTGAAATTAAAGTAAAACATACATACATCAAAGTAAAACATACATACAACATGCATAGCTATTCCAAAATGGTGTCAAAGCACAATGATAATGTACTGTTAATGAAAAGTGAAATCCATGAAGTTTGGATACTTTTGTCTAAATGAATAAAGGATTTTAGGCGTTCTTGACAAGGACAGTAATAAAAAAATCATTTGCAAAATTGGATGTATTATTCCTTTAAATGTTCCGGTTCACAAAGTGGGCCCGGATGAATCGATGAAGTGTCAAAAGGAGACAAATGGTGTCGCTCACATCTGCTGGTGCTGCACTTGAGCTAACTTCATGTCTTTGTTGCCATCCAGTCAAGCAGAAGAGGCGAGTCTGGCTAGTGGCCTAACTTGGCAGTGGGACTGTGCAAGCACAATACAGTAGCCATGAATAGAAGACAAAACCACAAAGTCCCCAACAGAAAATGAATGTCAATGTGTTACTGTTTGACCCGATATGAAGCTCCTCAGAACGTGCTCAGACTTTCAATGGATGTAAATCTTGAAATTTCCTCAGTGTAGTATGGTTCAGATGACCAAATTCTTGCTTGTTCATCCACTTTTTTTTTCTTTTTTTTTGTAGTAATAAACCTCAAATTATTTTCACTTTTCCATTTTCCGGAACATGCTTCTACTTTGCATGATCTGAAAAAGGAAAGTGAAATTAATTGTTTATTTTATTGAAAGTGAAAGTTTTGCAGGTTTGTTTCTGTGTTGTTACAGTAGGACACCAAATCATCTCAGGAAGGAGAAGTTACATGTCAAAGCAGTAGTGATGTAGCTCCAAAGAGTTAATGAAACAGTGGCTTTACAGGTCTTGTAACACATGACTGTGCAACTAAGAGGAACAAGTCTGCAGGTCCCAACCTGGCTTGTCGTGGAGATTTATTAACCCAAATATACTGAAATGAATTATGTATCACAGCTTGTGAAATAGCCCTGCAGGATTAATTTGGTTGAATGTCACTGTGCTGCTGGTCTGCCAGGCTGTTTCATAATATGGAGCGGATTGGCTCGGTAGCATCCTGAAGTGTAACCAGAGCAAGCATTTACCTTACAATATTTATTATGTGGTAAAAGTTTATGAAGCACTTCTTTTAAGACACATTTAAGTATGTTGTAACGCTCTAAAACCAGTACTTAGCTTTCAGCATCTCTCTGATAAATCTGGGTGGTAGAAGCTATAAGTGAGGAGCTAAACCTTCTATGTTGTCTTTGCCTTCTCCTCCACAGTGGTGTATGAGGGCTGCCCCAAAGCGTTTGATGCAGGCATTTGGTGGCCCAAGACCAAATTTGGACGCCCCGCTGCCACAAACTGTCCCAAAGGATCCATCGGTGAGTACCGTTCAATTCCTCTGACCTCTGACATGTAGAGTAATTATTTAGCTCTGGATGGAGTCCAAACTGTAAGAAAAGTTACAGGCCACTGATAGTGAAGTTTATATCATGGTCAGGAGGTAGTTTTACCATTCCAGGGAAATTCATGTAAAATTTGCTTTGATGTCGAGAGAGTAAGATAAGAAGTTCAATACCACTCTCATATCTGCCTGTTAAAGAGGAAGCTACGAATTAGACTGCCAGTAACTCTTTTGAATTCTCTGCTGGTTGCCTGGCAACTGCTCCTGTCGCCCCCCCTCATCCCTCCCCCCTCACCCCCCATAAAACAGCAAATTATCATATTTTACACTGCGGTTTTGGTACAGATTAAATTAACAACATATGCTTTGTTAATTAATGAGACTTAGAGGTGCAGTTACATGGATTTTGTTACATTCAGCTCTAGAAAAGATTCATAAAGTCAGTTAAGTGACTCAGTAGTGACCTAGCAATATATATCTAAAGTTTGCTCACATTAGCAACCATAATGTACAGGTCATACCAGACCGGTAACGCTGTAGCAGCAAATCTCCTGAGTGTATTCAACTTTTCATTTCAAAGACGAAGATTGTGTTATTTCTTCTTTCAAACGTCACATAGTCTTGCTTTAAAAAGAGAACACGGCAATCTCTATGTTAAAATATTTACATTATGGTGTAGCAGCAGTTGGATTAAGCTGCATGGGTGGCTGTGTTTTTGCGAGTCAGTGTATTGTAAGGCATATAAACAGACTTAAAGAAAGCACAGTAGTAGGAGTTTCTGATTGGCCCGTTAATCCAACAGAGATTTCGCATCAGCCAATCGCATAGAGGTTTAATCTGTAGAGACTCTTGGAAAAATACCAGGTACATTAAGAGCTGACAGTAATACCCCTCCTCCTCACTCCTCCAGCTGTGTGTGTGTGTGTGTGTGTTAGCGAGAGAGAGCCGAGGTGAGCTCAAAACTCTCTGACCTGTTCACAGTACTGTCACTTTCCTGGTTACCCCTTAGTAACTGCCGTCACCATGGCGACCTCTTTGTTGTCTCTCCAGACCCGTTAGGGAATTTATTTGCTAACATTGCTCGTCGCCCTTTTTTTTTTTTTTTTTAGCTCCAACTGGCAAGTTCAGCCATTCATTCCTTTGTAACAAAAGCATTTGAAGAGACTTTGCATTTGGATGAAGTGTTTTCTGAAACTGAATCAGACTGGAACAGCTCTGTGTGGTTTCATGTATTTAAACCACCGTAATTACCACTATGCAACACGTTTCCTTTCTATAGAAGACTCTACCTCAAAAATGGAGACAATACCCTGCTACTGAGGCAAATTTTTAGTATCCCCTTTGCTCCGGAATGATAAGAATGATGGTATTCTCAGAGGCAGGTTGATGTTCACACATAGCAATTAGGAAAAGCATAACAGGCTCAAACTAAGCTCAGCTGCTTTACTAACGTCTGACAAACACAACAAACTTTTTGACCAAGAATTGAAGTTGCTAAAAACATCAAATCAAGACCTAAATATCTCTCTGATACCAATTCAAAACAGTTTACAAAGTTGTGTTCATACGTTGTTTTAATGTGCCTTAATATCATTTTACATGAAATATTTGCATGCAAATTGATGTGATTTCCCTTTCCTGTGTGTTTTGTGTATTTTAGGTACTGCCATCCGTCACTGTAGTGATGAAAAAGGCTGGTTGTTGCCTGAGCTCTTTAACTGCACCACCGTCACCTTCACCCATCTGAAGAAACTGGTGATTATGAGACACAATATTACATTTATACTGTGATTTTCAGCTGTACATCTCCCACGAATTCTTGACAGTTTTAATGGAGTAACCTAAATTGAAGGACTACATGGTCTCTTGTGTGTTGAGAGGCTTGTGCAATCGGTGAAACACTTCCAAAACCACTTTTTCTCACAAGTTTTCATTTACAAAAACAAACTTTTTTTTTTTTTAAATTTCCAACTAGTAACACTTTTTCATCCCACCAGAGTTGCCTCTGTAATTCAAAGAATTCTGCATTGGTTCTTTTTAAATATTATCCATATTAACTACAGGTAGTCATAATACATTGTAAGGAGTAAGCGTAATTTGATAGGCAGTCTATGGGAGATTTACACAAAGTGTTTCCCCTATTGTGTTTGAACCTGAACCTTATACCTGAAGCTTGAACTTCTCAAAGTCCCACTAATCCTGGTATTGACCAATTTCCATTCATCACACCCACGCAGCTTTCTTTAACCTTGACCTACTCCTTCTCTTTTCCTCCCCTCATCCTTTCAGAACGAGGACCTGCGCCGCAACGGTTCAAGGATGGACAGTGAGCGATCCAAGACCATCGTGCGTATGCTTCACAGTGCCACCAACAACACTCCGCATTACTTTGGCAACGACGTGAAGACGGCCGCCCAGCTTCTTAATCACGTGCTGCAGTACGAGAGCCGGCAGGCGGGATTCGACCTCACCGCCATGAGGGATGCAGAGTTCAATGAGGTAAAGAAGAAAAGCAGCAACCTACATTACAACTTAAATAAATGATTGTAAAAGATCTTAAAGCTATTCTTCAGTGAAACCCATTCTGTAACACTGGGAGCACTGGTGGAACACTGCCATCCACTGGTTGATCCTTGTTGGGATTTATTACTCTAGTTATCTAAGGCTTCTACCATGTCATCTAGTCTCTTTGACAATTATGTGATGAACATACTCAGTAATTTACAGTAATATCCCATTAAATCAATTAATTTTGGATATTTTAGAACTTGGTACGAGCGGGCAGCGCCATTCTGGATCCTGACACTAAGGAGCACTGGGAGCAGATCCAGAGGACAGAGGGCGGCACGGCGCACCTGCTCCGCAATTTCGAGGACTATGCCAACACGCTGGCACAAAACGTCAGGAAAACCTATCTGAAACCCTTCACCATCGTCACAGATAACATGAGTAAGTGAAGCAGCTGTAATTTCATTGTGTGTAGCCTGTACACATGATCACACATGACCTCATCCTTTTCCTTTTTGCCTCTGTTTCATCCTCTTCCTCTTCTCCAGTTTTAACCGTGGACTACCTGGATGTGTTGGACCCAGAGAGGGCGACGCTTCCTCGGTTCCAGGACATCCAAGAGGACTATCCCAAAGAGCTTGGTTCCTCCGTCCACTTCCCCCAGTTCAACTTCCGCACTCAGGGCCACAGAGGTAAGAACACCGGTAGAATCAGACCACACCGGCTCTTCTTAAACTTGGTTAAAATCACGCTCTTAGTCAGTAAATGTACTTTATCTACTGCTGTTCTGTTTCTCTCCATATTTACTTCACCATCTTCTTTTCAGAGCCCACTCCCGCTCCTGCAGCTCAGACGGATCCACCCCTTGAGGAGGAGCACACAGTGTCTGATAGGAGACGCCGCCACCTCGAGCCAGCTGTCCCTCTGCCAGTCGCCGTGGTGATAGTGTACAAATCACTGGGGAAGCTACTCCCAGAGAGATACGACCCTGACCGCAGAAGTCTGAGGTACGAAGATTATTGACAGCTGTAAAAAAGAAAAACACTGAAACCACTGATACAAAGTGATCTAACGTAACTATCCTTAATTTCAGGCGTAGAAAGGAAAAAAAAGTGAATTTATTATAGACCTACATGCTTTTCTCTGACATTGAGAACAGGGGAGTGCTGACCAACTTTCTCACGTACTTTGCTAGGATTAAATTATGAAGTGTAATCCAGTCAAACAGTTGCAAGCACGGCCTTAAAGAATGAAGAATGATGATAACAGTGGGAAAAAAGGGAGTGTGCACTCTATCTGAACTCTAAAAACTCTCCACTGTACTTACCAGTGTGTATATAATTCAATATATTCTGTAAACTTTTGAAGAAAGCCTACGTTACGTGGAATTATTTATTCTTTAATGTTAATACATGTCATAATATTTATTATAGGTGTGTTTGGAAAAAAAAGAAAACACCTTATCAGTGCCTCCATAGGCTTATATTATTCTATTTAGTTATTCGGAAAAACTGAGCATAGAGTCAAGGAGTGTACAGTATTCTTCTTAAAAAAATGTTTCCAAGATAAGATTAAGGTTTTACAGAAGGATGAAAAGGATTGTGACCAAATATAAACATCCTTTGTGTCTGTTATAGTTTGGTCTACTGCACATGATGATAAAAAATGTGTGTGTGTGTTTTTTTACTTCAGTAGGAGTCTGCAGTTTGACTCATAAAGGGCAACTGGCGACTTAAAACACTAACAGCATTTTTGGAAATAGTCATGTTGAAGCTTTGCACATGTTTCCAGGCTCCCCAACCGTCCGGTGATCAACACAGCCATAGTGAGCGCCACGGTGCACAGCGAGGGTCCGCCTCTCCCTCACATCCTCGACCCTCCAATCACTGTGGAGTACACCCTGCTGGAAACGGAGGAGAGGACCAAGCCTGTCTGCGTCTTCTGGAACCACTCCATTGCGTGAGTTGGATAAAAATACATTCAATAATATATTGTTTGTGTTCTGCTGTGAATTTCTGCATCACTGCTGTCTTGTATTTGTTTATATGTGTGCGTATGGTGTGTTTAGGATCGGAGGGACAGGCGGCTGGTCCTCAAAAGGCTGCGAGGTGCTCAACAGGAACAACAGCCACATAAGCTGTCAGTGTAACCACATGACCAGTTATGCCGTGCTCATGGATATCTCCAAGAGAGAGGTACTGCTGAAACATTTTTTTCATTTAAGCTCGCTATTTCCTGTATATATCTGTTCTGACTTGATGTCCTAATCTCTCTCCGCAGCACGGTGACGTCCTGCCCCTGAAGATCGTCACCTACACCACCGTGTCTGTCTCCTTGTTCCTCCTCCTCCTCACCTTCATCCTGTTATGCCTCTTGCGCCGGCTCCGCTCCAACCTCCACGCGATCCACAGGAACCTGGTAGCGGCGTTGTTCTTCTCTGAACTCGTCTTCCTGCTCGGCATCAATCAGACTGATAACCCGGTGAGAGATTGAGCGAGTCCACTGAACATACAGTACACAGTAGTTCATCATTTGCAACAGTATCTCTTAGGGGGTTTTACAGAAGTCAAAGGTATTAGTCTTATCAAGCTTGGCTGCACATGCATATGATACAGAAACACACCAGTTAGTATTTTCTTTGCATGTGACGTGATAGAACTTGATGCCGGATAAAGACGCCTCGCTCCAGTGTTTACTGTATTAGAAACTGCCAGGCATATTTATTTGGCCGCAGGAAGTCATCTAACACTGTGTTGACAGGGGCTTTACCAGGCTTAATGCGCCAAGGCCTACCTGAGAGTCTGTCTTTATTTGACAGATTATGTGTTTTGATGCTTGGCTAATGACTCTAATAGTTAGGAATGTGTGGGTTGCCAAAGCCCTCTCCAAATATAGCTTCTATAAGTTGATTTACTGACTGGCTGGATGTAACTTTGTTACTGTTAACCTCTACAATTAAAAAGGTGTAGGATATAGGCTGAGATAGTGTAGAGTCTGAAGTCAGAAATCGAATGAGCTAATTATGTTAAGTTCATAATCTGATTTGGAGTTGGGTCGGTCACAGTAACCGCCAGAAACACACATGTGCACACACATAGTCATACAGTAGGATCAAAAAGGTGGGGGAATTCTTTGAAGTCTGCTGACACAGACATTCGGACTCACACACACACACACACATACACACACGCACACACACACACACACACACACATCCCTGGGCCAGTAGTGGAGACGTGCTGTGACTGGTACCTGTCTCCAGAAGCAGGCCTCAGGGTGGTAAGCCCTGGCAAAGGTTTCCCAAAACAGCTTCTTAGTTTTCACTTGATAAACCTTTGCATGTCTGTGGTACAGAAAACATTATTAATCTGTTAATTGTCAGATAATCCTGTTTTAAAGAAAAAGTGAAGTTTGGAAAGCTGAGACACTTGGTAGATCAGGGGGAGGCATGAGGACAGATTTAAAGGGATAGTTCCCATTTTACAGAAATACACTTGCTTGCTTTCTTGCAGTTAGATGAGAAGATCAATGCCACTATCGCATCTGTAAAGTAAATATGTAGTTGGAGTCAGCAGCCAATAAACTTAGCTTAGCATAAAGACTGGAAACAAGGAAAACAGAGCTTTCCTGGCTCTGTCCAAAGGTATCAAAATCCTCCTACCAGCACCTTTAAAGCTCACTAACTAACACATCATATCTTGTTTAATACGTACAAAAGGTGAAGTGTAAAAATGATAACTGATAGTGATGTGTGGATGCTACATTAGCTTATAAAACAAAAAATTATAGCCATTAGCCTTCCGTAGATATTTGTCCAGGTTCAAGTCTTCAACATGAAATGTTTAAAGCAGCTATAATCATTATTTTTTATAGTAACAATGTATCAAATGAAAATGTGTACTGTCACAGTTGTCGCTTATAGTGATGAACCTACAGAGAAATATCACCTGACTCTCCTCGGCTTTATGTAGCGTCATAGCGAGTGTCAGTTCATTGTTTAGCTGTGCGACTGCAACTTTACTGTTTTGAGTCACTTTCAACGCTCTCATAATGTCATTTTTGGCTGCATTCAGAGAAAAAACTCTTAAAAACCACTGTACACTACCTACTCAGTACCAAACAGCAAACGACCACGGTTAGCAACCAGCTGGTGAACATAGTGGAGCATTTAGCTGCTAAAGAGCCAGATATTTCCCTCAGGAGTTGGGTGAGACCAAAAACAGAGCTAAAAGAGAGTGAATATTGGACTAACATTCACCAGGTGTACAGAAATATGACTCCAAATGAATGATAATGTTACTCCATAACTCCTGGATGTGTAAATGAACAACTGTTTGCTAATGAATTGAATTTATTTAATTTATTTATAATTTATGAATTTACAACTAGTTTCCGCTGGCCACAAGTGGCCAAAAAATCTGTTAATGCAGGTTGAAAGTGAATGTCTCAGCTCTGACTAGTCTTACTAAACTGGATATCCACACAAGGACATCACAAGTACTTCAATTCTTGACTATCAACCCCCAGCCGCCAACAAGATGTACATTTTGGCTGTGACCATTGATTTGGAAAGTTCCCAGTCAGTGATTCAAGTTTCAAGCTTTTTGTACTGCTCTATTTCACATACATCAGCTCAGTGGGCTTTACGGGCCACTACAGCAACAGATTCTGACTAGTACTGTACCGATCAGAATCAGCTTGAGTTTTGGAATTCACCATTAATTGTTGAGTCAGCTCTACCAGTCATAAAGATAAGTGAAAATGATAGAGATTAGAAGCTCAGGCTCCAGATAAATTGTGGAATTCTTGACTACTTTTCTTTAAGAAATGTTCTGACTCACAGTGTTTTGACTGGGATGTGGGGGACTCGTGCAATGACTAACCGCAAGCTGCGTTATCTGAGCATGTATGAATCTCAGTTGAGGGTAGAAGCCAAGTGTGCATGGTGATTTTAGAAAGAAAGCGATAGCGTTGGATCTGTCTTCAGGTTGCTTTTCTGTGTTTATTTTTTCATTTCTCTGGCTTCATCAATGCATCTATGTGTGCGTGCATGTCCTCTATCTAGTGTTTAGTTGTGTGTGTGTGTGTTAGAACTGTGGAATGCTGTCAGTGTGTGCCCAGGGCCATCTGCAGGATGATTTATAACCCTGTCAAAGTAGCCTCTCTTTCTCTCTGATCTCCACAGCAATACACAACATTAGTAAAATATAGTATCTCAACTGCTGGGATGTTCCCTGACACACTGCATTCCTCTATTAGAGCAGCAGCAGCAGAGAGAGAGAGATGGAAAGAGAGGGGGAAGGAGATGAAGGAATGTGGGGATAGGTTGAATTATTACCACATTACATAGATTGAAGTTTGTCATGAAAGTTGTTGAAGAATATTAACATAAGAGCTGGAAATAACTATTATTTTTCATGCTGATTAATTCGTCGGTTACTTTTTTGACAAATTGATGAATTTTTTAGTCTGTAAAATGCCAGAATGTTGTGAAAAATGTTCATCACAATTTCCCAGAGCCCAAAGTGTGTCTTCAAATTGTTTTTTTTGTCTGACTAACATTATAATATCAAAGATATTCAGTTTAAAATGAGGAAAGCAACAAATCTTAACATTTGAGAGACTTGGAACCAGCAGATTATCAATATTATAGAAAGAAAAAAGCACAGCAGAGTGAAAGCAGGGTTGACAAAAAAGACAAAAGTAGTGGAAAAACAAAACGTCAACCCATACTTACAAATCACTCTCCCTTTTTCCACTCTTCTCTTATCTCTTACTATTCCATTTCCCTTCCTCTTACTTCCTCCCAGTTTGTATGCACGGTGATAGCCATCCTCCTCCACTACTTCTACATGTGCACCTTTGCCTGGATGTTCGTGGAGGGGCTGCACATCTACCGCATGCTGACTGAGCTGCGCAACATCAACCACGGCCACATGAGGTTCTACTACGCCATGGGCTGGGGCATACCGGCTATTATCACTGGTGAGACACACACACACACCCACACACACACACACACAAACAGAGCAGTGGAAGATGGCAGATTGTCAGGGTGCATTCATGCTGTAACTCGTCTTTTCTGAAGAGGATGTGATCCTCGTGGGAGAGTTATTGAACTGAAGACAGATGGGGGAAATCACACAGAAATACGAGAAAGAACCATCCAGGGTTCATTTGGATGTCCACAACGTGTCAAAATAAGACAACAGTCGCATACATTTTATATTTAAAAAAAAAACCATCCAGTTTTGGTGGAGAAGAGTGTCTTGACATGCCATAAATTTATAAATAATTAGTTTATTTATTTGTTTTATTTGAACCTTTCTATAGCTTCTCTTGATACCTGTAAAAGTTCAATTATCTAATATCTCCAATTAGCCTGTCATTTACTGCTTTTTTCACTTTTATAAGCTTATGATATATGTAATGTATTAAATGTTTTGCTATGAACTGACATGATTTGGCAGTAATGGACTCCTGCAAAGCTTATTGATTGGAATTTGGATTGAGACATACAGTAGTTTGAGAAAGAGCACTCCCTCAAAAACTGTAAAGGAGGATGAAGTGATGCAAACAAGAAAAGCAGAACGAGGGAGGAGATGGAGAAAGAAAGGTTAAAAAAAATGTAACACCGTTTACATATATTTTCATTGTGTGTCTTTTTTTTTCTTGTGTGTGTTTGTTTGTAGGCTTAGCGGTGGGCCTTGATCCTCAGGGTTATGGGAACCCTGATTTCTGTTGGCTGTCCGTCCACGACACACTCATCTGGAGCTTCGCAGGACCCATCTTTGTAGTTGTTCTGGTATGTTTGTACATTAAATTAGTCCAAAGAGAGTTTTTTTCTGTCTATTTCAACGTTTAATGAATTCACACCATTCATATGAGTTGTAGGTTAACCCTACAAGCAGACATTTGCAGCTAAAACACACTAAAACAAACTGCATAAACTGTTGTTGATTCAACCATATGTCATGTAGGGTTACTCATACAAACATTTTGTGAAATATCTAATCACAAGTAGCTAAAATGATGTAATCTTCCTCCCTTTGTCTCCATTTCTCTAAAGGTGAACATAGTGATCTTTATATTGGCTGCGAAGGCTTCCTGTGGTCGCAGGCAGAAGGCTGTTGAGAAGTCCGGAGCTATGTAAGTTTCTCTATCATTTTAACTATTTCACAACTCATTACTCATCCAAACGTTAATATAACTTTGGTATTTCCGTTTCCATTGAAAAGAACAATAAAATGTTACATATAAATTGGTATTGATATATTAAGTGTATCTCAAGGCACCAAGGGAATCTGATCATCTATGTGTGCATGTTTCCCTCCCCAGTCCCGCACTACGCATGGCCTTCCTCCTCTTGCTACTCATCAGCGCCACCTGGTTACTCGGTCTGATGGCGGTCAACAGCAACGTAATGACCTTCCACTACCTGTTTGCTGTCTTCAGCTGTTTGCAGGTAACGCGGCGTTCACGCTCGAAACCTTTCAATAGATAATCCACAGACCCTTAAGACTTCTCCGATAAGGTTTATTTGGTAATCATCATCAACAGTTATTGAAATCATCTCTTTTGCTTTCTTCAAAGGGAGTCTTCATCTTCTTCTTCCATGTGGTCTTCAACAAAGAGGTGCGTAAAAACCTCAAGAACGTCTTCACAGGAAAGAAGAGCGTACCAGATGAGTCCAGCACCACAAGGGCCTCTTTGCTTACAGTGAGTGGACACACACACTGACATTTCTGCATTATTTCATCATATTACACAATGGTGTTTTATTTGTTTGTTGCATTTTTTTAAAGATATAAGATACTGAAGTTGTTTTTAATGTAAAATTGAATGTGTAACCTTTCATTGTCATTGCATTTTTAGTGTCACTGATTGTTGGAAACACCTTGAAGATTCAGAGAAAACAAAGTCACATTTTTTTTGTTTTCTGTCCTTCCTTACACTTTTGTCTTTTGTTGCCCTTCCTCCATCTTTAGCGCTCCCTCAACTGTAACAACACGTACACAGAAGACGGCCCTCTATACCGCTCAGGCATCGGCGAGTCCACCGTCTCCCTGGACAGCACGCTCAGGTCAGCCAAGAGCCGCAGCAGCTACCTGGCTTACACACTCAGGTACAACACGCTCACTGACTGCATGGCTGCTTCTACTACACTGCTGCATGACGTGTATGTATGTGTCTGTTTGTCCACTTCAGTTTCTTTGGACTTTTTCTTATTTTCTTTTTTTTGTCATCCCCCCTGCATGTCTGCTTGTGCATCAAACTTCTCACACCTACTAACACACTGCAAGCCCCCAGTTGGTATACACACACCTTGTCATCCTGCCCGTATCTTCTGCCTTATCCAAACGAGGATATGTTTAGTTGCTGAGTTTCTCTACATTTGGAGGGTGTTTTCTTTCTTTTCTTCCACACATGCATGCTGCCACAGAATGGCACATGCATTGTACAGTAATTGCTCGCATGACCGCGCAGAAATTTGCCATTGCATGGCGCACAGCCTTGTTGCAAAATTCTTCGCTGAGCTACACGGAAACACATAATCTCACAGATACCCACCAAGGCAAAAGAACACACCACTGACTGTAGATCCATCCACATTATCCATCCATACTGTTGTATTGTTCTGTGTTGTATGTATTGACAAGTTGAATTACTAACTTTGTTTATGTGAAATTTTAGAGGTTTAAAGATATGAGGGTGGAAAAAAATGCACAAGAATGGTAAAATGTTAAAACAGCATTACATCAAACTTTAAGAGCCCAATGAAAAATGTTTCATGAATTTTAATAAATGTTCATTTTTATGTGATAAGCAACAAAGCACCGGAATAGACAGATACACTAAACAATTTCTATAGAAAACTGAACATTATAGCTTTCATGAAGGTAGGATTTATTGTAGAGCTGTTGTATTAAACAGAATTAGTTTTTGCTAGGTGTAGTTTAAGCTAAGCGTTGTTTTAGCTAATGCAGTTTTAGCCAATTGCACCTAATAAACTGGCAACTGAGTGAATTTATCTGTCTTGCAGTGATGAAAAAATGTTTTTTATAACTTGTTAATAAATTATAGGGACATTTAAGGGGATTATCAGAGTTTACGAGGTTAAGGTAACATACGATGGGCGCTAACATCTTTTATGTGTCCACTGCTCCATGCTAGCTCTTCAGCATACACCATGTGCGTGACTAGCAATACCTCAGATATTAGAAAACATAGCAGTTATACAATATGACAAAATATTAAATGTTATGCAGCTGAATGTGACAGTGCTACATACAAAATTGATATAGTTTATCATGAAATATGGTATAGCTTGTGTTTCTAGTACTGTTTGGAACAGTTTGTAAGGAAATATGATGTTATGTGTGTATGTTATGATGTTAGACATGGTTTTTTAGCATTTGTAAATCTACTGTACATGTCTATCTTGCTTTTTTACTTTTGCATGGTTCATAAACTTTTTTTTTTTTTTTTTTTTTACATCTCACCTGTGTCATGTACAACTGTGTTTTTATGTGTATCACAGACATGTTTTCATCGCCGTGGAGTTGTGTTACATATATCTGGTGTTTTAAAGAGTTTTACAGAATCAAGGTTAGGTCTGACTGTACGCCTCTGCTCATAAAGCTGTCATCTGAGTAATAGGAGCTGACACTAGGGTTAATGAGAGTAAAAACGCCAGGAGGGGAAGAGATGTGGCGTGCTGTCTGAACGAAGAGGGAAAGGTAAGGTAGGAGAAAAGGATAGAAACAGGACGAGAAGGGAGGAGGGCCATGTAGGAAAGAAGAGAGATGGGACCATACCTGTTGAAGTGGGAATATATTACAGACACACATGCCTCTTCCCCGCAGCTGTTGGCACGTCTTCAGCTGCTCCCAGAAGTTTCTCTTAGATCAGCCATCACACAGAGTCTCCAGTAGCGTTCTTGCCTTCCAGCCAATGTCTCAATCCGACTTGGAATAAACGGCTACAGGTGGAGAGGAGAGGAAAGGAGGGAATGAGAGCTGAATTTAAATTGCAAAATTTGCTTGCTAGTAGCTTTTTATATGTTGGATTGAAGCTCAAAGGTTTGTAGTTGCTGAAGAAAATTACACCACGAATAGATTAAAATGGGTAATTGTGCTTGGATTAACAATAAGTCTCGAATTACCCTCAATTTTCCATTTAACGCACAGGTTTATTGACTTAAACCTGATGAAAGCTCACCTAACCACACTGTATTATTTGTATACGGTAAGTCTTGGTTGAAGCTATCAACAGAGGCTGTGTAATGAAAGATGTCTAGTGTTTCAGCTGTTGTACACTATGGTTGTACGTTAGTTGTCTCAAACCACAAGTTTGGACTTGAATTAAACTTTAGCAACGCTGTACTTCCCCTTTCTGTCTCCTCTTAATCTCTACCCCTACTTTTTCACTCCCATCTCTCCCATTCTTCCCCACTTACCACGTTTCCTGCCCTTTCCCCTTCCTTCCTTCTCCATCTGGCCTTATCAATATATAGGGAGGAGTCGGGTCAGAAGCCCAGTGTCTCTTCAGGAACAGCTAAAGGACACACTGATCTTGACGGGCCTCTGTTTCATAGAAACGGCACCAAGGGAGACGGTGAGTTTTCATACATCACTGTTTAGTTACAGAATTAAATAAAGGCCTCTCGACCACTTGCAGGCACACACAAATGCATATCGCTGTGTTTTTTTATTAATAAAGGCTCATTTATCTATGTCTCCGTCATTTTCTCCCTGTCCCTATCAGACTCTGATTCAGACAGTGAGCTGTCAGTGGATGAACACAGCTCCTCCTACGCCTCTTCCCACTCCTCTGACAGCGAGGACGATGACATTGATGTCAAGCCAAAGTGGAATAACGAGAGGCAGCCCATTCACAGCACACCTAAAGGTAAATGTGTGGGCCTATCGAGCCTAAACAGAAGGTGTAAAGCACAGACTTAACCAGGTTTAGAGGTTCAGGTCCCAATAAAATGTCCACCAAATGTCACATATACACAATTGTAAAATAAAGATGTTTAAGCGTGTCAAGGAAATGAGGAAATCTGCAACTAAAACATACTTGGTCAGGCAGTTTAGGGAAAATTTTGTAAAAAAATTGTGAAAGAAATCTGAGTGGAATTTTGTTTTAATGTTGCCAATTCCACTTTGTCTCTTTACCAACTACCAGTGGATTCAGTGTCCAATCATGTGAAGCCTTACTGGCCAACGGAGGCCACCACAGCCAGTGACAGCGAGGATCCCGGCGGGGCGGAGAGGCTGAGGGTGGAGACCAAGGTGAACGTAGAGCTGCACCCAGAGAATAAGCTCAACCATATTGGTGAAAGAGACAGGGATTCACCTCTGGAGAGAGACAAACAAACACCCAGTAATGCTAAAGACGCAACACCCTCTGGTCAACCCAACAGCAACACCAACAGCAACCACCAGCCAGAGCAGAGAAAAGGTAAGAGAAGAGAATAGTTAATGAATGAGTTAATGAATTGATCTTATCTGAACAGCACTGAAATGAACTTCCTGTCCGTCTCAGGTATCCTAAAGAACAAGATCAGCTACCCGCCCCCGCTAACCGACAAGAACATGAAGAACCGTCTGAGGGAGAAGCTGAGCGACTACAACCCCCCCACCATCACCTCCCCTCCCCCCAACAACAACAACACCGCCACCTCCCCGCCTCCCTCCTCCGTCAACATCATGACCCCTTCGTCCCGGCCGCCTTCGCTGGCCTCCAACGATGGAGGTCGTCCCGGGAACCATGACAGCAGCTCCCTCATCAAGCCGCCCATTGCCCCGCGGCCGCAGATTCCTGCCGGACCACCGCCAGCAGGCATCTACCGGGAGACCAATGGAGGAGTGGCGATGCACTTGAAGTCAGGCACGGTCAACGGAGGCAACGAGTCTGACTCAGAGTGAGTAGGCTTCTAGAGAGCTTTGGCATGTAATGACAAACATTAAATGTATAGAACAAACAAATGAATGCCTTGTTATTTAATCCTGTAATCTGAATCACAGACACAAAATTAATCTGGACAGTGATTTTAGTAATCACAGAGCTAAATAACAGGCATTAGTTGACCATAATGTCAACTGATGCCACAGTGCATGTATCATCATAATTGAGGGAATAGTTCGACAGTTTGCTTTTTCCCTATCTTGATGAGTTAGCTGAGAAGATTGATTCCACACATTTGTAGGAGAGGTATATCATTCTTCTCATCTAACTCTCAAGAAGAAAGCAATTTTCCCAAAATGTCAAACTATTCCTTTCACTATAGTATAAGTAGTATTACCATCCTGCTTAAATGCTGCATGATGACATCCTGCATCCCTGCATTCATTTTTACCCCGCATGTTCTTGTCTTCCTTTTATCCTCTACTACTCTTTGCACCCTCACCCCCTGCATCTCCCTTGTCCCTCCTCTTTCCCTCCTTCCCCTTTCTCCCCGTTAACAGTGGCAGTAACGAGACTTCGATCTGACCTGTTAGGAAAACTCAAACCAGCCTGCCCTTGTGAGAGGAGGAGCGAAGAACCCGCTGGGGGAGGAGAGGAGAAAATGAGAGCCAAGAGGAGGGGAATAAGATGAAAGAAAAGTGAAGATGGAGGGGGTGCTTAAGATTAGGTGATGGGGAGAAAAGAGTGTTCTCCGCGCCTGATCTGTCCATCCATCCCTCCTGTGTTGTTCCCTCTCTCTGGAGAGCAGTATTAATCGCAGACTTTTAAGATGAGAAAAAGAAAATGAGCAAAGAAAAATGAAAAGATGTGAGAAATGATAAAGGGAATGCTGTGTTGGACTGTAGCAAGAGAAGATGAAATGGAGCCATGTGTGCCAAAACCACTAAAGGAAACGGAGTACGGAGGGTCAGAGGATGAACAATTCTCCCAGAATGCATTGTGAGCCCCCAAAATGATGTTCCTCTATGGTGGGGTCTGTGAGGGTCATTATGTTACTTCCCCTATCGAGGGGTAACAAAAGCTTGACTAATAATTTCAGACAGTTTCTTTCTCGCGGAGGAAGGCAGACATATAATCACTGTGCATGAACCCATACATGCTGGTACAGTCTCATTTGTAGTCCAAAAGGATTTCAAGGACTACAAGTCCCTCAAAGCATTGACAAGTCTGTGGAAGGCAAAAATCCACAAACCTGTTCTCACTGACTTTGGGACACATCGTCGATACTGGACGGCGCTATCACACACCAAGTGCTCTTTTCTATTTTTCTTTTTTCTTTAACTCAGAGAAAGGCTCTCACAGCCTCTCAATGCAGTGCATTTAGAGTGTAATTAATGTGTAGATATTGTTAAAGGTGAAGAAGAAATGATCTATTTTGTATTTCAGCTGTAGCGAGGACAAGTTTCTAAACTAAAAAATCATTTGCCCGTGTTAAGTTGGGAGCGCTTTCCAATTGTGAAAATCCCTTGACATGCTGGTTTAATCGACTGAGAACAATTCTGTGAGCTAACGTGTGCCTTCATCCTGGATCGAGGCCTTACAAACACACACAAACGCGCGCACACAAATACCAACACTGCTGCATTGTCCCGAGCGCATGCACACAGTGGGCCGAAATGAACATTAATTATGTGAAATGGAGAGGAATTCCCCCTCTGTTGAACTCAACTCAGTCTGTTAGAGCACTATGAACCTG
Source organism: Thunnus maccoyii (assembly GCF_910596095.1). Taxonomy (NCBI): domain Eukaryota; kingdom Metazoa; phylum Chordata; class Actinopteri; order Scombriformes; family Scombridae; genus Thunnus; species Thunnus maccoyii. The sequence goes on from NC_056555.1 coordinate 8,776,097, forward strand.
AAGCCTTCTTTTCCAGTGTCCAACCTGCCTGTTTGTCCAGTGCAACACGTGGTTACCAAAGTCATGAAATAAATGTGCAGATTAGGGTTGGAGTCAATTCACTTTTAACTTAGTTTTAGTCCAAAATAGTTTGAGAAAAAACCTCTTTGGTAGCATAATGCATGCTTTTCAAATATTCACTGATGGGTTTCATATTTTATCATTTTTTTAATCCAAACTTTGTATAGATTAACCCTTTAGTATGAGTAAAAAGTCTCCATTGCTGAATTTCTGAATCATCTGAGTTCAAAGTGAAAATGATGCCAACTCTAATGCATTTTGCAGCTACTATAAGGCAACTTAAAGTCACGTTTACCAGTCACTGAATGCCGTTGTACCATACATACTCTACATCCCCAGTGTTTTTGCCTTCATGTAATCAATGCTGTTGATAAATGTCCTTGTTTTTTTATGATCTGAGACACTGGAAATGTTTTGTAACATAATGTATATTTATTTTTTATGGTTTTCAGACACTGGAAAGAAAAGATGATTGTGACTGTAAAATTAAAGATGACATGATGAATTTTTAACTGTCTTGTGCAGCCTATTTTTCTGTTGGTTGGAAGGAAGCATGGCTAGTTGAATGGAAACTGTCCTGATTATACAACCTCAATAGACCACACACCAGCGATCTAAGGTATATTCTAAATATGTTATTAATTTTTTATGTATTTTTGACTTTTAAAATGCTTACGACCCAATGCTTTCCAGTTAACATCAACATAAATTTCGGCTCTTTCCTTTTTATTGAGAATCAGTCAAAATGCTGTATCCTTATTGGCCAAAGATACCAGCTTTCCAATCTAAATGCTCCAATTGGCCTGACTGGAAGGATTTATCACCTGCTCCACTTCTAATACAGTCACTTTAAGTACTTTTTAAAAAGTTTGGATTTATAAAAATGCACAGAAATTTGGACTTTGTCATCCTTATGAACATGAAGAAAATGTAATGTAGAACAGTCATTTTAATGAAAAAAAAACAGTCTAATATTGTATATTTTACAAGATAAAGTAATTGTATTTTTACAGAAGGGAAAGAATAATACTGGTGATAAGAAAGACGGGTGCAGGGGTAAATAAATAGACAGAAGACTGGAATGAATCCAACACAGACGACTGATTTCAAAAAGGGTACCCTCTGAAGGGCTGTGTATGGTATGGAAATGTTGTCCATACAAGGTAATGTATGAAGAGGGCAGTCTTACTGTCTCAATCTGTTGTGACCAGCTATGGTTGAATGACTATCGGTGTGGGGCAGATTAGACCATTGAGTATAACCCTGCAGTAAATGTCAGTATATTGTTGGTATGTGACAGGAAAGGTTGACTGCCTTGTGATGGGGTTGAAACTAAAACATAGAAGAAATCTGTATGTAAATATCATAGTGGATAGGTGGTTTGAGGTATGGGTGTATCTGTCTGAGTGACTGTTAATGCTCATAGAACAATGCTGGCTGTCAGTCTTAATTAGTCACCTCACTTTGAAGTGTTGCTGGGATCACAAGCACACATTTACACGCAATAGTTGAGGATCACATAAAATGAAGGTTTCATTTTTGTTAAGCACAAGATTGAACTCCTTTACTAACAAAATTATTCACTAAAGGAAGCTAGGTCATACTATCTATTATTCTCAAAGTTGGTTTTGTGCACAGCCAGTTGCCCTTAGCTCCAAAGAAATATGAGATTAGATTTAATTTCACAGTCATTTATTTCATGAAGTATACTATGTGTGTATTTGTATAACTATGTTATATGTAAAGACCATTTAAATCAAACCATGACTACCTCTTCATGTAGAAAATCTGACAATTCAATACTAACTCAACTGCAAAGATATTCCCTTAAAAATGAAAATATATTACGCTTTCTGACATTAATTTTTAACTTAATAGTTGGCCATTTGGGGAATTTTGAGTTAGACGAGAGGAGCAATACCACTCTCATATTCGTACAGTAAGAATTTAGCTACAGCCAGCAGCCCCTAGCTTAGCTTAGCTTAGCATTAAGACAGAAAAAGTGGGAAACCAGTGGAGACTCCAGGAAGTTATTGCTCCTGGTCAAAAAACATCACATATAAACCCCCAGAACATGACAAATTGTCATTTTTACAATTTGTTTTTTGTACACACACAAGATATGACGTGTTAAGCTTTAGAAATTCTGGTAGGCAGATTTAGTTGGCCATGGCCAAGCTAGCTGTTTCCAGTCTTTATACTAAGCTAAGCAAACTGACTGTAGTTAGCTTAGCTTAGTATAAGCTTATAAATAAAAGTAATATCAATCTCTCATCTAGCTCTCAGCAAGATATGAATATATCTCATATTTCCCAAAATGTAAAACCGCTGCTTTAATGTTGCATAGGAAAAAATCTCAAATAATTACTGAAGGAACCTAAATTTGCTTGAACTAATGTACTGTTACAAAAAGAAGCATTAAATGAATATAATTTCCACATTGTGCTATACAAATCTTCCATAGCTACTTTGTTCTTAATTGACTGTTCACTGCAAAGCCCCTGCATGATTTACATTTTTTCCACAGCTCAGTCCACTTTAAGACCCGGCACTTTGCTCTAGCATTCCAAGGTAAGCCGGCTACAGTGTTCACAGCCCCTCACTTTAATGATTGTCTCTAAGAATTTGTCTTGAACCATATGTAAGGATCAAAGAGCTGAGCTTGCTCAAACTGGGGGAAATGTAAGTGAATAATATCATCACAAGGCATGGAATCTCTCTCTGATGTCTCCATGTGTTGGTATAGATAAGGTAGGTGGAGTTCTTTGGATGGGTATGCCATGTCAGAGATTGCAACTGTGCCAAGTCCATCACACAAAAATGTACACATACAGCCTGCTGCCACTGGGTATTGCCAAGTAAATGACTGTGAGCAGGGCGAGTGAAAGGTTAGATGGCAGAGTCAGATTTCACAAGCCTATTGGGAGGTTAGTTGTTGTGGCAACTGACGCCAGTCCTCCCCTCAGGTGACATAACGACGAATTAAGAAACAGAAGTCGCATTTAAAAATATGAACATCTTCTCTATTCCCTCCCTTTCTCACCACTATTCAAACTAATGTTGATATAGAGAGAATCTAAACTAGTTTATCAGATGAATCAACCAGTATATCCAAGACAAAAGTTATTATATCATCTTAAACACAACCATACTGATTTGCAACTTTAATAGTCACCCGTATTTTTAGTTTTACATCAACTTCCATGCTAGTAACAACTCTTCAAGTATCAGTTCGTCAGGTGGCTGATTTTTAGTTTGGAAAAAAACAACTGGAAACTCGAGGAGCCGAGAGGCACATGTACCTCTATTAAAGTGACCCTTTGCCCTCTACTTTATCTCTGTTCCATCACAGCCAGGCAAACTAAATAATTCAGACTCCTGGGAGGCACAGTTTGCATCCTGAATTAACTACTGTGCACAACAGGACAAAGCAGGAGGAGGGAGGATGACTGATGCAGGTGTGCCATCTACTGGTGGAAAAAAGGAAAACCACATGTAGACATAAAGTGTGTGCTAGTGATTGGTCTTAGACTTAAGTACTCCTGGGGACAGTTATAGAAAGAATTAAGGGATGTGAGAAATCCCCTAAACTTTTAAAGGCAGAAAGACAACATTCTTCTTCTTATAACCAAATAATTGTCAACAAATAGTAATTCAAAAGCAATACAAATCAACTTAACTTAATTCAATACACCTCAGGGTCTTGCTGCTACAGCCTTAGCTTCTGGTAATGTTAGCTAACTTTAGGTAGACATTGTTGTGATTGACATTACTGGGTGCATTTACTGACTCTTTTCTTGTGCTACTATAACAGTACATTTAGCATTCACCAGTATCTTGCAATTGTCACTGACACTATTCATCAAAAGTTACATAGTATTGCTTTAAAATAACTCCTTTATTTATCCATTAGCTGTTTGTTTAGAAGCTACTTTAGGGTCAGAAATTAAGTTTAAATGGAAATATCAGTGCAAAATACTGCTTTTTGTAGCTCTAAAAATGGTTGCAAATGTTGTTTGGTGTGGTAAAAAAGCACTTATTTATATGATATAAATCTTTTTTTTTTTTTTTAAATTTGCTTGAACTAGCTCACTGACTGCTCTTTTTAAGAGTGGACAGCAGTGTTTTACATCTGGTCGCACCTCAGTCAGTGATTCTGAGGCAGGTATTTTGACTTGCAAAGTATCACCTGCATAAGAACATTATTGGCACCTCAAATTATTAAAAACAAATAATGGGTGTGCATCTTTTAAGACTACAATTTGCCTTGGGTTTTGGTAAGGATAAAGGCAAACCTTTATGGTGGTTTAGGATTCGATAGATTGGGGTTAAAATTATACTTACAATTAACTTTAAGGAACAGGCAGCACTGACTTTAGTACTTCATATATATTGTAATGACCCAGAGAGTGTAAAGGTTTGAATTTAGGTTAAAAATGAAATTAGGGATTGATGGAATGTCTCAAGATGACAAAAATAAGCTTCATCTAATCATCATGACACAGATAGTTATGATTACTGTATTTTAATTGAAATGTTTAGACACTGGAAACACATTGTATCATTTGTTCAAAATGAAACCGAAATGCAGACATGTAAACCAACCATCTCATCTGAATGTGTTTTGCATCACCAACCTCGTCATCCATCCGCCCCTTCCTCCCAACTGTTCTATAATTGACTCTGAATGCTCTGCCAGTTGCATAAGACACGCGTGGTTGTGCAACCCTCTAGAAAATGCTGGTTTGGGATTAAGAGGTTTATTACAGGGTTTCTAAATGGGCGCAGAGGGAGGATTTGGGAAATCTCAACAGCAGTACTTTTACTAGAAGACATCCGAAGAGGATCACAGGCCAGAAACCCATTGTGTGTGTGTGCGTAATGTAAATGTGTGTATGCATTAAGCATGACTAAGGGGTATCCTGAGCATTAGTCCCCTTGTTTGCTGCACAATCTCTGATGACTTAACACACCCTGAGTGGTATCCTGCTGGAGCATACTGCATTACACATCACGTTTTCAGCACCTGCTGTTGAAATAACCTGCGTATTTCGATTTTGTTTGTAGATTTTTGCCTCCAAACTGATTATGTAATAGAGATTAATAAGAAATTCCTCATTGATTCCCCACTGGATCAGATATTTTCATGAGAAATTGATCAAAACTCAGCAACATTAACTTACATCCTTGAAGAATCTGTATTTTTTTAATTAGCATTAGCAGGAGGAACACAATATTCTGCTTATTGTGGTCAATCACCCAGTGTCAACAGGTATTTTGTTGGAAATATTTGCATTGTTTGTGTAAACAGACTAAGATTAATGCATATGTCATGATTCCTGCCTTGCTCCTGTTTATTTAGTTTCCTTTTCCCATTCTGCCTTCTCTTCTCTTGGTTTTACCATTCTCTACTTGTCCACCAGATGCCCCTGGACCTTCGTGCCTGGTTCCCACACCCACCTGCTCACCTGTAGCCACTCTCCAATTATCCTCACCTGCTGCTCATTACCTCATCAGCCCCAGTGGCTTATATACAGGTGCTCTGTCTATGTTGCCATGTGCCTTTGTGGTCCAGCCATCCTGTTAATGTGTACCTGAACCTGCTCCACTGTTCTTGATGATCTGCTTAATGTGTTTATGACCAGCCTGCCTGCTTCTCCCCTCTGGATTTGTAAGCCTGTCCTCTGTGTCTGCATTTGGGTCTTCCACCTGTTGCCTCGTACACACACCCATGATAGCATGACAATTGCCATCACTGAATTTGAGAGATATTTCAAATATTTTATAATATTATTCCTATATTCCTTGTGTACAGTATGCTAAAGATTCATTCAACATTATGCAGTTCACTACAACATCATGACTATGTATGGTCTGAAAAAGTACTGTGGAGTTGAATCAACAACTCAATGACACTATATCAGCAAAAATGGAATATAAGCTTATTGCATGACTATTGTAATAACTTGCATATAATTGTACACGTATCTAATAAAAATTGCTAAATCCCAATGTCCTGACTCTGAACTAACTGAGCCTTAAACCTTCAAAAACATTTTTTGGCCACTTGAGGGCAGCATAAACATTCTGTGAGCAGTACTAGTTATTGCATTTTAAATTGATATGTTGAACGTGTTGGCAAAGTTGCCTATTTACACATCCAGCAGATACAGAGAACCTGTAGCCTTCATTTGGAGGTGTGTCTCTGTCCAATACTCATCCTTCTTTTAGCTCTGTTTTTGGTCTCCACCAACTCCTGATGGCTCTTTAGCTGCTAAATGCTCCACTTCACCAGCTAACTTTGTCTGTCTGCTTTTTTTTGCTGAAAACAGCTGCTGGTTGCAACCCGAAATCCATGTTGATGAGAGCAGTGAGAATGACCCAGAACGGTAAAGTTGTGGGCAGTGTAACCAAAACAATGAGCTGAAAGACGCTGCAATGCAATGAGACTGTCCTGTGATATTTCTCTGTGAGGTCATCACTACCAGCAACCCTGTTCACATTAAAGTACTTACATGATCCATTGTTAATGTAAAAATATTGATTATAGCTGCTTTAATGAACTTCAGCTTACATAGTGTGATGTTGCCTACAATTAAAACTCATATTTATCTGTATTTAACCTTCAAAGGTGCAGAAAATCTGTAGTGCTTTAAAGACATAATGGCACAAACTATCTACCTGCCAGAGCACGGCATTTCTTCAGATAACATGCTGCATTCATTGCTACAATGAACTCAATTATGCTTTATTTATTTTTTTATTTGTTATGCACTAATTATGCTTATTAGAGGTAACAAAGAAGATGCCTACATTTTTTCTTGAGTCAGGCTCTTGACAGTGTCTTTGCTGCTTTTCTTATTATCAGATCAGGAATGCAAAGCACTATGAGATGTTTCTCTAGCCATTAGAAAGTATGGCCTGGACATGGAGAGTCCTTTCACTCAGCATCTCAAACATTTGCTTAGACAAATGTGAAGGTAAGCTAAACGTGCGCTACCTCTCTCTCTGCCACGCTAATATGTACTTCTGTTCCAGAGATGCTGCACCTGGGAGATGGTAAAACACAGAGCAATGACTTTATCTGTCGGCTTCAGTTTTTTGATGCAGAAAGCAACATAGATTGATGTAGAAAATGTGCTTTCATGCTTCTGTGTTGAGTTCAGGCTTCAGTATGTTTGTGGTGAGGAGGTGGCAACATGGTGGCTATGTGGCAATCAGGCCAAAGCTCTATTGAGGACAAGACTACACTGATCCTCACTGGCCTCATTGGTAGTCTTACAGCAGACGTAGAAAGTACTTGTGATTACTTCCCCGCAATCTATGGTCTCATCTCAGGGTTCAGGAGTCACATGACTCCTGTTTCTCTTGTCTTGCACTTTCTGTTCATTTTACTCATCAGCTCATCAAACCCTGCTTCTTCTTTGTCTATTTGATCCTTAACCCTTTCACACAGTGTAAGTGCAGTGTCAAGAGGATTGTCAAGGGAAGCTGTATCCTAGAGACCACCTCATCACTGATAAAGACAACTGTTGAAACTGTGGGATAACTTCAGGGAAAGACTCCTGACTTGGATTGCCTTACTTGCAACAGACGAAAACACCTGAGGAGAATTCCACTGTCTGACATAACAAACATGCAAAGGTTAGTGCAACAAAAAATGTTTATTTCGTTCTTTATTTTTAGGATGTGTGAACAATAATTTACTGGCAGGAATAATTCCAGAAAACAGAGCCAAGACAATTAGGACATTGCAGTCTTGAACTCAGTAACTTTTGGATCTACGGTTCTATGAGCAGATGCCACTATTTTTAGATTCTGTTTATTTAAATCTTAAACTATGTTTGACGAAATAATTTTAGAAAAGAAGTTGCAGTATTTCCCCATCTGTATTCCTCACAGTGCGCAGGGAGAACACATTGAAACAGGATTCAGGCCCTCATCTTGGGGTCAAGAGGTCAAACCTGTGGCAATGAGACAGTAAAGGATTCCAGTTTTTGTAGAGCCAGGATTCAGTATTTCTCCACCAGAATGTTATTGTTGGCAGCTTGGAGTGGGATTTGAAACCTTATTTAGATCTTGGCAGATAAAACAGTAGCACTTTATTTTACTGGTTCGTAATTTCCTTGGAAATTTCCTGGAAATAACTATGTAATGTGGTACTAATTATACAGAAAGTTCAGCTATTTTAGTTAGAGTTCAGTGATTTGTGTTGTTTTTCAGAGAACTTTCCTCAAAAAAAACTGCACACAATTAAATTAAACTGCATAAAATTGAACATTTATCAGTAATCCAAATATTTAAGGTTTGGAGACCTTTTTGGTATGGGGGGCTTGGACTAATGACATCAGTATTTCTGGCAATGGCCCTGATCACAACAGAACTATTAGGAAATATAGAATCATCATTAAAACTAATAAGAATTGATACAAGCATTTTAATATATGCTTGGAGAGTGGAGAGTCCCCTTCCACTCAAAAATGCTATTCTTATTGTTCCTACAGTTGAATGTTTGAGTTTCACTGTACAGAATGATGTATGTGCAGAGTTTGACACTAGAAGGCTGTTTTCACATTCACCTGCTGACAATGTAAAGTTTCTCTGAGCTCATTGAAAATCCCATTTTTAGGGGAGGGTGTATGAGTATTATTTGTGACATCACAAATAGTTTGGAAACCAATCGTGGTCCAATATTCAACTCACACAAGTGTGATGGGGCAAGTTGAAGCCTCCTGTGCACATACACTGAGAATGGACTTTACCGAGAAATAGGACACATCTTGTGTCCAACAATTAAACCTCTGAGATGAAATATATTTGCATATGTATAGATTCTGAATTTGTTATGAGGGAGAAAGAATAGGTGTCATTTTAAGGATTTTAAAAGATAATTGAACTTTTTTGTGTAAAAACCTTTTCAAACACATTATTATTCACAGTAAAGCATTTTATATACATCTTAAAACATGTCTGGAGGTCACCTTTAAAAACAAAAGATAGAGACTAAGCTTACTGCACCACAATAAGTCATTAGGAATTATGCAGTAATATTACTATTCATCTTCTGGGCTGGTTTACAGTGATGCTTATTTACATCATAATGAAGCCATTGTTTACCCACCTGTTTTATAATTTAGCATTACATGACAGTGGCAGCCACAGGGCGGTGGTAAGGAGGGGTGCCTGTGTTTCCGCTCACGTCCTGTCTCGGAAGCATCGTTGGCTCCTTTAAGGAGGCAGCACTTACGAAATTTCCTCGGCCCTGCTCACATCCATGCCTGCTTTCTGCACGTTTCTGCGAAGCCTTATTTTTTTTCCCTACCTGCAATCCACGAAGACCCGCCCTACTCTGCCTCTGATTGGCTAATACCCGTTACCCTCGTTGGTTAGATTGGTTAGGTTTAGGCATGGTGAGTGAGATGATTGGGTTAGGGTATGAATATCAGAATCAGAGCCAATCAGAGGCAGAGTAGGGGCGGGTCTTTTCAGAATGCGGGTGTGAAAAAAATAACGCTTCTGCGAAATCAACAAGAGACGAAGGCAGACTAGTATCTGCAACCTCCGGGCCAACGGCGCTGGTCAGGGCTGCTCTCTCTAGGGAGGAGGGACGCAACTGGTATTTTTTTTCCCTCTCTCACAGAGTCTGTCTAACCGCCCAACACTCAGCAGAAGACGACATTTAGTCGGTGAATGGTAACAAGCGGATATTATCGGGATGGACGGCCCAAGTGAGCAGCTTTCGCCGTGAGACTGGCGTTAATTTGGACGTCCTGAGCAGCAGGTGTAACTGAAGGATAAAACAGACTAAAGGCAATCTCAGTGTTCATGAAACTTTGCTACGATTTACGTGCTGGGTAAGAAGACTTGTTTTTAACCCCTCTTTTATAACGTTCCTCAAATGTCTAGTGTCAAATAAAAACCAAGGGTATTGTTTTATGACATTCGTCTGTCCCGCTTCTCCATCTTCGTTGTCATCCAAAATGCGGATTATTCGGTTTTAATGCTGCGTCTCGTCACGTTATAGATTTTAAAAAATGTCCGACCGTTTAAAGGTTTATTGAAACAGTTAACTCAAGGCCTAACTTTAAACTACAGCGTTTAATTCAGTAGCTGCCTCAATTTGTCAAATATAACGGACACATTTGAATTCAGCATAATAGGCTAGCTTACATTATAGTTAGCTGTTAGGCCTTGTAACGTTAGGTTAACGGCTGCAGTGTTGGAGCATGAACATGAACATCAAAGTCTAACGGTCGCCCGCTGTCAATACAGTAACGTTATTTTCTTAATGAATGTCTATTGCTGGTTTTGTAAAGGACCATTTCGTATTCCTGTTTAACCCCTAGGTACAATAATACCCTATTATTATAATAATAAAATGATGATGTAGTTAACTAATTAGCTACTTTGTTTTCATATTTTTTAATTTCAGAAAGCCATTAATTTAGTGTTTCATTCATTTTCGAAGGCAACAGTTTGAAAATGAACTATCAGAAGTGAAACTTCTCTTAAGTAGATAGTCGACAACCGTCAACAACATAATTCCTTGTTTTATGTTTTATCAAAGTTTAGCTTGCGTTTGTTGAAAGTGCAGGATCATTTGTAAAGTGGTGATGTGTTCACATGCCAGTAGAAGGCTCGGGCATCCTAGATGAGAGAGTATTGCTCTAAAAGGTGCAGTCCGACCAAAATTGTCCTCCCAGCTCTTATCTCTCTCAGAGGGGAATTGGGGACAGGCTTTAGTTTCCTACAACCAGTTGATCTCGCCCTTTACGCTTCACACAGGGTTCAAATTTGATTGCACTTGTCCTGTCATGTGAAATGCCAAGAGTCACCATTGTCCAGCCAGTTTGAGAGAGAGAGAGAGAGAGAGAGAGAGAGAGAGAGAGAGAGAGAGAGGGTGGATTGACCTATTGTTCAGAAAGTATTGATTGTTTGTATGTTTTATGTAACTGCGTGGTAAAATAATAGCAGCAGAGAAGGAGGGATGCTGCATGGTTGGCAGTGAGTGCAAGGACAATAAAGTGTTTTGATTATACAGGTGAATAATTTTCAAGCTGTCTCCTGAACAATTCGTCATTTCTGGTCTGATTGTCCCCTAATGTATGAGGCCACCAAATTTGTATTACCCTTTTCAAAACTCTCATGTGTGAACATCAGTGCTCATTAAATTGCTGCAGGTGACTCTTAAATCCATCATCTTAATCCAGCCTTGAATGCACCACAAGGGCATGCTTTCATTTGGCTCATTGTCACTGTCTATAATTATGTGTTCAAGAAATATGACGCACTCTGACATTTTCTAAAAAGAGCCTGTGGAAGTTAGTTACCTTTTGCTTAGTCTATTGAGCACTTTTCTTTTTTTCCTCATTCCTTGGCGCAGAGGTGTAATGCAGAAAACCATGAGAAAAGGGACAAATCATCAGTTACTTTTGTTGTTGTTTGCATGTCAATGGTGTTTATCACCACTTAAATGTCAAACGTATCATGCACACGACTTACCATGTCAAAAAAAAAAAAACTGACGAGTGCCATTCAAAAGCAGCACTGACAAAAACTAACCCAGACATGAAAAATACACACCATAACTGACTTTTTACTTTTGCTCAGCCAACTACATGCTGCCCAGAGGGTTGCATTAGTGGGCTAGATACAAGCTCGTGCTTATTCCTACCATTTCTGTCTTATTCTTTCCTCCAAATTTGTTGACAAGGACTCTACTCGTGTGCATGTTTCTCCACACTCGAGACCCTTGTTTAGCCTCCAACTACAAGCAGAGTAGACTGTGTCTAATTGGGTCTAATTAGAGTTCATCATCCCCTCCCTTCATCCTGCTCCATCCCCAGGGTTGACATCAAATAAAAAGAAGAGGCTTGATGAAAACATCTATAACAACAATGTCTATCAAACTTGATATTATGTACTACTTCTATTTGGCAGAACTTTCGCAGTTAGGTTGGAAAGGTGATACAGTAGTTGCCTATTGGCCGATTTAGAAGATATTAATGTTTCTGTCTGCTTCAATGGCACCTGGCAGCACACCTTTTCTCAACAGGCAGTAACTGTTTAGCATGGCAGTAACCTGATGTTTGTTTTTTCTTGTTCTGACCATCTGTCGCCTGTCACTTCATTATGAATGCAGTAAGGTGAACTGAACAACAAAAACTGGAATGCTCTAGTCAATGCGGGCAGATGAGATATTTAAAGTTCATGTTAATCCCTCTCACTGTCTCTCTCAGTGTCTTAAGAAACTCATTGAAGTTGAGAATAGCTCCACAGGCGAGTGTCTTCCTATGCTGAGCAGGATGGGCTGCATGGTTTTAAACAGCGCACTTGAATGAGAGCACCTGTTAAACGAAACAAGGTTTTCATCATTCACCAAAGCGGAAACACTACACCGTGGCATTTCCGTCTAACAAGCATTTATTGTCAAACCTTCTATTACTCTAAAGCAAAACCTGACTGCCTAATGTCCCAGAAAATACACTTGCACAGAAAGTGGCCTACTTGTACAAGTGCTCTAGCCTGTATTGCACAGTTTGAGTGCTTCTATTGCCCCCACCTCTTCTTTCCCTTTCATGCATGGCTGATAGGCAACAGTGATATAGGATGTAATTGTAGGAAGAGCAACTCCCATCTCATGTGGCTACCATACCATAGATGTAGATAGCCAGGGGTGATGGTGAGGCCATGCACCTTTTATAAGTATTAAATCACCATGTACGAATAGTGGGTTTCCAGCAATACCATTCAGTGTACATTAATAGCCAAACAAATGTATACTTTGATGAAAGTAGCCATGCCCTGGTACTACGAACATAAAAGAATGCAGTGACCGTAATAGTGCACATAAAAAAAACGCATTATTATGGTTTCTAATAAGGATGCATATCTGACAACATGCTCTGCTTGTGATCAGTGTACTGTGATGAATATGTACGGCTGCTCAGCTAGATTAAGTTTGCCAGATTGTTAAGATCCGGAGGGGAAGCCATTAGTCGTTTCATCGATTAGCCGACTGACAGAAAACCAACTATTTTGGTTCAGTGGTTTCAGCTTCTAGAATGTGTTTCTTTTCTGGTGTTCTTAGTCTTTTATGATACTAACCTGAACATCTTTGGGTTTTCAACTAATGATTGGACAAATTAAAACAGGATTATTTTTTTTTTACTATTTACTGACATGTTATAGACAGAACGAACTACCAAGACAATAATTGGCAGATTAATCGATAATGAAAATGATTTAGTTGCAGCCCTACTTAATTATTTGAAACAAAATTATGTCACATTTTTGTACTTTTTTTTTTTTTTTTTTAAATATTACATATAACAGTAGATATTTTAAATGTTTTTGTCATTAAATACTAACTGTAGAAAGTAGGGCTGCAACTGATTGTTATTGTCTATATTGATTAATCTGTTGATTATTTTCTTGATTGATCTTTTGGTCCATAGAATATGAGAAAATAAAGAAAAATCCTCAGTGATGTCTTGAAATTGCTAACTGTCCATAACCAAAAGATATGAATTTACAATGATATAAAACAGAGAAAAGCAGCAAATCCTCACTCAATCCTCACAATCCTCACAAAGATTACATAAAAGATAATTCATTTTATCAAAAACATTTGCGATTAACTTTCTGACAATAAACTAACTGAAGTACAAATGACAGTTACAACGTTTGATGAAGCCTTTACACAACTGTCTTGTTATGAAATGGAGAAACAGTGATGTAGGGCAAAGGGCCTTCAACAGCCTGATATCTGTGAATGACTGTGACTGGCTGTTGCAGTGAGTGTGACCCGCATGGCCAAGACTAACCTCAAGCCACTAAAGGTCATTAGCAGAACATTACTCAGAAAGACATAAGTGTCCTCACTCATACTCATATAGTATATTAGGCTTGCACCGCTGATATACACCGGGCTTGTAAAGCTACTCACCCTTGACTAATGTATGTAGTAATAAACAAACACTAGCACAGTGTTTGTGTGTTGTTAAGCTGTTATTTTATTTTATATGCATATCTTTGTCTCCTTGTTTATGTGTTATGACTGCACCAGCCTCTCCCCTAGCCCTAGAAGTGATGCATGGTTAAGTAAAGGTGGATGGTGTCTTTGTGTTTGTGCATAGTTGAGCAAATGAGTCATGAGGGTTGTTTGTGAGTATTCCCGCAGTAACATTCACATCAGACCTTGAGCTACAGCCCCCCCACTCCCTCCCTTTCCTGTCTTCTCTTTTCATTTTCTCATCCTCACATTTAAGAAGATGTTGTGGTTGAAACTGCCTCTAGACCGGAGAAAGCAATCCCTCAAAAAGAAAACAAGACAGAGGTAGCCTGAAGAACACAACAGTGAGAAGGAGGCAAGAAATAGCATGGGAACCAGTAATATGCTCTTAGAATAGAGTTTCATTTATACAAATGACAGCTGTCTTTTGTAAATATTAGCATTCACTTACAGACTGAATGGCTGTTGATTTGTTTATAGCATTTTTCAATGGAACTCTGAATGCAACTGTCCATTTCCGGGGTGTTATCAAATTGGTAGAACGTGCATCCCTATGCTTTCATTAGTCACTATTATTATGGCTGCATGAATTGGTAAACATAGGTAGTTTGAGCTGACCAGTGACTCAGTGAGCTGTAGCCTCAAGCAGGCTGCGAGTGGATTCAGGTGGTTATTGTGAGAACAGATCTCACTCTGACAGATGTCTCGACAAGAGGAGGGAGGCGTTTATTAACCCGCCACTCAAAATGTTTCCACTCAGCCCTCAGGGAGGAAAGATCAACCCACCAGTCTCTTCGGTAAATTCCACTTATACGTGCCCATATGGGTGGGTTGTGCACATGCGGAAATTAAATATTTGTTCCTTAGATTTCAAGTTCACAAACACTTTTGGCTGCTTTTACGCCTTTCTTCTTGTCTGCTTGTCTGCTTGTCTGCGGGTACATCTCAATTCCCTTCATTACATCCACGTTTTCCCTCACCTACCTCCCACTGAAGAAACGAGGAGAGGTGCAAGGGAAATATGCGAGGCAAGAGGAATCAAGGAAACACGTTTTCACATGAATGTGACATGTGACAATGTGACATCCTTCCCTCTGAACCATCATCTGAAGCACCAGCTTGCGGATTAGCTATTAGTCTGCAGGGGTTAGAGCTCTGTAGCATCTTTGATGCCTTGAAGTTTGTACTTGCACAGATAATGTGATGTTCTGTCCAGTTAATAAGAGTGCATTGCTACCACTGCCAGCGCAATTATTTATTTAATTTTTTCATTATTGATGTCCTCTCACAAAGCAAAGCAGAATATAAATATTATTGGGTGCATGTTTCCTAGTAAAATAACCAATTTGTCGCTGAAAGAGTACAAACTGTCCTCCTCTCCCTGAGTATAATATGATCTAAGATACAGGTTTAAAGTAGAAATGACACATCAGAAAACATCAATCTGTCTGACAAATGAAGAAAGTTGTTAATGGTTCCTTTTATTAATCAGTAGTAGAGGAGTATGTCTGTCTGGTAAATAAGACCACTGGAATGTCCTGCATGATGACGGACTGGATTGATTTCTGGATCATGCGAGGAATCAAAATCAAAATTGTCTGTATTTACATGAAGACATCGAAAAAGTGATTTGGTTCATATCTTTTCAGTCCAACCAACTAGTTGAATGCTCAGTCATGCAGAAGACCAGGCTCTGGTAGGTCTAGGATGTTTTTGAGGAATGGAGTGAGTAAGCAAGTTACACTAGCACTCGGTCCCACACCAAGCCAGTCAAGTTAGCCAATCATTCACAGAAAAACTGTCCGACAGCTCGTCAGTCAAATCTTGGCAGTATGACAGCCAGTCAAGCAGATTAAGTAATCTCCGAGAATTACACGAAGAACTACACTTAATCCCTTTTCCAAATGACAAATTGCAGCAGTCAAAAAACAACCCAGTCATGTTTACTATACCATCTCTGGCTCTGCACGCCACTGCTGGAAATGATGATGGATTGTTGTGACAATTTTTTGACGCGGTGCATTCGGTCAATTCAGGAGCGACCTCCTCGTAGGCTTGCAGTAATACCATGGGGGAATCTCACTCTGATTTCAGACAGTCAGCAGTTCTCATTCAAAGAAAGTGTTTAATGGAGGTGGTGGCTAGAAAGTCAACATTTACCTGCAGGGTGCAGACAGTCGGAGTTTAAACATTTGGGAACTGGAGACTAGGATATTATCAGTGTTTGCCTGCAGATGTATCGCCAGTAACAGTTTCAGCACCTGTTGGGGTTTAAAACCGTCTCCTTTTTGGATGCTTATTATGATGTACACTGCACAGTTGTACTGTGTCTGGCTTTTATTGGCTTACTTTTGGTCAGCATTAAAGAGGTAATAAATCCTGTCTGTGTTTTGTCTCTATCTGCGCTTAGTTTTACTGCAGTGTCAGGCCACCGTCGCTGAGCACAGAGGAAACACTGCAGTAGCTTGACTCCTGTGACTCTGGCTATGATGACCTGAACAGCCTCTGTGATCTATCTGTCATCATTACATCTCAGGCCCCGATACCAAAACACAACCATTAAGCCTTCCACAACCGCTCCTGCCATGGAAATTAAATCAATAAATGAGGTCAGCAGATCCGCTGCTGTCAACTGTTTGCCAGAGGAGTGAGAGGATGTGGTTGTCATGGGTAACTGGTTCCATCTCCTGTGTAGGCTGAAAAGTAGAGCAAATGACAAACACTGACAAGGTTAGAGATTCAATAGCATTAATGGCTAGAGGTTGGCATGTGTTATGTCATACAGTACAGCATGTCACCTTTGGGAATGTTTGCTGAGGGCTTGTCTAAAACACGTAACACCTACTTTGATAAAATAATTGCTGTGTGACCACAGCAAAACGCCGTTGTTTATGAAAGTAATTGTCTGTATTGATCTTTCACTTCCTGAAATGAAGCTTAGTCCCTGTGCTCCGTGTCCCTTACAGGGTTGCCGTCCGCCATGTTAAGGTAAAGCCCAGGTGCGCGGTGTTGACCATGCTAAAGCGCCTGGACAAGATCCGCTTCCGAGGCCCCAGGACGAGAGAAGACTTCCCGGATCTGGCCGAGTCGCCACCCGCCTCCGACAACGAATGTAGCGACGACATGCAGCTGAAGCCCAGAGCAGCTCCTCGAGACACAGAGGACCTCCTGCGAGACCCTGTGAGTGCTCATCGTGCATATGCGTATGTGTGTGTTTGTGTGTGTATACTACAGTACAGATGCACGTTTCATGAGGGGGAAGCAGAAAGCAATTTGTTTCTCATCTCCTTATTTCTTTTACTTTTTCAATCTCTTTCTCTTTCATTTTGTCTGTTCATTTCCTTCCCCATTTCTTCTTTGTCTTTCTCCTAAATTCTGTCACTCTTCCTCTTTATATCACTCTGTTTCTGTATTTGTCATCCGTATGCCTTGATTCCACCGGGCACAGCTGTGTTGCGTTCTGGCTGTGATGTGGTTTTGTTCCTTCCTCCTCCTCCACGGCTTCACACCCCACTAGGAGCAGTTCAGAAGCTGAGCGTTTTGCCTTGACTGGCTATGAAAAACACACATAACGGCATTGTTCTAATGCACTTATAAATCATTCTATCATTTCCAGAACAATATTTCCATTTCACCTTTTTTGTTGTCTTGATGTTGTTTTTAGCATCCTCAGCTAGCTTAATGAATCTTTTTTCTTTGTTGTTTATCTAAGCCCAATTTTTCCCAATTTTCTCTGCTTTTGCTTTGTGATACTGAGCTGAAGAGAAAGGGAGAAATGCTGGAGGGATGAGTTGTCATGATAAAGAAAAATGGAAGAGATGAGAGAGATAAAGATCTTCAAATGGGAGACATGAAGACAAGAGCGGAAAAAGCGAAAGCAATGGTGAGATGAACAGATATTGAGCAGCAGAAAGGGAATGAAAAATGGATTGAGAGAAAAGATTAAAGCAGGGAAAGTGATAAAGGAGGCTAGAGGACAGGGATTGAGTCTCAGAAGACTGGACTCTTAAGAATTCCAGAGGGGAAGAGATGGACGGGATGAAGATGAAACGGTTTGGAAGGAATGAAAACACTCCCAGAGTACAAAACAAGAATCCAGATCATGTTTTCGATATGTCCTCCCACGCTAGTTATTGTTCATATTTTATTGCAGAGATGCTCTCATGAAATCTGCAGCTCTATCTCATCCTTGAGGATGACTAAAGACACCAGGATTGTCGTCATCATGCTCATGCATTGATAGGATGACCGGCTTAGAAAACACTGGATTAGTCACTGTATTGTATCATTTCCTGAGTGAAGGCTCCAGAGAACTTCATTCCTTTCATTTGTTTTTTCAGTCTTTTGAGTCTGTCTGCATTTTTTCTTGTGTCCCATTGAAAGCTGCACAGGGCCTGGTGGTGAATGAGTGATTCTTGGTTCACTCATTCACACCATAAAAGGTTTCTGACTAGCTGACTATGACCCCTTTTAGCATACTCTGTGTGTACACAACACATGTCTATATTTGCATCCGTGCACTTGTGCTTTCCTCTGTGCGCAAGTGTGCCTGTGAGCCGGTGTTAGTATGTCTGTGTGTGCACTGGTGTTTGCCTGCATGAGTACCAGCCCACTGGGAAGGCATCGCCCACATCATGGCACTGATGAGTCAGAAGCCCCAAAATAGAGCTAGCTCTTATCCCTGCTGTGACACACATACACACAAAAACACACATGCGTACACGCACGCACACACACACACACACAAGGCATGCACTTGGTGTCTCTCCCACAAAGCATGCAATTGCATTCAATATCCAAAAGCTGCTACAGCTTGGTGAAAATCTCATCTTCCCTGCGTGGCGCCCTTCATAGGTCCTGGCTGGCACACTGGATCCTGCCCAGACTGTGCTGGTGTCTGCCTCTCCATCCTCCAGGACCTGATCACATGACTTAGGTCTAAACTTCACCTTCATTACCTCATCTTTTAGAAAGAGGACAGAGTGTGTCCTCAGGCTGCAGAATACATGCACTGAGACTTTTTGACACACTAGCCCGTCTTCCATACTAAACAGGAGGAATGTCATGGGGCGAATGCTGCATGTTTGCTTCCTCACTGCATTTGTCATACTTTGTGTCAAGGTATCATCATCTAAAGTAAATTTCTGAATGCAAACAGATAATGTCTATTACTCATTCAGTATTCAAAAATAAAGTGATTTTGCATTGCTGAGCATCTTGCGTTTTTTCGCCCTATGCATTTTGCGTTTTTGCAGGAGCGCCCTGAATGTCTCGATTGGAAAAAATTTCAACTCTACAGAGCAGAAAAGCACCCAACGTCATTAGCATTTTTTCCCTCTGTCCAATCGGATTAATTGAGAGGCGGGCCTTCCGTGGTGGTGATGACAACAAGTGGACATAACCAGACCGGTCTGGGACAAACTGGTGGTGGCTGTTGCTGGATACCTGGTGCTATATGACTTTATCAACCGTAGTTACTATGATCTGAACAGAAAACCGCAGGCCTGGAGTGAGTTTACGTCACAGCCTAGCAACAGTTTAAAAAAACAAAAAACAGAGCAAGCTGCTCTTTTTTTTTTTTTTTTTTTTTTAAATGGTAGGCTTCCACAGAAAAGGCAGCACGCTATGCCTTGCATTTTGCAAACTGCAAAAAGCACTCTGTCTGACAGGGGCCCTACTCTTGGTTAATTAGAAGTCTCTTAAAGCTACAGTATCATGTATTTCAAATCATCATTAGAATCCACTTAACCAGCCGTCAGTGCTGAACAGCTCTTCAACTTGCTGCTCCATGCAGAAATCTGCACTCTCATTGCTGGTCACGAGTACTTGAACCTGTAATCATATCCTTAGGATTTAATATCTCTTATCTCTTTCAATGTCACAGTAAGGGCTACAGATTTATTCTATAATAGCAGAAAAATCTCAAAACAGTCTGCTGCTACAATCAGTTTGGATTACAGTGCTACACTTTAATCTCTCCATTGAAATGTAAACTGTAGACAAGCAACAAGTCATTTTTTAATGTTTTTATACTAAGTATCGACATCCAGAATACCTCATACGTGGGTTTAAATTTACCAACTAACTTCAAGAAGACATGTAGATTGCGCCTTAACAGCTGATGACACTTCAGATGACCAAGAACCAAGAAGACCTCTGCTCAGATCAAATGGTGATTCTCACTTGTGTTTTGTGGTGGGAGATGTGTCTCTATTCTGATCATACCTTTTAATGTAGCAGCTTTTTTTTGTTGTTGTTTCGTTTTCATAGTTTGTTAAACTGTTTCAATTTTATGATTTTTTTTTTGAGCATGCAAACATGATAAAATTACACTCCTACAAAGTCTCAAATTTGAGTTCTTCTCAGACAGGTTTGCTATGTGTACTATTCTGAAGGCTAGGAAATCATAGGGTTTATAGGAAGTCAGGTTGGGTGGGGGTGGGGTGCATGATTTCACTGGCAGGAAGATAAAAGTGAAAGTTGAACACGCAGATGAGATGGGCCGGCTGATCAAAAGTACCACAAGCCTGCTAGACCAACAATCTGCCATATTTAGAGAAGGTTTCTCGTGACATTTGTGTTTATGAGCAGAAAAATCACACCTTGTGTATTTCACCTCCTACTGTGAGACTCACATTTAGCCTCATTAGAGAGTTGCAGGCATAAAAAAAGCACAAGCCTTTGTGCGTAAGAAGCATGACCAATTGCTGGAGCTATTCTGTAGGATAGATCAGACATTTCTAGACCATGCAGCACATTGTCTTTTTCACAGGATGAGTGCAGATGAGCTTCAGTAGAGGACGAGCATGAGCAGGTTATGATCAAACATGAAGAACTATCTTAAAACAAGAGATAACACAGGAGGTGGCAGACAGTGTTGAGATCTTCACTGACCCCATACAGAAAAGTCAGGCTGAGTTCTTCCAACTGACTGAAGAGAAGCGGAAAATAATAGAACCAGGATGAAAGCTTTATTAAGGAGATGGAGCAGGAAATTGCTGACCTGAAGAAGAGATGTGCAGAGCTGAGTTCAAAGTGGGCAGTGTGGAAACTGTGCAGAGAGCTGTGGCTGAGCTAGACAAGGCGTTCAACAGAGAGCTGTAAAAGCTCTGTGTGTGTGTGTGAGACCAGCAATTAGAAGTGGATGTAAGTCTGGACTCTGACACAGCAAATCCCAGACCTACCCGGAAACAGAAACAGGAAAAGTGTAAATTACGGAGATATGAGAGAGATTGTCTAAATGTTTCTCTGTCTTAGGAGAAATGAGCTTATGAAAAACAATAATAGTTAATTCTTCTTTTAAATGTCATAAATGTAGATAGAAAGACTGAGTACATAAAACCTAATTATCTACTTTATTATGTCATTTCATTGACAAATTCTACATAAAATGTGTAGAAATGCAAGATGTGCTCATGTAAAATAACCCTAAAATGTCATGGATACATGTGGATATGTATCCTCTATAATATGTTTTGTGGTGGGCAGTTGATTGCAATTCACCCAGTAGACATCACTGGGTGTTTACCAGAGTTGTGGATTGTGGCTCATTTGCAATTCAGATTCATAATACTGATGTAAAAACTGTCTATAGCAACATCTGTTCACGTCTATTCCGCACCAGACAGAGACGATTAGTCTTATATTTGTAACGCATTCTGCTCAGTGACCTTACATAAAGTTCAACAGAACCAACAGCCAATTGATTGTAGGCTGAGATCGGATGTTAGAGAAATTACATTAGCTATATCACCGCACCGTTGCTTTACGGATCTCATTAGATGATGATTTTCACTTGTTTGTATACATCAATGCATTCAATGATGAAATGTTCACAGCATGTATGTAGAAATGAGACACTGGGATTCCTATGCTCATATCAGCCACAGTCCTTAAAGACGGAGAGGAGGAACACAATAATTAATCAGCTGTTAATCGTCCAGGGTGACGTCAGGGCTTGACCTACTTTTGATAACCAGGAGGTTCTGACTGAGGATTGACGACATCGTTACTAGCATAAAGGTGTGCTTACGTTATGTACTGCGTATCGTCCTTGGACCATTAGCGCAGTGACATTTTGAAAAAGCAGCGCTGACAAAATTCAAACCAAAGAGCATTGTAGCCGAGCGCTTGTAATGCAGTAAAACTTCTTTTCACTCCTCACATCTGCTCCTTTCATCTCCTCCATGTCCTCCGCGTTTGCTTCTTTTTGCTTTCTTTCCCTCTTTATATCCTCCCGTCTCCATTTAACTTTCATACCCTCTTTGCCTTTTTCCTCTCCGTTTCTTCCCTTTCAGTCAACATCCTTTTTCTTCTCCATGACACACTTCCAGAAGGCTCTCATTTGTTTTCTTTGAAGTGCTTCTTTATTCAGGGACACTCTCCTCATCGCTGTTTCTCCTTACGTGTTTCTGTGTCTGTCCGCCCGCCTGTCTTGTTAGGCTTTGGCTCTCTCCCAGAGCACATTTTTTCAGGTCACTGTCAGTTTTTGTGCTATCTCTCTCCCCCTCTCTCTCTCTCTGTCTCTCTTGCGCTCTTACTCTATTGCAGAGAGCACATCAGCTAAAGACATTGCAGTGCGTCTATGCAGGCACACAAACCCTGCTGGTTACTGCCAGGCAGAAGCTGCTGCAGCGTGTGTGTGTGTGTGGCAGGAGTCTCTTAAAGGACCCTGGCTGTAGTCGAGCAGCGATGCTCAACCTGCAGTGCTCATCATCCGCTCACACAGCCATCTCTCCTCTCCTCTCACTCTTTCCTCTCCTCTCCCTCCGTCACACACTCACCCCTTTTTCCTCACACGTCCCTCATTCCTCACCTCACGCACAGTCGTCATCTCTCAATCATTCGCTTCGTCCACCTACACACACGTTGTGTCGCTAGTTGTTGGTGTGTTTTAGAGTTAAAGCCCTTAGTCAGAGGAGTGTGAGTCATCAGTGTTGCTGTAGTCAGAAGAGGGGGATTCTCCTCTTTTTTGCCTTCCTCCTCCTATATCGCTTCAGCTGGACTTAAACCGGAAGAGGAAACATTAGCGTGAGTCATGGCGCCATTCTAATATGTGTGTTTGTGTGTGTATGTGTGTGTTACATCATATGGGATATCCCTGCTTGTGCTTTCTTGTGTGGATTTTGTTGTCAAGTGCATGTACCAGTGTACTAAAGCTAAATCTCTCTTTCTTTTGCTTTCTGTCTGTGTGAATGCAAATGTATATGTGGGTGTGTGCTTGTATGTACGCTTGTGTATGTTCTGTTTGCATGAATGTGTGTGTGTGTGTGTGTGCGCGTGTGTGCTCGCACTCAGGCAGGTTCGGGGTCTCCCACCATGGCTGCGGCCATTCAGGACTTCCAGAGATCGGAGTCAGACCGACTGAACGAAGTTAAAGGTCACCTGGAAATTGCCTTATTGGAGAAACATTTCCTACGTGAGTACGCACAAACACACACACACACACCCCACCAGGCCTAGACCAGATTACACTCTCTGGTCTTCTTTTAGAGCTATTCATTCACAATTTACTGAAAGAATTTGTCTTCACAGTCATCACAGGCATATTAGTTGCTTTGTTGTTGGTTGTACAGACCAAATGTTTGCTGGAAGTTCATTGAAGTTAGCATAAGTCTGTGTTGTTCAGTGTTCAAACTGTTGTATTTGACTTTTTGGTTTACCACAAGAGGCCTTGTGTACCTTTTTATTTTGGTTAGAGATTTCCTACATAACCCCATAATCCCTCTTGCCAAGTCCCAGAGAAAAGCACTGAACTTGTGGCATTCAGCTTGTGGTTATACAGTATAAGTGGGTGGGGAGATTGCTTACAGCAGTGACAGCAAGAAGTCTTGCAGTGGTGACATTTTTATGTTGTGGAGATATTGTTTTCTCTGCCTCTTCTATAACTCCTGCCCTACAGTGCCTTTCCTTCAATTGATTCCTGTGTTACTGTTGAAAACTGATGCAAAATTTGAAGTGTAGGAGGAAGCCCTGTCTTTTTGATCCTGAGTGACTTCTTAAAACTTCTGGAAACGTGGCTTGAAATCATAAAAATGCATGTATGATATCAAAGTTGAGTGTCTCATTAAGCATCCACATCAAAATCTGAATGAAAATAAACATTCATAACTATTAGAAAACCTAGCTCAAAAACAGCTCATTTGACTGCTCAAACCATTTCTCAGGACTGTGTGGGTGTGTTCAGATCATGTTTGATTGACAGCTCACTTTCAGATCAAGTACCACTTTATTTTCTATTCATTCACTAAAATGTTTTGCTGATATGGAATAAACTACCAAATCTATCAAATGGACCCTGCTTGGTTAGAAAGCTTGATTAACCGACTAACTAGCAAAACAGGTTAGACCACCCAAATCTTTGTTTTTATTTAACTATACCTCCCGGAGTATGATGCTAATCGTTTTAGCATTCTCCACTCACATACATGAAACGGTTAGCATAGCTTAAACGTTTTGCTATTAACTACCAAATCTGTCAAATGGACCCTACTTAGTTGAAAGCTTGAATAATCCACTAACTAACAAACTAGGTTAGACCACCTGAAACTGTGTTTTTATTTAACTATACCTCCTGGAGTATGGCGCTAATTGTTTTAGCATCTCCCATTCACTTACATGAAACGGTTAGCATTAGCTTTTCTATTCAAAACTTTTGAGCTTATTATCAATTACCCCAGTGGTCTACTGGTCATCTTGACTAATCGGCTAATTAGCAGACTAGAGTAGACCACACATCTGTTTTTATTTAACTATACCTTCCAGACTACGAAGCTAAGTGTTTTAGCATCTTTCATTCACTTACATGAAACGGTTAGCATTAGCATTACTATGCTACACTTTTGAGCTACTTATCCATTCCTGATGAATACAGATTTGGATTGTGTACCCAAGTCTGCTAGTTAGCTTAACACAGTAACTTCCAAACCATATCAGGCTAATTTGAATTCTCATTCTAGCAAAAAGCAAAGAAAAGTGCACTGCATTGTTTTCTCTGAGAGTAAGTGTTGTGAAGTCAGCTTGGCCGGATAGCCATGTCAATCATCTTTCTCTTAAATATAATTGGGCAGGTATTAATTACGTAATAAATTCCCTAGCTTAGCCCCGCCTAACTGCAACCCAGTAACAAAGGAAGGGAGAGAAACTTTCTAAAGAATTACATGGACTATGTCAAAGGCTATGTTCTCATACTTTTTAGGTGTTTACTGTATGCACATTAGATCCCAAATTACATGATTAATAGTCAGTCATGGATTTGCCTTTGCAGGGGCTTTAAACTCAATTGCACCTGAAATGGAAATCTCTCCTCGACACACCATGCTGGCACTTCATTAAATGAATAAGCATTTCTTTGGAGGAATGCACTTAAAACATTTGATGACATCTAGCTTTCCTTTGGATGCACTTATTGAAATGTGCTTTGGACAAAAGTATCTGCCAAATTAATATAATGTAATGCACTATACTAATATGTGTATACTATACTGTTTCTCTGACAGTATATTTTATTATCAGTCTGTTTTGTGGATGAACAGTGTTGCTGCACTGTTGTTTGCTGTGCACCTTGACTCAGCTTATTCAATTTAAAAGCATTTGTTTCAGTGCTTTGTCATTTTGATTACTGCTATTATTTTTCATTTTACATACCAAAACCTGGGAGTTTTATCTTTTGCCTTTTTTACCTTCAAGATGGCTCATTGTAATGTGCACTCTGTAAAAGCAAAATTCACATTTCACCTGAAATTAGTAACCCTGAAATTACACAGGAAGCTTAATGGCAGCAAGCAGCTGCTGAGCTACTTGTTAGTCAATGTACCATGCTACATGAGAGAGGTTAATTTTGTAGCAGTGAATCAGAAATTACACTATAAACCTTTTTATTTATCTATTATTTATTATTTCTGTATTTCTACCATTCGTATCCTTGCATCCATGCAATCCAGAGTATCTGCAGGGATGTTAATAATAAAATCTTAAAGAGCAGGCAACATCATATAACACCAAACTCTTGCTTATTTTGTAAACCTACAGTACTGTTCCCACGGCCAAGACTGAATGAATTATGATCACGAATGATGAGCTCTGTATGAAAACGCTGATCACAATTACGACTCCCACTCAAGGTTCAGCATTCCTTGGTGAAAGAAAATGTTCTGCCTCTGTTTCAGGATTCAGAGTGAGCTTAAAACTTCTGCTAATGGCTAAAGTAAAAATATTAATTAACTAACTGCACTGAGCCGACCCACTTAACAACACACATTTACAAGCTTATCTATCCTGGTATAAACTGAGGGGCACTGGTTGTCCTTTACCGTGCAGCACGTTGACAGTCCCGTGGTGTGTAATGGACTGTTAAGTTTTTTTCCCCTTCCCTCTACTGTGTATGTCTATTAGAGAGAGAGAGAGACACACAGGGAGAGAGTGTGTGAAAGAAAATACCTCAGGCTATGTCCTCTCCCATAATGCCTGTGCCTTAGCTAAAAGGACTGGACTTATTGTCACAATGTCAGGATGCTAGCTAGATGAGCTCCCTCTTCCTTCCTGTTTGCCCTTTCCTTTCTTGTGTTCTGTCCATTTTTTCCCCCTCCTCCTTTCCTTTAAAAAAAAAAAAATCCTCTAGAGCTCTCTTTGCCTTTTTCTCTCCATCCCGCTGAGCTGCTCTTTCAGATCCTGCCTGCCACTCCCTGCTCTCCATCTCTCTGGAGCTCTCTTTTTGCTCATTTGGCCCCCCCCCTCCCTCCCTCCCTCTCCTCTTTCATTGTGCTTTTGATATCCCTTTCCCTTCATCCTTTCTCTCTGTCAGACACAGTGATGATGGTATGATCTTCTCGGATTCCTCTACGATCTGACAAACACACATGCTCGCACACACCCGGCTAAGTAAAACAGCTGTGACAGCATCATGCGCTATAAGAGTTAGGAATAGAAATGTCATCGTTGCTCTACCTAAGATGGCAGCCACTTGGCATTTTGTAAGGGGATTCTGAAGGGGAGGAACCCTAGTACACGTTGCCTTCTTTTAATGTTTTTGTTGATAGTGAAAGGGTAGTAGTACCTCTGGGTAATGTTGTTTTTTCTACTAACATTACCTCAAGTGCTTCATCTTTTTATTCCCTCTGCTTTCTTGTAGCTCTCTGCCGCTCCTGTTTCTCCCTTCTCCTCTCACTCTCTGGTTATCCATTTCTCTCATGCCTCTCAATCTATCGTCCTGTCTCCGGCCGGCGCAATTGTACTTGAGGGAACACTGAAGCGTGACAATCCATTAGCACCTAATGGAGTCCTGAGCTCTCTGCTCTGCACTCTAGTTACTGTGTATTCTATTTCTACTATTTTCCTTCGCATTCTCCTCCTCCTTTCCTGTCCTTTTGTGTAGTCATCATACAATAAACAATGGACTGGTGAGTGTGTGTGAACCCTCCACCAGTATAGCTTGCTTTAAAACTTACAGAAGTGTGTATTCATCATGTTCTCAGTTATGTGTCGAGAACAGATGAATACAGACTTATATGCTTATATATAGGATGTTGTTAGGTAAAGCTAATCAGATTAGCCAGGCTAAACAAAAGATTTGTTGTAGCACGAAGTTATGGGTTTATGTGTTGTGTAAGGGCTTTGCTGGAGCATATGTAGTGTAGGAAAAGAACATGCCACACTGTGAGAAGACTAGCCATAGTTAGTGTAAGTGCAAGGATGTAAAAAGAAGAATAAGAGTCTTTGTGAAGCTGTACACAGGGAAAGTGGTGCTTTGAGCTAAATGCTAAGTTTAGCATGCTAACATTTTTACATTTAGCAGGTATGATACCGATACCGTATTGGCTGGAATATAAGATGACACCCCCATCCCCTTTTCCAACAGCTGTTTTTGGAAAGACTTTTTGAAGATACAGCACACTTTCACACTTTTCCTGTTGGGAAAGTTTCCTTAAGATACTATTTATCCAAGAAAGTCCTCATCCTTGAAGCCTTCCTCTAGTAAAAAAAAAAAAAAAGGTTTAATACTTCCATTAAAGGAGAACATAGATTCCACATTTGTATATCTTGTCTATCAGTCACATACTTGCATTCTCTCTCCTGCCAGGCTCTTGGAAACGGTCAAAATTATTTTTTCCGACAGTTAGCATTTTTCCGAGCGTTTGAGCTCATTATCATCTGTGACAGCAGTATAATTCTTGGCTGCTTGACAGACGATTTGGTCCCCGATCTGTTTCTGCAGTAAAGACATCAGAAGGCGCTTCAGACTCATTTTCATTTGTAATGAATTTATTTCCTCCGCAGCAGAAAAACAGGTTAGACAAACCTTAAGACACTCCTGTAGGTTAAACTTAGCTCATTAAACACTTTTAGGGCTGACTAACTCCAAAAGACACTCTATAAACAGACCTGAATACACTTGCTGGCCTAGCAACATTAAGGCTACAAACAACCCATAATGCAACACTGTTGTTGCTCTCTGTAGGAGCCAGTGTTATAGTGGTACACTCTCCATTCAAATATAATATTTGATCTTGTGTCCTCTAATATAAGATGATCCCACTTTTTCAAATATAATTTCCAGAATAAAATATCATCTTATATTCAAGCTTATACAGTAGTTTTGATGTCAACCATCTTAGTTCAGCTACTTGCTACTTAGCACTAAACACAAAGTACATCTGAGGCTGTTGCAGCTGAGGATGTCAGTAGTTTTGCACTTATTTGGTGATAAACCAAAGTATTGGACAATTTGAAATTCTGATGATGGTGCTAGATGAAAAGTCAGGGGATCAGCAAAGTTATATTTCATCCTAAGGGGACATGCATGTTATATCAGCTTGATGGAGTTTTTTTTTTGCTATTTTAAAAGGTCAATAGTGAAAATAATTATTAGCTGAATTCTAAACTAACTCAGTCATAGTTCATTTAGAAGACTTTCATAATGTAAAGGTCACAGATTTGAACTCTAACAGCCAGCACATCCTGCTTGTTAATTTTAAGTTTCTCTAGATGAGACCATCAGCCCAGCACCTTAAATATGAATGAGTTCCACTTCTGCCGCTGCTACCTTTTAACAACCCCCCCCCCCTCCAGTCCACCCACGCCTAATTTAAGTTTACAGTTCAATTCTTAAATTCTTAAGTTCTTGCTACACTGATTCTCAAATAAAGGCAATAAAAGAAAAAAGTTCACAGTGGGGTTTCTTTCACTGTGGGGATGAAAAGATGTTTTGGTCTTTTGCACATTTTATATTATTTTAAAATGAAGCAATGTTTTGGAATAGGAACTAAATGAACTGAGACTCATTATTCCCAACCTCAGAGTGTGTTTTGGTTTAGTGCTCATTTCTCTAATGGTGCATCAGCATTTCACCCAAGAAATGATTTGGGCTTCTCGGATCTGTTTCACACTCAGAGTGAAGTGGGTGTAGGCTTGCACTCTCTCTCTCTCTTTCTCTCTTTCTCTTTCACTCTCTGACGTATCTCTCTGCTCCCTAAAATAAAGCCGGAGCCCACGCTTTATGCTAAAACAAACACACTGCTTAAGTATATTGTGTCTTGCCTTCACAGGAGGCATGAGTTTCCATTCTAGATGCTGTGTGTTTATGTGTGTGTGTGTGTGTAGATACTGTGATCCATGTCTTTCCCCTTGGCATTTGTTGATGTGATTGACCAGTGCTATTCTGAGGGCACTTAATTGGTTAATTTGTAACCATGTTTCCGGACATGAGATCACATTGAAGGCTCACACACTCACACACATATGCAGCAGGGGGTCATGATGGCCTTCTGCTGTCTCACACGTATGTTTCCTTGCGCTCTCTTCTTCGTTTTCAGCAATTATATCATGTGCATGGTTTGTATTATTGCATTGAATCTCTTTATTTTGCCAATATGATAATATAAATACGTTGTAAATCAATCAGTAAGCTTTCCTCATGGCAATATTGGATTAACATTGTTGCATCAAGTTGAAGTATCTTGATCTGTCAGGTATTTCATTCAGGGGATAAACCAAGAACTATTCTCATCTGGTTATTTTATCTATAGGTACTTTTTCGATTTAGCTTCAAGGAAATGTGATATATCATGATATATATTGATATTGTGATATAAAATTGCATACATGATAGAGGATTTTATCCATATCACACCAAATGTCAACAGTATGTACTTTTTTGTGTTAAAAAATCCAAAATGAGAGAAATTTCAAATCATGAATTCTTAGTAGTCAGATACTGACTTGATCAGCCAGTTCTTTATTATATGCAGACTGGCTGCTTCATCCTCTATTCTGCAGAGCTCTGTACGGTAGGAAATTTATAGCAGCAACCACAGAAGACACAAACATAATGGAGATGTAAATCATGCAAATGTTTTAACATAAAACTGCGCTCGCTGTGTGTGTGTGTGTGTGTATACGTGTGGTGTGCAATGACCATCATGGGAATATGTGGAGGTATGTTTCTGTGCCTCTCAGTCTGCACACACTGTACGCCACTCTGAGAACACAGTTTCCTTGAGTGATAACCTTGTGATAGTTATATGATTATAGTAGTATCAGACGTAAAAGCAGAGGAATATATCAAATAATATGTGTCCCGTGGGCTACAGAGCTGAGCTCAACTGACTGGTGGTAAAAGAGCAGAAGGGCAGAAGTGGCAGAAGGGAGTGCCAGTGGAAATCACCTCATGTACAGTAATTATATGAGCTGGCTTAAAGTGCTGAGCTTTTATCACCTCCTTTCTCTGCCTTCCCTTAGCTCTCTCCTTCTTTCATCCATATTTTCTTTCACTCCTTCCTCTAAGGGCCGCTGTCTTGTTTTTCCTATCCCTTTGTATCCTTTTTGCTTCTACTCCCTTGCCTCGTTTTTATTATTGGCTTATTGAAATTTGTACTCCAAAAGGAATATTGGCAAGGTAAAAAAACAAAACATATGTAGCTGTGGAGCACACGAGTCAAATTGATGATCACGCAGAAGCACGGGATTTTTTTTTTTTTTTCTTTTGACATCCATCCTCATCCCAGTGTGCCGAAGCGTGTATGTGTTTGTTGGGCTTCCATATTCTCACATTGCTCTGTGTTTACAGGCAGGCCCTGTTTTTAATTGGGTTTATTGGCTTTACCGCTCTTAGTTCCATAACATTTGAGAGATGTGTGCGAGTGAGAGTGAGGCTATCCTGTTTAAGGTCGTGTATTGAAGGTCACTGCAGGGGAACAGGCCTGACTGTGTGCTCTACAGTGGCTGGCTGATCAATACAGTGTCCTAGCTGCTGTCCTACTTCACAGCGGGTAGACGAACACACACACACACACACACACACACACACACACACACACGGCACAAGGCTACACAAAAAATGTTCACAAAGCAGTAGCAGTAGCAGCAGCAGCACAACTGATAGCTAATGGATCCAGAGATGAATTGCAGTAGGTCTGTAATGCAATGAGTTTTTCACAATACCATCTGGTGCTCGATAAATCTGCTGGTATTGGGAAACCACGCAGAATAACAAGTTCATCCCAGTTCAGTATTTCAAACAGACATTAGGAAATGTCTCATTCCCCACTGATAGACATAGAAAAAATAATACCTAGCTATTAGTTCACTCACACATGTTCACTTTGACTTTATTTAACTGATCAGACCTCTTCTTATACTGTGGTGTGTACAGACTGTGCTTGATTGACAGCTCTCTCAGACCCCTGTTAGTTTTGTTGCATTTGTAAGGGCGGGACAGTGTGCAGTACACCTTCATCATTGTTATTAGTTGTTTGGTAATATATCATGTAATTCCCTGCATATTTCATTTCACATTTAATCTTGTTTTAGTAGGAAAAAGCACAATGTTATTAAAAACATTAACAATGGTTCTGCTGTATTCAAGTGTCCCACTAAGCTCTGACAGTGAGCCAGCACACAAAAACCAGGACCCTGAAACTGAAGTAGCCAAATGGAATTCAACCATCATTAATCCTGTTATTTATACCTGTACTTTTCCTACTGTGATATGTCACAATGTCTCCTTGAAAAAGGCCAGTTGGCCAGAGTAGTTGAAAAGGTCGGTCTGGGCTATTTGTCTTTGTTCTGTTTTTTCGGATGTAAAAACCCTAGACACGTGTTGACACATCCTGTCTGCGTTTTTGATGCATGTTTGTGTTATGTGCCCTCTACCCTTACCAAACTACATGGGGAAAAAGAAATTAAAAAAAAAAAAAAAAATTGATGACAAAAAAAATAATGACATGATGGGTCATGTAGATGGGGCGGAGCGGGTTTTTTTTTTTTTACCTGCTTCACCAACTGTGTCTTTTCATGTTTTCTGTGGAGATTTCAAGTAGGATACTTTGGAAAATAAAGCATTTGCCACTTAAACTCATACAAAATTCAGACCTGTCTACATGTGTACTATGGATTTATTTTCATATGTGTGTTTCCAACTTTGAAAAAAGCCTTGATCCAAGTCTTTGTTCATTCCTAATGGTGTGAGAGTCTGTAATGTAGTAATCCAATATGCTTCATGTTTCAGGAGGGCTTCCTTTAAGTTACTTCCTCATCTGGAAATTTGAAGTCTATCGATACCAGTATAACAGTATGAGGTCGGGGGATGTTTCATATGTGCAAAATGAGGGCAACTGAACTGTCTTCGTTTGCATTTCTTATAGAAGAACGATGTTCGCCATTCTAGTCTTAAAATATCTGGTTGTCATGCCGATGTATACTTTACCACTAGGACACTTGATGAGATATATGACTCCAGTGGTTGTACAGGAAATTGTGCCCCGAATCTTGTACTCTTTTCCTGTTACAGGATGGAAGAAGGATAAGCACTTAGTTGTGTGTTTACATTGAGTTCATTGACTACATTTAAAATGACCCTCTGGTAAGGGTGACAGCAGTTGGTTTGGTTTAGTATAGAGGCAATCTGAGTCTACCAATATGTCTTTACAGTTTCTTCCTCTACGAAAGGTTATCCTGGGAGGTTCTTTGTACAGTTCACCATCTTGTGGGTCACTGGTTAGGATATGCTTATGTTTTATGATTGAATATTCAATTCGCTGTGCTCTGTTTGAGTATCTAAGAACACATATCATGGAAGATTTGGCAGAGGCTTTTTCTACTTTTGAATCTCCAAATACTTTATTCAGTGCTGTGTTTAGTTGTTCATCAACATATCCTCTCTCCTTGAATCACCTTCATAATATCCACATGTTGTTCCAAAGACTCTGGTGTGCTACAGATCCTTTGTAGTTTGTGAAACTGACTAATGGGGATAGCATCCTTAATATACTGTGGATGAATGTCTGTTCTGAGAAGGTTATTATGATCTGTGGGTTCAAGAAGTTTACCTCCAGCTTGAACTTGAGTGATGGACCTCTGACATTCAGCTATGTGGTGAAATCAAGGAGTTTCTGTTCACCATCTGTCCAGAGAAATGTTATATCATCAATAAACCTTTTCCAGTAGATAAGGAAGGTCAACATCGAGTTTTGCGTAGTTTGGTGCTACAACTGTACCCATAGCACAACCACAGCGTTGCCAATAGAAATCATTCCCCACACCGTCTCTTGCCCTGTCTGGTCTTTCTCTGTGTCTTTTGTTCCGCCCCGTCTTTCGGCCTAAAAAAACTTCTGACTTCACTGATCCGTCTGATGTATATTCACTGTTGGATGTAGTGGTAGGGGAAGTACCCCTTTTGTTTGTAAAGGTTCCTGTGAGTGTTGTATTCTTATATTGCCAAGTATAAACTCTTTTGTTCTTCATCCCGTTGAAATTTTTCAATTTTTTTTGTGATCAGGGTGTCTTCTAGTTCAAGCTTCAATTTCTTGACCATCTCCATGTTTTCATTGAATTTTGTTGTGTCTATGTTGTGTTTTTTTTCAGGTCCTCTATGATTTCACTGACAATTAATGCCATTAGATTGATTGAGCATTTATTAAGTCCATTGTTTACAGAAGGGCTCATTGTCTGTGCACAGAGTGGATTCCTTTTGAATTCTTAAACTCCGGGGTATGATTTTCTTGGCAAAGTTATTGGTCAGGGAGATTCTGTGTAGATTCATTCTTATTTCCTTTCTGGTCAGGTTTTCCAATTTTCAAAGAGAATCATCTGGTCCAGTCTCATTTGTCCATAGTTCAAATCCATCAAATATTCTTTCATAGTCTTCTGGTGCGAATTCAGATGTTTAAGCGAATTCAACAGGATTAGACATAGTTACCAGTTCAGTGTGCGGGTTGTTTAATTGCGGGTGCTGTGTTGAAAGGAAAGGGAGTCCTGCTGTGTTGAAAGGACGGGAAGTCCTGCTGTGTTGAAAGGAAGATCCTTGTATTTAAGCACTGTGTCACTTTATGACAGATATGTCTTGAGACTTTCACACCATTAGGAACTAGGACTTGGATCTCAGGGTCTTCCTGTAAAATGTCCTGTGAAACAAATCCAACTTACTGCCAAATCCCCCCAAATAGTTTGTGTGATGACGGGCACACCCTATACATCTATGGACTGTCATGGAGTTATGGATTGTATTTAAGCACTATGTCACTTTATGACTGACCTTCTTCAGAAAGGTCTGAAACATTGACACTTTTTATTCAATCAACGCAGAGGTGATAAGTGTGTGTGAGAATTTACTTTTTTAACTTTGAAATTGATTCCCTTCACCACAGGAGAGACTGAGCAAGTGGTGTGCGTATTGCCTTCTACTCTTGAGACCTAACAAGCAAACTTGTTTAAGGCTTCTTGAGTTATTCAATTGAAAGTACAATATAAAAGAGAATGGATTTGAAAAGTCTTAAGTTTTATTCTTCTGATTATGCAAGTGATTGAGTATTCTGTGGGATTCTGTCTCATCACTTGTACTCTGATGATTCACTCTCTTCCTAAATAGGCAGCTACAGTGCATACCGCATGAAAATGAAGAAATCTTGCTCAGTGCCTGCTAAGGACGGACTGCTCACCTAAGACTTTTCTATCATAGATGAGCTCTTTTCAACAGGGAAACTAAATCATTGAGGCAGAATGGGTCTCGACAGCTCTTGGAGTCCAATATAAGAAGCAGAGGTTTTTTTTTTTTAATGGGAGTTTCGAGTGTCATGTTACAGTTGGACCAGATATCTAATTTTACATTAGTTTCATTCACGGTACTTTACTCTGTATATCAGTTCTTACGTTTAAATGTTGTTGTACGTCATGCCATCATGTTTAGATACAGTAGTGTTTAGTCATCATTCAGTAGCTGTAGCTAAGCGTGTGAGAATGCAACAGGTGGCTATGTGGGCAGAGAGACTTAGTTCTTAGAGAAAATTCACAGACTCTATCTCTTAACAAGGCAGCTTCTACTGTATGTGTGCTCTCAGAGTAGAGTTTCTAGCAAATGTGCACAGTGTTGAACTCTGAAGATGTCATTTATTTTCCAACATATTTTCCTGTGGATGCATCCTGTGGTGCTTAAAGGAGACTGCAGAGCCTTGACCAGATATCTCTGATATAATGAAATTTATAATATGATTACTGTTCTCTAAACAGCAGATGCTATCCTCCCTGCTGACACAACATTGGATTATGGAACATTGTTTATCTAGATAATTTATTGCATGCTTTCTTTCACCATATAAATATTTGAGCATGCACACAAACACACACACAGTAACATGACTATCCTGAGAAAGAAGACTGCCTGTCAAGGGGTTTGACTCTGTGTCATGTGAACTAGAGATGAGCAAAGATAGCGTGGCACAAGAGAAAAAGAGTGCTATTGTTTTTATGTTGCAGGGAGAACTGTGAAGTTTGAAATTAGCCATGGAGTCAACAAAATGTTTTAGAAGCGGGGGGAAAAAGTGAAACAAGTGATTGGAATCACCCAGAGACATCAGGGCCAGAGTGAAAGAGACCACAGAGAGAAGACAAAAGTAAGACAAAATACAGTACTTGCTCTTTGTTCATCACAAGTACAATCTGAATTACAGTGTAATAATTATAAAAGAAAAAACAAATTGGAAAGAAAAAAGGAACAGGCTTTGAGTAAATCATTAATATTTAGGTCAAATATTTGATCATTTGGTGCTGGAAGTCACATAGAAACACCTGTTTAGGAAACTCAAATGTTATGAACTTGACACTTTACAGCTTTAATTAAGTTGAGTTTATATCATTTTCTTTACCTCTTATTTCCTTGCGTGTCAGTCAGTGTCTTAAATGGTGTATTGACATCTGATCATTGGCTGGTGGCCATAAAGCTCAACCTTGCTTTTTACTCAAGTCAGCCAGTGTTGTGGCAAATACTGTGAAGAATGGGAACAATGAGAGGCCAGTGTGAAGCGGCCGGTTCTCCGTCTCTCTCTGTCTCTCTTTTGCTGAACCCCCGCGCCCCCACCTTCCTTTAATGAAAGGAGCCATTGTCTCTGGCCTGGATTGAAAAACTCACACAGTACTTTTCCTTTGAGGTCTTAAACAACTTTGCCTGCTTAGATGAAAAGCGATTTGCTGTGCTTGCATATGTACAGTATTCATGCACCCTTGCACATCATCACACACATGCTCTTGCACACATTTATGTCCATGCACAAACCAAAACACGACAGACACTTAGCATATGATCCCATTAAATGTACACAACCACATATAAACCCGTACTAACACATTAACATGAATAATGTGTGTGTGTCTGACGGCTCCAGTGTGCTCAGAAATCTCAGATTCCAGGCCCTCTTAGTCTGCTGGCCACCCAGCAAAGCCCCACCTCTCTTTACCTCCGCTGCCCTCCTTCTCTTTTCACCCAGATCCTAACACACTCAGACCAGCTGGGATCACTGACCATCACTCTCATTCTGTGGAAGCCTATCAGAATAGTATATTGTGTTGCTAGTGACAGATTAGTCCTGAGGAACCTGTCATTGGTCTTTGCTTTGTCTCTGAATGGAAGGATGTAAACATGGAGCCTATACCTAAACTTTGAGGAGTTTTGAGGTCATCAGGTGGCAGAGGCTGCTACAGTAAACAAGCTAGGCTGGACTAGGAGAACCAGCAGCCATGGCTCAATTTCAAGAAAGAGCCAAGTCGGCCACTCTGCCACCCCGATTATGCTCGAGTGTCCCGGGGACTAGCCGACTACCAAGACGGATGGGTGGGTGCAGGTTGGAGGACTTAAGCTTTGACAGCTTTGAGCTGCTTTACAGTGGAGCTGTTGATAAGATCAAAAGCCACAAAAGTAACCTCAACCTCAGTAAGTGTCAACCTCAGGAATTTTTGGGCAACTTCAACTCATAGTAATTATGTTTTAAACATGAATAAGATAACTTGAGCTTCAGTAAATAGACTAGCCTTGCTGTTTGGCAACTAAACTACCATATAAAGCTATTTATAGTGAAGTCTCATGTTAGGTAATGTAAAGTTCTGTTTTTAATTGATCATCCCAATCGGGAAAATAGTGAATACCAAGCTATTTGATAACCTTATTTTTTATTGTAATATCAGTCGATTTAAACGTCAGCAAGTTAGATAACCCCAACATGTTGGCTCATAAACTTTAAGATGTCAACTTCAGTCTATTTAGAAGCTAACCTCAATCATTCTCAGATAAAACTTTAGTAACCCAAATATTATCAACTTCAGCCAGTTGTTAACCCAAACTAATGTCAGCTAAATGTTGTCTCTAGATACTGGTTTCAACAAAACATGGGCTGTATTGACGTCAGCGTGGTACCAAAACCCAACTCCTGTATATGTTAGTGTCATAAGTTGGGTTTTAAATGGTTAATTTCACTTCTTCTGTTGTATTTGCGTCATGGTGTCAATTTTGAAATGTAAGGGATATAAAGGAAGTCGCTCATATGACACTCAGCCGTGGCGATGCTTGCTCATGACACCTCAGCTGCACCCAGGCTACGCAATGTTTCCCCAACAGATAATCTGAGTCTCAGCAATTTTTCACAGCTGTTACTCTTAAGTTTTCTAAACAGCTCGCCAAAAGAAACCTGTTGAAGGCAATCAACTTCTAACTTTTTAAGATTCAAGCACAGCATCAGTGAGTTTTTTTTTTATTAGTCCATTTTAACCAAATTCATTCAAACAAACACAGATTTAGCCCATGGCCATGTTAAAATTGTGTCAAAGACCTCACCTTTCAGATTATTTTATTCAGCCTCGGCCATTTTCATCTTCTGACATTAACTTTATCTGGTCCTTCATGTACTGTATTACCACCAGTATTTTCTGCTGCTGTTAAACCTTTATTAGCAGATAGTGTATTGTATGTAACTCAAATTGCTGTTTTTTGTAGCTTTTTTCCCAGAGATTAGTTTCACGGAAACCCTGCATGGGAGAGAAGGTCAGCACTATTAAAAGTGACATCTCCTGGCATGGCATTTAGCTAATCCCCTCTCTGTGTTACAGATAAATGGTCTAGTTACTAGACTTCAGAATGGCCAAAGAGACCCTGTAGATTTATATATAGAAGAGCAGTCCAATTTTAGCTGCAGAACAGGAGTGTTGACAGTATTATTAATATGCTATCTGATGTAGAGGGCCTCTGCGGAACAGAAAAACGATTGTACTCTATCTCTCTCTGTCTGACACACTTAGCATATTTTGTCATGCTTTGCTGTATCACACACTTGTGGCCCCACATCAAATACAGTATTAGGGACTCTGAGAATAAGCTATCTCTCTCTATGCTTGTTAAGAAGGAAACAGTCAGTGTGGAAAGAAGGAAACTAAGGGGGGAAGGAACAGGGTGGAGAAAGGGTAAAGGAGTTACAGAGGATCATATATGCACAGGGAAGATTGCACTATGGGGACAGGATATTGGGGGGGAAAGGAAGGGAGTGACAGTTTGGTGAGCTCAAGTGTCAGAGGTGAACAGTTTCAAGGTCTAGAAGGTATAGACAACAGTAAGGTGACAGCAGAATTTTAGTACAGTACAGTATACTCATTGTGTGTCAACAGTAGTGGAATTCACTCTTGAGGGAATGGTTATGAATGGTTTCAAAAATAAAAAGTTGCATCACTGTAAATCACAAATTGGGGCATCCCCCGACACCACATTGTTTGCCCTATATTCTGAAATTGAGTTTTAGAGTATAGTAGCTGGAAGCAGGACAAATGAATGAAATCACTTGAGTTACATGGTGCGATGTACAGTTCACCAACATCACATGAATTCAAGGTGTTATCCTTAAATTTCAAGCAATTATCTATTGCTGCATTTTGGAACGAGCAAGGCATCTCAAATTAAGATAGATTCATCTTTGAAATTGCTGTAATTCTGTTAACCAAATACTGAAATTACTTAAAGCTGCACAAAATGATGACTGTGTGTAATGTGAAAGGTGTCGCTCATAGTGATGAATTGTCAGAGAATAGTTACCCAGCACTGTAGTTTCCCTCAACTCAACAGAACATTTTAGCGTCTTTCAGACCTTTATTGTGGTTTTGCAGCCGGCAAATGTATTGTCTTGTTTCACTGTCAGCGCTCATGAACCTCGTTTTGATTTTTATGCTACTGGTCTAACACCAGAAGACTGACAGACCCACTTAGCAACTAGCTGATGCAGATAATGTATCATTTAACTGTTAAGGAGGCAGATATTTTCCTCAAGAGTTGGTGGACCAAAACAGAGCTAACTTTTTGTTGCACTGCCAAAAAAAAATCTATTAGTACAGTTTTAACTTAGTCCACTTTGACATAGTCCTGTCACCCTTCACGGTCCTTTGACTGGATGAAAAGTCGAAGTAGCCTTTTTTGTGTGTGTGTTGCTTTGCTTTTTGTTTTTGTTTTGCTTTGAGTAACCACTAATCTAGTTTTGCCTACACCACCCAGGGTGCATTGCTGCTGTTGCTTCTATTTGTCTAATAGGTTTACAGTTGGCTGTGGAACTCCTGGCACTGGGCAGCCTAGCCAGTACTAATCTGCTTAGCCCATAGAAACCTTTGGCCGGCCTCCCACTTTCTCTGTCTTACGCACATGCAGACGCATGCACACTCACTCTCTTGTATTGTTTACATACTATGCAGTAAACAGATGCTACAGTTAGCAGATAAGGAGAAGGGAGACAGGCACACTGAGCAGATGGAGGAATGAAAGTGTGTTAGAGGGGTCATATTACATACATGAAATAAGAGAGGAAAGTTACCTACTGTATGTTTACGGTTATCCTCCAATGCACAAGTTTTTCAAAAGGAAGACCAAAATGGCTCTTATTAAACCAGAAATGTAAAAGAACATATTAAGCAGGTACATTATATGGGACCAGGTGATAAAGTATATGTCGCCTCTCAGTTCAAGCACACAGCATTGCAGCCAATGCTGTAGCTGCAGGAGGTGCGGGCAATGAATGTTTTATTAGCCTTAATGGGAAGAGATAAAGGACAAGAGTGAGATATGAGATTAGGTGATGAGAGAGAGAGAGAGAGAGAGAGAGAGAGAGAAACTGGCAGCTAAATTCTGGTAACATGAGTCCCGGCTGACTGTTTAATGAAGTGTTGTGCATGTGTCAGGCTGTGCAGTGGTCTAGCTAACATTTTTCTGTGTTTTTAGTTGGAGACATTTTGACCTTGGTTCTCGGTGGCACAGCCAGTGCTTCTTTTATCAGTAGATGTTGTTTCGTAGCAGAATTTTCCTGTGAAATCTGGGTATGTTGGTGTTTCCATTTGAAGTGGTGCCACAGCTTAGAATGGTGGAACTCTTTTTATGCCTCTGTGCTGGTGATAGCCGTGGCCGGAGGCATTATGTTTTTGGGTTGTCCATATGTATATATGTACATATGTACATAATGTCCGTCCATATGTCTGTCCCATCCTCATGAATGCAATATCTCAGGAAGGCCTTGTGGGAATTTGGTACAAACATCCACTCAAACATCCCAAGTTGACTCCCTGTTGGGCCTAACCATCAGGGATTTAAAAAAAAAAGTACTTTAAGATGTTTTCTAGTAGCTCCTTAAAGGAATAGGTCAGCGCGTAGCGATAGCGTGGTCTAGAGAGAGAGCGAAAGCGTGTGTGTGATGGTGAGGCTGCAGCGATAGGAGCAACCCGCCTACCATCCGAAAGTAGGCCGAGAGTGAGAGAGTTTCTGCCAAAAACAAGCCCCTAGACTTGGAGACATGAGAGCAGCTGTTCGCTAACAGCAACGTGTGTTTACAGCAGAGAGCAGGAGGGAGGACAGACATCTCATTCCGCTACCCTACCCCGGGCCTAACAACTTTTCTGGCGGAAACCCTGCTCAAGGACGAACTGATTACATTTTGGTGGTCAAAGATCAAGGTCACTGCTACCTCACATCCGTCCCATTCTCTTGAGAACACAATATCTCAGGAACGCCTTGAGGAAATTTCTTCAACTTTGGCACAAATGTCCACTTGGACTCAAGGATAAACTCATTAGATTTTGGTGGTCAAAGGTCAAAGTCACTGTGACCACAAAACACGTTTTTGGGCATATTAAGAATTCATATGGTAATTATGACAAAGTTTCACAGAAATGTCTAATAAAATTGTAACATTTGGTCAGATACTGAATTGGTGACACTAATCTTGGGTGCCCACCTTGAAACTGTGGTGATTGTTTAGATTTTCTGTGCTGCCGGGTTGAAGATGTGTGTGAAGCATCCACGTTTTGGAATTTGTAGTTTCTTTGCAGCAACATCCATTTCTGAAGCTTTGTCTACTGTCTTGGCTACAACTTTGTGTTCTATCAGAATCAGTTTTATTTGCCAAGCATGTGAATACATACAAGGAATTTATATATGACTCCTTTAACTGTTTGTTTGATCAGGTCCAAATGCCCCTGCCTCTTTCCAAGAGTTTTCTTCATCTTCCAGATCTCATCTTGACCTCCTCAGTTCCCCTAAACTGCCCTCTCGTAATTACATTTCGCACTGTGACTGCAAACTGACAACACTTTGCTATCCTCTTGTAGCCTTCCCCTGCATTTTGGGCATCAATAACTTTCATTTTCAGAGTCTTACACAGCTGCTTAGAGGAACCCATGATTGCTGAGTGTTTGCACAAGGTTTGAAGAGTCAGAGTATTTGTAAAGCTTTGAAACTGGCACCAGCTGACATTTCCTAATGACAGTTGTTGGCATGCCACAGGTCTAACGAGCTGATTAAGGTCTGAGACCTTGTAAAAAGAACCTGAGCCTTCAGAACTCTTAGGGTGCTCAAACTTTTGAATATGCCACAATGGTGTTTTTCTTTTATTATTTGTGTTCAATATATGACATAAAAAGTAATGTTTGCTGAACATATTGTGTTTTATGCTCCATATCCCAGAGAGGCTGTGTTTACATCTTTTAATTAAAAAAATCACAAAAATGTTATTTATCAAGGGTGTCCAAACCTTTGCATACAACTATAATTGCTTGCAGGTAATCATTCATTTGTGCCTCTGCATGTGTCCCCACTTTTATTACCTCTCCCCCTTTAATATTCATGTGTCCCTTTAGTCAGGGGACAATAGACAGGGAGGAAACACTGCTGATGTTGCACCCCAGGCTTAGAAAGCCCTGATACTTGAAACCACTTGATGCTAGAGGCTGACTGACAAGGAGGAAGAGAAGGGGATAGGTGGAGGTGAAGGTGAAAGGAGATGGACTGAGGGAGTGATGGAAAAAAGAGAGACATAAACGAAAGCAGGGCTTTGAAAAAAATAAATTCTATGACTTCAAATTTGACCATCAAAAAATTATTTTTTCAGATTAGATTGTATTTTTCAGTTATTCAATTTGAAGACTTTTTAAAAAGAAAGTTTGGATTGTGTTTGTATTGTTGTTCTACTGGTGCTTTTTTTTTGTTTACTAAAACATAATAAAATTTAAATGCTGGATGAAATGTTGGACATAGATTACTCAGCAGACGCCTTTTTCATAACCATGAACATTTGTGTGGAGCTCTTCTGGTTGCATTGTTTTCATATCAAGATTTTTGATACTTACGTCCAGTGTTTGTGTTTGTTTTTTTCCAGAGGAGGAACTGAGGAAGCTGCGGGAAGAGACCAATGTGGACTCTCTGCGGCAGGAGCTGGAGAGAGAGCGAAGCAAGCGTTTAGACCTGGAGCAGAAGATGAGTGAGGTGCTCAAGTCCAGGTAAGACAGGAGAGCAGAGTCAAAGTGAGTGACGTGAGCGACAGGAGATGAGGACTAAAATGTGCGATATGGGAAGTAATAATAATGACGGAAAGACAGGAAATGGTGACACTACAGCTCAGCAGAGTTTACCATGGGTTAAGTCAGACAGGGGGTGTGTGTGTCAGTCAGTCCCAGTGCTACCCTAGGTTTCTGTTATAAATAGAGGCCTCAGCAGCTTGGGAGGCGGGGAATTCCACAAGGAGGTGTGCTTGAGTGTATGTGTTTTGATGGCGATGGAAAGAGAGAGGAAAAAAAAAAAACAGCAACGAGTCATGCGCCAGTCTGTGTAGCCAAGCGCACACTGTCACACCGTCGCTATGCTGGTGACAGGAAAAGCTTGCGTCTCTTGGCACCCTTAAAGCCAACCCTAAACCCAGGGTGCGCATGTACGGCTGTGCGTGTGTGATCAGATGATGTTTCTGTGCCTGCCAATGGGAAATTCCACTGGTGCTCTCCAAGTGATTACCAACACAGAAACACAGACCCAAGAATGTGAGACTCAGTGCAGGATTTTGTAAGAGTTGAACTAATGGACCAT
Source organism: Thunnus maccoyii (assembly GCF_910596095.1). Lineage (NCBI taxonomy): Eukaryota > Metazoa > Chordata > Actinopteri > Scombriformes > Scombridae > Thunnus > Thunnus maccoyii. Next base: position 8,819,803 of record NC_056555.1, read on the forward strand.
GACCCGGGAGTTTTCTTCAGTTAATCCTCGGTCAGCAGCATCCAGCCAGAGAGATGTAGACGAGGACAGCAGATTACAGTCGTCTTCTGTGGCTGTTATCCAGGTGCCACTGAGCAAGGCAGTGGAGTATGGTGGTGACATTTAGAACACTCTGGTTTCACTAGGAATTTTCCAGGTGTGACTAGAATAGGCTCCTAAATTTAGACCGTACTATATCAGTACACTGCAACATCCCAGATACAGATGAGAAACAAATTAAAGGAAAAATCCACAAGCGTTTATTTAGTCACCACGAGCCAGAACAGCTTCTGTGCTCATTGGCAGATATCCTACAAGTCTGCATGTATGTGTTCAACTGGGTTGTTGACTGCTAACACCATACTGTAGCTTATGATTCACATCATTTTCATACTCATGAAACCATTCAGTCACACCTCATACTCTGTATGGAAGCATGTGAATTTGTTATCTACTCATATATTCAGGTTTTTCCTTCTTTCTTTTTCCCTTTGTCTAATGTCTGTATATAACTGCAGCTGCTCCTGTGTATAAAGTGGCAATGATGGTTATGTGGTCATTAGTTCAAAGGTTAGTTGATTAATTGATTAGTTAATCACCAGAAAATTAATCAGCAACAATTGTATTAATTTATTCATCATTTTGAGTCATTTTTATGATGAAAAAAGCCACATTTCTCTGATTTCAGCTACTCAAATGTGAATATTTGCTGGTTTCCTTAATCTTCTATGATTGTAAACTGAATATCTTTGGGTTTTGGATTGTTGGTAGGATAAAACAAGACATTTAAAGAAATCACCCGAGGCTTTGGGAAATTGTAGAGGGCGTTTCTTGACCATTTTCTGACATCACATATTCAATTAATTGAGAACATAAATAGCAGATTAATCGTAATAAAAGTAATCATCAATTGTAGCCCTAGTGGTCATTACTAGGTGAGTTAGTTTCAAATGCTACTCTTTGTTTTTGTCTTTGGATGAAAACACAGACTGTAGTAACACATGGAGGCTGTTACTATTGTATTGTATTATGTACATTGTTTTTCGAAGCTTGTATTTTGAGCCTAAAAATCTAAATTTGAGATGGGAGCCATAGTGAAACTGACGTGGGACAACCAAATGCCAGCCACCGCATTTGTGAAAAGCTAAGACACCTGTTAATCAAACAGTTGTTTTGTATTCATAGAGAGAAGTTCACCCACAGTCTTACTATTTCTTAGCCATTAGCAAGAAATACGACCACCATTAAACCATTAAAGATGAAAGGACAAGATGCTTGCCAAAGCCAATATCATCTTGGAATGTGTCTCATCTTTTAATTGATTTCTTTTTTTATTCTGCATTCATAACTATTTATCATGTCAGTGAAACAGATGGAGACCTCTTTAATGATATATTTTGTTTTGCATAAAATTTGCTTGACAGTTGAATCAAAACATAGTATGGAGCTAATTTGTGTGGTTAGTTTAAGGAAAGGCTGTCCTCTTTCTATGTATCTTTCTTTGTGAAGCCACTGCTGTGACATTTTAACACTGAAATTATTCATTTCAACAAAGGCAGTTTGAGACTGAAATGTCTTCTCATTCTCTCTCTGTCCCTGTATGTGTCTGTCTTAGCTCAACTCAGACAGCGACTGATTTATCCAAAGCAGCAGCTTTCTTAACATGAACTTCCTGAGACGTGCCTGCTATAGCATCTGCAGCTCTGGCAACAGAGAAGTGAGACTGACACTTGAAAAATCTCTCTCTCTCTCTCTTTCTGCCTCTCTCTCTCTCTCTCTCTCTCTCTCTCTCCCTCCCTTTCTCTCCCTCAGGCTGGAGGACTCTCCGCCACAACCTCCCCGAAAACAGCAGTCACCCTCTAACAATGGAACAGGTAAGACCCCGGAGGGAGAAAGACAGCCAGGCGAGTGAGAGTCAGGAAGGGGGGTGAGTGGAAAGGAAGACTTTGACGTCTTCTAGCGTGGGAGTAAATCAAGAGGACCGTTCGTGTGTGTGTGTGTGTGTGTGTGTGTGTGTGTGATGTAGGATGTATGCGTGGAAGGCTTGAAAGGAGGGGAGTGTGTCAGAAGTGCAGATGGGTTATTCCAGGGCATATAACAGTGTGTGGTGTGCGTGCGCTTTCTCATGGCAACAGTATTACACACTTATGGAGACTACAGGGTGATTTTGAGTTTGTAATTTGTTGTTTGCTGTGTATACATTGCACCAAAACCTATTTAGTTGTTTTCATTAATACAAAGCTGCACTAACAATGTCAGTGCTGTCCGTGTGTGCGTGTTTAAACATACGTCAACGAGGGGAGCGTGTGTATATTTTAGAGAGAGAGAGAGAGAAATGGAGCAAGAGACAGAGAGACTTATTTTGGAAAATGGGTTATGATTGTAGATCACTTCATCTAGGGCAGACGTGCCTGATTGGACTGTGTTAACTGTGTAAACTATAAATGAAAATGGCTTCTAACACAATGTCATCATCAGCACAAAGATACTCGTGTTCATAATGAATGTGCAACAGGAAAAAAACCAACCCTGCCAGAGCTTTCACTTTGCCATAATTACATTCTTTTTTGTTTGTTTGTTTGTTTACGTATTCATCCTCTCAGTGACCGAGCATACAGGCTGTTCTTTTTTTTTTTTATTCAGCTGCATATTCACAGTCACATTCAGGCGCGGTTCTGCAGCTGCATTAGTGTCCATTAGTGTACGACACAGGGGCATTTCAGCATTAGTAATTGACCGTTTATTAAGCCCCACCCACCCCCGTAGGCACTGTTGCTACGCCTGTCAAGCTTTCAGTTCTTGTGCAGCACATATGCACTTTATAGTAATTACAAGGGCCGATTTACTACTAGAAATGTTAAGTATTTTCATAATCAATAGGTCAGCATCCTCACCAGCTGATGATCCATTTAGAAAACATGGAAATAAAGGAGCAGCATAATTCTTGGATTGCATGGTAGAGTGAGTTAGCCCTAGTGTTGTAGTACAGTATTTCAATAAAAGTTTGCTCTAACATAACTCTAGATCACATTAGATCACCACATAGCCATCTTTTTATACAAACAACAGATTATTCTATGGAAATCGATCATTTTGGGAAACACACAAACCTAATCTATCTGTTCTCTTTAGCGGAGAAACAGCAGAAGGAGGTATGGAGTTCGCGGCTGCAGAAGTGGCTGTACGAGCGCTTCGGGGTTTACATCGAAGACTTCCGTTTTCAGCCGGAGGAGAGCACTGTAGAGGCTGAGGAACCGCTAAGTGCTAAAAGGTGGGTGTGAGAGCCGCTCTGAAACAGAGTATAAAGGGTCTGTCCTCAGGTATTGATTCTGCGGTTGTTCAAGAAGATGTGGAGTCAGACAGCTAGACAGCAACGAGGGAATACTAAAGGTGTGCAGCCAAATACAGTTATCATGAACAGTGTCACAGTTGTCAGGACATTGTATTTGCTTTTATTTGATGAATAGAGACATATTATAGACCGTGAATGTGCACTATAAATTAAAAAAACTGTTGTACTTCAATGTACTGTAGCTCCCTTGAACTGTGCACTTGCATTATGTTGGTTGCAAGAGGAGAGAAGTTCAGAAAAACATTTATTGTGCAGGAAGAATTACGAGAGGACTGAGGAAGAAAGCTCTTTTCTTATTCCTCCTCTGTAAAGGCGAGTGAGTCATGCCAGGCTGATTAAGGCCAAAGTGTCAGCACTTCCTCTCGCACACAAAATAGCATTTTCTTTGTGTGTTTTTAAACATGAGCATCTGTATGTGTTCTGACCTTCACTTTTTGTGTTTGTTTTACATCCAGGTTGACAGAAAATATGAGGCGACTCAGTGAGTATTCAAAAACACACACAAATAAATAGAAAGCTACAGTGGAAGTACAGACTGTTTTCTAACTTTGCTGTCAGTTTATCATTAGGTTTTCAGTAGTTATTTGTTGCTTAGCAGCTTCTGCAAAATTCTGCAGTGCTACAATATCAACCACAGTGAAAATTATGCACCACACACTCCCCGTTCACGTTATTTCCCTTTTAACATGAAGACATTTAATTAATATGGATGGATTGAAAGTAGAATTTAACCATCCGTAATAGATTTTCACTGTGAAAAAACAAATTCTCATGTAAGAAATAACATTTTTCATACATTTTAAGTCCTACAAGTCACTATTCATAAAATGAACTAGAGGTGTCACGATTCTCCAAATCCACGATTCGATTTGACTTTCGATTAAACTTTTTTTTTTCCAGCACTGACAGCTATGACATTGTTAGACTATGGAGTCTTGATTTGTAAGGATCAACAGATCGTTTATGCCCTGACAACTGTCATTTACATTTTTAATTCTTCTTTAAAAGGATAGGCTACATGGTATCAGGTGTGATATAACCGCCATATTTTTTTGGAATGTACCTTTAGGCCATATGGTCAAATTTAAATAATTTATTTAAAATTTAATAACAATAACTTCTTTTATTTCACCAGTCAATTGGGCAACACAAACCTGAAAAGAAGAGCCACCAGATGGCAGAAGGGAACTTTACAACAACAGCTGGTTTTGCACTTTTTAGATTGTCCCTGTCCACTCGTCCCACAGCCAGCTGTACATAGAGGCCAATGTTATTTTCGCTTATGAGTCATTGATCCGGGAAGTTTGATTCTGTCAGTATATTTCCAACTTCACCGAAGTGTGTATAGCATAGCCTACAAACTATAGTTTGTTGTTTACACAAGTTATGGGGAAGGCAAAATGTTGCCACATGGGTGACCTCAGGGAAGCAGGAGGATTTTCCAGTCCTGTTGTTTCTCCATCATCTCCGACTCCAGTAGTGGCCACAGTGTCTCAAAAAGTATTGAAGCTGCAGGCTACCTGTAAACTACCTTGTGTTGTCTTTGAAATGTTGTTTTGTTTTTTTTCCTTCGGATAGGCACAGGTAGATGGGGTTGGAGAGAGAAAAAATACTGGGAGAATCACCAATCCTGCTTTTGATTTCAAAAGTTGAAATCAAACGCTCGTTTCAATCGATTTTAGAATCGAAATCCTGACACCCCTAAAATGAACACACACATAAACCACATTGAATATATCCCTTTACCCTTGTTTTAGAGCGAGGAGCCAGACCTGTCACCAACTTCTTAAGGAACCTCTCCGCCTTATCTAATTGGCACTCAGTCTACACCTCAGCTATTGCCTTCATTGTGAGTATTCACTTTTCCTTCTCATCATTTCTAACACTGTATTCTTATAAATTCAAATTATTTCAGCCGGTTAAGTTTAGCCCAATCGGTCTTACACAACCAACACGTAACAGTGAAATGAAAAGAAAGTCATTTCTGCACTGACAGATTGCAGGGGCCTCTGCCAAAAGACCGCAGAGGTCTCATCAGACCTTCATTAATGTCCACAGCCGGTGATTATTTTAAATCATCTTCAACCCCATTGATTGTGGCCACACATGCCAAAGCCATCTCAGATTCTAGTGATGATCCCGCTATAGTGTTGACAGGAGACTCTTAATAGCATCTTTCACTGCCAGTGAAGTCTCCAAAATTAAAATGCTTTGAGTCAGTGTCAGAGTAAGCCTCCCAAATCATAATTGAAGGAAATCTTTATTGAGGTCTTGTCATCAGTTTGTCTTTCTCTCATATGTAGAGCAACACAGTGCTTTTTTTAAGTAGAGGCCTGTCAAATAAACTTGGTGGTTATTAAGAATATACCAATATGTTAGAAAAGTAGAAAGGATACATGTTGTTAAACTGTAATTTGAATTGAACACATTGTTGTAAACTGTGATCATCACTATAAAACAAACAATAAACCTGAAGTTGATCTGCTTTATGTTGTGCTCTGTTCTGTTGCAGATCTACATGAATGCTGCTTGGCATGGCTGGGCCATTCCCATGTTACTCTTCCTGGCTATCCTGCGCTTGTCCTTAAATTACCTCATCGCCAGGTACAACATTTCTCTTCAGTGGACAGTCGTGTATTAGAGAGACATCCACTGTGCCATTTTTTAAAATCATTTAAAGTGGAGCATTTAGGAGATCATTATGAAATGAGGGCATATTAGTATTTGTCAGACATCTGTCTGGACTTGGATCTTTAAACTGGGACACCTGGTCACCTTTTAAAGTAATAAAAGTTGTATAGATGTTACTCAAAAGTAACATAGTAGTTTTGTAGCTTTGGTTTATAAAAGTGCACACCTCTTCTTACTTTCCAGAGGTTGGAGGATCCAGTGGAGCATTGTGCCTGAGGTCTCTGAGCCCATGGTAAGACGATTTCTCACTGCTTCCTGTTTTCTTTGTTTCAGTAGGAAAAATCTATGAGTTAGAAGCAAAGGAGAATATTAGTATATAGTCTCACTAACCTGTTGTCTTTTTCGTGTTCTGCAGGAACCTCCAAAGGAAGACTTGACTGTATCTGAGAAGTTCCAGCTTGTACTTGACGTTGCACAAAAAGCACAGGTACAACATGTTACTCCTCAAACCAGTCTGCACAGATACTGAAACTGAATTTGTTCATACAGTGTTTCAACTCTCCTTGCAGAACCTTTTTGGCAAGATGGCGGATGTTTTAGAGAAGATAAAGAAGTAAGTTTAATTAGTTGTATTTTAAATTAAAACACTGAAACTTTTAGACCATATTGACAGATATTGTTTCTCTCCTCCGTGTGTGTGTGTGTGTGTGTGTGTGCATCTGTCTGTCAGCCTCTTCATGTGGGTGCAGCCGGAGAGCACCCGCAAACTTTACATCTGCCTGTGGGTGGCTTTCATCACCTCCTGCGTCCTGCCATACAAACTGATGGGTTTCATGATCGGTGAGAGACACACACACACACAAAGCTTCTCTATCCTTTTGTACATAACTATGCAGGATACTTGAATGAATGCAAATACTTCTATTCAATCCGGTGCACACAAACAAATGCATTCATAAGACTTGTGTAACTGTTCTCCCTTTGCCTGTGAGGGGCAGCTGTAGGCTGTTTACATGCCTGTCTGATAATATTAGTTACTGCTACAGTATTTCTTGTAAACAAAGTGTCTCCAAACGGCTTTCCTCACAAGATGCTTAGAGAAAATATAGTTGTAGACACAATGGCTGTGTTTATTCAGTCAGCAAAATATATTTGTCTCCTCATGTGAGCACTAAATGAACTTCATCTCTACTGTAAATGAGTCAGAGAACCAAAATCAGGTGGTCGATTTCTGCATTAGAAACTAGCTGTCGGCATTTTCACTAAAAGTATGACATCTGCAGCCAATCCAACAGAATTGCTTACACCAGTTTTGTGGCCCGGCATACAGACCTGAACCAGATTTCATTGGGATCAAAATGTTCAAAATGATCAAAAGCAGACTGTTTCAGTGCCAGCCATCAGATGTGTTCAGTGATTCAAATAGATAGGTTGGAGAAACAACTGACCAATCAGAGCTTAGTAGGTGGAATCAAGAATGGGGATATCATCTTCTTACATAGCTAGCTTGTTAGGTACCTAGCTACATTTATGAAAAGTAGCGACAGAAAAACGGCGATAAGTGTAGATTAGATCGACACAGCTGCACAAGAAGTTGAGTGTCTACATGCAGAAATAACAACTCATAAATCAACATATTTCTTCAACCAATTTGGAGTTAACTGTTTGTACCTACTTCAACTAACTGAAATGTCGTCTGTGGCCGGTCAAGTCACTCACAACTGATTTTGTTATGATAAAACAAAACAAAATAACCCCTCACCCCACTACCAACACAAAATCAGCTGACATGAGCTGATATATATCAAGCTGAACCAATGAAGTGAAACAAAATGACAATTCAGTCTGTTTATCAGGCTAACTGTAGACCTTTATCACAGCAGACCTTTTGGTAGCATAAAGCACAGGTGTAAATAATAACATTAGTGATGCCTCAGCTCCATTTAGCTGCTTTAGTTTCAGGATTCTGGTATTGTGCATGCTGTCACTGCTGTAGCTTAATGGCACATTTGAATAAGTCAGAGACATCGTTAATGATATCGGTAACACCTGTGCTTTTCCTACGGTGAGTCAAAATATCTTTGGCTACTGCATTTTGAATTTTGTTGTGTACTAAATGTCCCTGTTATCACAGGTGTTGTTGTCAGCAATAAGTTATTAAAGAGACCTAACTCCATTTGTACACTCAGTGCCCATTTCAACCTGTTATGTTGTAATATGTGCAACATAACTCACGGCTTGTTTTTGTTAATGAAGACAAATTACAGTCCCAACCACTCTTCATTCTGTGTGCTAAACGATATTGGAGGTAATTGACACAAAAATCATTTTCAAAGAATATGAATGACGTGAAGGATAGAAAAGGATGCACCATGAATGCCACTGAGACTTAAAACGATAAAAGCTTTGAACTTTGAAATGTGGAAGGCCTTTTAAAAGTGAAGTTATTGGAGGCCATGTTTTTCACAACTTTGCTGCACAGTACAAGATTTTAATTTTCTCCTCTCACCGCCTTGTCCTCTACAGGCCTGTACGCCGGTATCAAGTTCTTCATCATAGACTTCTTGTTTAAGAGCTGTCCGAAGCTGCGGGACAAGTACGACACTCCTTACATCGTGTGGAACAGCCTTCCCACTGACCCCCAGCTCAAGGAGAGGACCAACGCCACTGTGTCACGGCGGGTGAGGAGCAGAAACACACACTTCATCTACTTCTTCATTGCCTTCTCCTGCTCGTTCATGCTCTCTCAGACTAATTAAACATACAGACCATTTGACACAGCTTAGTCTGAATCCTAAGACAGAACATGTCTATAATGCACAAAGCACAAGATTATTCATGCAACCCTAATTCTCTGTTGCTAACCTTAAAAGCTGAAGTTTATACCTACAGAGGCATCCCAATCTGTCTAGCAGCTACAGCAGTGATGCCGTTGAGGTCCACTGGAGTTCAGTTACAGGTTCAGTCTTTCATGTTGGCAAGAATCCACCTGCTGAAGTGTCAGTCTAAAAGAGAAAAAAAGGGGTCAATAACGTCACAAAATATCTTCACTCCTGTCAATAGTACATTAACAATCAGCCACTCACTGTGTAATACCAGAAAGTGTTTTATGTAAGGTTGAGTGTGTGAGCATGTGTGTCTTTGTTGTGGCATCAGTCACAGGTGTCCTCTGTCATTTCTCTCTCTCAGCTGTCTGCCTCTGAGAAGGTAGGGACTCTGGTGTGTCTCCCTTTGGTTCCTCTACTGTGCCTGGGTGTGCCGCCAGCTCACCTCAAAGCGTGTGTGTGCGTGTGTGTGTGTGTGCGTGCGCACACGATGTGTGACACACCATGGGACTGGCCGCTAGTGTAGAGAATGGATCAAAATGTCATGATAGCCAACAATAAAGGTTTTTTCCTTCTAAAATTGTTTGTGACAGTAAATTAAGACAGTGAGTCTGTGTGTAAACTTTAAAATAACGATTGACATTTTTGATCCATTGTCACAGATGCTTTGTGAGAAGAAGTAGCAGTGTGTTTACTGAGTAGTTAAAATGCACATAGAGTAGCCCCTTTACATAGTTATTTAATATTAGCTCAGTAAATCCTCCCTGTCCCACAACTGTATGTAGTAATTAACCCCAAAATGTCATTGCTGTTAGCTGTTTTAAATGTTGGTTCATTTCCTACAACCTAATTATTATAACATAAACATTAGTGCAGAAAGGACTGAACAATACATAAAATGATCCCTTTGACCTTAATATGTAAATAAAGATGCATTTTTAGTAGAATTATATTTTTTCTACAAATTAACAAGTACTTTTTGGCCTATAAACTGGTTATGTATGTTGAATGAATGATGGCCTCACTCTCTGCTTTGCACGTTACACCTGAGCCTGCAGCAAACAAGTGCACACGCAGAGAAGCACATAACGCAATACTGGAAGTGGAAGAGCTGTTTCAATATTGGCTACTTTTCTCAATATTTCTGGGAAGCTGTAGTCTTATCAGACATGACGTGTAGAGATGCTTAATGTTAAATATTTCTCCCTCTCCTTCCTCCTTTCTCTCATCATCATCTTTTCTTCCTCTTCTCCCACGTGTCCTTTCTGTCTGTGTTTTGTCACCCTGTCTGTTTTTTCTCCCTCCTCCTCCTCCTCCTCCTCCTCCTCCGTTTCCCTCCAGGTTCAGCCGGTGGCTTCTCGGAGCAGCCTGGCCACCGTGCCATGTGGGGTGAGCAGAGAGGAGGAAGCAGGTCGCTCCCACAGCACCAAGAAAGGAGCCTTTCACGAGGTCTTCAACCTGGCGGAGTCAGAGCGCCCTCTGGCGGGTGAGACCACTTACTGTATCTCTGTTTTTCATTTGCAATGACATCTCTCGTGTTCAGCTGCATTGCAATTTGTACCGCTCACATCTTATTTGTCTTAGTTTGTAAGATAAAGTTTAAAAAATGCTTAATCCATCTCTATGGTTGGAAACGATTGACTAAAGTTGCAAGATAAAATCATAACCTAGCTTAGAATAAGAAATAATCTCTTTTTTTCTCCATCCTGTGTGTTTTCAGTGTGTGATAACGGCTGGAGGTGTTGCCTGATAAACAGAGACAGGAAGATGCCCACAGACTACATCAGGAATGGAGTGCTTTTCGTCACAGAGAAGTAAGTGGGACATCTTCTCTCAAGAGAACATCTTTTATTGTTAAATCTGAGTGAATGAGAGAAAAAAATAAGTTTTTAAAGGTGCAGCAGGGAGGAGAAACAGGAAACCGTAGAAGTTTTAAGTAAATGAAAAGCTAGTAGCTTACTAGCAGCTGCACCACATCTCTCCCTCCCTCCCTCCCTGTCTCTGTGTCAGTCAGTCAGCAGTGGATCGAGTAGGACAGCCCTTCCCCCAGAGAATATCCCTGATCTTTAAATCTCTTAACCTCTCTGGATATGTAACTGACAAGAGGTCCATTCAGTTTGTCGTATGTTTTGCCAGCCCGTTTGTTTTCTGTTTTCTCAGTTACTTGTGCTTTGAGAGCTCCAGCTCCCGATCTGGCTCCTCCAAGAAGAATAAAGTTATCAAGCTGGTGGACATCACTGACATACAAAAGGTAATCACTCTTAAATAAACTCCAAAAACATTTAAATAAGGGGCAGAAACACTTACTGTTGACCATTAAGATTTGATATTTAACATTTTTTAATAATGTGCGGTTAAAAAAAACCCAATAATGACTTCCTGTGTTTTTTCTCACCACTCCAGTACAAAGTGCTTTCAGTCCTACCAGGAAGTGGGATGGGCATCTCCATAGCGACTCCTTCTACTCAGAAGGTACAGTATGGAAAGACCGTTGTACGAAACACCAAAACACAGCCAAAAAAACAAGATACTATAGATTGAAATCAGGTTAATGTATTCAGGTTTTTGCAGCTAAAGTTCACCATGTGTATGAAGTCTTTCAAATGGCTTGTATTCAGTTTAGTATGCATATATTAAAGCTGTAAGAAGTCTAAAACATTTGTAGTAACCTAGATGTTATTTGTGTCGGAGTCCTTGCCATCAACTCCGACAATGTCATCAATAATTGCTATGAATTATTAATGAATTAGTAAGCAATAGAGAATAGTTATTAGCAGACTGAAATGTAATGTTGAGGGATGTAATGAGACAGATCAGAACTAAAACAATGGTCAAGATGCATTCTGTAAGATGTATACCAACATACACACTATATACTTGACTGGCCAGCTTTGCACATTGGCGCCCCCAAGTGGAAACATGAAGACACTGAAAATTTGAGGTCTTTGGAGATGTGACCATGTGATCAGTACATTTATTTAAAATTAAAAAATATATATGTTTTTTACTTATCACTGAAATTTATTCTTGGTTATTGGTTGAAGTAATGAGCTAAATGATGACTCACCACCGTTTCTGATAGTTTTCTAATTACGATTAATCATTCATGTGTGCTGTAATTCATCATCAATGACCATGTCATCACTGTGCAAAACTAATTTGGTGTAGTTTCTGAGATAATGTGAGAGATTAAGAGTTCCTCTACGGGGAGAGAATATTTGAATCATTCTTTATGTAAATAATCCTTTTAAAGTAAATAGCCAGCAATTTTCTATATTTTTCTAACACTGATTCTACTTAGAAGTATTGTGTGTATGTGTGTGTGTGTCCAAAGTCTAATATACTGTATCTTATTCCTCTGTGCTGTAGACCTCTGTTGTCTAAAAACTATTAAATGTCAACGAGTCACACCGTTGCACTGGCTAACATGTGCCTTCGCCCCAAAGATTACAGTCATGTTAGTTTGTTAGAAACCTCCAAAGATTAATTAACAGCGATCACGTTTTCAGTCTTCAGTTGCCACACATGCTCAGTGGTGTCTGCCAAACAAGGCACTTCTCTCCTGAGCCTCAAAACATGATCACTATATTAGTCTTTGGAGTTGTTTCTAGAAAAAAACTCTAGTAACCATTGCCTTTGGGGACAAGGAACATGTCACCCAGTGCAGCGGTGTGGCTCATGTGCGAGTTTTTAATAGTTTTTAGACAACAACAGAGGTCTACAGCACAGAGGAATAAGATATATCAGTCTTTGGATACACACACAATACTTAGGCAAGTAGGATTAGTTCAGTTTGGTTCTGCACATCCAGCCAAACCCTTTAAAAACCACTGGGATTATCTGAGAAATGCATGATCACAAAGCTGGAAACAGGACTGCTCTTCTTGGCTCATATAGTTACATATTAATCACTCAGCATCTCTGTCTCCTGCAGCCACTGGTGTTTGGCGCCATGATGCACAGAGACGAGGCTTTCGAGGCCATCTTCACCCAGTACATGAAGATCATGACCACCACCAAACCACCAGCCAGTGCAGAGCTCTAGACGGCCTGCGTCCTAATCAACACATCTCCACACCGGGGCTTAAGTCTGGGGCCGAAAGCCTCCTGAGTTTCAACTGGACTGGAAGATACTTTGAAACACCACACTACTCCTGTTCTGCGCAAGCCTCCTCCTCCTCCTCCCCCTCCTCCTCCTCCTCTTGTGACGGGCCTCCGCTTCCTCATCGACGCTCATCGCCCAGCTTTGATTGATGGATTCCCTGTTTAGTCCACGTCGGAGGGGGGATATGTGGGAGTATCCGCTACACGTGTAGTTGGGATTTAATGATCACACACTTCTTGCAGGTGCTGGGAAAACGGACAAAATCCACTAACTGGTTCCGGGAGGAGTGAGGATCAGTGTGGTTTTTATCAATCAGCAGAAGGCCGGTGAGGGGGCTGGTTCTCCTCTCCCACCTGACTGACCAACTAACTGGCTTCCTGACGTAGTCGTTTCCGTGTTTGCATGTGTGAGTGTGTGTGTATGTGTGGGCAGAAATTGTCTTAAACTGTGTCAAGTATCTATTTTTCTCTTTACTCCTCAGTCAGTGAAGAGACTTCTGCTGTGGTAGGAAGAATTCAAAAAGTGCTCATACGTAAAACAACTTATATACGTAAAAAACAATATCATAACACCTGGAAGATTTAAAAAAAGAAAAAAAAGTTCTTTAGGTTGCCAGACATCTGTAGAAACCAATATGTAAGTTTAGCTTTATAAATCACTGCGAAAAACAACTGTCAGTGTTGAATTTTTAGACATTTAAGCTCGCTGATTGGTGCCTAGCCCAACAAAATTATAGTCGTGTGAGCGGTCAGTGATTGTTTTTTTTTTAAAATGTGTATTAGCTGTGAAAATGTCAGATGACTACTCGTCTGACACAAAGCCTTTCTGTTAGTTTACATTGCTGCTGTCAAAATTTTTTTTTTTTTTTTGAATTTCTCCTCTTCTTTATAGACACAGACACATCTCAGCAGCGACAGTACGTTTTAGTTGTTCTTGTCGGTTTAACAGAAAATCTGCTGCGCTCAGCATCCGCTTCGGTGTTTTGTAAGTGTGCGTAACGTGTAGTGAAATGTTTTTGTTTTTGTTTTGTTTTTTCAGAAATGCCTTTCTTTTTGAAAAACGTCTTTTCTTTTTGTCTTTTTGTGACAGCCTTTGGGATGAGGAACTGGTCCAGGAGCTGTTGATTGTGTCAGAAATGAGAGCACAACCACTGTTACAGTAGATGGTTCAAACACTGACTGCCATTTAGAGTTTTGACACAGACGTCCCGTGTCTAAGCTTTTCTTTTGAAGGCACAGTCTGTAAATATATAGCGAGAAATTCTTTTTTTTTTCCCCCAACGATGGTATTCTCCCTGCACTTTATTAGAAAGTTAACTGGCATTCCTGACATTTATGCAGTTGCAGTACAAGCTCATTACTCACCAGTTACGCCCTACGGTATTTCACTTCTGTCTACTTGGGCCAGCTCAGGTTCTTTTCCTGCTGGTGTTAGTGCAACTCAGCACAGCACAAAGCACATTGTATTAATACAGGATTGATGTCTGCCACAGGGAGGATATTATTATTATTATTATTATTATTATCATTATTATTATTGTTATTGTGAGCAAGACAACTTTCAAGCTGACCATAAAAGAAGAAGGTACTTTGACTTCAAACGATTACTTTCACATCACAGCCCACAAAGGGCTCCCTCACACATTCAAGTGTTGCCGTATTTCAACGTTTGACATTTAAATCCGACCTTGATCGCCTAAGAACAGAGGAGAAATAACATCATATTCACTTTTTAAAATCAGAAAAGAAAAGACATGCCTAATAAGTTTGTTTTGTGTTTTTTTGTTTTTTTGTTTCTGCTTTACTGTAACGCCACAGTGAGTAGAGATTGACTTCTGGGTGCTCTTCCACTTGTTCCAGATTGTCTAAATGTGCGCTTTTTTTTTTTTTTCAATAGAATAGTATAAAGTATATTGAACTGGATATTTCAACGTCACTTTATTTTAAGACACCATTCACAAGAGTAAAGCTGGTATTTACTCTTGCCGAATGGTTTGATATGTAGAAATATAATGCCAAACTACGTCAGACACTTTTATGTGTTTTGTGAGATGAATGGAGATAATGGATAATGGGAGCTGGAGGTGACGGATTTCTCTTCAGATTTCTAATGAGAGACAGTAGAGTAGCTGTTTACTGTGTGTCCAGCAGCACAAGCTTTAGTTTCCTTGTAAATCTTACAAAACACTGTTAAAAAAGGGAGACCTTGACATTTAAATATTGACATTTATTCAGGTAATTTTTACTCACAGGCCACTTCTTTCTAGTTGTGTCACCATTCCTCAAGAAAAGCAGAGGATTTCTTTCCATTATCTGCCTCACAGGTTCCAGGTAAAAAGATAAAACAGACTTAAAATGTCAAGGTTTCTCTCTTAAGTCTATACAAATCCTCTTGTCATCATTATCAATTAGAATCAATTGAACTGGATATGAAATTGCCAGAGATGCAATGGACCAGTTCAAACATTAGACATTAATATTATTTTTAGTTAAAACTAATTAAGAATGGATATTTTTCATCCGTATGATTTTTTTTGGACCGGGCTTGTTTATTGATA
Organism: Thunnus maccoyii; assembly: GCF_910596095.1. Taxonomy (NCBI): domain Eukaryota; kingdom Metazoa; phylum Chordata; class Actinopteri; order Scombriformes; family Scombridae; genus Thunnus; species Thunnus maccoyii. The sequence goes on from NC_056555.1 coordinate 8,835,291, forward strand.
GGCTGCCTTCCCAGACATGGATTTCTATTTTTGTTTAGGAATAAATTTGATCCATGAACGGGTAACTTGTTGGATATTAGAGCAGGTGAAGTCAGTAAAGTAATGAACACTGTCTCACTGTGTGATTGGATGGCACGCCGTAGTCTTAAAAGCTTTTACCTGAAGCCTTTTGTAATCTGTTAACTCTGAAAACCAGCTCTCTGTTAGGTGTTGGAGACCCTAACAAGGCTGCATTCAGACAAAGCACAGAATGTATCACGTTCTAAATGTCTAGGCTACTTTTTTTCTTTTTTTCTTTTGCCAAATCTTTAATTTTCTGTCTGCCATATTCTGCCTAAGCTCATGTTTACAGAAGGTTGTAAAAATTATTTTGTTCTTTTTTTTTTCTTCTTTTTCATAACAACCCAGTTTGAATTCCTTTGACTTTGGAGTTATGAAGACTGGACTGCTGTTGTTTGAAATAATGTCTCCGCTCTCATCGGCTCCACACCACTCACATGACTATCTCTGCTCATCTTTAACCAATAGTAAATCAAAACATAGTGACAACAAGAGCAGTATTTTAAACCTCATACAGCATGTAAATGGTCATATCCAACATCTCAGTACTTGGTTACAGTGTAGTGGAAGTTACAGTAAAAAAAACCAGGTTCACAGGCTTCATGCAGAGCAGAGATGGTCATGGACTGAAATGGCAACATCAGTGTTTTTGACATGTAGTTCCCTTCATAGTTGTGACATGATGCACCTTTTTGAAGAGTTATTGAGAGAGCCAGAAAGAAAACATTGTTTTTTTTAAAATGAAATAAAATATATGCACACACAATACTGTAAGGCACTTATTAGAGAAGCATCCAGAAAAATGCTCAAAGGGATTGTTGAACATTTTGCGAAATACAGTTATTCGCTTTATTGCTGAGAATTAGACGAGAAGATTGATACCAGTCATGTACAGTACAGAATTTGTTAGCTTTAGACAGAGCCACTTGCTAGTAGATATTGTTAAAACAATTACTTTGTGAACTTGGTTTTGTCCATATCCATAATATTCATAAACAGTCTGACGTAATTTTCCCAACTTTTTAGCTGTAATTTTTTCTGTGTAAAAACGTCTACATTAGGTTTTCTCCCTCCTGCTGTTATTACAGAAATGTCCCTCGACTCGCCCATGTTGAACTTAATTGCCATTATAGCAAATGTTAGAAACTTTGACTAGCCTTTTAAGTCCAGCCAGGACATTTAACCTTATGGGAAATAGTGTTTGTTAAAGGCTGCTAAAGACTGAAATATTAAATAAAAATTAGTTAAAAAAAATACTGTTCTTATCTAAACATACAGTGTGAACCACACAACATATTGTTAAGTAAGATCATGTTTCCAAACTGATTTTTTAATTATTTGCGTCATTACAAATCAGGGTGATTTTGAATGAGGTTTTCTGGAAGAGAACCTGGAAGCAGTTCTTGCTTCACTGTGACAGTCAACTCTGTTTCTCACTGTCTTCAGTTCAGTCGGTTGCTGGTTCAACCTGTTACATGCAGTTCAGTACAATTAGGCCTTTACAGCCATTGTTAATAAGATTAACCGCTCAGCAGTCACCCATTTGCACCTGAGATTTGACCGTACATGACCACACAGGAGCGTATTTCCCAAAATGTCTAAAAACTATACCTTCAATGTAATGAATTGTAAGATGCACATAATGACTGCCATACTGTGCAGAGGATACATAAGTCTAATGAACTGCTGTTGTAAGAGTAACAGGGACCATGTCAAAAACAGTGGTGTTGCCTTCTCAAGGTCCCCTCCGCTGAATCTGGTGTCCTCACTGTTGTATTAAATATGAAGTTCCTCTAACTGTGTGTAAATGTTGATTTAAGGGTTTTCTAAAAGCATTTCAACATCCAAGTGATCTACTTTGAATGTACAGTACTAACTGTACTAGTTTAGACAATTCCAGATGAGTTGTCTCATGGCTGCAAATAGCCTTAATCTGACATCATCACAATATGACCGAAGTAAATTTAAAAAAGGTCAAACAAATGAATCTCCAGGATTCAGTCCTGTTTTATGGACTGAGACAGAACTTGTAACATTTGCTACAGTCAGTGAACTGCAAATTAAAGCCCAGGTGCTAGCGGGAAGACAAGCCCATAGCATTCACTGCAAGGAAACACTGCAGTCATTACAGTGAGTCATTTGTCATCTGTGACAGTCGCTATAATGACTTCTCTCTTTCTTTTTTTTTCCTTCTTTTTTTTGTCAAAGAGGAATTTGTATACAAATTATTGAAATGTACAGTGAAGTAAACGAAAACCACCGAGTTTTTAAAAGACATGTCTATTGTAAAAGATAATGTGATGTACATTTTTTAATTTAAGTAAATGAATTTAAGGTATTTTGCTCTTGTGTCTGTCATCTTTTGTTAATGGGAAGTTTATAAAATGAACGATTGGTGAGTTATACAGTTGGATGTAAAAGTTTTGGCACCCCAAGTGTTCCGAAGTCTCAGGTTCTTTCTACAAGGTCTCAGACCTTAATTAGCTCGTTAGACCTGAGGCATGCCAATAATTGTCATTAGGAAATGTCAGCTGGTGCCAGTTTCAAAGCTTTACAAATACTCTGACTCTTCAAACCTTGTGCAAACACTCAGCAACCAACTCTAAGCAGCTGTGTGAGACTCTGAAAATGAAAGTTAATGATGCCTACAATGCAGATAAAGGCTACAAGAAGATAGCAAAGTGTTGTCAGCTTGCAGTTTACACAGTGTGAAATGTAATTAAGAGATGGCAGTTTAGGGGAACTGTGGAGGTCAAGATGAGATCTGGAAGATCAAGAAAAATCTTTGAGAGAACTGCTCGTATGCTGGTCAGAAAGGCAAATCAAACCCCCATTTGACTGCAAAAAACCTGTAGGAAGATTTAGCAGATTCAAGAGTGGTGGTACAGCGTTCCACTGTGCAGTGACGCTTGCACAAACAAGACCTTCATGGAAGAGTTAGTAGAAGAAACTTACCTGCATCCTCATCATAAAATCCAACATCAGAAGAATGCAACAGAACATCTATAGAAGCCTGATGCCACAATCTTTGGCCACAATCAGCAAAGGTATGTCTAGAGGAAAAAAGGAGCAGCATTTCATGAAAAAAAACACCTTGTCAACTTTTAAGCATGGGGGTGGAACTATCATACTCTGGGGTTGTGTTGCAGCCAGTTGCACAGGAAACATTGCATGGGTGAAGTGAAGAATGGATTCCACTAAATACCAGCAAATTCTTGACGCAAACATCACACCGTCTGTAAAAAAGCTGAAGCTGGAAAGATGATGGCTTCTACAACATGAACTTCTCATAGACTACCTCAAGAGATGCAAGCTGAAGGTTTGGAATGGCCCTCACAGTCCCCTGACTTAAACATAATTGAAAATCTGTGGGTCAAGATAAAAGCAAAAGTTAGTAAGAATCATTCTCATGAGCACACCAATAGTTCTTCCAATAGTTTTTGAGATATTTCTGTCTGGACCAAAGGGTGACGGACATAGAACCATATCCCCCGCATGGCTACAAATGTAAGGATACGACAATCGGCACATTCTGGAGGAAAATAATATAAAGTAGGCAGGTAGAATCATGTTGACAATTTCTTATTTTCGCTGTTTGTCTTACTAGTTTTGGGACAGTTTTCCTCATGTGATGTTCCTCCATTCTGAGACACTCATCTCTAGTTGAATCGCCTTCTGTAATGCACTTCTAATCCCCAAAACAATCAGTAAAACAACTACAACTCATCCACAACCACATGTCCCAGCCTGTGCCCATAGGTCCTCCAGTACCCTGCTGCTGCTCTCACAGTACCGCACCCATAAACACACTGAGGTTTACCCACCAAAACCTGGAACACTTTACAATCAGAAATTAGAGGTGACCTCAGTGAGTACTTCTAAAAGCCAAGTAACAACCTTTTCAAACTGGCCTTCAATTAACTTCCTTCCCAACATTTATTTATGTGCATTGCACTTTAATTGTACTTGGCCTTATTTTTAATACCTTTTAATGTGACAACCACTGTATGAAAAGTGCTGTACAAATAAATAAACTTGAGCCTTAAAGTTTGACAAAAATTAGGGTTCTTTTTGGCTCGACACTGCAGTGCCCATTTATTGCCACATGAGGTCACTGTAAGACCTGTGTCAAGACAAATCAGCTAGGTGTTATCATTCTTCCTTCCCTCTCCACAGGGAGGTCAAAGGTCAGGGTAAGCTGTTTTACCCTCTTGCCCTCACTCCCCATCGTGGTATGGATTCAGTGCGTTGCTCAAGGATATTTCAATATTTTATTCTACATGTAGGAATAAGAAAGTGGGTGGTTTGATGTGTTATACATTCCTACCCAATGTCACCTCATTTCTATGCTGATTGGACGATCAAGGAATCAATGAATAGGTGGATGATGGCATGTTCACACAGTCTCACTCTTGTGACCTCAGCAAATCCAGGCAGCGTTTTTTTTTCCCCCACATGTCGCACAGATCAGAGTAGGAGTGATGAAAATGTAAACAGGAGGAAAACATATATAATCTTATATATTTAGATCTGTATTGAGCCACTTTCATATGTGTAATCAATATTTCCCAATGTCACATCAAAACACACATTTTCCGGTCTTTGCAGTTCATTCTGAGTGCACCTCGAGTGTTACTCAACTAACAGAGAGGGGAGAAAAGAGCTAATATTGCCTTGCAGAAGACTACAGGCTGTTGCAACTTTAGCAGTCAATATTTCTTGGTGTGGCTGATGGGAGATATATTCATCTGACACTTCTGAAATGACAACTGCATTTTAAAACATTTTGAAAATTGCATTTTATGGCACTTTCTGTGGACACATGAAACCGTTTCCTCTTCATACGTCAACGGATGGAGTCTTTTACAAAGTTCTGCTCTACATTCAGTGCAGTTTGGCTTGAATAGCACAATTTCATTTCTACTTTCAGGTAGTGGATGACATTTCTTTTTGTGCCACAGTAGAAATGAACTTCATATACCGGATTCAAGCTGCGAAAATCTTCACCTGTCTGTGAGCCCTGATGGCAAGGTAACATGTGACACACACACACACACTAGTATTTCTGTGCAGGTAGAGGATGTGACTGCACATCAAAAACATGAAGAAACCTGTGAAATATTCTTCTTTGGGTAGATCCACAGAAAATGTTAGAGTTTGGATTTAAATGCAAAATAACTTTAAAATATTGTGCATGGAATACTGATAATATTATTCATTGTAAACACAGAAGATTAAATGCAAGGGTGAAAGATTAAAAGTCTAAAACTGTAGAACAAACATAAATTCAATTCAAACATAAACTGAAAACTTGACAGAAAAATGAGGCTGTTAACATTTTATTTTCACCTTGCCTGTCCCCCCATTTTCATTTTAAGAATCCTATTTGCAATTTTTTACTTTTAAATTACATTTTGTGTGTAAATGAGTCACCAGTAAGTGCTGTCATTCAGCGCTATGAAAGGTGGAGTGTTAAGATGCTCTTTACTTCTGATTTACATTTTGATTGAGATGTGATTATTCCAAGTAGACGTGCAAATACTAAAGCTCACTATTTCATCCATATCCACATGAAGGTACTTTTGGCAGAGAAATTGATAAATACGGTATACTAAAGGCTAAAATGACTTTTTTAAAAATGTATTACTTATATTAAACTGGATTTCACTCCAATCCAAACCTGATAACTGATAATATTGTTATTGTTATCTCAAAATAAAAATCCATCTCAGCTCATATACAAGAAAAGCAATATACCAACATTAACAGATTTCTTGCTGAGGACCTGTCAAAGCTCAAATTTTTTTTCCATCAGTTTTTGAGACACATTCACTGATCTGTGTTGACTTCTCTTTGTTCATAAACGCCGTATTTCAAGGCAGAGCAAGAGACGGAGTGTCAGGAACTTTCATACAGTTAAAGGCGGTTTGAAGCGACACTCTGTAAATGACACCTCAGAGTCATTCAGAGGCTCCTGTCTACCCCGCTGCTTTGCTTGATGGATTCAGTGTATTTTTAGTCTGCCCAAAAGAGACATTGCCAAACGGGGCACCATTTACCATTTGTACACTGCGACAAAATGGTGACACGGTTTGACAGCTCAGCTTTGTCTCCTTGTCCATGTCGGGGTATGTGTGTGTGTGTACGTGCTGTACACATAACACACCGAAGCCCATAACTTTACTTGAATAACTCAAACTCTAACTATATCCTTTTAAGTCCTTTTTCTATTGGCATGTTATACGCATTCAGCTGTGGTGAAGCAGCACAATTTGGAGCACCTCATTAAAAGACGCTTTTAAAATCTGTCTTCAGCCATTAAATTCTCTAACCACATACGGAGTCAACCTCCCTCTGATGAAATCTCATTGATTCATGAAAAAGTAAATCTCTTTAACTCTAAATTTAAGATCTGCTCTCGACATAGTGGCCCCTGTGAAAACTAAAAAGAAATCACAGATTTAGGCCTTGGAAAAACGAGCGAATACGTCTGCTCAAGAGGGAGTGCCGCAGAGATGAGCCAATGTGGAGGAAAAACAAATTAACAATCCACCGAGAGATCCTTACAAAATCCCTATGTGTCTATAACAAAGCTGTATGCTGTGAGAGGCAAGCATACTTCTAAAACTGAAAGTGGGAACAACCCCAGAATTTTATTTCCCACCATTGATCGCCTTTTAAATCCTTCCCAGCTTTGTGAACAACTCTGCCACGCCTCACAGTCAAAATGTGAGGAGTTTGCATCATTTTTTTGAAAATAAGGTGGTTAATATCTGAGCTTGTATTGCAAATAATCCAAAAAATCTGACAATCAAAAAAATCTGACTGTTAGTGCCTCTCTGGAAATTTAAACTCTCTTTGTAAAATTAGTGAAGGGGAACTCATTCTGCAGCTGAAGTCTTCCACTTGCTCCCTGGATACAATTCCCACTTTCTTCCCTAAGGAGGTTTTAGAAAGTTTGATTTGTGAGGTACTGGACATTGTAAAGTGCTCTCTGGAGACAGGCATCTTTCCAGATGCAACCAAAACAGCTCTAGTCAAGTCAAAATCTTGACCCTGCTGTTTTGAGCAACTTTACAAAAAATGAATGACAAAAAATCAGTGAAGTAGCTTTCTGTTATTATGCACCAAAGGTTTAGAACAAACTCCCATCACAAATAAGACAAGAAACCTCTGTTGATAGTTTGAAGAAACGGCTCAAAACATATTTTTATGATCTTGCTTTTAATGAATTCCACCTTTTTTTTTTTAACATAATTTGTATTACTTGATAGCTCTTTTATATTTCTCATACTTGTTTTATGCTTTTTATATCTTAAGATTGTTTTTACTATTATCAACTTGTTTTTATTATTAGTATTATCCTTTTATTTTAAAATCTCTGGATTTTTTTATTTTTATCTGTACATTTCGCTCCTTGTGTCTCCTGTTTTTAATACCTGTCATTGATTTCTATTGTTTCTCTTGTAAAGCAGTCTGAGTTGAATTTATGAGATGAAAGGTGCTATATAAATAAAGTTTGTATGATTATTATCATATTATTTTTTCATATATCACCAAGCTTAGACTACTTACCCTTGTTTAGTAACAAGAAGGGCTTGAGCATTTATAACTAAGTTTAGTTTCAATGGAATTTGTCGTGATCAGTGAATTTGCTTTAGGTAGTTGGATGAGTAAAAGTTTAGCCTGAGGGTAGTTCAACAATGCTTAAAGCTGCTCTGATCAATATTTTGTGGATGGAATTACTAAAATATTAAAGGGTCTCACAGGGACAAACCCATAGAGCACATAGAGCATGTTAGCATCTCTTAGCTAATTGTTTTGTTTTCACAGCCTATTTCACTGTCTTGCATTCATCAAATCTCCAAATGAATGCTAATTCTGCTCCATGTCTGCTGTATGTGTAACTAGGCAGCTGTTTGCTACCACTTTCCTCATAACAACAATATGAGAGTAATATTTAAATGTTTACAGCTTGTTGCGCTGCCCCCAAGTGGACAAAAAATTAATCAATGCTGCTTTAAGTTTGGCCTGAGGCTGGCTCAACATTGCCTAACTTATCAGTAGAAGCTGCATCCTGTCAGACTGGTGTACTCAGGCTCACTTGTGCTTTGAGTTGAATACTAATGTTAGGATGCTAACATGTAATTTTAACCACTTGTTGGTGCTACATAAAAGTCTTGGTATCACCAGAGTCATTAGGATTCATCCTGTGGTCGATCTGTACCAAATTTCACGCACTTCTCCTGGCATTATGTTTATGTATTAAAGTCAACGTGCTTAAGAACAAAATAATCAATACCTGAAAAGGCCTCAGTTTTTATTTACATGCTCATCAGAGGCTCTTATTTCCTGTCATTATTACACACCATGGTCAACCTGCACAGCTGTTTTCAATGATCTGGTGTGATTAAACCTTTGGTGAATTCCGATACTCATACTGTCATACTATTTAGTATGCCAGCAAAAGATTTAGTATGTCCCATTACATGGATGTCCTACTACATCCAGTCGCATTTTGCAGTGTGCAAGCCAGCATGCTTTTCTGGTGATTCTGACCCACAATCTTCTGCGCAGCGAAAGATATATTGCATCAACTGAGCCGCAAAGAGAGCATGGACCAATGACAGCGCACTGACAGTGCAGTGATGGAAGCCAGTGCAACGATAGAAGCTGCAATGACAGATGAAGAAGTATGTCCCAATTGTATGCATACTGCATGCAACAGTATGCACTTTGTAAGGACAGCTGCAGTACATACTAAAAGTAAAAAGTAGAAGTATGCAATCCGGTACGCTCTGCTTGTCTCAGGATTGTGTGAGCTTGTACAGACTGTGGTTGATTGACATCTCCCTCACTCTCCTGTTAGATTTGTTGCATCTGTTAGGGTAGGACAACTTAAATTTTGATCTTTTTTTACAACTATGCTAACTTTGAAGACTCCACAATTGCGCCCAACCTAAACCCGAGAACAGATTTATCAGCCACAATAACTGAAAACACCTGTGTTGTGTAGGTGAACAGAGCTTTGAGTCCTTCTGAATCTGAAAGGTCAGGAAGATACAAAAGTTGTTGATTTTTCCCGGAAATCACAAAAAACAAAAACAACTTTCGCTTGACACACTGCAGGCATGTTTGTTGATGAACTTGTAAGTCAGCAAGTTGAGTTTTTAATATTTTTGATGGCACATACAGCAGGAGGCCTTTAAGTCTTCACATACACACAATCGGTGTGGTGGATGCTGTGTGGTGTATGCTTGCGTGTGTGATGTGGCCAGTGACTAGCTGTGGAGGGTTGAGGTGACCTCTCTGTCTCTGCATGTGGTAGTGTGTGTGCTGGAGTGGAGAGGACAGGCATTTGGCTGCCCGGCCATCAGTCATTAGTTAAATGTTGAAACGATGCTTCCCCTAAAGGATAGCAGGCCATGCTGGCCATAGCTCTCCCCTCTAGCAGCTGTCAGCGCCCAGCATAATGACTCACACACACACACACATAGGCATACAATCTCTCTTAGCATGATACATCGGCTTGTCTAACTAAAGCACTCATCATGGATGTTAATGGCAGTTATTATAAAATAAAACCAAAGTTCATACTGTGTATGGGTGTAATAAAGATCTACTATAACTGAATGAGGAGAAATTAAAATACAACTCAAGAACAATAAAATAAAATGATATTGTCTTTTGGTCAACACAGTGCATAACATAAATATGCAGCAACATCAGTTGTCTCCTCCTAATGTAATTCTCATCTTCCGCTCTCAGACACACACAGCTATACTGTATATAGGCTGTTAAATGTGATCTAGACCAGAGCACCAATCAACGTTTAGTAAGCACACAGTTCAATAATTGGATTCTCACCCAAAACAGCTCCAAGCAGCAGCAACAACAACAACTGTCTTTATGGGTGATACGTCTTTTATGCAGATCCGGTGTCAGCTTTACCCTCCCTGTGAACCTTTTGCTTGTTCCATGTTGAAGACTACAAAGCTGTGTTGAGAGGTACACCCGCACTCAGAGGAAGCAGCTATTTCTGTCTGCAGGGCCACATTGTGTGCTAATTCACAAAACACACCACATACTGTTTTTACAGCAGCCAAATGAGGTTTTTCAAACTGTGTGGAGGCTGCCACAGATAGACAAACACACCAGCCATAGTAGACCTCTAAAAGCCTCTGGCTGGTGATAATGGCTGATGGAAGTATTGTCCGTAACTATGGGTAATTAGAAGTTAGTCAACCTCTCTCTTTCTCAGGCACAGGACCGTAGAAAGGATTTTAGAAATATTGTGGTCATGAGTCAAAAAAGGTTTGGTGAAAAGAAACCAAACCAAGGAGAAAATGCACCAAGTTTACCAAGTCAACTGATTCAAACCAGAGCAAATTAACTATAGGTTTGAAGACACCCAAAGTGCCCACAGAACTTTCTAAAAAAATCAACTACTGCTTAACACAACTAACTAAACTTTCTTGGAACTCAGATCAAAGAGTTTTTTCCAGAAATCTTACAAGGAAATTATTTGGGAAATACGGACATGTAAAATGAAGCGTAACAGTTTTATTTCCCAACACGAAGGTATACAGTACGTGCTGTTTTAAAGTCCTCTCCAAGCTGCCAGGAATTCAATTTCGTTTGAGAAATACTGAATCCTGGTGCAAAAATACTAGAATCAACCTTTTAAATATGGAAGCAACAGTAATATGTAAAGTCCCCCCAGGATGTGACATGACTTCATTGTCCTCAGTAGTGGCTACAACCCTGCAAAGGCATTTGTTTTATAGCATGTCCCTGTCCTCATAATGTGTTCCACAAACAGCGTAAAATTGCACTAAATGCAGAGGATTAATAGAAAATATATTTTTTTCAGTATGTCCTGCCAAACACTAAGTGACTGTATGAAAATTATTGTTGTAAGGAGGGGAGAGGAACCTTATGTTTAACTTTCTGAAAAAAGCAAGACCCTCCCCTTGACTTAAAAAAAACAACAAAAAACACCAGCAATATCTTCCCTCCAATTAAAAAATAATGTTGCAGTATTGGTTCTGCCCAATTCATCATAATAACTAATACAAGCAAAGCATAATTCATTTCTGTCTTAATAGAATAATGTTTTTGTTAATAGAATAATAATTTCTGTTATTTTTCTATTTCTAATACAGAAATATTCTTCTTCTTCTTCTTCTTCTTCTAGTCTTCTTATTCTTATTGTGTTAATGGAATAGGAATTTATATTACTTTTCTCTTTGATCCTTTTTTCAACAATTCTACAAAGGAAAACTGAAAAAATAAAAATCTGGGGTAAGAAAAAATTTAAAGACCCTCTCCTGACTCCCCTACCTTCAGCAAGAACAAAAAAAAATACATTAACCTCCCCCTCCCTATCTAATAATTTTCATACAGTCCCTAATAATAGAAACACTAACATTAGCCTGTGAAGAATAACCACGAGTGCAGAATATGTGTGATAAAACATCCCCAAAATGTGAAATAAATATCTTCTATGTGACAGCAGAACATGTCATGAGATATTAAAATATGCAGTATAAATTAGGTGGAACCGTAATAAATGAGAGCCACTTGAGCTGCTTAATGTCCCACCATATCTCCGTGATATATGGAACATAAGTAGTTATGTCAATGAGGTCATTAATTAAGCTAATTCGCATTCATTAGCAAATAATTCTATGTCAGCATACTTGTCTTCACATAATGGGCAGTATTAATGGGAGCTCTGCATCTCAACTTATTAAGGAGTTATAGTAGAAAACCGTTTTCTCCTCATTTATGTCTAAATTTATCCAGTTAGGTGTTTCACAGTCTTGTCTGATCATGGACTTGTGTGTGTGTGTGTGTGTGTGTGTGTGTGTGTGTGTGTGTGTGTGTGTGTATATATATATATATATATAATGTAACACTAAGGGAGATAAATCTAGAGTCACCTTTACCAGAAAATCATCACTTTGGGATTTAGATGTTTGCAGTCTCCTAGCAGACATTTTATGTTATCTACTAGTCATAGTATTTTTTGTATGTTCATTTTAATAAACTTATTATATATCTCTCCATCTTTCCAGTCTCTGTCCTCATTGCCTGCAGCACTGGGATGCTAAAAGTCACTCAGGGGTCGGCAGACTTATTCGCATTCATGCGCCGCTCCGTTTGTTGAGAACAGGGAGTTTTGACGTACAGGGGTGCCAGCTTGGTTCACGGGAACATTTGACATGCCGGTGCCAATTAGGTCCAAAACCTTCCCTCAGGACTCACACACACCCTCACACATAAACACTCACGACCTTCCCCGAGGCCTCCAGCTGTTTGCTGTATAATGAAGATTGTGAAAGTGGAGGAGGGAAAGAGGATCTGTCTGTGTGCTGTGCTGCTACCTCTGCTGTTGCTACCTGGAGCCATTTGGTAGCTAGAAGTATTTGATCTAGTGGCGGTACAATCAGAGTTTATGCTTTAAAATGCGTTTTAAATCGGTCTAGGATCAAATAAGTCAAGCTCCCGCTGTTGTCTCACACAATCAACCCCTAACATTTGAAAAAGTTATGCTACAGTTTGCACTTTTGAGTTCTTGCTGCGACCCGTCTCTGGATTCTCTTTAATGAGGCACTTGTTTGCTCTACTCAGCTGTTATCTTAAGCTTTGTTTGGCTTTTGTCTGGTAAATCTCACATACACATCTCTTGCGGTGGTGTCCTGACACACTGTGTAATTGTATCTTTTCCCATATTTCTAATGTGTTGGGTTTCTTTATATTATACCTCCATAGAGACCTATAGCCACATTATTATTGCAAATAAGATTTTCTCGAATTTAATATTTCTTTCATTTAAAGTAACTCCTCAAAGAAGAAATACCACAGTTTTCCTTTTACAAATGAAAAATTCAGTTCATAAGCAATAAAATGTACCCTTTGCTTAACTAATACACTTGGAGCACCTCCACTTAGTCTAATATTACCAGTAGCTTATGGTGGCTAATGTTAGCAAGCTTGTGAGCCAGGTCACCTAATGATGATGTCAAATTACTCAAGAGAATCTCAGTCTGGTCTCAATCCGACCCACCTACAAGGTGTACTTTGCAAGTTTGAGCTCAATAGTTCCTGTAGCTAGATGTGCTTTGCGTACTGGGATGCGGATGAGTGAAATCAACATTTGCTAGCAGCTAGCTGGAAAACTGTTTTTTGGCCAGGGGACCTTCTTCAAGACCTGACCTGACTTACTTACTTACCATTGGCAGTAATTGGCAGGACAACATCTTTCATCTGTGCTTTCCAAAAACGTTTTAAATCACTGTTAAAAAGATATTCTGTTTTATGATCTGACAATGCTGGTTAAGGTGTGGTTAGGTTTAGGCACAAAAACACTTGGTTAGGTTTAGGGAAAGATCATGGGTTTGGGTTAAAATGATCACTTTGTTAAGGTTAGAGAAACATGTGGTGTAAGTTATAGTTACTATTTCCTTAAAGTAAGGAGACCTTTGTCATCATGGCAGCAATAATAACCACGGGGCTAAGGTTACGGGATGATCATATTCATGATTTTTAAAAAACTGTCCCGACTCGCGGTTGTAAATGTGACACTTGTCGTTGGAAATGGGGAAAAAAACAGCAGTCTCCTGTGGCCAAGTCCACTGTTTGCAAGTTTGGTTTAAGCCATCCACCTACTCCACTTCTCTGGGTCATAATTATTACAGCTGTTAGATGGCATCTGTCACTCAAACTTAATGACAGGTCATCTTTGGCCAACTGGGGTTATGACCTATTGTTTCGTATTTCTTCGGAGGACAGTCTCTGCATTTTGGTTCACTCTGATTTTTCTCTCTGTGAAAAGAAACCAAACCAAGGAGAAAATACACCAAGTTTACAGACTCATCCACTGATTTGGACCAGAGCAAACAAACTATAGGATTACATGCCTTTAGTCTTGCTTTAATAGTTTAAAGGATAATGCTTCCAATATGGTATTATGTATTTTTCTTGTTGTCAATAAATCCCATTAAAAGACACAAAACCAACAATGAATTGATCCTACTAACAATGATGGCCTGTGCCAAACCTGATATAACTTATTCCTGTGCCATTGACCTCCATTGTTGTCCAAAAATGATTAAAAACCCCATCCTACTGCTATAACTAGCGCAACAAATGTATTGTATTAATCTGCCACTGAAAATAGTCTTTAACAAAAATACTATTTACTCCTGTTTGAGTAATATTTGCTAAAAACTCTAGCGGCCAGCTGTTTTGGGAAATTATTGAGCCTTAAAAAAAAGAAACAATATGTGTTTGACCTCTTAGATTTGACGTTGCCAAAAAGAAAAATCTAGAACATCTCAGCCTTATCCTGGAATCATGTTATTGGCAAATTGAATATACTCTGAGACGTAACCAAGGCTTTTTTGGACATTTTCTATCATCAAGCAAACCTTCAAATGTTCTTATTTCAACATTTGCATCACTACTGCAAAGGTTTCAAACCACTGACCTCAAGTAACCATTGCTCTCCAGAGCTTCTGCTCCCATTTTAGCTCACTCTCCTGTTTAAATGAGCTCGACCTGACTCAACCTGCTGCGCCCCACTGAGGAGGCCACTCATGAATATTTTAACAGAAGTTTGCTTATTGCACAATGAACTGTTTTCCCCATCGCTTGAAGCCACATACATGCAGGCACTCATGCGTGAGGTTGAGTGAGTATATACACACACACGTACACACATGAACGCGCAAAACTGTATTTCCTTCTTACTGTACTTCTACGACGTGCATGAACAGATGCCTACACATACCCACACATGCAAAGAAGTCATCACACACACTCAGAAACACTCACACACCACACACACTGTGTAATTTGATGACTTTGGATGCTAATGAGCTGTTGTGGTGTTTACCCGACATGCATGGTGGGTGTCGCATTGGGGCAACCGCCGCCTGTTTTTAATGATGTTTATTTGGCACACGTCTGCGGAGTGAACAGGGGGATGGTGTGTGTGTGTGTGTGTGTGTGTGTGTGACTGACTGGCAGATGTTTAAGATTAGGGAGGGAACGCATCAAGCAGATAACTCCCGCAGATAACTGAGCAGTGTCGCGACCCGGCGTTCGACGAATGAGAGAACATGGTCGCCGCTTTCTATCTATGATGTTTGAGTTTTTAAATAGCGTGTTCTAATTGTTCTTCTCTTGTCTCACTGACTGCTGAGGCATGTTTGCCTCTTTGAACAGAGACAGATTTGTTGGGTCATCAAAGGGCAAGCTTCAACTCGCATTAATGTTTTGGTGAGCAGAGCGCCGAAAAGAAAACCAACCCTGAAGACAATTAGCGGTGCAGCCTAGATTGTTTTAGACGTGAGTAAATCTCTTCAATGAAAAAGAAAGGGGGTTGTGTTTGAAAGTAAAAGGTTGGCAGGTTGGCTGGAGAATGGACCAGCCTGATTACTAATAACCAGTGCATCCTTGATGAAGACGAGGACTGATATTTGCTTTTGAATGAAGTGTTTCTTTGATTGATTTTCAGGAGAAAAAAAAATTTCATTTGATGTCAACAATAGAGGTCATGGTATTTGTCCAAGATCAGAATCGAGGAACAGAAGTATCAAAAGCTATTTTGAGAAACTGAAACTGCCCATATTTACTTCCAATAAACAGTATATTATTTATAGATGATGATTAAGTGATTCATTGATTACCATGTTGGTTCATTGTCTATATGCCTGATGATCCAATAACTTTACAGTCCAATATGATAATTTTATTTTTGTCTCTCTAAAACAAAAAGCAAGTGCTATGGAGAGAGCATCTATTTTTCCTGCACCAGGGACAGAAAACAACATCTCTCTGTGTACATTATATCTAAGGTCATGCTTATCTGACAGGGAATCTGTGTGTGTGTGTGTGTACGTGTGTTGTGTGTGTATTTGTAATACAGAGTGCTACTGCTTGTCACCAGAAGAACATTGGAAAGGCTGATGAAAGCTGCTGGCTGTTGGCACCTTAATTTCTGCTGTCCTCCAGAAGGACGACACAGGATAGAGGATGTGTGTGTGTGTGTGTGTGTCTGTCTGTCTGTGTGTCTGTGTGTGTGTGTGTTCTGACAGGATATAGATGGCTGATGTCAACTCGTGTCACTCTACTGAATTTTCTTTCCCTCTGTGTGAGAAATGATGACCACTTTCACCTGTGATGTTTTAAAAGCAAATGAGAACCAGCTGGTGATGGTTGTGAGAGAACATTCTGTCAGGCTATTTAAAGCTGCACTAATAAATATCTTTTATATTAACAACCGGTCAAATCACTATGTGTAATATGAGCAGTGTCGTTTGTAGTGACAAACCCACAGAGAATTATCACCCGACTCTACAGTTCCCTTTAGCTCTGCAGTATGTCGCGTTTTAGCATCTTTTAGCTCATTGTTTTGGTTTTACGGCCCAAAACTTTACTGTTTTGGTTCACTGTCACTCTCACCAACCTGGTTTCCAGTTGAAGCAGGCAGCTGTTGATAATAAAAAAGTTCTGATAAACCATTGTAGCGACTAGTCGATGAACATAATAATGTAATATAATGTAGCATTTAGCTTTTAAAGAGCCAGATATTTCCTTCAGGAGTTGGTGGAGATCCAAACAGAGATAAAAGATGACTGAATATTGGACTAACATTTTAATCAGAAACACGAGTGCTGGTGTTGCTCGGGATGTGCAAATAGACAACGGTTTGCTGACAAATTTGCCATTTCAACTTTATAAGGTGATAATATGTAAATGCATTTACAGCTTTTTGTGCTGCCCCCAAGTGGCCGAAAATTATAAATTAAGATCAATTAATATTGCTTTGAATGTAAAATACAATGGAAACGGCGTGCGCCTCATCTTTCAGGTAATGACTGTCAGATAATGAGTGTCAAACTACATATCTTGGTAGTTGTAGTGCTGATGTTTTTACCTTTTTCTAGGTTATATTGAGTTTTTCTGTTGGCAAATGTATTTGTTTAGTTTTATTTAATTTATTTACTGTCTTATTTAGTTGTTGTGGATCTTGTCACTTGTTGTCTGTTTTTCTGTGTGTTTTCTATGTTTCTATTAGAGAGAGAACTCCTATGCAGTCATATGTTATGCTAGTAACTTCTCTTTCATTAGAAGATTTGTCAGCTCCTTAGTTGTAAATAAACTTATCAAAACTGTTACTAAGATGTTAGGGTTAGGTCCTACATTTTTCTAAACGTGTTTTTTTTTTGGGGGGGAACAAACACTGAAGTTCTTTGCAGTGTGGGAGACGCACCACACCTGTTTCCCCTTATGAGCTAATTCAGCATCTTTGTTGTGATTGGCCAGTTTGAATTAACAAAGCTAGATGATGTTTATAAAAGAACACCTGTACCAGGTGCTCTGGTCTGTCGTTCTCTGACACAAGACAGTGGAGATGTGCTAAATGAGTGGGAGATTTACTGCTTTTCTTCTCTTTGTGTGTGAACGCTGTTTAGTTTTACAGCTAGTTAGAAATTACAAAGCTGTGAAATGTTTGATTTGTGCCCCTCAATTTTTATGTTCATACACTTAAATCACAAAGCTGCAACAAAGAAGAGCATCTCAATCCCACTAATTGAGTCTTTTTGACTATTTGCTTTAGTTCATTTCCAATATTTGGTATAGCCTCAGGCATGAAATCCACTCTGCAGGTGATGATTCAAAGAAAAAGATTAAAAAAAAAAAAAAAACTGAGGTAGATAGGTATGAATCTCCACACACATTTAAACTCCTCGATGTCAGGTGAAAGAGTTGTGTGGTGACTTACATGGTACTGGGAAAAACTAAATTGGGAGGGACATAAAATTGAAGTAAAACAGCTCCTTAAATGGCACTAGAAAAGACTTTTTTTGAAAGAAATCAGCTCTTGTAAAATATGAGGCATCCAGACCTGCAGAACTGGTAAACATAAGCCAGCTTTGTGCAGTTTACTGACTGCATTACATGATTTTTGTGTATTCAAGTGCCAAATTAAAGTCATTTCTCGCTGCCGTTTGCTGTCATTGGTATGTACGCGCAGTGCATCTTTAGGTTTCCATCCAACACTGTCCATCTCTCTCTTCTTTCAGTAATCAATCCAGATAACAGAGGTTCCTCACTTCATCTCCCATCCCATCCGTCTCATTTTCTTTTCTTCCGTCCTGACACTCAAGTTATTTCCCAAGCTTTTTGCTGTCTTGATTTTAATTACACAGAGTCTTTTGAGTGGGAGGGTTGTGCTGCATCACAGAGCTAGAGGTAATCATAAAGTGGTTATTCATGTCACATCCAAGGGAAGGAAGGTGGAAGTAATTGAGTCCGTGGCAGATACACGCTCCTCTGCTGAGGCCAGAGGGTAATGAGCAGAAATGTTGTGGCGTGTTTGTGTGGATGTTTATCAGTCTGTGTATCCATATGTTTCTGTTTACTTGTCAGTGTGAGGGGATGAGAAATCAAAGTTGCTATATGTATGTTTTGTGAAGTTTGGGGAATCATCATTAAATTAAGTTTGATTGCTTTCGAAAAAGGCCATATCCAACAGATCAGGAGAAGTACAGCATGGAACTTATTTTGAGCTCTTGTAGAAGTCTGAAATGCTCTTTCCAGGTCAGTTGTTAACTCAATTTCCCAACAATGTGCCAATTATCAATGACAGACCTCATATTAACATCAATAAAAAAAACCTTCCACTAACATTACCATCTTCTGAGCCTCAAACATGACATCAATCTCCAATAATTCAAATTTATAATACTACTGCTTCTATAAAAAGAGTTCTGGCTTTGTATCCTGTGTTTTTTAAAATTTTGGACAAGGTGATGTTACGGACATGTTGACTATTAACTATGAGCAGTAAAGATAAAATGATCTATCAATAACTATTATTATTATTAATGACCACCTTTTTGAATCTTGCAATCTGTGTGTCAAATGCTAAGGAAAATCTTTAAACTCGCATTGGAATAAAGAGTCAGATCAGGGCTTTCTTTTTCTGTCTGAAGTCTCCTGTATGTAGACATCATGTGGCTCAGAGGTGAGACCGTATCCATTCTCATAGATTTCACACCCACGAATTCATACTGCGTAGACAAACATTGTTCAAAGACACAAAGCTTTAATTTTCATATGTATATGTCATGTAATGGTGCACAAGACATCTAGAATATTTCCATTTAATGGAATGATGCAGCCATAAAAACACATATATACGTTGGCTCAGCGTTAAGCAGAGCTTCAGTGAATATTTGCAACAAGTCGATACTGATCTGTAAGATGCTGTCAGACTTGCCTTTCAGCAACAGAAAAATACAGTATTGATTTTTCTGCTCTCATGCCTATTTCATAATCAACTTAATCTAAAGTTCTGAGAAGGATTGTCTTTAAACCCGCGTCAGGACATTTGGGGAAAATAACTTCTCTATCTTTCCCTACAATGAACAGCTCTAAAACTGATGTTACGAATACATGCTTCATTAACTTTATTAATTTTCATGTCTGTCTTTCTGACCACCGTTTCATTAACGTGACATTTTGTCAGTGTTTCCTCTCTTGACTGTGAAGTACTTTGAAACTTTCATTTTTAAAAGTGTCAGTAACGTCTCAAATTATAGTGATTTATTGACGTTAAAACTGCTGCTCCCAGCACCTTTTTTTTTAAGCGGGGTTTTTTTTTTTTTGCTTTTTTGTGTCTCTAACAAAGCCTTAGTCAGGAGTAGATTGCACTCTGTGGTCAGCTATTTTCACATCTCTCAGCAGCACTCTATTACACACTGTACTGATGATAGTGATAAACGAGGTAATCCACACAAGACCAACATTTCACTAGTCCCTCTGGGCCGAAAATGAGATGGTGCACTCCTCATATTTATATCTGTGTTGTGATTTAGTGAAGAGCAGGCTGATCATTCAGAACTGCTTACCTTCATCATTACTGGCTGTTTTTAGGTGGTCAGCATTTGTCTGTGCCAATGTAAATATATGTATTGAGTTAAACTGTCTTCACTTTCCATCATTTTGTTTCACCATATTCTGCTAAGTAAATCCATCTCTCTCGCCTACTTGTGCAGAGTAAAAAGCTTAAGTAGGATTTGGGATTTTAAAATAAAAATGTCTTGCTTAAATTAATATAATCTTTGTAGTTCAATTATTACTGGTGCAGAGGGAGGAAAGTGCATCACCATTACCTTGACCTGCCTCTTGATGGCAGTGTTAGAACACAGCAGCACTTGGTATGCCGAGGAGGTTGATGTGCATGCATACATGTGTGCATCTTTATATTTGTTTGTTGCGTCTGGGGAAATCTGCAAATGGTTTCATAGACTGAAACATGTATCTGGATAAATATGGGAATTATGATTTCCCCAAATATCTCTTCAAATTTTGACTGTCCTGCGGAGCTGAAACGATTAGGGATTCAAGATTCTAGAGCAAAAAAAATACTCAATCAACGGATAATCTATGATTATTCTGATAATCAATTAATCAGAAGTCATTTTTCTTAAGTCAGAATGCCAGATATTGTGGTTCCAACTTTTTGAATAGTCGGTCATACAAGATTTTAAAACAACATTGTGGGTTCTGGAAAAATTATGATCCTTTTTTTTTCCTGACATTTAATATAAAAAACTATTCAAGAAAATGCACGCATGCTGCAGCAGCTCCAACTTACTTTCAACTTTGTAAAGTCTCCACCTTTCAAATGGCTCAAATTGTAGTTTGTTAAATCCAAGCACCAAGTCGTCTCTCAGTCAAGTTTAAGTGTATCAGGCGGCTTGCAAAGTGTCTGATTACTGCCTCGTCTTTGGGAATTGTCTGTTTGCGGATTAGACTGGTGATGTGCCGCCATTGTGATGCAACTAACTCCAGTGACAACAACTTTCTGTCTCTGTCCTTTTATCTGCATCTGTAAGAGTGAGCCTGTGTAACTTTGTAGCTGAACAGCAGCCACACGGTTGCAAGTTGTAATTACAAGAAAATGATAAAATGTAATATAACAGTAGCAAAGATGGAGAAGTAAAGTCAGCAAACTGACTTCAGTAGTGTCCGTTACAAAGCAGTTGACGTTAAGCTAACATTAGCCACCCTATGCTTCTGCTCATACCAGACCAAGAAAGGCAGGATCAATAAAAGCCCTGAGTGTATTGAATTTAACGAGGGTGCATTTTATCGCTCATTAATTCAACTTTTCTTTTTTTTTTAAGTGGAAGAACGTGTGTGTTCTTTGAAAAGTCACATAGTCTTGCTTTAAGGTGAGGACAGGATTCCACATACACAAAATAACACATCCTCAACATGTGTCTGTCTCTGCTTTGACCATCAGGTCGCCATTCCGGGACACTTGGCTTCTTACCAGGTTTCAGGTTACCATAGCGACATGACGTGGGCGAAAGAGCGAGTGAACCGGCAAATGTTAGAAGATGAAGATGAAAGGAGGTAGAAGGCTGTAATCAGATTGTCTCCTTCGGTCACGCTTCGGATCCATCTTCTCCCCTCCACCGGCCTACGTCCCGCACACCCGAACCCACCACCACATAAATCACAATCGGCCACAAGTCACCTCTCATTGCTGCACCAAACCACAGATGCAGAGAAGAAAGAAGAGAGAGAGGGGAGAGAGAGGTTGACTTCAACCTTGGCCATACCCAGATTCTGGCTTTTGGGTTAAGGGATGCTTTAGTGGTCCTGGTCCTCACTCCACCCCATTTCCACAGTCAACTTTGAGAAGCTCCATGGCTTCTTTACTGATATAGTTTCTTACAGCACAGTCAAATGAAGATGGATTGAGGGTTAATGGTGTAATGATTCTGTTTTACAGGCAGCTCACTGACACTCTTCTTGGTGGAAAACCCTGCTGAGAAGACTGCAGCTGAAGGACGGTTGTTTCTGTCTCATTGTCTTGTGTCAGCTCTCTTTACTCTACCCGCTGTTTGTTCTTTTCTTCTCACTTCTGAAACCTCTCCAGCAGCTTTTCTTATTGACTTCATTCCCCCCTTCTCACCCCAACCTTTCCTGTCTTTTCCCTTCATCCTTTTAGTTTTCTTTTTGTCACCACTCCTGCAGGCTATAAAATAAAATAAAAGTTTCGATGGTCGAAGCAGAACCAGCGAAGTGCTTCATAATTAGAAAACGGCTCATAATTACAGCGTGGTCACAGGCTGTTAGCTCGCTCACTCAGCTGCCCTGCGTGGGATGGCGGCCTCCTGCGATGTGTGTTTGTGTGTGTGTATGTGTTTGTGTGTCAGCTCCCCTCAGAGAGGTCAGGCTGAAGTTGAGAAGGATAGCAGATGCGCTACCCCATACTGCCTATACACCAGCTGGGTGCTCTGTCAAAATACTATTAGTCACAATCAAGGCAGTGAGAACATGTGCATATCATAGCAGAAAACAATGCGGATGATGCTTTCTTTTTCTTTTTATTCTGTTTCATCTTGCTTTTAGAAGTTCTTTGTAAGCCATCCAGTGACTGATTTCATTCCATGGATCCACAATGTGTTAAAAGCAATATTAACTAAAGGCCATCTTGATAGAATTGTATTTGTTGCCGGGCAACGTTATTTCATTACCATTATTTTAATAAACACTTTGCGTAGGAGTTTCTGACATTCTTAAGGGATTACAAGAAGGCAATTAGGGCTCCTGTGAAATCAGTGTTACACTATAACAATTTACTTGAACAATCCAATGCAGACCCTCACAAATAAAAAGATTATCAACAACAAATCACTTCTCTATTTGCAGCATCTTTACATAATGAAAAACCTAACCCTAACCTAAAGATTGCTATCTGAAGTCCCCCTCCATTCAAAAATGTGTTAACCTGAATGTTTGAGCTTCACTGTGCAGAATGATGTATGTGTAGAGTTTGACACTAGAAGGCTGTTTTCACATCCATCTGCTGAGGGGGGAAAGTTTCTCTGTGCTCACTGAAAATCTGAGTTTAAGGCGAGCGTGATTTAACTAGTTTGGAGGCAATCATGGTCCAATGTGCAACTTACACAATTGTGATGTGGAAACTTGAAGCCTCCAGTGCACATCTTGTGTCCAGCAGCAACTTTTAAAGAAAAAATATTTGCATATTCATAGATTCTGGATTTTTCAAGGATTGAAATCGAATAAATGTAATTTTAAAGATTTTAACAAGGTAATTGACCAATTTTTGTATGGACAAACCATATTAGACAAACATTTTTTTTAATTCAAAGCTGAGTGTTTTTATATGTCTTTAAACATGCCTTGAGGGGGTCTTTAAAGTCTTGAATCACCTGAAACTATATAGATATTTTACTGACATGTAATACAAGTCCAACATGAGCTCTGGATAATCCAAATAAGGTGAGATCATTGTATTCCTTCAGATAATTTTATCAGGTCATCTTTATTGAGTTTGACTCCTGTTTGGCCTTTTTAAATGTTGTGAAATATTTTGGGGTTGCTGCCATGTGAGGTGTTTACCTGGGTCGTTTGCCAGGCGGGTGCAGCCGGCCCCCTCTCGGTCTCCACGGGCAGCTCCAGATATGCTGGTTTCAGTGTCAGCCATTTGGCCTCCATCCCTTCCCATGATACTGGAGCATGTTAGTGACAATGGCCACAGGAGTGGAAAGTGGACATCTGGTGCACCTGTCCGACACCACACAAACACTCATACACACTCCACCATATCCACATCTCCCCTTTCAGTGAGAATATGCTCAGGTTGTGCGTGCGTGTGTGTGTGTGTGATAATTTGGCGGTCATGCGTGGTGAAGCTCAGGATCATTGAGACCCGACGACTTGCCCACCAACCAACTGGTTGACCATATGGATAGAAACTAAAGCCCTACACTCTGCACACCTTCACTTCTCCTTTCTTCTCTTCTCCCCACTCCCCCAACCCCTCACCCCCCCCTCACATGTCCAAGTATCCCTCCTCAACATAGCACTCCTGCTGACTTGCTCGTTTTTTTTAATGAATCATTGGGTTCACCTGCACCGGAGTGGAAATTCCACCCTCGTCATCCCCCGTGTGTCACACTGGATTTTATTTCCCAGTGACATGATGCATGGAAACTATAAGGTGAGATGAGATTTTAATCATTCCCTTGCTGAAATGGGGTAGTTACATTAACAAATAGTAATAGAGAGGAGAACAGAGTTTTAAAACATGTTTAAAAACTGTCAGATACCATGAAAGAAGCTGTATGGAGACCTAAAGTCTTATCATCACTTCCTTGCTAGCCAATGTGTCATTAGTTTCTCTAACACAGTGCAATCTCACATTGTGGATTACTTTGTCTTTCTGAAATTGTTAAACTGGGGTTTACCATTAATTTTCTAAGATAAATGTAGTATCAACGACAGCGTTTGATATTAGAATTTGAACCATTTGTGATTTTACATATTTAAAATATTAATTTGTTAACATTCAAAGTACAGCTCCCATATTTGTTTTTTACCATGTGCATGTGTTAGAACTCCACTTGACTGGCATTAGTTTGTCAAACTGGTGGCTGCTACAGTCTTGGGATTCTGATAAATGCTGAATATTAAATACTTTAAAAAATATATTAGTTTAAAAAAAAATTACCATAGAAACATGGGGTGAACTGCACGATTGTTGAGCAAAGTTATTTTGTGGTAAGTTACTATTTGTAGCAGTGTTTTGTTTTTTTGTTTTTTGCCTTTTTTGTGCCATTTTTGGTTAGCACAGTGTAGCGCTAGCCGTAAACGCAACATTGACATTATCACCTTTTTTTGTAGTAGTTATGGCTAACATGTTAGCAAACTGATGAATGTGTAAATAAGCAACTGACACTTAGTAAGATTAGAAATCATTTGAAGCTGTGTTTTTAGCCACCTGATGAATGTAAGTCCAATATTTCGCTCTGTTCTTGTCTCTACCAACTTCTGAGTAATATATGGGTCTTTAGCTGCTAAATTCTCCACTATGTTCACCTGCTAGCTGCTTACTTTGTCCGTTTGCCTTTTGGTGCAGCTTTTTCACACAATCTACTCCTCTCCCATTACAAAGTCATTTTTATTATTGAATGGCATTAATTTAGTAGCTTTGAATTGGGTTTTCATACTTTTAGTAGTAGCATATCATTGTTAGCATCTACTGCGGCCTTGCTGTCTCCAGCATGGGAGACAGTTCGCTACATTTTTGGCCTTAATGTGTAAAAAAGATGACACGTTACTGATAACAAGCTCTGATTTGTTTCTAAGCAAACTAAACAAACTACATGAAAAAGTGAACTTTTTATTTAAACCAAAGGAAAACAAACTGTACATGTAATGGCACCTTTTTTTCCCCTGCACCTGAATTCCCCTGACACTGCACCTGTTTCTCCATGACACCTCTCCAAATGGTTCCTCTGCCCTCTTCATGACAAAAGTAACAATTAGTGTGAGTCCCATAGCAGTGCTGGCTTCACACTTTACGATCACATCACCCTGAGCCTATATATTCCCAGGCTACACACAGGCGGCTTTGGCACAACGCTATTACCAGGCCAGCCCATAGGAAATAGACTGAGAAGAGAGCTTATTGATTGTCTCTGTGTGAGAGCTGGTTGATTTTCTCTCTCACCTGTATCACCCCTCTAACTCTCTCTTTCTCTCTCCTCCTTTCTTTCCCCCTTCCTCTCTTCCTGTCTGTTGCTTTCTCTCTTCTGTCTCCCTGTTGCTTTACAATCCTAAGGACTGAAGAGAGGAAGGGAAGAAAACAAACCACACGATGACACAGAAATACACAAAACCATACTCGTGTACATTTTATCCCTTTTCTTTCTGTCTGCTACTCTTCTGCAGACACAGACACAAATTCATGTGCATACATTTCACTTTCTGTAGTGTGTAACCATATAATGTCAGCATGTTACAGGGAAGGAATGTAAGTGTGTGCATGTGTGTGTGTGTGAAATGCTGTGATAAAACTAGCTCAGTAACTCTCTGTTATCATTATTAGCCCTTATTAAAAGTGTGCGCGCATGTGTGTGAGAGAGAGAAGGGGGGAAAAGGAGAAAAATTGAAGCCATTAGGCCTCTCCAACACTTCACCATGTAGTACTCTCGCTGTATCTTTTCGCGCGGGGAGAAGCTTTTTGGCATCGGCCGTGAAAATGGAGTTAATTTATTATCTGCCCTTTCCCACCTAATTCTGTTTCAGTGCTCACTAACACACCACTGTTTGATTTACAAGAGGCCATTTAATATTCATGCGTGCCTCGGAGACATCAGCCAAACTCTCCGGAGACAGCTGGAGATTTATTGGCTTTTGTGTGCTTTCTCGCTTTGTGTCTATTTGCAATCAAACGGCAAACTTGTTTCATCTCATTCTGAAACTGTTGTCTTTCACATCTCTATTATCTAACTTTCTCATTGTCTGTCCTTGTTTTCTTTCATCTTTTTTTTTTTTTCATTCTTTCAGGTTCTTTTTTTTTTTTTCCGTCCCCACGTCTTGAAGCTTCCTGTTGCAGCCCTGAGTCGTAAATAAAGAAACGTATCACTGATGATGAGATGGGAGACGGGTCCTTCCGCATCTCCTGCAGGCGCCGTGCCATATGCCCTGACTTTTAATGACCCACATGCTCCTTCAGGGAGTGCCGTGGAAGAGATTAGAAATCAAAGAACATCCAATATTTCTGAATGTCATCAGCACTAAATAGCAAAGTCCTTTTAGCTCCCCAAAAGGAATGCATGTCAACCTCAACACATGCTGCTATGAATGCATGATAGGGATGAAGATGTTTCTGTGTGTATGTGTGTGTGTGTGTGTGTGTGGTTTAACAGCCACGTGTTTCTCTTTCAACGTGTGCATGTATCAGTGTGTTGGCACCTATCAGTGCGTGTGTGTGTGTGTGTTTGAGCCATAAGTGTGTATTTCTCCTTTAATATGTATGTGTCTCAAAGGTGAAGTGTATTCTAGATTGGCTGGTGGTTTGCGACCAGATCCTGCACCTCCTTGTTTGCACTGGCACCAGACGTAACCTTTTCCATGACGGATCCTCATCCACCCACACACACACACACACACACACACACACACACACACTCACACACACACACACACACGCATGCCTACATACACACACGGGACTGAAGAGGAGAAGCCAACTGTCAGCAACAAGAAATCATCAGCACCATCATCTGCTCTGTCCCTTGGCCTCGTGTTTGTGTGTATATATCTCTGGTTCTGTCTGCATGTGTGTGTGAACATTTGTCTTTGAATTTTTGTGTGTGTGTGTGTAAATCCTGTCTGGCTGTGTATAGGGGCTGAGGTGAGTGATTGCCTTGTTTCTGTGGGCGGCAAGCTGTGGCGGTTTGCTCTCACTGTAAATTTAGAAGAATTCTTAATGGAACTCCAGAGCTGTCAGGCCTCAAAGTGTTGCACTTTTTTTTTTTTTTTTTTTTCCAATGATAAGAGCGTTGCCAAGATCCTCAATATAAAACTTTATTTTCAGTGTCATGAGAAGTAAGGTGTCAGTAGTTTGGATGCATATGTGTTGTGAGATATACCACAGTGATAACATTATGGCAGAAAGAAGCAGAGTATTTCTGTGTAGAATAAAATGAATAAATCATATCATTAAAACGAGATGGATGTCTGTCAAAAAAAAAAGGTCAGCGCTTTGCCCGCCAGTCCCATAAATTTCCCCATAAATTTCAGTTTGTCTACAATCTGTTGTATTCTGCAGACTGAATGTGGGCAAAACATCCACACTGACTTAAAAAAAAAAAAAGAGTTGAAGACATCCTTGCACTTCTCACTTATATGATAAGAGAAATATTATCAGCGCACTAAAGGCCTGGATTTAGCAATATTTGCTTCACTGTAAAGAAAGTCTTCTCTTTCTGTCTATTATGAGTCCTGAAGACCACATTTTCATTTTTTTTTACAACTAGTGAAACCAGTGCAGTATATACATTCCAACATGTCTCCAATAGAATGTAGTTGTGTCAGGAAATTTCTAGAAATGAGTGCAACAAAGAATAAGGCTGCTGATTGGACAACACTGGACTAATGTATTGTACATGATCAGGCCATCTGATCATGTACACTGTGTTTAGTCTTTCATTTACTCTGTGATGCAGAGTGAGAGTGGGCTACACTCGTATAAAACTTTATTTAAAGAAATACTTGAAACAAGTAGATTTTCCTTGGAAGTGAGTGAACATACCTGTGCTACTCTGGCAGAGTTTTCCATTATCTTGAGGAAATGAGACTTTATGAACTCAGTTACAGACAAAAATCTATGAGATTTTTTTTACCTTTTTTCTGTGTTGCTTTGACAAATTAACCATTACAATCCCTTAGAATTTTCAGCACTCCTTGGCGTAGATCCACCAACTCTCTGAAAATGGAGGGACTAACAGCATTCCTCCAGATTTTCCCTCCTTCTGTGTTTTTAATGATGGTGGTGGAGAGCGATCTCCCATAGGTGCTCCCTTGAGTGGAGGTCAGATGATTGTGAAGGCAATCACATTTGATTCACATCATTTTCATACTCATCAAACCATCCAGTGATCCCTCGCCCCTGCATTCGTTATGTTTCCCCACTCATGTATATCCAGATCCTCATAGCAACAGGAACTGAAAGGTTTATCTAACACTCCACTCAAGTCTTTTGCAGTATTTTTCCCAGGTTTGTAAATCACCCATAGATCTGAAACGTGTGAGCCAAAGACGATACCTCTGAGAGAGAGAGAGAGAGAGAGGGATGATGAAGGAAGGAAGGAAGGAACAGAGACACGACAGGCGATAAAAACGGGGCAGCAGATTAGTTTTTGATAGTCTGTATGGAGCAGGAAGGCGACAGCCAAGATGGATATTTGATTGGCTAATGCGATGAGGCGCGTAGCAACAGAGGGCATCCCGCTCTGGCCCTGCTCTCTCTCTCTTTTCTCCTCTTCCTCTCGTTTTCTCTCAGCCTTGACGGAACAAGACCACCCATTGGGGACGTCTCTGATCAATGCAGTCATTATCCTTGCTACACACACACACACACATACGCACATGCACACACATACACAGATGTAGGGGACAAATGAGGGAGAGATGTGCTATGACTAGGTCAGAGCGGTAACAAATGTAAATGTGTCCGGTGAAATATGCTGGTGAATGTCGCCCCATTAGCCAGGCTGCAGAGCGAGCCGACTCTCTGGCCTCAGGTACAATAACAAGTAGAGATTTAGGTTTGTCTATGCCTTTCTTTCTGCTTGCTGTCTTTGCTTTTTTTCCCCCTCTGCTCTGTCTGTACTCCATTTTTGTTTCTTTACCTTTCTTTTTTTCATTTTCCTGTCCTCCCTCTGTCCTCTCTTCTTTAGCTGAGACAAAGCAATTATAATCCCCCCTGATATGCGCTTCCTTCGTGTATATGTATGCATACATTGCCATGTTTATGTTTTCCGTGTACCGTATGTGATTTCATCTGTATTTGTGAGAGCGTGTGTGTGTGCCCATCTGCGCATATGTGGAGGCTCAGTCCCAGTGGAACAGTGTAATGATTCCTGTCTGTTAGCTCTGCGACACCTGTACGCACACCAGTGTTTGCAGACCCGACATGTCTGTTTGCCATTTCTTAATGGCTTCACCCAATGGCAACACTCCATGCTTTCCTGAGACACACAACAAAGAGAGAGAGAGAGAGAGAGAGAGAGAGAGTAAAAAGAAAAGAGATGTTATAATGGTAAAGAAGGTGGGAAACAAATGAGATGAGCATGAGGTATTGAAGATGAAAGAGAAGGAGAGAGGTGGACTGGAAGTGCAGAGAAGATCCTGATGGGGGCACTGAAGGACCTGCTATCATTGAATATTTTGCTCAGCTATTGGAAGCAGAGGACTGGGGGACATGGCTCCATCTCACATGCTCCATGCAAGCACCATGGGATGAGTTAGTTTATGGGAAATAACAATTAAGCCTGATTCTGGTTTTCTTACTGAACATCCTGTAAGAGGTTGTCAGTCTTGTGAACATCTATGAAGGAGTACTTGAATGCAGCCAAAATGACCCTCGTGATGCACTAAGTTGCAGGTACAGATCGCTCCTTTTGAGATGCACAGTTCTGCTTTCACAAGTAATGGCCACTTGTATGAATAAGATGCTCGAGGAAGATGTAGTTAAACTCAGAGACGGCTCAGCAGATTAAGATGCCGGATGCTCAAGTAGCATCTCTTTTTCTGAGTGGAGCTTTGATAATGCAGAAAACCACTCGGCAATATGCCATGATGAGCCTATAGACAATTTAAACAAATGTAGGTTATTAGATACAGACAGGAAGTGCAGTGTTGTACATAACAGAGGCAGTGATTCAGATAAATGCAATATAGTGTTAATAAGTGTAATTCAGTTATAGTTTTAGTCACTGATAGGGAGGCGGTGTGATCGTAAACATAGCCAGTTTTATGTAACCAAAAACACAGCTTACACACACATCTCAAATAGTGTTTCCCAAAATAATTGTCACTCTCAAATTGCAGATGAATCTGCAAGTCCTGCAGGGTTCTTTTACGCTCATGCACAGGTTGCAAGTGTTGCATGTTTTTTGATAGGTGAAACGTGTCAAAATGAGCAAGAGGGAAGGAGCTCGTGTTGCAAATCAGTGCTTACAAATTTGTTGAAACAAGAGCCTGATAACAGATTGACTTGCCATTTTGTTTCACTTCTTCTTGGAACTGCAGGTCAGTGAAACTATTGCCAGAGAAAGTCATATCTACGCCTTTATCGCTCCCATTTCTTGCTTCGCTAATCATTCACGTTTCAGTAGACAAAAACACAAAGAGTGAGTCACCTTATAAAGCAGCAGAGAACTCTGCCCGTGTTCACAGAACTATCATTACAATATGTAACCATCTTTTCTAGTTTGTATGAGTAAGCAGTCGGAGTGAGTACGGTAAGTTTGACACTTGTTAGTCCATGTCCAAAAACTAATCATGGTGTTGTGTTGATGGTATCATCAACCCTGAGTCTAGATATTGGATTTCAAAATGTTTGGACTTTCTAATAAAAGAGAACACTCAGTGGCTGCCATAAACTTCATCACAATGATGCTCTCACCAGCTATTTATCAAGAATTATAGTCACACTGATAGGGAAAGAAATTGTGGATTCTGTCAGTAACTGTGACAGTCAAACATCTTTTGAGAAACTCTGAACACACTTTCTATTTGTCAACCCATCTCAGCTACAACAGCTTGGTTTCTCAGAAAACCAGAGATAAACACGACATCCCAACCCGTGACACAGTATAATACCCTCGATGATTGTCTACAAAATATCTTTCCTCCCTCCATCACCGCCTTTTTCTGCGTCCATCTTCTGAGTTTGACAGAGATGGCTGGTTGCACAGTAAAGTAGGACGCCCTATGGTCCTGTCACTGCGGGTAAATCAGAAGGTCTCGTATCCGTTCTCACCCACGGCACATCTTTGCACCAACATATTGGCCTGTTTTTCTCCCCGACACCGCTGAGATAAGATGTCTACCCCTAGGGAGAAGGCTGCATGCACACACACACACACATACAAAAAAACCCACATACTCAGACATTCACACTCATCCCCCCAATGTCAGTTGAACCCCTCTTAGAAGGTGACAGTTTTGTTTGTCCGTATCCTGCTGCGTTCTCCCCCGGAGCAGAGCTGACACCGGAGCAGCGAGCCTCAATCATCCACAGTCATAAACAGAAAACAAGTCTGTGACATCAAATGGATAAGGAAGAAGAAGAAGACAGGAGAAAGGAGGAGAGGCATAGACACAGGAGAAAATGACTTAAACAAAATATCCCTCAGGGGGTTTGGAGTCTCGGGTCGTAAGGGTGATTGGAGAGTGGAGAGAGGAGGTATCAGTTAGAATTTTCTTGAGGGCAAACTGCCTCACAGCGGCAGTCATTTCAGTCACACTGGCTGAGGTGCATTAATATTGGATTGTGCTGCATCTTGCCTGTAAACAGTCCAAGAGAAAGGGGAAAGAAGAAGTTCTATTCAAAGACAAAACAGACACCATTGCACCATGTTAAGGGTGTGGTTAAAGGTCAAATAGAAGGCTTTGAATAGTAGGAACTAAAGGTGACTTAACACAAGGCGTAGTTCAACATTTGGGTAAATACACTCACTCACTCTATAGCTCTATAGGTATAAAAAGAAAAAATGAAAAAGCCTATCAGCACCTCTAAAGCTCACAAATGAATATGTTATATCTATATGTTATATCTTGTTTTCTAGGTTAACAGTCTCCTGTCTGTAGCTTCATATATAACTGACACAGTGACGGCATATTGCAAGATTGAAGACTTCTCCATTTCCTAACACAGTGAATCTTTGATTCTGTTGGTTGAAATTCGCAAGGAAAGGTTGGAGGAGATTGCACCGATATCCAGAACTTCTAAATTGAAGATTGATCGGAGGACAGAGCAAATATTCGGAGGTTGAAAATGTAATGCAATTGTACTTTTTATTGTGGATGTACATCTTTGTTTTCTGATATTCCTCTAATCTGTATTGTTCAATAAAGTTTTTGCCAAAAGGTCTGTTGGATATTAAAGCCTGTTTTCTCCCTAACACAAACACTCATATACAAACATCTGACAATGGCTATAACTAATAATTTGTTTGTGTGTTTACTCCCACTGACCAACTTCCCCTTGTATGCAGTCAGTTAGGTTGTTGGTGAAGCATGCCTCATATTCTCGCACAAGAAGAAGTGATCGCAGATGCCTTCTGGCTAATGGAGTCATTTAGGGGAGAATGGTGGTGTGTGTTTGGCACTTCCGAGCTACCATGCTGAGGCTTGCTGGAGAGGACTAGACGGCAAGTAACATTACAGGGTGTAATTACTTCAAGCACCATTAGGAACACAATAACGTCTGTGCTTAGCAGAAAACAAAGTCCAGCATGCTTTCTGAATGTGTTTGTGCACGTGCAACTCTGTTTATGTGTGTCTATACAAAAAGGTCCTCCTATTAAAGTGATTAACAAGTAATGAGTAGACCGCTCCAGCAACAGATTCCCTGTTTGCGAACAAAGCGCCAGCGAAGGTAATGACTTGTCACAACAAAGCACTCTGCAGTCACCTGCTGGCAGAGGCCAAAGTGCCACTGTGGATTGAGCAGGTACAACTGCAGTCGCACTTTAGTTCATAACCCAGCTTCATTGTGCAGATATTGTGTTGGGTGTTGTGGTCAGTCTTGGGGATAGTAAACTGTTGGATATTTTCCTATGTCAAAAAAGATCTATGTATCTATCGTGATCTGTAGGTTACATAAATGATTAATGGATTAAATATAAGAATCTGGAAACAACCTCAGAGACCACCCTGATGAAGGCAAGATAGCTGAAATTGTTGTGAATAAAACTGTGTTAATTTAGTTAATTTCACATTGAAGCTCACACTGAGCTGCATCTGCATTTTCAAAGGTGGAAATATGAGGGAAATAAGACCGTGATAGGAGGCAAACCATTAAAACCATTATAGTCTACACACTAAATGTGTAAATCTGTGCAGCAGCCAGCTCTGCATTTTCCAGGAACTTGTCAACTTTTTCCGTCTAAATTCAGTAACCGTTATAACTCACAGCTAGATTATAGTGTTTAATTATGTTGTCACTTGTCCATCCTCAACATGTTGTTATGTCTATGTTGGTCACTCTACAGACATCCTGTCAGGCCTCTAGTGACTGGGAACATCCATTAATATCATGCATAGATGGCGTGGGTGGACATTAGTCTATTTTATGGCAAAGTTTTGCTGTATAAGTGTGTGTGTGCAAGACGTCTGTGTGTGTGTGTGTGTGTGTGTGTGTGTGTGTGTCTTTGGATGCACAAATAATACAACTGAAGCCAGAGATAAGTGAAAAGCCAGCTCATTCAAACTGATAGTACCACAGGCAAAAAAGTTTTCACCCCCAGTGCACATTAGACTAAACTTCATCTGAAATTAATGCATTGTTGAGTAAATTACATATCACAGCGTTGCTTCGAGAAGATTATTACGATTTGCAAGATTAAGAAGACGCTGGGTGTATAGCTTTTCTAATTGCTGCATTAATGCTGATTCAAGGGCCTCTCACTTTGAGTGTTGCCTTTTACTGGAAATTACCATAATAAGGAAAAATGGTTTGCTGTAAATGTAAAAAAAAAAAAAAAAAAGGGGGGGGATGGGAGAGAATTATTTCGTTTTGATCTTTTACGTGCTGCTGCACAGAATGGTCCTAAGTTCACCTGACAACATGGCTCACTGTGTTGTTTTTCTGCTTTACATTTAGTTTCTGATGAACTAAAGAGCTGTTAAGCACCAATCAAAGGGAGTTTTCATTCAATCTGTCAACCACAAAGTTGTTCATATTAATGGTTTGTACTGAAATATCTATAACACACTAAAGTAGTAAATGTTGAGTTTGACAGTTCATTCTTGACCTTGGAAACAACAGCTGACAAACCAATCTCAACTCAAGGTCCACAAACACTTCAGCTTCTGACCATGGTTTTCATCAGCTGCTGGAGTTAAAGTTAAATATTCAAACTGTCTATTATCTGAGCACTTGTTGGACTTCTTGTGCACATTTTTCCTTTAAAGCTTTTCTTTGTAACAGTAATATTGATGGAAAGCTTGACAGTCTTCATAAATTCCATATACTGACGACCATGAAATATGATCCTCTCATGATAATCCTGAGGAAAGGCGTGTAAGTCGTCCTTGAGTCAAGATTGGTTTTCCACCATTAGTAAATGATTTATTAGCTATTACTAAGGCATGTGTTACAACTTGGGCCGCAACAAACTTTTCCTTTCTCGGTGAACTGATAATCATTTGGCTGTAAAATGTCAGAAAATAGTTTAAAATGCCTCACAATATCCCAGAGCCAAAGATAACATATTCAAATTGTTTGTGAAAACCCCAAACATATCCACTTTACCATCCTACAAAACAAGCAACAAATCCTCACATTTGAGAAGCTGGTTGGAAAATGACTCAAACTATTCTGAAAACAGTTGCTGATGAATTTTCTGTTGTTCGACCTTTTTAATTGATCAGCTCATCTTTTCGGCTCCATAGTCACATCTTCTGAAACTATAAAGAGAGCCTAATTAGAAAATGGTAACAAAATGTCATCATCAGATCAGGTAACATTAGTGCAAAATATTTTTTTCTGGAGTAATTAAAAGGGAAGTGCTCTGATTTTACACATCAAAGTCTGTTTACAGGTAGTACTGCATATATAAAACATTGAATGCAGCCTTTTGTGGCTCCATAGGGAGCTGTGCAAAATCTCAAATTGCCTCAAGTGATTTCAATAGAGTACAAATTTGAAAATGAAAAACATCTGGGGGTGTGGGGTTAGAAAGAAACAAGGTTACCATACCTCTGTAGCCCTCTTCTCCTCTCTGCTTGAGGCTACATTAGCTGCTACTACCATAACATACATCAATCTCTGATTTAACTGTTGGTGGTCGAGTTGCAGATTTGTATTATATATGGAATATTGTTTGGACTTTTTTTTATTGTATAGTGATATTTCAGTCCATAAACTAACTAGGTGAAGGGTTTTGACAAGGAATAAGTATATGCATGGAATAAAAAAGAATCTCTCTGGTTCTGCTGCATTGACTTTCATACTGGTGTTGTCAGTTGGACTGGTATGACCCGAAAAGCCTGAATATTTCACAGTAGAAAGAAGCATCTCCAACAGTTTCAATGTTTCATCTCCACCATTCAGAATAGATATAATGATTTTTTTTTTTTTTTTTTTAATTACAAATTTCAGCTTTATGGTTTGACCTACAGCATGTGTGAGTGCATTTAGTGAGTTGAAACGCGTGAGTATTGGTGTGTGTGTGTGGGGGGGTGATAGACAGAGAGGGAAGATAAGAGGCCGGTAGTGGCTCCTGACTGAGAAGATTGACTGTTATGGCCTCATTGATCTAAATCTCTCACAAGGAGACTATTCCAATCAATACAGAGAGAAGTGGGTTCACTGCTGCTGTTTGGACCACCGCCCCTGCAATATCTGCTCGCTCTCTCGCTTTCTATCTCTCGCCATGTCTTTTTCTCACCACCCACCTAATTCCCTTTTAGTCTCTCGCACAAGCAAATATCACTACTTTTGTTTCGCCCTTGTTAGCTGAGCTGCAGTGAGAAAACAGCAATTTTCCAGATATGGTCGCTGTAATTATTGGTGTCATACCAGCTCGGCTGGTGTAACACTACCTGTAACACTACAGTGCAGCACCTTATCTGACCTCACCTTTCTCTGCATGCTACGAGTGCAGAACAGTTTGTCTCATTTCTGAAGCAGACAAACAGCAGGAACACCCAGTCTATATACACAAACAAAGGTTAGGAGGAAAACAATATCTGCACTGGAGAGAGTTGTTAAGGTACAAAAATCTGTCACACTTAGCTCCCAAATGGAGAAACTGACTGAAAAGGCCAAATCAGGCCAATAATAATGAGAATAGTCTCAAAGTAGGTCCATGACACATGTCGTAAAGTCACAGGGTCCCCTGAGGGAGTGTGTGTCGGTATCAGGGACAGAAGGAGAAAGGATGAAACTGTGTAATATTTTAAGTGTGAATCTGTGGGAGAAAGAAGACAGACATGTTGATGCAGGAGAAAGTGTATGTGTGTATTTGTGAAGGTGAGAGAGGGGCAGAGAGTGAATGAGAGTAACACCAACTCTTTCTTTGGGTAAAGACACTGGTGAAGTGTGTGTGTGTGTGTGTGTGTGTGTGTGTGTGTGTGTGTGTGTGTGTGTGTGTGTGTGTGTGTGTGTGGTAGGTGTTTGCTGCTGTTTCGTCTCACCTTGCGTCTCAGGTGGGATGTGGGAATGAGATAGTGACTCTCAGTGGGCTGCAGACAAGCAGATGGTGAATAAATCAATAAGGAAGTAGCATAGCAAGAAAATTGAGGGGGGAGGGAGGGGTTGGGGGGTGGTTGAGGGAAAACAATTTGTTTGCCGCTGTGGACAAGCGAGGCTGGAAAATCCCTCTCGTCTACGTTGCCTCATATTAGAGTAATGTATGGCACACGTTACTCAATACCTGCTAGAACAGCAGGTCACTTTGGTGGCTACAAGTTGTCGCTGGAGATAACTCTTAAATCTTTATGAATGTAGGGAACACGAGTGAATGAGTGATGGGGGTCACCTTAGTTTTTACCCTTTTGGAAAATACTGCCAAGACACACACTCGAAAACTGAGGTACTGCTAAAGCTGGTAGTACTACGTGTCCTGGCTCTGACTTTATGCTCTTTACTAACAAATTAACTGTAAAACATCAGGGCACTAAATTAGACAGATAATAGTGTCTTAACACTTTTCTGACCTTGCTAGCCAAAAAAGAAAAAAAACAACAACTGGCATTTCAATCAGCAATATTGACTCTAATAAACATTTTGAAAAAAGGGAGATGTTTATTTTTGTTAGTGTGCATTTAATTTTAGTGGAATAGTGGAAGTTTGTGTAAGATGCAGGAATTTACTATGTTTTCATCTAGTACTCCATATGATAACAACATTCCTCTGTGTGATGTGGGGTAGTATTTAATATTTCCATTGCAATGTGCTGTTCACTTCTAATTATGTCCTGATATAGATTTAAATTTGGGTTTTGACTGTTTTTTGTGTGATTTTTGTCGTCCGTGTTACTGTTTTTGTCTCTACTTTAGTATTGTAATATTGCAATTCTGTGTTAATTTAAGAAAAAAAAGTAAATTAAACTTTTAGATATTTCTTCAACACTGAATTACACTTCTTTGTGCTATTTTAACCCACTAACATATGTAGACTTATTTCAGATAATCACGGGAAATCTGACATGAATTCAACAGCACACAAAATGCGGTGATGTGATGGTACTTGTGTCATTTTGGCACGGTGGAAATATCTTGGAAACTTTGGATTACCTGTGGACGCCCTGTAAGAAGTAATAAAAGTACTGGGGGTTCAGTGGTTAGGCTATTTCCACTAAATAAACTCAGACCCAAGACACTTAAGGAATTGCTTTTTTATCACTTGTTCATGGACAGAAAATTCCAACTGGTGTTTGGTTGACTTTATGAAGTAATTTACAGCTAACTGGCCATGAAAACTAACTATAGGTTCCAGAGAATTGTGCCTGTTGACTGACAACAGGTGAATAATTTGCACCAAAGTATTTGCTAATATTTGGTTAGACAAGAGTTATATTTGAGATGTTTTGGCATCAGAATACATTTAATCCACTTACTGTTTTGCACAACTTGTAACCTCACAATTTATGGGATTATTTGGCACCAGTGTGATTAGAAAATGCAAACAATGAATATTGCCAAATTCAAATCACTGCACTCTTTTGCTATCCAACACTTTGGGATTTGTGGTATCAAAAAAGAAACAAGATTCAGACTGTGGGCAGAATGTGCACAGCTTGAAATACCACTCCATCTCAGCAGAGACCTTTGATGTCTGATGTTCTTTAATGAAACATCTCGCTCACATCAGAGCACCCTATTAAACTCCACTCATACAGGGAGACAGAGAAAGAGCGAAAGAGTGAGACCGAGAAAGCCAGAGCAAGAGAGCGCTGACCTTTTGTGTGCATGCGTGGGAGTGTGTGTGTGTGTGTGTGTGTGTGTGTGTGAGGAAGGAAAAGGAGGGAATGAAACATTACTGGCATCATGCGCACCATGAAGATCAAGCAAAAGACGGGAAGCAAGAATTGATGTTCAAAAGCACTTTATTAAGCATTTTCATCATATGAATCACATATCTACTCACATCACAGCTTATTTCTGCATTTCCTGAAATATGGAGAACACAGCATGACTGAATTAAAAAATAAATATTTGCAATGTCAGTCATAAATCACTAAATTCTTTAGCTTTTCAAATCTGTTTGCTCATAGCTGGAAACAATCACAGCACAGTTTCTGCATGTAACTGCATGTACATTGGAGTGTGTGTGTGTGTGTGTGTGTGTGTGTGTGTGTGTGTGTGTGTGTGTGTGTGTGTGTGCATGTGTGTGACAGAGTGAGAGTTTAAAAGCATCCGACTCTTTGAAAGAACATCATGAGTTGACAAAAGTGAGCGCTGAAGGTGAAACATTATAGACATCCAGGCTCGGTATTAACAGAGTTGGAGAGGATTCAAAGAGGAGAGGATGCTTTTATGGTGTTAAAAGTTAAGGTGTGTGTGTGTTTGTGTGTGTGTGTGTGTGTATGAGTGAGTGTGAGACAGAACGAGACTGAACATCAGAAACATCCATTATAGAAAGATAGAAA
Organism: Thunnus maccoyii; assembly: GCF_910596095.1. Taxonomy (NCBI): domain Eukaryota; kingdom Metazoa; phylum Chordata; class Actinopteri; order Scombriformes; family Scombridae; genus Thunnus; species Thunnus maccoyii. The sequence goes on from NC_056555.1 coordinate 8,874,587, forward strand.
GGGTGAGTGTGTGTATGTGCTCGTCTATAGGTGCTTGTGTTAGCGCTGTGTTGGCTGCAGTGAGAGAGCTTCTGCAAAATGGCAGTTGTGAGGCTAACTGTGACAGAGCTAACTCATCACATTGTCACCTTCACAAACACTCCAACAACTAAAGGAATTGTGAGAGACACTTAACCCTTCACACACACACACACACACACAACTTATCCTAACATATGATACGCTGTTTAATGCAGTTTTATCAATGCAGGAGTAGCAAAAATAGATCCTTCAGCAAAATTTACACCGAAAAACAAAACTGCTTCTTTGACCTTTACTCCAGACACATCAAGACCAGCTTGACCTGCTACTAAAAGGAGCTAAACCTGGATAATTTCAGAGCTGCACAACAGATTATCTTTAATAACATTAATAATGTACAATTCAGACTAATCCCAGGTGAACTGTTATTGAACTGTTTTTTAGCCAGAAAGGAGCAGAGCTCAGAGCCACAGGTGCGGCGCAGCAGTGCTGAGACACACCAAATCACTTAGTAATCACTTTGCCTTATTACCCAGAAGCCACCAGGGTCCTGTTAGTGTATTAGCAGGCTATTCAGCTCTTTTGATTAGTGTCCCTGGCTCATATCGTCTTTCACCTGGGTCACAGATGAAATGTTTTTTTGCCCCCCTATTTCTTCCCCTAAAGGAAAGATGAGGTGCATGTGAGTTTATTGTTGTTGTTGTTGTTGCATTTTAAGTTTAAATCAGTGTACTTGACAAGCATTTTTCTTCATCCTTCTAACAAAGCTGTATCTCCTTGGCTTTGTTCTCCTTCATGGCTGTGTACAGTAAAAACCTTTTACTGACTGTCGTGGCTGAGTCCAGCTCAGTCCAGTTCAGTCCTGTTTCATCTGACTGTGTGGAACACCCAGGCTTCTTGAGATCCTCTGAGCTTCAACATCTTCATTTTTCAAAAAAAGTACAGATAAAAAGAAAAAGTGGAAAGTTGTGTTTGAATGTGGCAGCACTAAAACTAGCAGCTGTAGCATATCATATTTCAGTTTATTGAAGCTGTATGAGGCAATTTTGCCCCAAATGGCAGCAAGGAGATTGAATTTTACTGTCTTCAGGAGGCAGAAATCATGTGATGATCTATTTGGAACTCCATTTTTTCCTTTTTAAAGGCTGGTAATGGCAGTTTTTTTATCTTCTTGTTGGACCACATCTGTGAGTTTCATTCCATCACTTCTTGTGTGTGAAGACTTCCCACATGTTTCATTTAGGTGAACACACTAAGGATGGATGAGACGCCAGCATTTGGGATTTAAACTGAATTTCTTTAGGAAAATATTGCCAAGTGCAACTCAGTTTTTTGTCTTCTAGCAGCTAAACGTCCCGTCCAGCTCTCAATCCACTGACTAGCGCATGCCTGGCTCCAGGGCCCACAGTGTACAAGAGTCTTCAGACACACACTGCTGCTGCTCCTCGATACCACGGGCAAACAGCCGGATCAACTGGCACTGGACACTGCAGAGAGGAATACACACACAGAGGACAGACACACACATACAACGCATCATTTAGCCTGAATAACAAACCATCAACTTAATGACTATGCTCCTTTCAATGAGACTTTACTGTCCATGTGGCAGATATAAAAGCAATGGAACGGCACCCCTGTGTGCAGACTTGACACGCAAACTTGAAAGTGAGACAATCTTTGTAGCGTGTAAAGTATAAAGACCTTTTAAAGAGCTGCATATAACAGATGTTACAATACAGATGGGGGTGATGCACTTAAATGACACGCATAACAGATCCTGATGCATGTAAGCTAAAAGTATACGAACAAAAATGTGTACAATTAAGATGCCTATTATGGCACAGTATGTTGTATAGCCTCAATTACTGGCTATGCCTTTGTCTGCTAAGTGACACCTGTATTTTTACCGGAATATCTGATGTTTACTTGCAGGCTTCGCCAGCAGTTGATATAATGGAATAGCATAATACCATATCATTTTAAATGCTGTGCGAAGGGTTTATTTCCAGCCTGCCATTCAAACATGAACAAAAGTTCAATGCAAATTCATGTAATAACTCTAAAATCAAGGAAGCACTATGTCTGGGTTATAATTACCCGAGAGAACCCTAGCTTGCTTTATTTGTCTGGTTCAATCATGTGTTCACCTTGAGTTTCACTTTTTTGCAAATGCCTATTTCTCACTTCTAAAGCAAAACTCTTCACTCTTTCTATCTTTCTTCCTCAATTTCTTTCTGTTTCGCCTGGGCTATTACCATTAATTATCCAAGCAGCACTCTGGCTGGCTCACTCACTCCAAGAACGATTAGCGGAGAGGAAGAGGCAATAAAAGGATGGACTTCTGCTTTAATTAAAGGGGAGTAGCCTTTTAACATGGGGAGGGCTGTTAAATTAGCAACATTACAGCGCCATGCATCATTGGCAAAGTACAATGGAGCATGAAATAAATGATACGTCAAGCAGTGCCATACCGGCTGTATAGAGATCTGATAGCGGGGAAAGCTGAAGCATGGACATGGCCAGAATAATGAGGGGGGCTAATTCCATCCAGTTGCCAGGATCGTCCAGCAGGGAACAGTGAAAAAGATTCCTGACCAGAGACTGTAGGACATTCGCAGTGTTAATGGCGCTGCTGGTCTCATCTCTGTCTGGCTAAGTAGGAAAATGTCTTTATTATCAACTAACTTCTTCTCTATGATGACAATATACTCTATATACAATATATCCTTATATTTTACAGGCTTAAAACTTTAGAATGTTCTTGTTGTTGTTGCGAATCATTTATAGTCATTCCTATTTCCATACAGTGTTGTACAAATATAACAAGACCATGCTAGCAGCTCTGTGAGGTTATACTTATGGAGCTCGGCACACTCCAAGTCTCATGTCAAATGCAAACAATTAACATGACTGAATGCTTCATTGGATACATTAATAAAACGGAGGAGGATAAACGACCGATACATCAATTTAATCAGTATATTACACACAACAGCCTATTTCCACGTTCCTGATAGCCTATGTCATTCACTAATATAGCCTAACCTAAGTAAACAGTATTCATAATGAGAGTTTTATTCATTTAACACTATTTGAAACTGCTGTGGAGGTTGCCATTGAGTGTCGTCAGAGTATCTGCTTCTCAGTGAAGTTGGGGTGCATGAAATTGGCCCGAGTTTCCCAATCAGAGCTCCGACTTTGACAATTTTAAGTTGCAAGTTGTCTGGAACGCAGCATTTGGCACGGTGGTGCATTGAGCTAAATACAAATGTCAGCATGCTAACCTGCTCACAATGACAACGCTACCGTGCTAATGTTTAGCAGGTAAATTGTTCAAGTTTCTTTATTGTTACATCAAGTATAAGAGAGTAAAAATCTTTAGGTTTCAGCTCCTCAACAATGCAGTAAGGAAAAAAAAAAGGAACGTTGCTCTCATTTTAGGGCAATTTAAACTGGATAACAGATTATAGTTTAAAGAACAGTCTTAACTGTGAATAGCAGACCACGATGATGCAATAGGTATGATGAGCCCTGCAACTATGTCAATACTTTATCCATTATACCGCTTCTACAATATTACAGTATGTGAGCAGATTCAAAGCCATTTGCCAGCCCCCATCTATACTGAGAGTGATCTTGACTGTCTTCAATGCCTCAAAAGTTAATTTTTTGTCACAGGCTTCATAAAACGGAAGATAAGTGGGCGCAGTGGAAAAGTGATTGAACTGTGCCTGTCTTGAGCAGTCAAATGATTGTTTCAGTTTTACAGCATTAAAAGGCTATATATGTAGGCAAAACATTCATCATTAATGGTAAATAATGATGCATTTTTACTGGTTTTTATGGCATTGGCTGCCAAGTTTCTTTAGTTTTTCAGTTGAGCAACTTTATTTCAAACAAAATAGGGAGAAGCATGTTAAGTGACTACTAATGTATGCATGGAGATGTATTGTACATTCACAGGTCATTCTGTGATCATGTACCTGACTTGGATGGCAGTGTGAGGCAGGATCTCCCCGTCGCAGTTCCAGCTGCTGTGGGCAGAGGTGTAGTTGCAGGTTGTGGCGGTGGAGCATATGGGACTGAAGCTTGTCTTCTTTTGAGGCTCGCTCAGGTCCTCCAGGGAAACCAGCTCATAGTGCCGCGGCTGGAAACGGAACTTCTGCACTCGGTGGACTTCCACAAATGAGTGGTCAAACTGGGGAGGGAAGCAGAGGTGGATGAGAAATAGATGAAAGGAGAGATGGAGGGATTGAGGGATGAAGGAACAGATGTGCCCACAGATGGTGCAGATGTTAAGACGCCCACTCTCCAGAATCACAAGAGTTTCTTTTTTTAGAGTCAAGGGTAATAGAAAAGTTGAAAAAGAAAGAAAGGGTCTTTATTTTTGTGACAACCCTTTGTTTCCATGTACAATTCCAGACAAGTGATCCACACACTTGAGGGAAGGTAACATAGGAACAAGTCTACGTTGGCGGCTATATGAAGCCGGTACTTAGTTACTGAGATAAATATTAACATCAGCATGCAAACATGCTCACGATGACGATGCTAACATGCTGATATTAAACAGGTGAGAAGTTTTACACTGGTTTGATGATGGCACCTGTTGAAAAGCTAAGGGATCAATACAGATATTACAATTCATCCTGAGGGGGACATGAATGTCTGTACCAAATTTCATGGCAATTCATCCAATCATTTTCAAGATATTCAACTTTTATATTTAATATATTATTATATATTATACTGTATTTAACCACAAATGAAAAGTCATCACCAAAGTCATTAGGATTAATGATCTGAGAAACATAAATGTCTGTACAAAATTTTGTGCCGATTCATGTCGTAGATGTGATGTGTGATGATATTAGACAGTATAAGTGATTACTGTCAAATAGCTGTTGTGATTGTTCAGTCTGGACCAAAGTTTAGATAAAAAAATGAAAATAAAGGCTTTTCTTGTGCTTTGGCATGAAACTTCACTATTTGAAAAATCAAGCCCCTGGAGAATGGGGGTGAAACTAACAAGCAAATATGTGACACAAATGATGTAAAAACATGATATTTAATATCAAAAAATGAACCTAAAGAGTTTTCAGTGAGCCCCTGCTGGCTTAGAATTGCATTCAACAAAAAAGTTTCCTCCCTTCATCTCCGTTCTCGGTCAAAAACACAGAGTAAAAAAATAAAACTGCATGAAGAATCAGTTTTTCTAATTGCCTTTAACGTTTTGAACATTTAAATGTCTCAAATTTAACAAACTACTTAATTATATAAACAAAACAACACTGAATATGGGCAGAGTGCCATATTTCTCTGAAAAATGATGATTATATTGGCTTGTTAAATAATTCCTAGCATATAATTTTTTTTGTTTGTTTGTTTACAGGCTCCTGCAGGGTGAGGTAAAAAGTTAATTTCTCCTCCATTGTCTTTTTATGGACGCCTGCTGATTTTATAATGAAAAGCAAAACTACATGTGGGATTTTCCTTCATTCCCCCACATTTATGCAAAAGAAAACAGCAAGCAGGGGATCAAATGCAAAATGGAGGGAAGGAGGGGAGAGGTCAGATAAAATGGAGGTGCATAAAAATGGTGTAAACGTCAGAGGAGTGAAAAGAAGAAGAAAACGCAATGAAAAGAAATTATTTTGTCAAAATCCCCTTTCATCTCACTCAGTGTCGCAGAAAGGTTGAGTTTTGTCAGGCGCACTATTTTCTTCAACTTCACGGGGTGCCACTTTCTCTCTATTCTCTTCTTTTTTTTCTTCTCTTGTGTTCTGTTGCGCTCTCTCTCCCCTCCTTCCCTCCCTTTCTTGGCCTCTCTCATCCCGAAAGAAGAGTGACAGCCATTTATTTCACATCAGACCCACTTTATGACTGCAGCCGCTTTGCATTCATGCTGGACGGTCTGCCTAAAAGGCTTTCTGACAAGGCCATGAATACGCTTAGTGGCTTCTCACTCCTTGTTTCTCTCCGCTTGGTTGGACAGTGATGCTGATATTAAGTGAACTCTGATGCAAAGTCCCGCTCACCCTACTCATACAACGACTTGTCTACCTTACTGTGTTGCAAGTAAAACAGCCTGAAGCTAGAGATGCACCACATAGTGCGTTTTTACTGTTGGTACTGAGATCTGTAGTCATTAAATAACAGTAAAGACATAATCTTTTTGTCTCATGCTCTGACATCTGAATGTGTGTGACAAAAAGCAAAACAAGAGTCTACAGCCATGCTAGCAGCTCTGTGAGGCTGTACTTAGGCACAGTGCTGATTTCAGCTAAATGCTAATGTCAGCATGCTAATGCTTGCAATGTTAAAGCTTACACGGTGATGTTTATCAGGTATAATGCTCTCAAATTGCTAATTAAGGCTAAACACAAAGTAGGAGTGTAATTAGTCGCAAGTATTTGGTCATAAAACAAAGTATTGAACAAATTCTGAGATATTGAGTAGCTGAGATATTTTAGTGTGCACCAAAGTGGTGGGCAGACTGACACTCCGTTTCATCGAGCCATGGTGCTAGCAAGGCTAAAAATTTAAATTGTCTCAGATCTTACTGGGGAGCCAATGTCGACTCATTAGCAAGGTAGAAAAAATGTTGCAAACAAAGTGTTCAGAGCAGGTTGAACCCCTGGCTTTTGACTTGCAGGGAGCATTTCTGCATACCTTGACCTCAAGTTTTGGAACTTTGACCGTGTTTAACATAGATATCCCGCATTATACCAGTATACAAATAACAGAAAACCAGAAAAAGCTAAATATGTCCCCTTTAAATGATGCCTTTTCTGCTGCTGAATCCTATAACTTTTATAAATGCAAATACCTGATATCAATCTAATCTAACTCCAAAGTAACAGTCATCCTTGTAATCCAAACACTGGGTACACAAGTCAAAATGTCCATCTTTCAGAAGTCACCTCTGGATGTCAATGTATATAATGAATGCGTCTGTTTTTCTTAGTGTGTCTGTTTTATCCCTGTGTAATGTGCTGTCATTTTTTGTCAAGATTGTTGTTTTTACACTTTTTACACTTTTTGTTATATGACTTATTTGTTTGCAGGGCACCATTGTAAATTAGAGCGTTCTTCTCAATTGGTTTCCCCTGAGTAAATAAAGGTAAATACATAAAATAAAGTGTTAATTCAAAACACTGTTGGCAGTTTTACACTTTTACCAAGGCAGCTACTGCAGATGAAATTACTTACAAGATCCTCCTAAATGGGGATAAACTTCCCGAGGTCCTTCCTGAGGTAATAATTACTAATCACCAGACTTCCCCTGTTAATACTTCTGCTATCCTGAGAGAGCATTAGTCTAGTATCAGCCTGTTCTCCCGTACAGCATATCCCTGATGCAGCGATTACGGCTGCCTCTGTGGACCATGGTGGAAGTTATTTATGATACATGGGAAGGCACAAGGGCTAAGGCATTTGAACTAAAGTGAACCATAGTTGGGAAATTGAGCAGAGTCAGCAAATTGAGGTGCTAGCACAGCAAGTGGGCTGCCTTCTGCTTGGACTGACACACTCTCCATTTATCTGTGCACAGATTGAGCAACTCCTGATGTTGAACTGAGACTTCTGCAGCAAAGTGATTGACGAGAGACTTTTTAGGAAAGTTTTGCTGTTTTTTTACAGTCTTCCACCACTCTTTGGATAGACCTCTTTTATCTCAGCTGGATCCAAATCATGTCAATTTTCTTTGCTGATTTCAGTTGCGGAATATTTTTTAATGCATGATTCATGCACAATGATTACACTCTCTTTCGAAGTATGAGGGGATTTTTTTTTTTAAATGAAGTAGTATTCCCATCAGATGATACCTTAGAAGCTACACTAACTCCTTCATTCCTACCTGGTCCTCTTTGTTGGTGTGTCGAAGAAGGTGTCTGAGGAAGTCCAGTCGGGAACACTTCCTGACCAGGATGAGGTCTGTGGTGCCGTCAGCGAGGTGGGCGGAGGGCGACAGGCCTTTGGGACTACGGGGACATGCACAGCTCATACTGGCAGCATTGATGGCGATGAACTTTCCACGGATCTCACTCCAACTCCTGCTACCATCTGAAACAGAGGAGTCCCCCATCACTTAAACTGAAAGTACATCATGAAGGGATCTCTTAATGGCCAGTATGAACAGGAGGAATGATTATAGCAAGAAAAACATGTGTCAGTGTTCATTTGGGTACCTGATTATTGTTTTAGGATTTTAAAAATTTAGAACCTGACCTTTAAGACCACACCTACACAGCTAACTCTACGTTTGTGTTTGTTTTATTTAGGTTTAGTGCTATCTCCCTCACCATATTTCTCAAATTGGTTCAGAGTTCTAATATATACAGGCAACAAAAGTCTTATCCTCAACCTAAAATGTGTTTTATTAGCATCCTGAGGCCAAAATGACATTTATGAATGAATGGAATCATCTTGCACTGTTATCGGATACCTAAAACACAGTCTTCTGCTATAGATCCTGTAATACAGTTCATACTTTTTGAAATCCATAGTCCATATTTCTTTGTAATTTATAACATAATAACACCTATGCACTGTTGTGTAATCATGTATATTTACTGTGTATATATACTGTATAGTGTAATATACTATGTATGCTGAGCATTAAAGTTCAAACCTTTGTAATCTGAGATGCTATTCTGTATTTTTGTGTTATTACAGCTATATATTAGGTTGGCAAACTTGTATTGCATTGTTCTCCACTGCTGGAATGAACCACACTAACGGAGCAATGTTTCAATACTGATATATTACATATTTGGTGTGGGCTCCGAGCTGGCTGCATACTCCAAATATTTTTTATTTGCTGCTTTACAGAGAGGAAAATGGTGAATTTGCAAAAAAAAAATCTAAATGGTTTACCAAAGCCTCATTCACAACCCTCCAACACACCTGCAGTTGGTCAGAAAATTCTCTAAACTTCTTATTTCATCGCAGTGTTAAAGCTCCTCCATCTGATACTGACACTTTAAAATGAACAGACCTTGAGGTGCATTGATTGTGCTGAAATTTTGTTCCCAGTGTTGTATTCATCAGCATTTGCAAACATGCCACATTTGATTTAGTTTGGAGTATTCTGCCAGCCTTAAGCTACTTACTTGCACAAGTTAGATAAGAGATACTGTTGGTATGTGCCACAAATGTACAGATGTACTGAATCCAATAATCTGTGGATCTCCAAAATACCATCAGGAGTTTGGTTTTGAAATTATATTGCGTATTATTCAAGTGCTTTATGAGTCATGAGGTTAAATTCCGAGCTTATCACACAACAGCAGCGATGCTGATGAGGGTCCATTAAGATCCAGATGTCTTGGCAAGAATTCTCAGAGCAGTTTTACCCCGATGATTGAGCCAAGATAGAAACTTTGATGCTGAAGGTAATGATATTACCCTTGTAGCAGGGCTGAAATTGTCTTATGTTCTAAATTGCAATTAAGATTGGCCAAGGAAGGGTTCAGAATATCTAAAGAGGAAGTCATATAGATAGAAGACTGATTGGATTAACCTCAAATTTGCTTGTTATGATTAAATGCGCACGTGGCCTCCAAATCTCAAATGACAGACGTGATGGTTGTTACACTTCACAAATCAGCACTCTGCTCCTCAGAGATTAGCAACTGTTTACAAGAGATGGTGAATCAAAGACACAGTTTCACCCACGGGACTGCCAGCGCCTGTAACCAGGGTGATAGTCATTGGAATAAGCTGCGAAAAGTGATCACAGACGTCCAAATTAGCATCTGACTGTTTTATGAGCACCTCAGAGGGAAAGTTATGTAATCTCAGAAAGCAAAACGATTCATTACCTTTCCCCCTCATTTCACCAAACAAATTTACAGAGGTGATAACGCGAACCACTGATAACAAGCCCGCTGAGACTACATAAAAACAACAATATTCTAATTGGGAACCAGTGATTAAAGCTAAATTAAAAAAAAACAACAACAAAAAAAAACAACAAATCCAACTGTGGACTGTAGGCTCTGCATTAGGAGAATGTTTCTAAATGAGTATTTGCTTTTGGAGGAGAGGCGGCTCATTTGCAGAGAGAGTGTGTCGTGCCTCATTGATTTAGCAGTTGTCTGAGATTTCCCTCGCCAAGAAGGAAAAGAAAAATAAATTCATAGAACAAACGGCAGCACTGGCGTGAGGCAAACCCCCTGTCAAAGCTGGCAGAGCCAAATTCCTTCCTGATTAGTCTGTCACACATCTTACACGCACAAACAGGTTACGCTCGCTTTCATATTTACACACACACGAAAAAATAGACACATAGACACACACTCTATAGGAACCCACAGTCCCAGATAACCAGGCTAAGACAGAAAATCTTGAATTTATAATCACGGCACTAATTAGAGAGAAAAAAACCCACAGAGCTCATCTGCTGCTCAAAGTATGCACACACACACACACACACACACCAGTGGACACGCACAGGGGTCAGTATTTCATCTGCCTCCAGAGGTTTGTGCTGCTGTGTTGAGAGAATTCTAGATAACGAAGTGTGTGCGCGCACCACCGCTGGTCAGCGGGACAGACGGGGGAGCGGGAGATGACGTTGCTCTACTCAAGGCTGAGAGGACAGACACCGGCCTTGTCAGGCAACATGTAATCTCATCACACAGACGCACAAGTGGATGCCGGAGATTTGGAAATCGACAAAAGAGCAGAATGTAAATCTCTTCTCAAGAATAAAGAGAGCCGATGTGGGACTGTCTTGTCTCCTTTTTGATTTTTGTCTCCTCTCTCGAGCTCCAAGCCTTTAGACATCCAGTTTGAAATGGTTTCAAAATAGACAAACAAGCAGATAACAAGGCAGAGAAATAGAAAAATAAACTTTCTGGTTTTATTAATATGACACATTTCAAGTAATAAACCCGACCTCCTACCTTTATCAGACTTTTCCTTCCCTTCTGACATCTTGCAGTGCGTGTCCTTTGATGAGGGCTTGTGCTGACAGACGCGGCACCTGAAACACCGGCATAACCTTGTTTTACAATCATCAAACCATCAGCGTTGCTGAGACATTCAGGGTTTTAACAAGCTTAAATGATTCATTAGGTGGGGATAAAATCAGTCCCTGTTAAAAAGACTATTAGGCCTATAGCTATAGACACTGCAGCTATTTAAATATTAGCAGCATTTGGTAGAAATGCTCAAAGAAGTCTACAGCTAGAGAGGCCTTTTGTAGAACAGTCATATCACTTTTTATGGTAATGGAAGTTGTAAAGAAACATGGCGTTTTTACAGATTAATGGTTTTCAGCCTCTTTCAGTCACCATAACAAATGCAAACAATGTCTGTGCCCAGCATATCAAAAAACAAAGCACTTAGTCAAGAGCTTTTTGGAAAAGACTGAATGGGCTCTCAGTCCACAATAAATCAGATAGACTTCATGACAACATAAACTATCCCATTTAAGCTCTAGCAGGTGCACTGCTACTATTGAACTACATCAGATAAGTTACTGCATTGTAAAATACTACAAAAAGCTGCAGAAATGGATATCTCTGATCTCTCTCTTAGCCCTGTGTGGCTGCATTTATTTACCCGGATCGACACTGCAGCTTGTCCCTGGGGTTTCCCATGTTGTCCTCAGCAGGGAGGAATGAGATGGTGCCTTCATAGTAGTGGTGACTCAGAAAGGTTTTAACTCCTGGAACAAAAACACAGTGTGGGCAAGAGAACGTGTGCCAATGTGTTTTATTTGTTGTGTTTAATTTAACTCTGATTATACCTGAGAAGACAATTTAGAGTAAAATTGTAAAAGTGACACATCTGCATGACTAATTGCTCCACTATTCTTTTTCTCTAGCGGCTGGGTAACAAAAGAAATGATTGTTGCAAAGTTTAGAGATAATGCCACAGATTAAACACAGCTGTATTTAAAAGCCTTGTTGTGTTTGGGGGCCCTGGGCGCAGCCTAGGGGCCTCATTTATCATCTGTTCGTACAAACAGTTAGTGGAGGTGCTTAAACCATGCCTACGCTCGTTTCGACGCATAGAATCCAATTTATCAATTTTCTCTTTTGTTTGAGAATGTGTATACAATTAAAACCACTCCAGACCAGGCACATAAACAAACCCTTTGTGATACACAATTGTAATCATTGGTAAACCAATCCCTAAATTGTAATGTGTTAGATTTATCTGTTTGATTTAGCTGAATTTCATTTCATATTGTGACAAACAGACATTATACTGAATGTTTATGAGCGCCAACGGGTGCTGCAATGTTCTAACCAACAGGTTTTTGGCAGTTTTGATGCAACTGGGTGTAGTGCTGTCCTCTGCAGGACAAAAAAAAAAGAATTACTTTGGTACAGGTTTATATCCAAAAATATGAACTGTGATCAAAGAACTGTTTTTGTAATCAGTTAGTGGTTCACATGTTGGACAAAGAAAGCTTTACTTGATCTGATAATCTCTGCATAAAAGTATTCCTTTCAATGTTATATTTGCTACATTTTAGGAAAACATTGAGTCTAGTTAATTTAATGACATCCCTACAAGTTCCTCAGCAACCACAACAGGTAACTCTAGGACTTTCTACTAGGACTCTCAAAAGTATATGGTTGACCAAAGGCACATTATGGGTGTTTTGCAGATAGATATAGAACAGGTGAGATTTATTATTGTTTATTGCTTAAAGTAAATACCAACTTTTCTGTTCCTACACACACATTTAGAACGTATTCTGTGTAGTTAGCCCCAGTTTTATTTAGCAGTTTTGCCAGGTTTGTAACTTGCTGGTTAGTGAGCCTATTGGCTTTAGTGAGTCTCACTCCTGAGCTACACAACAGCTTGCACATAATCCACAAGCCCGAGGCTGTGTGATAGATTTATATCTTTAATCTTCCAAAGTCCAGACTCAGAGCAAGACCAGCAAGCTCCGGGATAAAGTCTAGGTTATCTGACATTAAAATAAACTGGTGTGAGCTCAGTAAGCTCCAAGGCCAGTGAGCCAAGGGTTAAAGGACAGGTTAAAGTGCGAAAGTGGACTTAGCCTTAAAAAGTTACTCATGTTTAGAAAATGATGGCCTTCATACCTGACAGGTCATATCTAGCGGGGCCCAGCCATCTCTTCCTCTCGCTCTCTGTCAGGACATCCCCATAGAAACCGTAGCCAAGCAATGAGACAGAGTATCTGAGGAAGTTGTTGTTGTGATGAACTGAACACACATCCATGGGCTGGGAATCACCTGTTAAGATACACACAGCAAAGCCATAAAGCCACTACCTCTGTGGTTACTACAACATGTAAAACACATGAACGCGAAATTAAAACCACTTGCTGTGATAACTGTTGTAAGGTTGAGCGTACACTATCTTCCTGCACAACACTGATAACATCTGATAAAGTTAAAACAGGATGCCGCCTCCCTGAGCACGGAGATAAAAGACCCATGTGCTCTAAGTCTTTAAATGACTTCTACTCACCCACAATGATGTGTAAAGCAGAAGTAACTGGATCGTTGGTTCCCACTGTGGCAAAGCAGATACAGTCAGTGGACCCTGTTGGATTAGAGACACATAGGTCGATGGTCAGTCATTGTAAACCCGGAAAAGACATGTTAGAGGAAAAAAAAAAGAAAAATTACTTTTTCAGCTTAAAATTCTAACAAAATAGCATATTTTTATAGCAACCCCCCACTATTTCAAGCAACAGTAAAGAGATTTTCAATGTGTGGAAAATGTTTTAACTTTAGCCACCCCTCAGTGGTAGGATCAAAAAAGACATGCTCACAATGACTAGTTGACAAAATGACTCAAAATAACAAATGTGGTACTTCATGGTGGCACTAGAGGAAAATCCAAGGGATCATCAAGGTAATTTGAATATATCATCTGGAGACCATGAATGTCTGTACAAAATTTAATGACAATCCATCCAATAGTTGTTAACACATTTCAGTCTGGACCAAAGTGGTGGACTGACCGGCCAACAAATACACTGACATCCCTAGAACCACACAAATAAGGTGGTTAAAAATGTGATAAATAAGACCATCACAGGTTGTATACCTTCCCACGCCAATCAAATAAAACTTCCCTTCTCACACTAATGGATGTCCCTTCGGTTCAGGTAACATGTCACGTTTGGCATCCCCAGTGATGCCCCACCCTAACATCCTCATGTAAAGGGACAGTTCAGTTTTAGAGGGAGTGTTGTATGGAAAAGAACTGTCATTGCTGAGCTATGTGGTACTTTTGTTTTGTTTTGTTGATTTTCATGCATCAGTGCTGGTTTGGCCGGTCCACCCATCCCAGCCTGTTGTTGCAGGGATGGCTCATGCCTGTTTTTAAATCTGTTTCTTCCTCCATGGCCACAAACAGGAATCAAATGCTTGATTTAATCTCACATCTTTATGAAATAACTGAGTTTATAAATGAATTACAGTGTAGCATTTGGTTTCATTAACCTTTTATAGATATAATTCATTACAGACCTCCTGATACAGTATCATATGGATATTAAATATGATTTTTTGTGATCTCTGGTTACTTTTTGAATACTGGTGCGATGTGTATGATATCTTTTTTGTTTAAGTGTTATTTAATCAGAACATACTGCACAGACATGTTGCCAGCCTCTATTGGCATTTGAAGCAAAATGTTGTTAGATTTCCTTTTTCTCTGCATTTAACCCTGAATGGTATCACTGATAATTACACGTGTACTTGTCTGGTCCTTGGTAGAGCTACATGTCATTCAAAGCAGCAGCCATGTAAGAAGAATTCAGTTGAATGATTATGTTAAGTAGAAGTAAGGAGACGTTTCAGTCATAGAGTTAACTAATCAGATAACTCCGGGCCTTAGGCTATCATCAGCTCTCTTCAGCCAACAAATGAAGGATAAGAGGCATCCCCTGCCTTGAGAGATATGTTGAGTTAGACATTAAATCTTTCAACTTGAGAGGTAATAAGGCTCTATATTTCTTTCTGCGCCACATGCGCAATTTCAGACCTATCTGCCCTACTTTGATCATCTTCAAGTGGTGAAATGGACCTACTGCTGCTGATAAAAGGCACAGAGAGTGAGGGAGAGAGCAGGAGAGCGAAGCAAGAGAGTGAAATCTAACTAGTGATGTTTTGAGCTGGCTCACAGAAGTGTGACAGAGTAGATCAGGCCTGTCATTCAGCAGCGGACACACAGATGAGTATGAAGATGAGCTCCCTCTCTCTCTCTATTTCTTTGACTCGCTCTTGCACTTTCTCTGAATATCACTTATCTGGCCTTTGCTTCCTCTACTCTGAGCTTCATAATCACATCCGAACACTTTCCAATTGCTCCCGACAGCCATGCACTGCCTGCTTTTTTTGCCGAGCTTAAAAAAATGGTGACATATGCCATTTGACTCCTCTAAAGCTACCCAGTAAAAGCCAACTGACTTTGAATGGATTTAAGTGGTGCACACAGATGTTCAATGATGTTCAGTCCTCAGATGTTCAATGTTTTATTCCCCTTAAGTCACTCACCCGCTGTAGCCTGTTGGCATATTCAGGGGAGAGAGCACAAACTGTCACAAGCCATATCCTCAGCGGAAAAGTTCCACTTTTTTATCTGCATCTACCCAAAACTGTCTCACCAGTAAGATCATCTTGGCAGTGAGATCATCTTTATCTCAGGGACAACAATGGAATCTGGATGCTTTTTAGTGCTGCCCCCAAAAATATTTTTGCTGTTTGAATCCTCACTACATAAATGTATTTATAGCTTTTCTTGTGACAGTGTCTTATAACGACAGCAGTGAACCCCTTTCTGACCTTTTGAACAAATGCTACATATCTAAAAATCATTATTATTTGCATTATGTAATAAAAATAGATAAATCTACCAACAAGCTGTAAAAGAAGCATACAATGTATGGAAGTATGTGATAGAAAGAACATTTGTGTGTATCAAAGCTCTGTAGCAAGGCCGTAAATAAATTCATGGCTCTTCATTTGATCCTTGGTACACAGGACTTTGATACCTAAGTAAGACATTTCCATGACTTTGGCAGCAGTATTGAGTGTTTTATTGATGAAATCATAATATCTTGGATCACAC
The DNA here is from genome assembly GCF_910596095.1 of Thunnus maccoyii. Taxonomy (NCBI): domain Eukaryota; kingdom Metazoa; phylum Chordata; class Actinopteri; order Scombriformes; family Scombridae; genus Thunnus; species Thunnus maccoyii. The sequence continues at coordinate 8,890,688 of NC_056555.1, forward strand.
CCAGATGACAGTTACACATTCATAATGGTACAACCACAGATCTACACATCGTGAAAGTTTACGGACACAAAGCAGACCAAGTGGGTGTGTGTGTGCGCCAACATGGCAGCAATGTACTTTATCACCATTATTTGAAACTTAACAGGCACTAAAAGGAAAGTTTCAGACTGCTTCACAATTAAGGGAGAGGAATGAATGAAAGATGAGTTTAATCAGTATGGTACAAGGACTCAGTGATCATTATAGGTCAATACAGTTGGTGAGGAGCAATGACAAAGTATGGTTTTTTGTGTATAGCTTCTGTTCTACTGTATAAAGAAATTTGTTTAAAGCCCCTAAAAAGGTGGTCTCAAATCTTAAGTTTTTCTCTATAATGTTAAATACTCATGACTAAAATCAGCAACAATCAAAGTTAAACTTTTTTTAAACTTTAACATTCGAAAATTTCTTCATGAGGACCTTGATCAGATTTGACCAGTGAGAAAAGCAAGGACAAAATCTCCCATGTGAAATAAACCATTTAAAATAAAATAAAAGTTTTTATACATTAAAAGGTTTACTGGGCCTTTAAATCAATTAGCTAGAAAATGTCTTTAGGCCTGTTCTGGAATAAAGTACTGAGCATTAAAGCCATACCATTATAAGAGAATTATAGCATACTTTGAGTGTGCTACTTGAAATGAATCTGACCCATCCTGAATCTACAACATGTACTCTTAGTCTTGGTTTTGATTTTCAGGTAGCATATTGATGAGTTACACAGGAACTTGAATGTTGTTGCATTATACATTTGTAGAATTAATTAATGATAATAAATTATTCTCACACAGGCTGATGTTCAAGAACAGAAAAAGACAAGCTGACATACACTTCTAGTGGCTATAGTGGCTCAAGACACTAACTCTCTTCCTTCTTTGGCCAAAATGGCCTCTGCACTAAATAATTCATGATCATTATAATATTACTGGTGTTGTTGTTATTCTGATAAATGTCAGACATCTCCTGTCCCATTATTAGCAGTTTCTTTCAGTGACTGAGTCTACAGTTAGAACTTGAAGGTGCCCCTTTTTAGCCGTGATGGCAGTGTGGCTTTAAGGATGGCAATGTTGGTCGGTCATTCGGTCAGTCCACCACTTTGATCCAGGCTGAAATATCTCTGGTTCTTCTGTTCAAAATATTAATTTGTTCAATGCTTTGTGACCAAATGCCTTCAAAACAAATACCTTTCCAATCAGCCTAAGCTGCACTCTGTGTCAAGTGCTAATTAGCTAGGTAAATGGGAAGGTAAATGTTACCTATTAAAAATCAGCATGTTAACACTGTCATTGTGAACATGCTAGCTAGATGTTAGTATGTAGCTTGAAGCCCCACTGTGCCTAAGTACAGGCGCACGGAGCTGCTAGCGCTGCTGTAGATCCTTAGTCTTGTTAATTTAGCTAACTACCTATCAAAATGTCTGCCCTCATGCACTTCCTCTTTAAATGATTGCAAAAACCTGCCATGAGCTAAAAGTACTGAGGGGAGGTTGGTATTTGTCATTTGAGCGCTTGTTTAACTCAATATTATAATTAAAGCAAACCAAAACACTTTTAATTCAACTATTAAAGTCCTTGAATTGAAATGGTATACCACTTAAAAAGCACCTTTGGCACACTTATTGCACATCAGCTTGAGAGTTTACATCCCAGCGGCCCTGTGTTTTTACTGACAGTTTAATGTATCTGAGCTGAAGTGTGGTGACAAGATGTTAGACCTTTGTACAGGTCTCCATGCAGTTGTGTGAACAGATCAGACATTGCACATCTGACGTTTTCATTCATCGGTTTGTAAAAAGGCAAAAAATTTTGAATCAACACATCCAAATCATGGTTCTATCGCCGGACAATTTTCTGCTATAACCATCAAGCTGTGCATCAGATTGCCTCCTATTGGTCTTCATGCTCTGTATTCCTATCCTCATGAAAATTACAGTGATTTCAAAATGTCACTCAGCATGGTTCCGTTTATGGCACTTATAATGATTGACCCTCTGCAAGCCTCCAGTGGGACCCCCTGTCCTGTTGCCATAGAGATTCTCTTATGTAACTCAGCAACCTGGGATTAGTAGGGCTGACGCTCCTCACAACTGGAATCAGTAACAGTTCTGGCGAGTGAGATTTTTATGCGCGGGTGACCCTTTAAGTCTTACTTTTTTCAAACTCTAGCACATCTTATGTACAATTTGAAACACAACATCCATCATGCACTTAAATGTTGTCAACACAAATACACGTACACGTATCTGTACATGCATATTCATATTCTGTGGGACTTGGTGATGTGTGATTTACTTTATAATGGAGTCACTTTTCTTTAACCTGTCATGTGTACAGCTAGAGATTTCCAACATTTCTCTGAGGGACTTTTGACAACTTTGAGAGACCTGGTGTGAACTTGGTACATTCAGCTGTGGGTATTACTGGATGTGTATGTGAGGAGAGCAACAGCGATGGTGAAAGTGTAGCAAGAGTTTTTCCATTTGAGAAAAAGTCAGTCATGTCCTTTAGGCAAATTATTACATGTTGCGCCAGCATTACATTATGTTGTACAAAGGCTGCTGGTGGAGAGAAGTGGTATCTGATTTTTTTTTTTTTTTCCTTTGGGACTCAGTGTAGAAGCAGAATGTTGAGCTTTAAAAGAAGCCCATGCTCTTTACTTCTGGGGAATGATGCTTACCTCTGAAAAGTTTGTGTAGTTTATTCACCAAAAGATAAGAAAAATACCTCCAACATATTGGAAATGCAAGAAGTTTTAGGCGATAATATTCCTTTCTTTCCTTTCTCTCAATCCTGTGCAATGTTTTAGAGTCATTCACATCATTCACACAGACTTACCAGCATGACATTAAGTAGTCATGTAATTTGACATTTAGACTAGAAACCATTATTGCACAAACTGCTATTTATGCCCTGCTGTCTCAAAACCCTTCTGTGGTATAACACAGAAAGCTCACCTGCTGGGATGATCCCTATGCGTAGAGAGCACGGCACCAAGTCAGCATCTGATTGGTTCTGGTCCACCCCTTGGTCCGTTTGGGTCCTGGTGACTAACCCGTGCAGGATCTCACTGAACATTCCATCTCCACCCACACAAACCACCCTGGAGACAGACATGTGATATACTGTATATCAGCAACTTACATCTTATACACAGTACACACAGGTTTGACTTATGCTCTGTGATGGAACATTGTTGTTGATTTCAGGTCATACAGGTAGTCTAGGTGGTTCAGTTCAATCTCATGTACATGTATTTGCATAGAGTGCAGATTCAAAAGAAAAAGAACTACATAGCCAGAAAACCTTGACAATAATACACCTAGGCAGCAGGTCTAACTGTAAAACCTTTCAATATGTAAGAATATCACGCTATGCCACCCAGCATTACAACTTTCTAAGTCTATCTCAAAGCCTCACAGAAATGAACCTATAAATTATATGAATTGCAGAGTAAAAGGATAATGGACTCTAACCCTGTTCTGCTGGACAGAATATCTGATAAATAGGAGCTGGAGTTGGCGGCGTGCTCAGCAGGAAAAATCTTTCATGTTATTGATGCCCTTTATGTTCCACTATCAACTGCATTTTACCCTCACTCACTCCCTTTACTCACAAAAGCAGCAACACTGTGTGCAATGTGATTTCAAAACATAAAGTTGATTTATGTAGGTGATCTGTATATATAGATTTATTCTACAGTTATTGCAAGTTATTCTAGAGAAAAGAATCAGCTACATGTCTGATAATGGTAAATTTGAAAATTCAAATACACTTTTCTAGTGACATCTGTTTTATTGCTTAGATCTTACAGCAGCTTTTTGGATACACTTCACCACTTGATTTTAGTTGAACGTCATAGGCATTGGGTAGGCATATGGGGTACGGTTTTAGATTTCTATTAGGTTTTATTCCTGTTTCTCTGAAAGGACCTATTATGTGGCTTTAGGGAACTGTCAGTCCTCAACTAACCATTTCACTCATGGAGCACAGCAGGGATCAGTGCTTGGTCCTTTGCTATTCTCGGTCTACAAGCTTCCTTTAGGTAATACATTTCAAAAGTATCATATCAGTCCTTCTATCTGAATAATATCATGCAACTGAGCACAATACAGGTCTGTCTACAGGAGTCAAAAACTAAGAACGTCCTTCAGCTAAACTCTGATAAACCAGAAGTTATTATCATAGGTTCAGACTATTCAGTTAGTCTCATACAACTGTTAACAAGATCCAATAGAGTATAGTTTATAATCCCAATTTTAGGATTTCTACATTGGCTACCTGTGCATTTTAGAGTGGATTTTAAGATTTTAATGACTCATGGGGTATCACAGGTATCAGTCTTCAGTCCTTTATTATTTGAGTCTACAAGCTACCATTGGGTCAGATATTTCAAAAGCTTCATATCAGTCAGGAGCCAGCCCCATACATATACCTAAAAGGCATGTTTGGGACAGATTCCTGACTTGTTAACTGCATACAACTCTGAGTGTAGCCTGGTATCAGTCCAGGACCAGTCTCTGCAATCAGGGTCCCTCAACCTTGGAATGATCTACCTGATGACATCAAGCAGATTGGCTCTTTAACTTCATTTATATCTCTCCTAAAACACATTATTTTGAAATTGCATTTTCAATATTAAATTGTTTTTTTTATTCCATCTGTTAAATTGCTATTTATTTTAATCTTATTTTATTGCACTATACATCTGATGATTTTGGGGTTTTTTTGTGAAGCACTTTGAAACTTGTTTTTGAAAAGTGCTGTATAAAAATATTGATATTATCATTATTATTTCTGACTGTTTGCAAACTCATTATTGTGTTTACTGATGTTTGTCTGCAAAATGTTAGAAAATCCTGATCTGAAGAGAGAAAAACAGATTTAAAAAAATCACTTGTCAGGTTCCAGAAATCAAAATCTCAGGAAATTCTGAGAGAGAGAGTCTGAGATCATCAGAATGACTTTAGTTGTTAAGCATGAGAAACACACTGCCTTTGTCTCAGTGATTACAACAGATTAGAGCACAATAGGGCCTCATACCAAACTCAAAATGTGCAATAACTTAAACATGGCTCACAGGCAAGTCTCTCAATAGCTTTATTACAACAGACCAGAGTAAACTCAATGTCACAGTGTAGAAGTGTTGGAGTACTTACCCATCATATTTATCTAGATTGGCCTCTGTTTTCAAGTGGTCTCTGGCATGATTAGCACGCTCTGTAACTATGGAGACAAATCAAATGACAAGTGTGTTGCTATTTGTTCAATGAAAGGGAATGTACAGGCAAAATAACTAGACTCTTTGTGCCTTGACTAGTATAAAAAGCATGCTATTACTGGCATTTGAAATACAAGACAAGGAAAATGACTGCACTTTTGAGGTATTCATTGGAATCTGTCATACAGATTAATATTCAGAAAAAGCATAGACACAGTGGCACACAACAACCTAATTCAGATATTGTATATTAGCCCATGAAATGAACCCTAGGCACACAAAAACAAAATTTCGACAGTAAATCTGTTTACTAGACATATAATATCAACATAAATACAATCCTGCAATTCATAGCAGCCGTAGGAAGCCCAGAGTGAGTAGTATTCACTCTGATGGACCATCAATACCCCAGACTATGTGTAGCTGTAGCAAACACTTATTGAATAATAGATGTGTTTGGATACCCAAGCTTATCAACTATCACAGCTTCCATTAAGTTGGTGGTGTGATTAATGGCACTATAAGCCAAATCATATCCTTGCATGCCTCTTCGGTCCCTGCGAGACACCACGTGGCAGTGGAGATCTATATGGGGGCCATCGAGACTCATTTTTTATTTAAATGTTGAGGTTTGCTACTCATAGGAACCCACCAATCACGTCGGCCAAGATGCAGGCGCGGCGAAACAGTGGAGCCACCTTCTGCTCGTAAATACGCTTCCCGAGCCGCTTCCCTCCGTAGGGATTGATGTACACCAGGAGGCTCTTCGGCCGGTTGGCTGCAAAGTGAGGGAGGGGTATGAGACAGTCATTAAAAAGGGGTCTGTGTTTACCTTTTTTTTTTTTTTTTTTTTTTTTACAAATGTGTAACTGACAGCAGCTTGATGAAGTTTTCATTAACCAGAGACCTTTCTCAAAATGCTCAGTCAAACTGACTGCTCACCAAAACACGCCTGCTCAAGAAATAAATGTTGTGTCTACTGACGATGGGAGGAGTGTGAAGCAATTCAGAGGTACTGCATCATTTGGTGATAAACCTACAAAGTGCTGCAATGGAGAATACTAAATGGCTTGTTTATGGCTGTTGTGGCGGACTGCGTTAAGAACAACAAACTGAGATACAGCAACTGCTCAAATTGAAAATGAATGGATTGGGATCAAGTGTTAAATTGGAACAAAGAAATATAGGGTGTGATATTGTTTGGCAATAAGACAAAAGTTTCATTAGATTACATAAATGGATTGTCAATGGGTGATATAAAGGTGTACTGTGGAGCACACTAATGCTATTGAACACAGTAAGACTTCATCTTCACAATGAATGTGGTTCATTTTCTTGGATTGATTCATCCTGCCAGGCAAAATGCGGCCAACTAGACCATTTCAAATGGGTTAAACCTACTTTACTCTCTAATTTCCACATGCTGGATACACACTAAATCCTGTAGAACCCAATAATGTAATCACTTTGCAATCATATTATAAGTCCCAAAGTATAAAACACTCAACTAGGTCACAAATGTAATAAAGCAAAATATTCTCTGACAAATGATGTAATAACATTTTAATGACTATTTAATATGTTAATAAATCATTGGAAAACAGTATGTTTAATTCCTTACATCTGATTGACCATGCTTTTCCAAAGGGCTGAATTTTGATGGTTGATGTCATGTTATGTAGGTCTACATTTTGTCTTTAAAAACCAGTTGTTTTAAAAGTCAACATGGATGAGACAGATTTCTACACATGAAGCTGGACTTCAGCACTAACATGGACATCCTTTAGGCCAGACAAAGATATTTTTTTACAGTACACTCTTTTAATGTTTGTAATACCTACATTTATATGTATGTGCCTGTGGCTGTCTAGAAGAAAAACAAAGGAAGGCCACCTATATTGTAGGTTTGCCTATGGACTCTCCTGAGGGCACAGGTATAAGACACTGCTGAAAGGAATGAAATGTTTTTTAAGGATAATAATGCCCACCTTCTTTACTGTGTATTTATGAAGCAGAGGATCTTTTAAATCACACAGTGTGAATCTGAGAGGTTCATATTTGTTTAACCTGTAACTAGTCATACTTAACAAGGTGATAGTCTCAATACACAGTGAAATATGATATTTCTGGTGGGACAAGGGCAAAGTTTTCCTTGGGTGCTACAGTAAGTGACAGTGTGCTGGTGTCCCAATGAAGTAGTCCATAAACTAGTCAGAAAATGTATAAAGTTGCATATCCCACATGCACATTGCTGTCAGGTGTTAAAAGTGTTGTGGAAATACACTGCATGATCCTCTCAGGACACCCTGTGCCCTCAGAATGTGAACAGTCTCCATGTAGAATGAATTGTGCAGCACAGCATCTTCTAGTCCAATTATAGCCTGATACACAAACTACAACAGTATCTGTTTCTAAACCACCCTCTCAATGATAAACGAAGTCTAAATATTTAGCAAGGACCAATCATTCTCCAAAGTTCACTATGGAAGACAGTGTGTTATGTAATTTGTTCCCAGTGTAAGTTTTATATTAGCTCTAGATTTGCTTTTAATGATAAGGATGAATAACAGCCACTCGACAGCAGATAAGGACACAATGTCTTGCTCATTATATGACTCTACATCTAAATTATTTAACTGTTTTGATTAAGGTTAGCTTGCCATGAGTATATTTTAACCATATATAGTGCGGCTTCATGCCTATCTGTACTCTATCTGTACTCTATCTGTACTCTATCTGTACTCCTGGTGTGTGGCACTTTTATGGCACCTAGTACATAAACTGATTCTGATTAAGACATTTTAAGTCCAAAGTACTTTACCAGGCCCGCCAAAGAATAACAAACAGTATACGTACGGAGAAATGATAGCTGCTCATTGATAACTTGGATCCACTGCTCACAAAGTCCCTGATTGGCGCAGTGGAAGGTGACATTGCTACACCGCCACTGGTGCTGCCTTGTCCTCCTCACATAGGAAACTGTAAAGAAACAAAAAAGAAAGGGGGAACAGAGGGTAAGCAAGGGAAAAAAAACAAATGAAATTATACTAAAATATGATGGTTGCCGGACATTTTTGACTGAAGTGTCAATTACATTTATTATCTATTAATCAGCAAATTGTTATCTTGATAAGTACATTGACAGAAAATGGTGAAAAATACAGATTACAGTTTCCAAGAATGTAAGTTGATGTACTCAAATGCGTTCAAAACCCAAAAGTATTCCATTTAGTTTAACAGAAAACAAAGAAAATCAACAAATCTCCACATTTGAATGATCAATTGATTATCATCAAAATTGATTTCTGTCAGTGGACTAGTCAATTAATTGACTAATCGTTTCACTTCTAACTCCAACTTGGTTCATCATATCTGTTGATGGAACACAGTGGTTGTTGCAGGGATTAATCCGTCAACCGCTCTGTTAAACATCAGTCTCTCTACCCACTCACCAACCAACACGTCATAGTTCTAAGACAGAATGGAAAAAAACTGTCAATAGCAGAGAAATGCTGTCATCAAGATAAGAGGATTGCTAATCAGATTTCATGAGATAACAACAAATGTGCTAAATAAAGCCACTGATGATTTTTTTTGCCATTCCCATCATGTTTGCCACCCATTATCAAAACACACCTTCCCAGATATGAATCACTGCGAAACGCCCGTCATAGTGTCTGATCCACTATTCTGTGAGTATTTTAAGGCTCTAGGGCAGGTTTTTTTTTACGTCAGCAGGGAGGTGTCCATCCACTCTTTTTGTAAAGACTACCTGGCTTTGCTACAGAAAAGATTTGGCCTGAGAAGGAGTCCTAGCTTTCCGCGTCACCAGAGTCAATCAGATATGTGAATGAGTAAGAAATGAGGGCATGTGGGAAATGAAGAAGTCAGTTAAGTAAAACACGCTTCTGCTGATAGTCGGACAAAAAGTAGAGATGGAGTCACATTATATCCTACGAGGAACATTACTGAAATATTTACATTAAGGGCCAAAAATTCACTCACTAAGCACTTTGACAGCAGATTCACTCACTAAGCATTTCAAAGTCAAATTATCACACTAAGCATTTTTTTCATCAGATAGAAAAGTTAACTTTCCAGGCAAGTTCTTCAGACCAAATTGCTTACAGTACCTTGTACTTACAGTCGGATAGGCAGAGAGATGTTCAGAGTGGGTGGAAAATCATCCTTTAATATGTTACATAATCAGGATGTAAGTGATGGGACGTGTCTTTGAAGGCAAGTTTCTAAAGAAAGTGGGAATGCAGTCGTGTCAGACTCGACAAACTCTAATGCCAGTAAAAGCTCACATTAGTGAGGTAATTTTTAACATTTGGCTGTGATAAATAATGTAAATCCGGTCTTGTTTGGATATAATCTAATGGCTCAAAATCAAGCATTAGCCCATAAGTCACTGGCATGCTGCCATCTTAGACCCAGTCAGCTAAGCTGTGAGGGACTCTCTTGTTAATGCATTACTTTCAAACTGTGGAGCTGTCTATGGGCTTTTTTCCAGTGTTAGATCACTTGTGATTGGTGGAGCTCAACACAGGCTCTTGGCACACTTACCCAAAATGTATCTGTGATGTGGTATTAACCTTCTACAGTAAAATGAAAGTGACAGTGATGAAAAGTGACTTCAGGCTATGCTTTTGAAAAGAACAAAAGGTGCTGTATCTATTTCCTACTTCATTGATTTATCATTGCACCTCCACAAAACTGGAAGACACAGACAGAGAGATAAAAAATAATGATGATCAAAATTAAAGCTGCAGAAGCTGAAAAATCCTGACTTCTAGTCCATAGTATAGGTCAAGACCCAAAATCACTGGATCCTACACTTCCCATAATGAAACTTGTAATTTTCATTATGGGATGTCTTCTGTAGCTCCTCCAGAGCTACAACTCTTTTCACAGGCTGAGTAGTACTCCCTGTGACTAGTAAATTAACGGTGTAAAATTGGTTGTGCCCCTTTAAGTTTGTATACTAGTGTAGGTTTAGTACCTGTAAATGCATGTGGATACTGCTCAGAGTGCTGCTTTGTTTTTTTCTGACTCCTCCTGGTCTCTGTGTCGTCTTGGTCGCCTTCTTCCGTCTTGCGGACAGCCACTATTTCACACACCAGAACGGCATGGCTGTGAGCTGCAGAGACATAAGCATATTCATATTTTAACCAACTGCTCTACACAATAACCAAAGCATGATGCCCTTTTGCCGGCACAGTTAGTCTGTATAATGACTTATTTACTTTCTTGCACCTTCACAGGCACACACTGACAGACCAAGGCAACTGTGGAGCTGAATATTATATTATAATATTCTCCACTCCAAGCACAAAGGAAATGTTCACCAGAAAAAAACATATTTTCTATATTAAAGCTGCTATAATAAATAGTTTTATATTAACAATTGATCAAATGACTACTGTAATGGGTCAGTCATAGTGACAAACCCACAGAGAATGATCCTCTCAGCTTTATGAAGCCTTTTATCAGGCTTCATATAATTTAGTTTTATGGCCCACAATTTTAATTTTTAGGCCCACTCTTAACAGTCTCATCAACCTTGTTTCCATATTAGGCAGCTGTTTCAATGAAAAAGCTTTAAAAAACTCACTGTACGCTACCTGCACAGCATCAAACGACAGACAGACAAAGTTAGCAACTAGCAGGTGGACCATTTCCATGCTAAAGACCCAAATATTTCCCCCAGGAATTGGTGGAGAACAAAACAGAGCTAAAAAGGCAAATGAATGCTAACGTTTCTCCAGTATCTGCTGGATATATAAATTAGCAACTGTTTGCTAACAAGGTGGTAATATGTCAGTGAAGGTTTAAGTAAATTTAGGTTTCCCCATAAAATTAAATCAGTTTCATCCATCCAGTTATAAAGGTACCTTGTCTTAAAGTGACTTTTACAATCGCAGCCTATCAGTTGTGTCACAAACAGTTAAATGAATGGGAGGAAAACACAGCCATATCCCAAGAGAGCTGGTGAGGAAATGGTGAAGGAACTGCATTCCCTTGTTCTTTTTTCCCACGGGAACTGGATTCAGGCTGCTAGTTTAGAATGACTTTGGGGATGAAAGACTTTGGCAGCGTTTAAATGGTTTGTTCATTAACAGAACTTGTCAAGAATGGGGTGATCTGGTTCCTCCTGGCAGTGAAAAGACGGGGTGGGTCAGTCACATTAAAGAGCTGCTATGTGACATCAAAGAATTTAATAATAGATATCCATTCATTTTACTGGAAGTTTGGGAAAATATAGGGAATTGTTGAGGAAATGGTTTCTTTGCGCATACATCCTGGTAAGTGATGACAAATTGGCCATTAAACAAAAATATACATTAAGACAATTAAATCATTTAAAAAACACCTACGACATGGACTGCAGAAAGGTGCAACTCAGTGCTAGGAAGGTAAATATTCTACACAAGGTCCCACAATATAGTTATCCATCTTGGATCCTGAGCATCCAGGATAAATAAGCTACAAACTCAAAAGTGCACTTTTGCACTGGGAAAGGACAATATTACTTGCAATGAATTTAACTGACCTCTTCAACTGCATCACATACAGACATTCCAGTCTCTCCTACAAATTTATTCAGCTGATATGGTGAAATGGATGGGAGGGAGGCATGGCATATTATTTCTCTCCTGGGAGTCTGAGGGAATAGGATTTCATTTCTTTCTCAAATAAAGATGATGCGCCATGCAGGCATGAATAACTTTATGGCCATCGATATTCACACTTTGACAAATAGGAAGAAGAGTTATGGCCATGTGGGTAATGGCTTTATTCAGAAAAAACAAGAATGAGAAGTTTCACTCCAGCTATTTGAAAAATGGCATCTATTGCTCTGCCAAAGCAGTTGTTGGTGTTGAATTAAAATATAAAATGGATTACTGAAAGTTATTGTGATTTATATATTCTATCCATTTTCTAAATCGCTTATCCTGTTCAGGGTTGCAGGAGGCCTGACAATGTGTCACAGGGGCTAAAACATATACAGTTGCCAGGCACACACATATACAATTTAAAGTTTTTATTCCTCCTATCATCCAGAAAAAAGAAACCAGAAAACCCGAGGGAAACTCAGGCAGGCCCTGAGAGAACATCAGCAGATTCAAACCATCTTACAGTTACATTAAGTAGTTACATCAAGTACAGTAGGCTGCTCTATTCTAGTTTCACTTTCATTTTTATCTTATTTTTACCATTATTATTATCAAGTGGGTTTTATTTTCCATCTTATGTTAAATTAACGTTTTAACATGCTTTTATGTTTATGTCTATTTTCATGTAAAGCACTCACTGCATGTAATTTCTTTATTGTAAAGCCTTTGAACTACATTTCTTATATTAAAGGTGCTACACAAATAAAGTTTATTATTGTTATTATTACATATTTTCATGTCAAATAATTCAGATCACCAACTGCAAATGCTGTCAGGAATGTTTTAATAACTTAGCAATAAAACACAGCTTTGTTCACTTCATTACACTCAGTTTTTTTTGCTGCTACAGCCTTATTTGATCTGGTATGATCAGTAGCTCATGGTAGTTAATGCTAGCAAACCTTAGATAGACATAATGGTATGTAACTGACATTACTGAGTCAGTTTACTGATTTTATGTCTCCTCTCTACATGTGCTCCTGTTACACTATGTTTTAGCGTCTTGCATTATCCTGTAATTGCCACCTGTGGCCAGAGTGGCTGCTGTTTTGCAAAAGTTGCATAGACTCCTTTAGGTTTTTCTCAGATAAGATTTTTCAAAGCAGACTTTTTGACTGTCAGAGTAGAAAACCACAGGTGTTACTAGTAACATTAACGATAACTCCGTTCTATTCAAGTATCCCAGTAAGATATGACAATGAGACAGTGAGCCAGCATACACAATAACAGGACCCCGTATTGTGTTGAAACCATAGAAGCTGAATGGAATTCAGCCATCCCTAATTTATTATTTACACCTGTGCTTTTCCTAATGGCATGTGAGAATGTATTCTATGAAAAAGGGCCTATAATGTCTCATTATTGACAAAGGAATTCAGGTTGGTATGTCACACTGACCAACACCAATGGGTGTTTGCAGTGAGTCTTAAGTAAGTATCTTACACAAACAAACCAATAGGAAAGCTTATTGTTTGAGCTCTTGATTTAAGCACACCTTCTATGCATGTGCATGAGATTGTGGAAAGTACAACCCAAAAGGAAAGTAACTTTGGACTCACATCAACATTTACAGTTTTTTTTCGTATTATGCAACATGTAATACTGATGTTTTGATTTATCACTGCTGACAAAATAGACACAATGTGTTGAGGATGATGTTCTAACATGTCAAAAATCATTTCATGCACATAGAAACAGATAAGCAAAAACAGATTATCTTTGGTAAAATGTTGCATGTTAATAGAGATAACTACAGTCAGAATGAACAAAAGATGACAACAAATTGTATTAGATTTGAGATAATTTAACATGAAATCTTAATTTTGCGGTTTATTTTTCCAGCGCCAAACTTGTACCCAAGATATGCCAAAACACAGAATATATTATAATATCTCATATCTTACACATTTACATGTTTGTTATCTTAAGCTCCCTGGCTTACATTGAAATCCAAAAAATGAAAAATGTATGAAATCATTGTAATGGCCTGTTAGGCAAATTGACCTCCATCAAAGACAAAAAACTATCATTCATGATTGAGTCAGTACAGGTGGTGTTGCTTTCTAACTGCTCAAACCCTACTCTGGTCAACTTGGTCAAATTAACCCCAAAAACGAAGCACAACAGCAACAGTTCCAGTGACCTGTGTTAGGGAAGGAACTGGAAACAATAGCTAACATTCCCACATTCCAGCACTGCTCCAATAACCCTGCCACACACACACACACACACTCAGATAGATATGCACACACAAGTACACAATAATCCCATAACCACACACACAGAGAACACATCCCCACACACAAATTCCCTACTTTTTAGCTCAGTGCAGTCCCTAAGCTACACGCTAAGCCCTCGGCCATACAAGGCAGAGATCCTCTCTGCTCTGCTCTGACATACTTTTCTTTGTGCTTGAAAAGAATCTTAGTACTGTCAGTCAGCCAGTGTGCGCTGCCTATTCATACCACAGGCCAAAGAGGTCTGCTATCTGCAAAAAGTCAGCTTTTCAGGAACTGGAGGGGAAATGATTTATTTTCTAATGTCTGGAACTTGTTCTGCACTTGAAGAAAGCATTCAAATGTTTGTTTTGTGATACCTGGGTGTCATTTAGGGTCATCTAGCTTCCATTTCCACCAACTGTCTTAGAGTGAAAGGCATATGTAATTTGGTTTTTGTCACTAAACCATTGCCTGCCATTACTGCTGCTCCAGCTTAAAAGACTTACAGTAGATGTGAAAAATAAGTGTAAAAAGAGAAGCTCCAACATCTCAAACTATGAGCTGTATTGAAGCAAACCACAAATAATGTCACATGAAGGATTGATTAACACAAAATTAAAAACAAACGCTAGTATTATCATTCAAATAATATCGAACACATAAGTGATTAAATTCCTGTGACCTGGAGCGTGACGCTCAGTGTTTGTGTAACTAACTCATGATTCTCAGCAGAACCCAGTCACAACAACAGTAGAGACTGCAGGGATATGAATGTTTTCATATAAAGCCAAAAAATATTAACTGTGTTAATAGTGAAAAGGAAAAAGAAACTTAAAAAATAACTTTTCCAACTTTATTCTCTATTCTGCCTAAGTGTAGCTTGTGTAAAAGAAGACTATAAATCATTTACAGCATGATTTATGTCTGAACCTAAAAAACCTAAAACCAAAGCTAAAGTAGATACTTGCCCAACAATTATCAAATTAACTATCAATACTCACTTGAATTTAACAGGAGACAAATACAGTGAATTACCTTAGAGGTATAATTCAGTTATTTTGAAAAATATGCTTATTCACTTCCTTGCCGAGAGTTCAATGAGAAGATTGATACCACTCTTGTGCCTATAAGCGGAATATGAAGTACCAGCAACAGCCAGCTAGTTTAGCAATGGACTGGAAACAGCTAGGGAAATAGATAGCTTATAGTAGCTCTGTTCAAAGGTAGCAAAAGCCGCCTAACAGCAACCCTGAAGCTCACTAGTCATTAATAGTTATAAAAACAGAAGTGTAAAATTAGTCATTTTATGGTTTTACAGGGTGTTTAGTGCAGATTTGAACAGAAATGTGTTAAATTGTAAGCTTTAGATTTGCTAGAAGGCGGGTTTTGTTACTTTCAGACAGAGCTTGTAGTAGGCAGGCAGTTTCTGATCTTTATGCTACGCTAAGCTAAGAATCTCTTAGCTGTAGCTTCATAATGAACAAACAGATATGAGGAGTATTTCCAAAAACATCAAAATATTGCTATATTCCTATAACATTAGAATCTATGTCTGGATTGAGATTGTTCTTATGTTTGTCATTTGGAAACTCGCAAATTGATACTTTACTGTCCAAAAATTTGTATGATGTACGTATTGGTACCGTCCGCAACTGCATACCAGGTTTCAGTTTCCCCCCTTGAGAGCTTCAAGTTGCCAATGGGAGTATTGCCAAGTTCAAAGAGACAATCACATGGAATAAGTACAAGGAGAAAGATAGAAGATGATTCCCTAACCCTGGCATGTATAACTCTATCAATGCGCAAGACGGGCAGTGGGACATCGAATTCTGGCAATGGCAGTACATTGCTTTGCCCGAGAATGAATGTAATCCCTAACTCTGGCATTGTTAGTGCCTTTCTCTACTGAGCCAGAAACATCCAAGTCCTTAGGGCACAGGGTGCCACTGGTTTCCATTCTAACCACATGAGATGGATTAACACCTGTGATGCAATGTAAACACTATTAAAGGACCAGGACCAGTTTGAAAATCTGTGAATTTGTTATACACGTGATTGTATATACCAGTGGACCTTGTTGGCTTGTGACACTGAGAACTAAGTTCTGTCTTTTTGCAATCCCTTGTCACAGGTTCCATATGTCTACAAATTGTAATAATTGACCATTTCAGAGGCCTAAACAGGTAAAAATTACCCAGTAATTCTCAACAAAAAAGCAAATATTAAAGTCTGAAGAAAAGAAGAAAAATGTGTTTTTCTGCTCTATTATCCTATTAATCATTCCCTGACACCCCAGGTTATCAGAAGACATTCTGATAATTGTTGGGCTTCCTTTAGGTTGGGAATAACTACTATACACTAATACATGCAGTATACATCAATACAATCTGCTATCTGTATGCTCTATCATTTCCACTAAATCCTGCACCTGACAATACAATACAACCATGAACAGTAGCAAAGCATATTTTTGACCAAAGGCCTTAAATAATTCACTTAACAATATAAAATGGAGACTTTGTTAAAAGAACACTAAACCTTTAGTCTCCATTCAACCCATGACTGTATCATCCTGGTGTTCAATTTGGGACGTGAACAGATCCTGTCTATGAGAGAGAGCAATGGCAAGTGTAGTGGGTTTTTTTGAGTTTCACATTATAAAATGAAAATAGCAATGAAGTTTAAAATCTGTGAAGTGGCCCTATAACTGCTAAAAATCCAGCAGTACTTGATGAGGATTGAGAGCCATGGTCTTGGCAGTAACTGTATCCTATAACAATGGAACAAAGAGGATCTTTGTGTTAATGTAATGGAGCTTAGGAGGTCACCTAAATTCAGCTCTTTTGGTAGCAAATACTATCTACCCTGTAATTCAAGAGCACGGTTCTGAAGAAGAGCCATTGTTCAGGAAAAAGGTATATAAAAGCTTGCCGCTGGGGCAGAACCCAATGCAAGTACCCTTCTTTTTGTACTGTTGAAAGTGCTATTATGTACTGCAAATAATACAAAATGTAACTTTTTGTATTTGTCTCATTTTCTATCCATTTGCAATGGCCAATCTCATGTCAACAGCTTCCAACCACAGTCTTGAATCTCACTCTCTGTGGTCGTGGGTAAGTCTTTGTCCCCTTATTGAGCTACCTTAACTGACAATAGTAACTATACCTTTAGGTCAGATTGAATTGGTACAAACTTTTTTTTATTTTTTACTTTAAACCTGTATTTATAATGTTTTGGCCACTTGTGGGCAGTGGAAATAAGCTGTAAACACAACACTAACATATTATCGCCTTTAATTTGTTAGCATAACAGTTGGCAAACTTGTTAGTGTAACGGTTACACATCCAACAGATACCAAGCAATATTGATATTCATTTGGAGTCATGTTTCTTGCCACCTGATGAACATAAGTTCAATATTCACTCTCCTTTTAGCTCTGTTTTTGGTCTCCACCAAGTCCTTAGAGAAAAATCTGGATCCTTAGCTGCTAAATGCTTCACTATGTTCACTAGCTGGGGAAAATGTTGGGCAGGTAGTGCACTGTGGGTTTTCAGAGGTTTTTAACATTTGCTGGAGGCAACACTAAGAGAGCAATGAGAGTGAATCAAACAGTAAAGCTAAAAGTCGCTACAAAGCTTTGTAGAACTGGGGTGATAATTCTCTATGGGTTCATCACTACAAGAGTCAACTTTCACTTTCAGTTCAAGTTGTTAGTTGCTATAGTTAATCTTTTGAACATTAGTACCTTTTATGGTGGATCAGAAGGTACCTGAGCCTGATACGGTTTATATGTGAAAAATATTTTTGCATGATCCTGCTCATCCCGATTCCCTAAAACAAGGTGGCATCCCACCTAACAATTCCACTGTAAATACTGGTTTCCTTCACACTGTCTCAAATCAAACATACCGCCTGTGAATTCCTTGTTACACCTTAGATGTTTCACGCATGGATGTTAGTTACCTCAGACATTCTCTCATCAGCACAGATGTAATTTAAGATGGTGTGCCATAGATACAGAGATGATTGTCCTGAATTTGATCCTAACATAATATCCAATGTGCTCATGTGTGCATCAGAGATTTTGTGTTTGTGTATATGATATCTCTGACAGCCCAGCGCCTGGTCTCACCTTCTTTTAGTCCTCTGACAACAAGCTGTCATCATATTCATATTCTGCTGTTGTTCTCTGCACCCCTCCCTGTACACAGTGGATCAGAATGTAATCCCTTTATTGTTGCTGAGGTTTGGCACTAACAATGTGTTGGAGGACAAGCCAGCACAAGCTTAAGGAAATGCTTGTGTTCTTAGGTGTTCCCACACTATTTATGTTTTTGATGTCATTCCTGTTTTGCTTTTACATATTGCATTTCAAGTGGCATGCAACACAGATGCAAGAGAGGAGATTTGACTGAGGGTGTAAAACTGATGAAACTGTTTATGTTGTTAGGTGATGCACCCTGATACATAAAAAGTCTAAAATCTTGGCCCTATGTTCGATATAAGTTGCAGATGAGTTCTTCTATCCAAAACATGAATTACTACACAACAAGGATGCTGTCCCATCATGGACAGGATAGTTATGGACTTCTTTGTCACTTACCCACACCAACCTGCTATCACCCAGGTCAGTGATTGACTTAGTTGTCTTTGCTCTACTCACATTTTTGAAGAGAGACACATCATTCCAGTTACCATTTGTCTGTAATGGGTTATCATAATTTTAAAGGTGTGGCCTGATGCACTCAATTGGCAGTAAGTCTTCAATTAAATTGGATTGCAACCAATTTGGTAAATCTTGTACATGCAACCATAATCCACAAGTTTGTTGCCTTTGATACAATTCTACTAATTTCTGTTGTCTTTAATAAGACGAAACTTGGTAAACATGAGCATGGGCTTGACATGTTGAAGCATGGCACCAATATGTACGCCTTGTGGCCATTAATAAAACACCACAGTATTTCTTGAACACATTATTCAGTTATCGCTGATTTTGGTTGGTATCTTCAGACGTCAATCACTAACACTTCTTGCTGGGACTCTTTCAGAGGCTGGGCCCGCAAGCATCAGCAGCAACAGCATCAGATGTAGCAATCACACGCATTTTCTTCAGGAAATACAAATATTCTAGCTAGCTTTACAGGTAATGCTCTTTAATACTGACCCAAGCTGCAGGTAAATAAATGCAATCAATGTAATGAAAGGGCCTGTATTGCTGCCAGTGATGCAGTATAAACCTGCACTGTTTACCCAATCTCCAGCTGTCGTTTTCTGGCAGTGTTTTTTTTTTCTCTGTATCTCTCTCCCTCCCTCAGCAGCCGTCTCTCAATGTACAGACAGGGCTGTGCATTGAGCACCAGCTTTAGATTACAAAGCGCAGATCTGCCTGGGTACACATGGCAGTGAGCTGTCAAACAAGACATGTGGATTTCTCCCAGGCACAATGGGTATGTTAAGGCAATGCTTAGACAAACAGATGGAGAAAAAAGGACAAGCAAGGTGGAAGGTATAACAGAACAGTAGAGGGTCAGTAATACTGCTTTGGCACTAAAGAGTATATGCCTAAAGTACTGGATGGTACAAGTCATTACTCTCAATTGAAGATGCAAACTTGCTTTTTTGTAACCTTGATTTTCTGTATTGAACATAAACATGCTCTGGATTTCCCTTTTCATGTTCTGCTTTTGAATTTTAAGCCATGCTAGGGGTGACAAAATAGGTCGGTGGGTCCCGCATTTTGATCGCAACAAAAATATTTCAGCAAATATTTGATGAATTGCCATAAAATTTTGCACAGACACTCATATAGAGGTGAAACATTAAGTTGATTAATCAATAGAAAGAAAATGAATCAGGAACTATTTTCATAATTGGTTACTCGTTTAAGTTGTTAATTAAGCATAAGTGTCAAAAACATACTGTCGACAGCTTCTGTTCTAGTTCCAAATGAAATGAAATGTGCTGGTTTTCTTGTCCAATAATAATAAACATAATATCCATGGGCGTTGGACTTATGGTTTGACTCATCATGACTCAAATCATGCTCATCATTTTAAGACGTCACCTTGAACTGTGGGGACTGATGGACATTTTTTACAAATTTCTGACTTTTTCTAAACAGTCAATTAATCAATGAATCAAGACCAGAATTGTTGGATTTACCAATGATGAAAATAATAATTACTTGCAGTGCAACACTTGTGTTCCGCAGAAGATGAAGCCTGATGACTTTGGTGATGCCCCAACTTTTCCTCTAGCGCCACAAGAGTGAAATAGACTACTGGATGGATTGCTACGAAATTTGGTACAGATATCTGTGATGTTCAGAGGATGAATCATACTAGATGTATTGGCACAAAACCCTGTACAGACATTAACAGTCCCCAGACAATGAATCCCAATGACTTTGGCAATCACATCCTAGTTGTACTTTGTGTTAAGTGCTAATCAGCAAATATTAGCTTGCTTAAATGTTACACTAAGATGGTGACAATGGCAAGCATTATACATGTTAGTATTGTTATTGTGAGCATATTAGCGTGCTGATGTTAGCATTTAGCTCAAAGCATCACTGTACCTAAGTACACCCTTACAGAGTTGCTAGCATGTTTGTAGACACTGTCTTATTTCTCTCCATTTCTAAAACTTTGCAGACTTACTGTAGTTCTATGAGTGACTGATGCACACAATCATTTTGTTTCTTTCTTAACTTCTTACATGTGCAATGGGATTTTAGTACTGGGGAAATTCTGTGATGCTGATACCCTATTTTAGCCTGATTTCCTATACTTCCAGTATCACTATAAGTGAATCCATGGCTGTAACACGTTGGATCTGTATCCAGCTCTGCCATATGGGAAAGCAAATATCTAAACCCCCCCTGGCCTAAATGCTTAGAGGGCCTGAGGAAGTACTACTCCCTAAGCATAGTGATTTGGAGGAAAGGGAAGACGCTCTCTAAAGCATATGCCATGATTTATTCAAGATTTTCCTCCAAGATGGGAGCTCACATTGTATCAGAGGAGTGACTCAGGCATTATGTGGACACAGGATTTACTCGAGGCTCAGAGGCCATGCCATCTCAGTGATTGGATTTTGTTTGTGTGCCTATGAGAGCAAGTGTGTGTATACCAAGAACAGGCCCAGCTAGGATACCCTGTCTTGTTCTCTACTCAGCACATCTGACTGACGGATGCTCTGATTCGACCAAATCCACTTAAATGTCAAGCAGTTACATTCACTAATGTTGTCTAAACCAAAGCATCAGGGCCAGAGTGATGTTTACCGCTCATAGCAATTCCTCTTGGCATTTAAGGCACTTGTGTGTCAGTTTGATGTTAGGGAAAATACATTGGACAAAAAATTGAAAATATGAGCTGGGGAGGACCTGTCAAATTTGAGTCATGCTGCATGATTTTCTGCTATCAGCCAAGATGAACTTTTTCTGTCTGCTTGGAGCTGTAAGAAAATTTTCTTAACTTATAAACGTTACGTGATAGAAACTGTCATATTTGCACCAACTAGTATCTGTCCTTCCATCTATCATGTTTCTCCTGAAATCCCGGCTAGTTTTCGTAACATTTTATCTTTCAATTTCAATAAACTACTTTGGAAAATTGTATTCCAAGTGACAAAGAAACATAATCCATCCCACTCCTGACTTCCTGCTGTTGTGGGTACTGGACCTGTGAGATTTTACAGATGCAAATCTAAGGTAAACACAAGCGCCACACAGAGAAGGAAGCGTGGCTGGTTAATGCAGCTCATGATGTAACTTATATGACGTTAGAACATTTGCAACACGTGGATTCCAGAGATAAAGTGTTCCTTATTTGCAAACAGCAAAGATGTAAGAGAAAATTTCACTCACCGCCATCCCCACCTTTACCTTAGTCACTGATTAACTAGATTTTATTGACTACTAATAATAACTATACTCCACTCAAAGACTGCATGTGAAATAAGGTAACTATAATTAGCCACTTAATGCTTAAATACTTAATGTCATTCAGTGTTCTCAGAAATAAATGGGACTCCATTCCTTTTCTTTTCACGGTGGTGTCTGATGTTGAACTTACTGCATATTTATCACTGGCAAAGTCTCCCTGTTTGATCCCTAACTCCAGGGTAAACTGACCTGCTCTTGTCACAGTGATCACTAGGGGGGGGATTTTGATGTAGCCGGGTTGAACATTGACTCAATAAATGGAAGTCTTTATGGCAGGTTATTATAGGGCACTTGATACCACTTTGAGGAAGGTCAATGGCCAGGTTTAAACTGAAGTCTGCAGTGCCAGCTGTAATCACTTCACTCGATATGGTACAGTAATTGCAGACCAGGGAACTCATCTAGACGAACAAACATTAGCCTCCGGGGGTTATAAGGACGTACGGATGAAGTGGAAGTTGTCTGATGCAAAAGGATGGAAAGGGCTGCTTGAGAGCCGCGGTTATAGTAAAGAAGACTTTGGGTACCGAATATTCATCCAGTGCATGCTGGGATTGCAACTCACTGTGACCCTGGATTGGGTTGGTAAAAAGTTCTAACAACTATTTGTTTACTAAATCAGGTTCTGCCATTAAAACTCAAGAAAGGTGTTAAAATAACTAGTAAAATCTTTAGTAGGGTGTAAATTGGTTGCTAGAAAACATCTGTAGCACCATAAAATCAAAAGCAATCAACTATGTAAACACACAATCATAAACTGGAGCAGTCAACCAACCAAAAATAACAGTTTTAAAGGGTCAATCGATGTATTAAACTTTACTAAACATTCTTTGTATGAATTATTTGTATATGTATGTATGATGTAGTTTTATTCATATATCAATACATGGAGAAATACAGTATGTATTTCAGAGTAGAGCTGCAACAATTAGTATATTAATCAATTAGTTAATCAAGATAAAATTAATAGGGAACTATAATAAAATAATTGTTTTAGTCATTTTTCAAGCAAAATGCTTTTATTTGTCAAACATGATAGTAAACTAAATATTTTGGGGTTTTGGACTGTTGTTCACATCTTTGACTCTGAGAAATAGTTTTCTGACATTTTATAGACAAAATGATTAATTGAGAAAATAATTGTCAGATTAATTGATGTTGAAAATAATTAGTTGCAGCCCTATTTCAGAGTTAGTTGTATTCATGCAGTTTAGAATGAGTGGAAAAAATCCACCTATGCTAACCTAACCAACATTCATCAAGTCTGACATTATTAGCGTAGGCTAGTAGTATAGGCTATTGTGTTATTTTTGTGAAAACAACATCTTCCCAGTTTACATTGTTATTGAAAAGCATTTTAATCAAGTGACATGTCAGATGTGTTGACCAAAACACGTTACTGCTTATGTTACTCATTAGTCTAAATGGGCATATAATAGCTTTGTCGGTTAGCAAGACAATAGTTACAGCTGAGTGAAAATATTAAGTAAGAATTTGTCTGGTACGACCTGTTTTAATTTAGTGACATGTAAATCTCTACTTAGTTATGACTGGTTTGAATTTATGAAGAGCTGGTGTAACTGACTCAAACAGATAAAAAAAACGGATGAATGGATGAACAGATATAATGAAGAAACCCACACTTTAATCCACTTTAATCCACTTTAGCTTTTCAGTTTTAACTTCAGCTGAAGAAATTCATACCCTGCATGTGTTTTGAAAATTCTGCCTCCTTTTGCCTCATCAAGCTCTCTTGGATAAACTTCTAGTGAACAAGCTGAATTCAAGGCAAGTTTCTAAAAAGCTGGTATTTTATAGATTTTAAATGAGCTCACTGGGGCAGAACCTCCTTCTCACCAATGATTGAATAAATGAATAAATGAACTTTGTCTCATGTCAGTGACAGAACCCATTCTTCGTGGGAAACATAGCTTACTGTTAATTAACAGACAGCCCCTAGTAGTATTTGCTTGTAGGAACAAAGCCTCCCAATTATCTGTGACTGGAAACCCACCTGTGTGACCTGCTCTTGTCAGCGTACAGACCTCAGCTACAGTAGCTACATGACCTGACTGTTGCTCCCCCAACATGTGCATGATCCTGATAAGGAGAGCCGAATGGGAAGCTGAATTCAGACCCCTTAACACTCCCTCCTCCCACCTCCTCTAGCCCCCCTCATGGGTGACAATACATTTTACCAAAGGCAAATTATTTGCTGCTAGGATATGTAAGCTTTAATACAACTAAACAACGTAGGTTACTTCATACATTTTTGTTTCGTTTTTTTTTAATTTGTATTCTTATTTATTAAAAACTATTTATCATTCAGTTTTAACAGTTGGTAATATATATATATATATATATATATATATATATATATATATATATATATATATATATATTTGTTTTAAGTTTTAAGATATGTGGCACAATCTGCTTTGCGTGCAATGACACCGCTATCATACTCACTTCAGCGTTTTAGACATACCTGTTTCAGAAATGTTGCTGATATCAGATCTTCCTTTGCTGCTCTTCTCAGCGTCCTTCCACGCCAAAACACTGCGATTAAGAAGAACTTCCACCTGTCTGCGCTTCAGCAAAAGCTTCGATGATAGTAATTTGGCTTGTTTCTCCATAATATCGCTCAGAAGTGTCATCGGTTACGCTGCCGTACCGACGGTTCTGATCTCAACTTCAGTGACGGCCCGCATAACAAAACGCGTTTGGTGGCTGTAGCGTGTGGAGGCAGAGTGCCGGCCGGCCCCAGCTGTCAGCAGGAGAAGGGACTTAAGACAAAGATCGTCTATAAGAAAGACGATTCACTCGGTTGGAAAGATTAAACTGGCCTACTTTCAACTCATGAAAGTGAGTTCTAACCAGCACTCCTCCTATTGGCATATACTACTACTACTACTACTACTACTACTACTACTAATAACAATAATAATAATAACAACAACAAGTACTGAAAGACGCTTTACACAGAAGCAGAAACAAATAAACAGACACAAACAATTACAACAATCCACAGTATATATAAAACACAATAACAGTAATAGCCTTTTTGAATAATCGGGTTATTATCAATCTATTCGGAGCATAAAAGTCCCCAAAAACCAAATCAAAATATTATTAAAGTATTATTACTTTTTGTTCCTGGAAAATATAGAAAAATTCTGTGGTTCAAACTCTGTACTGACAAATACAAATCCAAAGCAAAAATAGTAGATGTCACTACATTAAAATGTCATTTTCACTGATACTTAAAGTAGGCTACAAGTTGTAATGTTTCTTACCAAAGAAGAAAAATACGACAATGATGGCTGATGTGTTTGTTGATCAGTAACAGTAAATGATGCTACCTTATCAAGGACTTTAATTAATTTTTTTAAAGATGATTTTAGTCTGTTTTGGAATTTCCCTGGTGTCCCTGGAGCCTACATTCACACCTGCATAATTCAAAACCTTTGAAATGTGTTATTAACATTCATTTTAGTTTTTTTTTAAAGAAGAGGAAGAAATAAACTTTACATCACTTTACATATTTCAACAAAAATATCCGCAACTTTTCCAATAACACCAATAGCCTAACAGTAGACATGACGCTGGTAGTACCGGGAAATGGGGTCAGAGTGAGAGCTCTCGCATTTCGTCCTCTGTGTTTCAGTTCTGTGGAACACACTGCATCAGCACTTTGCATAAACACATCAGCTTTCTAAATCATGACTCAAAGCAGTCAGGGGTTTCCATGCTCTTCCAGACTGCATGTTTGAATAACAACCTTAACCTTTATCACCTTCAAGCAGCGATCATTATGAGGCAAACATCAGCATGAACAAAAAATGATGAGTAAACTCCAACTGTGTTTAAGTGCCTTCCACAGCAACCCCAAACTCTGCTTTTAACTCAGCGGAAACTGAGCTGATTTTAAGATGATGTAATACTATAGTAATAAAGATATCTTATTTTGCCCCATTTCTCCCCATAAGTTTGTCATTTCCTTTCATACTCTTGGTTTGTGTGTGCACGTGTACACACACACAGTGGATGTCATGTGTGTGACAAAGTACAATACAGTTAATAAAAAATATAGGTTTTTTTTGTCAAAGTAAAGTTTGTCTTCTTCTTCTTCTAATATTGTCAAACCAAACAAGTGGATGTCTCATTTCTGAAAAAACAGCAAACAATTTACCTGGATAGATTTTAAACTGAGTAAACAAATAAGGAAATTACATTGTGATCAAAACTAATATTTTACACTAGCACGATTTATGTGCTCACTAACGAGGTTCATCACAGTGACTGAGCGCAGTAAATTTTTGAGCTGATCATTGTTTTGTATTTTTGACACATCATGAAAAAACAGGATTTTACTGTGGTAGTTGGGAATGATTAATTATTGAAGGTAACTAGTCTAAGGTTGTGTGACATTTTGTGCATTTTTCTTATGTGTATAATAATTTCTTTCTGTTCTTTATTTTTTTAGACTTTAGAAGTGTTGTATCATAAGCTCACTTTGTAATTAGAAGCAAAAACATTTGGGACAGGATGTATCAACTTCAATATCCTACTTAGGTTAATGGTGAGTAGGTGGAAAGATGCCATACTGCATTGTGTCAAGAGAAACTCCGTTATAAGAAGAGTGAATTGATTAATTGGCTTGTTGATAATTTTGGGTCAGAGAAGAAAAGCTGCAGTCAGTAATAATAATAATAATAACTTTATTTATATAGCACCTTTCAAAACATAGTTACAAAGTGCTTGACAGTCAAAACAAGAAGTAAAAAGTAATGTGAAATCCTAAACATAAAAATCAAGATAAAATAATCCAGAATGGATACACAAATTGTGAAGAGCCATAAAATAAAAATGAAGATACTGAGTTTGGGATTAAGTCATCATTCCGTTCATCAATATAAAATTATATTTCTAGAAAAGCATTATTTTATGTTCTGTAAATACCACCACTTTTAAAATTTGTGTTTGAATAATAATGTATGGCAACTGTATAAATAATGTTTCACAAACAATAGTAACTCTGCCGAAACTATAGATACATCAAATTATCAATATAAACTATTCAGGAAATGGCAAATATTCTCTCCCTCCCAGCTGGTGGTCCTGATGCTGGTGGTCTCTCTTCTGATTGACACACAGTTTGTAGTTTTTCTGTCAACAAAGCAGAAGACAGTGCAGCATGACGTCACCAGCCTCTACAGCCACCTAACAGCAGATCTCACTTGTGATTGGCCCGCGGCAAGGAAGTGCTGCTCCAAGCCAATTGCAGCCGCGTTTGCTCACCGATTAGGCAGTATCAACATGGCAGCTTTTTGAGTTTTAGAGGAGGGGAGCTGGTGTAAATAAACACAATATTTCACGTTTTACAAATAACGACAGCGTTCGGGTGCTTGTGTTTAGGGCTGTCAAGAAAATGTCGAGTGACGGAAACAAGAAGCAGTTCTGGAAAAGAAACGCAGCGAAGGTTCCCGGCAGGTGAGTGACGTGTTACCTCCTAGCTGGATAGCTTAGCATAGCTAGCCTTATTCATCTGACGCCGCACTGTTGAGCTTCAAACGCAAAAGTTTCACTTTCACTGACTGGCCTGCGATGCTGCACACAGTTTGCGAGTTTCACACCCTGTTATGTAGCATTGTCTGCGGCGAATTAAGTCTCACAGACACAGTTTACACCTCGCTGCTCGTAGCTGTCGAAGAGCTAACTACGTTGCTAACAGCGGCTAACACAGAGTTGTAACTAATGACACATCAACCATTTTATATCACGGAGTAGCTATGCCCTTACAACGTATTGATGCTATTTCTTATAAATCACACTTAGTCGCAGTATTACAGCGTTAACTGATATTGTTTTGAATATTAAGAAGCTAACATGACAACCACTCATGAATTAGCTCATTGGTTTACATTCTCTCTTCTCCACTTCCTCAGCATTCAGCATGTGTACGGCGCACAACACCCACCTTTCGACCCACTCCTTCATGCTAAGTAAGTTAAATGCACTTTGTCATGGTTGGTAAGGCTCACTGTGATTTTGTTGGAGTAGTTTGGCTAGTTGTAATACTTTTGCTCCTCTTAGTTTCTACTATACTTGAAACACTAGCTGAAGTTCTTGGCCCTCCTCTTTGCTCCCACATATTTTTAAAAGCTGATGTGACAAATTGGTTCTTGGTGAAATATTAGATGAAAGTATCTCCCCATATCTTGGAAGGCTCCATCAGTGCTCATTAATTAGACTACATTTTGACAAATGAACAAGTTTTTCTGGCGTGGATTAGGCCAAAGGGTACACTCTCTCCATCTTCAAATGGAAGGGGAATGATTAATCATCTGTGAGGTTAATGTGTCGATAACCATGATGGCTTGATTACCAAATGATGTGATTATCATATGGGATGACTTGTGATGTTTGGAAAAGTATAAAAAGTGGTTTTCAACCCAGTATTCCTATTTTGCCCCAGATGAAGGCGTAAGTTGAACTGTTGGGCTTTGATTCAGCACAGTGCTGTTTAAATAAAGCAGAAGTTGATGAAGCGAACAAGTCTGTGCATAAATGTGATGGGGTTGAGGTGCTTCCTCATTTGAAAACCACCAGCACCTACCTCATAGTTGATCACACAAGACCTTTAATGAACTATTAGTACTTTGGAGTTTATATAGATTTCTCACATCCCAATTGGCTGGCAGTAGACATTTAAGATGAAAAAAAACCAAACCCAAAACAACAAAAAAGATCTTAAAGAGCAGCTAACCAGCCACTCACAGAAGATAGGAAACAGCTGCTGCACTATCCTCCATGGATTGACACTTAACAACATGTTGAACTTTTGGCCACATCCCAATCAGGAATGTGGAAGCAGCTGTTTTGCAATTTGACAGGTGACTGAAGACGCCGGCTTGTGACATCACGGTTTGGGATGTTGCCAACATATTTGAATGTGTGAAACTATATATATTATATTTGGTCTTGCAGTGTAACTTTTTGCCTGCTCTTCTTCTTATGTCTGAGAAAGTGAACCTACCAGAAAATCTTGTTGGTAGCTGGCTGCATGAGTAGCTTTAAGGAAATAAGGCATGCTTTAAGTTTGTTTCATTGTAACTAAGTTGAAAGCTTGTAATCATTCTCAGTACAAATGATTACATGATCTAAGAACTGAAACAGAAGTTGGAAGTTAAATATAATTTTTTCCAGACTATAGAGTACCACTCACAGGTCTGGGATGTGTGACAGTATTAAAATAAATGACTATTCCCCATTCCCTCAAACACCCACACATTCAGAAATAGAACAACTGACTATTATTCCATAGTAATCCTTTTCTTTCTTTTGACTGATGTTTAATAATATGGATTTCCACAGAGGGTTGAGTTTAATTTGCTTGTTTTTTGTCGGGGCATAAGTTCAGACGCTCTCTTTTCTTCTAAGTTGTGATGGAAGTAAGCTAATATTGACAAGTCTCCTGCTTTATTATGGTAATCCTCGTCTTTGTAAGAAATCAGAGCACTACTTTTACCACACAGAGCACTCTTTCCTCTACTGCCCTCCTCCCACCTCCCTTTTTCTGCATTGCATGATAAAACAGTAAGTTAGTAAAGCTTTATTTATATAGCACTTCTTAAAACACACAGTTACAAAGTGCTTCACAAACACACACACATTCAAAATTAAACAAATAGATTAACAAAACAGTGTAATTTACAATATTAAAATATAACATTGCACAGAGAGAAACAGACCAAACTGAAATGAAACAAGATATGAGAGCAGGAATGGAGGTCTGTAGAAAGGCTTGCCGATATAAATGGGTTTTTAGGCACCACATAAAACAGTCCAAAAGTTCAGCAGATCTAATTGATTGTGGAAGATGATTCCACAGAGTTGGGGCTAAGACTGCAAAGGCGCGGTCACCTTTTGTTTTGTGGTTAGTGTGGGGGATGAATAAAAGGCTGACGTTTGAGGATTGTAGTGGTTGAGAAGTGGAATGAGGAACGACGAGGTCAGAAATGTAGCTAGAGGCAAGGTCATGGAGTGCTTTATACGTAATCAGCAGGATCTTGTAGGTGATTCAGAATTTTCAGGAAGCCAGTGGAGGGAAGCAAGAACAAGGGTAATGTGGGACCCACGGCTGGTTCTGATTAGAAGTCTGGCTGCTGCATTTCGGACTAACTGCATGTTTTAGAGCAGAATGACTGAGGTATGTGTAGAGGGAGTCACGGTAGACTAGCCGGGAGAAAATGAACGTGTGGATTAATTGTTCAAGATCAGTAGAGGACAATATAGGTCTTATTTTGCAATATTTCTTAACTGATGGAAACAGGACTGGACAAGCTTATGAATATGATGGTCAAATGTTATATACTGGTCAAAGATGATTCTTAGCAGTGGATTTAATGTTTGGGTGAAGTGGCCCAATAAACTGAGTAGCTACAGTGGCAAAGTTATTAGGACCAGGGTTTAGGTGGAGGAAATTTTGAGTCGTCCACTCTTTGGTGTTGGCTAAACAATCATGGAGAGAGGACAGTTGGTTCAAATTATTAGGTTTGGTAGAGAATTAGATCTGTGTATCATCGGCATAACAGTGATATGACTGACCCAGAGGAAGCATGTATAATGAGAACAGGAATGGCCCAAGAACGTCACATGATTACTGACACAGACATTAAAATATTTATTTGTTAAATATGAATGAAACCAGTTTTAAGCTGTGCCAGAAATGCCCATCAAGGCCTGTCAAGTTAGATGGCCTGATTGATGGTATAGAAGGAGGCAGCAGTTAAATCAATTAGGATGAGAGTGGAATATTCCCCTATGTCTGCATGCATGAGAATATCATAAGTTACTCTAAATAATGCAGTCTCAGTACTGTGCTTGTGATGAAAGCTGGACTGAAAATTATCAAAGATTTTATGATCCTCAACCAACTTCAGGAGTTGGTCAGTAACAATTTTTCAAGGATTTTGGACAGGAAAGGTAACTTGGAGGTTGGTCTATAATTCTCTAACTGGGCTGGGTTGAGAGAGGGTTTTTTTAAGGAGAGGCAGGACACTGGTGATTTTAAAATAATCAGGTACAGACCCAGATGTGAGAGAATAATTAATAATGGAGAGCAGGCTTGGAACTAATACAGGAAGGACGGATTTAAGAAATTCAGTGGGGATCATATCACATGAGCTGGAGGAGGGACGCATTTGGGCTACAGTGTTTTAAGGGACTGGAGGGAAATGGGAGAAAATTAGTAAAATTAGACAGCTGAATGGAGGGTAACACAGTAGGGGTAAAATGCAACCTCAGACAATTGATCTTGCCAACAAAGACAGATAAGAAGTTTTCACAGTCAGAAGAAGAAGAGGCAGGAATGGCAGGAAGAGGTGGATTTACAAGCTGGTTGATCATGCTAAACAGAAACCTTGGATTATTTCTATGACTGTTAATTAAGTCAGAAAAGTAAGCTGTTCGCGCATCTTTAATAGTTTGATTCAGTTCAAGCAATAACTCCTTCAGATGGAATTGATGAACTTCAAGATTAGTTATTTTCCATCTATGTTTTGCCTTCCTGTATTCCCTTCTTTGTTTTCTGATACTGTCATTGATCCAGGGAGTTGTGTTAATAACTGGAACAGACCTGGAAATGAATGGAGCAGAAAAATCAAGAACTGATGCGCATAAATCATTAAACCAACTAACAAAATCATTAATATTAGTGAAGTGAGGAGGGCAATAGGCCAGACTAGAGAAATAGCTTAAAAACAAGACAGCTGATTATTCATTAAAGATCTGGGAGCGGATTTTACATTTCTGAGTTATTGTAGTAGGTAGTAAGTGTACACAAAAGATAATACATTTATGGTCAGAGACTAAATCAATCGTATTCAAGGAATTAAGAGACGTGTCCAGAGTCAAAACTAAGTCAGGGGTGAGTCCGCGGTTATGGTTAAATCCAGAGACATGCTGCACAAGTTTAAAAGAATTGCAGATGTTTAAAAAAATCCAAGGCAAATGAGTTAAATGGATTGTCAATATGGATGTTAAAATCACCAACTATAATAGCCTTGTCAAATTCAACCACAAGAGAGAACAGCAACTCTGAGAATTCATCAAGAAAACCCATTTGAATTGGGTGGTCGATAAACAATTACAGAGCAAATTGGGTTGTCACACACCAGTTTTTAAAAGAAAGAATTTCAAAACTAAAAAGCTGAATGGAATACAAATAAAATTATTCTTAAAAACGGTTGCAGTGCTGCCACCATGACGTGTTAACCTAGGAGCATTCAGAAAATTATAATTTGGTTGGCAGAGCTCCACTAGGGGGAAGCATTTCCCAGGTTTAAGCTAGGCCTCAGTAAGGAATAGGAAATCGTAATTATGGGCTGTAATTAGGTCACTGAGAATAAAAGATTTGTTAGACACGGATTGAGTGTTTAAAAGAGCAAAGACAACAGAATCGAGTGACTTAGCTGAACTGGAGTTACTACAGCAGAATGCAATCAAATTATCTAGCCTAGCAGTTGAAAACACAGGACGCATAGGATGGTGGGTATTAGATCTAGGTGTAATCCTAACAGGGATACTGTATGAGGCCAGGGAGGAACAATCAGATGGATTAACCATGGGTCAGGAGGAAGTTTAATTGAGATCAGGAACAGTTAAGTTTAATTGAAATCTCTTTTTTTCTGTTTCGTTTCTTGTTCCCATTGGCAGAATGAAATGGTGTCCTTGCAGCACAAAGAAAGCAGCTCAGATTCAGTCTTGTTAGGTTTTAGAGACCTGCTTTTGATTAAGAGTCTGTGTGCGTAGAGGTGCTGACTGTGTATTATCACTGGTAGTACTATCAATTTCAGTGTGTAAAATGTTAATATTTTACAGACTTTGTTCAGGCCAAATGTTAATTTATTGATCGTTAAGCTCTTCTCTTTTTTCAAAGGGCTAGTTTTTTTTTGTTGCTTTTTGTTTATGCACCTGTCAGTGTTTAAATGATTCACTGTTTGTATCTCTGTCTTTTTCCCCCTTATCCTCACTGTCTGCTTATTTACCTTATCACCCTCTCCTTTTGTCTCCTTCTCTGCCTCTTTGCCACTTTTTCCCTTTCCCTACCCCAACTCCACCCTCACTTGCCGTTCTTTCAATTTCTCTAATCTTATCCTCTTTCTCTTATCTCCCCTGTCTTCATGGTCACGTCTCTGTTGTCCAGCTTAATTAAAGCAGGCAACAAGCCTCCTCCAGCCACACCAGGCAAACCCAAGAAGGCTACCACCTTCCAGGAGTTTGAGAGCATCACAAGTGACGCCTGGGATGTTGGGGACGATGACGACGAGTTACTGGCCATGGCTGCACAGAACCTCAACATAGAGGTAGTCATGGAGACTGCCAATAAGGTGAGTGACCAGATGCAGGAGCATCATAATCAGGAGCAGTTGCTAAAAATAACAGTTTCTCAAACAAATGTCAGTAATGTCATGTCAGGATTGAAATTGAAGTTAGGTGTCTTTAAGATGTACTGCTGTCATTTTAAGATTGGTGTATGCAAACAATTTTTAGTATAGTCACTTATAACTTTAGTCACTATAAATCTTAAGTTGCCAACTT
The DNA here is from genome assembly GCF_910596095.1 of Thunnus maccoyii. Taxonomy (NCBI): domain Eukaryota; kingdom Metazoa; phylum Chordata; class Actinopteri; order Scombriformes; family Scombridae; genus Thunnus; species Thunnus maccoyii. The sequence continues at coordinate 8,924,398 of NC_056555.1, forward strand.
TGTTTACCAAGTACAGAGAACTGCACACTTTTAATATTTTACATGGATTTTTAACAAGTTATATCCAAAATCAGTAAAACCTAAAGCTCATCAGTACCTTGTTTTTTCTGTCAAATTACCAGGTGATTGAGAATCACAGCAAGCAGCAGGAGAGACAGCGGCAGGATGACACAACAGAGCTGGAACAAAGAGAAGAGGACACACAGGAGGAGGTGGCAGAGGATGAGGAGGAGGATGAGGAAGATGAGGAGGACAGAGTGGAGGAGGGAGATGTGACCAGTCCAGAGGTGTCATTTGCCTCCCAGAGCAGCCCTTACACTGACGGTCGCCTTGTGAAGTCCCACAGCGAAGCTCCAATTGGGTCACCTAAAGGTTAGTGAACACCATTGCTCAGTGTCCAAAAAGTTTTTTTTTTCCTCACCTGCATAATAAAAGCTCGACTGCTTTTACTTTTAGAGCACCAGTCTTATGGAATAATAAGACTATTATCATCTAAAACTGTTAACGGTTAATCCTATGCCATAGATAGAAAATATATGTTTTATTAGATAGAAAATATATGCTTTGTGAAACATTCGCTCCAGAAAATAAACATATTCAGGGTCTTAGCTCATATCTTGCTCACTCATACAACACACTATATAATGTTTTTTTGTCTGCATCCGTTTTTTTCTTCATTTACTGCGGCATCACAGCTGCTGTGTGCCACCATATTCAAATAACATCATGTCGCAACAGAACCACCCAGCAGAGTCCAAACAGCAGAGAAATAGGAGGAAAATGTTTTGGCAGATGTTATCTGTGAGCAGAGCAGACTGCCAGTGTTGAGCTTTGATTTGACTTGCTTTTGGTTCATGGAGTATGTATAGTGCTCAGCATTGACACAGTTACATACAAAGACTGAAGTCTTTATAACCAAGGCATTCAAGTTTTAATTAAAGATACTGTTAAGTGTGGAAAATGATCCTTATTTACATATATTAGGTGTCTGTCAATGTTACTGACAAAATTATCTTACATAACATTTTAATATTATGAGGGCTGCTGCTGACGATTATTTTCATCATCGATTTAATATGTTGATTATTTTCACAATTAATGTCAATCAATCAATGATGAAAAATGTTGATCACTATTAACATAGTCGGTTTACTATCATAGAGGACTAAAGAAACCAGAAAATATTCTCACATGAGAAACTGGAACAGGAGAATTTGGGCTTTTTTTATTAAAAAAATTGACTATGATTAGTCAATTATCAAAATAGTTGGCAATTAATTTTCTATCAGTCAACTAATCGATTAGTCGACTAATCTTCTCTCATAATCACAATTTAAAAAAGCAAGAGAAAAAAAAATCTGCTGTAGTGAAGAGCAATTTTCAGTCCTTGAGGCAGGTGTTTCTGCCCCTTCCTCTGCTTTTACCTTACTGTGCTCTTACAGATAAACATCAGATGACAGTGCAACCATCCCTTCTTAGTTTGAGTCTGTTTCTCCTGAGCATGTCCTTTTAACCTACACAACAACTACTCTCAAAAAAGGAAAGTTGTGAAGAGATTGTACTTTTGCTTTATAGACTGTAACATCAGTAGCAGCAGCGGCAGACGCTGTACATCATGAACGTCTGGCTGACTGTTGGCCCGTCTTGTAGGTCGTCTGCCTGCTTGTCTGCCATTCGGCTTGTTGCTGAGTGTGTTTAGATATAGATTACATAAGCAGTTCCTAGGCAGTTCCTCTTATCTCCTCAGAGGAGACACAGCACAGGCCTGCGTGCGCTGTCACGTCATGCGCGGACAAGGATATCTGTAAGACGACACCCTTTACGCCTTTAGTGGGTATCTTGAGAAAACACAGACGCTTATCAATACAAGACTTAAGTAAATACACACCTAATGTACTTGGCGGGTGGGTAAACAATGTGACGTACAGTACAGTAAGTCAGACAGCTGGTATGCTGGAAACTGTATATTTGATTTTCATTTATTCCAAGGCTTTGCCCTCTCCTCTCGTCACCTCTCCTCCTTCAGAATGTATGTACTGTATGTGTGTGTGTGATGACAGTAAAGGATGCTTCACCCAGCCTAATTAGATACAGCATGGCTGTCATTAGAGAGCCCTGGACTCCCTCCGTATACTCATATACAGTATATACTCATACTTGGCACTCACCATGCCACTACTCTGGAACTAAGAGAACAAGGGCCTCACAAACACACTCACACAGAGAAATCGGTGGCCAGTGGGCTCTCTGCAGCCTCTTGCGTCCCTTGAGTGTTCTGGAAAAAAAATACACACTATGCTACAGTAATTGTCCATAATAGGCGTTTGGGAGAGTGCTCTCTGTTTGTTTGTGCACTTGCATTCATGTATTTTTCCTTTCCTTATTTGTAATAAGTGATGCAGCATATTGTGGCAGACAAGTGAGCATTACTTGTCTAACTTGGCTTTTTCTTTTATGGCCCTTTTGGAAGATAAAATTTATTAAATGCACTATAAAGAGGGCATATTGTTAAAATCACACAAGAGGTTCCACTACAAAGAAGCTGCCACTGGCTTTAATAATCTTTTTTAATTTTTGTAAGTGCAAATAAAGCAGTTGAGAACAGATTGTAGGTTTTTATTTGTTCTTGTAAAAATTGAAAAGGATATTAAAATAGGCAGCATTCCAGTTCTCTTAATTGCAATGTGGTGTTTGTGTGACTCTACCTGCAGCGGATTTGTGGTGATTTGCGCTGAGAAATATTGGCAGCACTCCTCACAGGGATCTTTAATAAACTTTTGCTTAGCGTCCAGTGTGACAGTATGCGTCCCTCTCCACATCGAAGTCCCAGCCTCACCATCTAGCTTGTTCATGACTCGTCTGCAGTGTCTCTGTTTCGCTCTGTGTAACTCTGTCTTTTTTAGTGCATCTGGGGGAACATGTGGTCCTCAGCAGACTGAATTAATATATTAGTCTACCCATTACAGAGGCTGCACAGTTGAATCACAAAGATTTTGCAACAACTGCTGCCATCCTGGAGGCTCATTGCAAAACAAGCCACAGTAACTGCATTCATTACTACTGGGCTAAAAAAGCCAAACAATGTTATAGCTAAAAGGCAATAGTCACATTGGCTTCTAAATTTAGGTTACTGTGGCATGATGTAGTACATAGTCTTGTCTTTGCTATATTCCTACTCTCAAGTGCAATATGAATTACATGTTGCATATCGCAGTATACTTAATATAGCTCAGTTCAACTGAAAAAGCAGCCCCTCTATTTTTTACTCTTATAACAAACAAGCTAACAAGGAAGCAAACCAACATGGAAAGTTACAGTACATTAATACAGGGATACAAAAACTGTACAAGACAGAATCAAAGAGGCTCTGTTCAGAGGAAAGTTAATGTTGGACTACCATGTAGCTTCGGTGTAAACCACAGGGTCTTTTGTAATCACAATTATCCTGGGCACAGTTCACTGATTAAAGTTTTAAGGATGGCGATGTTGGTCTGTTGGCTGGTCGGTCCACCCCTTTTCAAAGTTTTCAATATCCAGTGAATCATGTCAAAATCCAAAATCTACTTAATGGATCAACCCAAGATTTGGTGCCAACATTCATGATCCTCTCATGATGAATTGTAATCAGTTGGTGATCTCATGACTTCATCTAGTGCCATCAACAAGTCATATTTTGGGTTTATGATCAAATACCTGCAAAACTTATGAGTTATGACTAAACTTTGTGATTTGTGTGCTAAAACACTAAACTAAGGTGGTGGTGAACATTGTAAACATTGGACCTGCTGAACATCGGCATGTTAGCTTTCTGACATTAGCATTTTTAGCTTTAAGACGAGCAAATTCTTTGTTTGGATACAAAACTTCTCACACTCTCCAAACGCATAATCCCCGATCCCCAAACATGGGTGTTTACGTGTATTGACAGATGTTCTCATCAGTTTGGAAAAAAGCTATAGACCTTTACAATACCCACAAGATCATGTGCAGCATCATCTGAAAGCCCTCTGTTTGTTGTCTGTGTGTTTATGTAACCTTTTTCCCTCTCTCATCTCTTGATCCTTCCACCAGATGCAGCTGGTGAGCACGCAGCTCTGCACAGACAGCGGTCTCTGCCCCACCGGCCGCCCGTCATCCCGCTAGTGGCTCGCATGGCTGACCAGAACACATCTGGCACTCCGGCCATGACCGAGAGGGAAGCATCCCGTCTGGATAAGTTCAAACAGTTATTGGCTGGGCCCAACACAGATCTGGGTAAGAGATACTCATCCTGCAGCGTCCACATAACTCTTAGTGTGTGTTACAGTGTGTGCTCTTGCACGGTCCACTTGTCGCGCTACTGTTGTGTGTCACGCTACATCTTTGAGCTTTTTTTTTCTCAATGCTCCTTTACTTTTTCATTTCCTTGCGCTCTTTTGCTTCTCACTCTTAGTTTGCTCACTCTCAGTCTGCCAGCTGTGCCGCGCTTTTAACGATGCTGTGAGGGGGAAAGTCATCCAGCCATCTGGACATGCAGATTACGAGGGGAAAAAATACCACCAACAACAAAAGCAAATGACAGGCCTTTGTTCTAAGCAAACGACAGGCCTTTATTGTTTATCCAACCCTAGAGACTTTGTTTCCTACCACTGGCACCCCAGTGGCCATGAAATCCCCACAGACCCCCCTCTCAGCAGATGACTTTCTGTCCTCTGAAACTAACTTTTGGCGACTGCTGCGCACCAACAAGTCTGAGTATATGAATGTTTAGATCCATCCAGCGACCAGTCTGTAATTTAAAGGAAGGATATTATGTGGTGAAGTGCTTACACTCGCGGAAACAGAGTATTAACTGTCAAGGATCTATAGAGTTATATGTAGTTATTAAAGCTATGGTTGCATGTCAGGAAGGTGGAAAAGCAATTACTTAACATCTGGTTAGACCACAGCAGCATTTGCAGTTACACCAGCTCTTTTATAGAAACAAACATTGAGAGGATAGGGCTGCCAAAGTAGCACATTTTTTATTTAAACAGTTGGTAAACATATATTGTTGGTATATCATTAGTAATAAGACATTTAATTTAAAATGGAAAATAAAAACTAAAGATGTTGATGTAAAATGCAAACTGTGCAGTTAAATATTGTGTTCCTTGAGTTAGAAATATTAATTATGATTATGAATTAGGATCACAATCTGTAGGAAAACTGTGGTTATACTTTTAGCCAAATGAAATCCTGTTACACCAGTTAATTGCCTTAATGATGCTGTCAACATACAGGTTAAGACAATGTATTTTTATCTGTATCATCTCATTAATTTAGCAGTAATAGTTCTCGGATTTCCAAATACTGTTTTTATACACCGTATGCTCTGGGTGTGCTGTTAAAATTTGTGCCGAAAGAAAAATTTTGCTTGAAATTGTAGTTGGTAGCTTGTCGCCCTGACCTCAGCTAGTCAGTTTGGTTAAAAGCACAGAGACTTACTCATAAGAAAATATCAGTGATGTGCTGATTATTAGTGGATGGCGTACTCTTGAACTCTCTGTAAAATCTCTGTTAAAAGCCTCTTTACTTTCATATATGCTCGATGTTAAGACTTAAAATGCACATCTGTTGTCCTTGAGTAGAGTGTGAGAGCGTGACAAAAAGGGAGCATGAGGAGAAGAAGAGTGCCTGAAGAGAATCAGAAAAGTGCTGTGTTTAACAAATAATGGCTTATGCACCTAAATACTCTAAATATGCTAAACACCAAGAGTGTGTCAGAAATATTTCAGTGCAGAAATGACACAGTTTAAATACCGTAGCCTCCTTTCTCAAATAGTGGCTGTGGTCTTAATTTACCTTTACTGAAGAGACTAGCAGGCATTTATTTGAGGCAGTGCTGGGCCTTTTATTCAGATTGACTCTTTTTTATAATTGTATTTATATTTTAGTAAGAATCTTGTCAGTTTTATTAATCTGCTCTTGTTTCTTGGATAATTTAATAAAAGTGCAGCACCTTCTCCATCTGTTTCACATTAAAAGCCTTTCAGCGTTTCAGAAGGCATTGATTCCTGAAATATTTGCAGTGTAGCTCGACAGATAACAGATTTTTGAGGCTGACACCGACATAGATGTTTGAGAGTTTAAAAAAGTCAATATCAAGGGATCAAGATAATAATATAATAGCTGATATCATTAGAATTTTTTTAAAGGAACAAACATTTTTGATGTTTGCAATAAAGATGCGTACTAAGCAGATATGTTTTACAATTGATAACATAGTTTTGTCATTTCTGTACTGACATTTCTCGTTACTTATTGTCCTACATATATGGCTATATGAAGATAAGATCTTAAAATATCAGCATTTAGCCAAAATATCGGCTCGGCTGATTTATCCGTTAGGCTCTGATTTGCAGAAAGCTCACCTGAATTGTGCATTTAAACTATTTCTCAGTACATTTGTGATATTATTGTTGATTAATGATGCCACCACTAGATTATCTTGTCCACTATGTTAACATGCATCCGCAGATCCTATGGCATTGGCAGACATGGCTGATAGATTTGCATTTGTTTGAGTTAGGACCCCTGGTTCCCTTTGCTTCTGCTTTACCTGGCACATGTAGATTACTCTAAGGTACACACAATAAGAGCATTGGCTAAGATCCTAAAATGTAAATGCTAGATTTCATTAAGTTTGAATGGCCTTAGTCAGCACAGCAGTTCACCTCTACGTGTGATCCCCTTGAAAACTTTTCAAACAAAACAAACTGGTTCACAAGTCATCAGCGTTGGTCAACGATGGTTGCGGCCCGCTGGGGCAGAGTGTATCCTGTACATCAGCAGAGTGTCTTGAGATGTCAGCCCTCATTAGGGCCTGCCAGGCATCACAAGCCGGCTGTCTAAATTTAGTTTAGTCTCAGCGCCATGATTAGATAGCCCAGAACGGGCGAGCCACGCTGCCGGCTGCTGGCAGCATGAAAGATGAACTTCATTCACGGGACATAATTAAGTGAAGGATAGGGGTGTGGGGGGTGATAGGGAAACGGAGAGGGATCGGGGCAGATAAGATAAGATAAGATGAAACTTTAATGATCCCCGTGGGGAAATTGGGTCATTGCAGCAGCAAAGAATGGGATATAGATGAGAACACAAAAAGAAAAAATGAAATCGTCTGAAGGAATTTAAGCCTAATGTAACAAAATATTTTTGGGACAAAAGTAAATATCACTGCTCTCATAAGTATGAGTCACTTTTGGACCTTGGTTTGCAGAGTTGCCCTGCTTTTGGGCATCAAAATATCTGAGTTTGAAATACTGATTTGATTTTTTTCCACTTAAAGACCCCATGAACTAGAAGTTAGAGCATACAAACATACTATGCAATGCCCTATTCCTTAACGGAGTTACGATACCAATAGTTTCCGAGGTAACGACATAGAGATAGACTCACGTACTGGAACAGCGCTGCACAGAGACTCCCAAACTCTATTGATCTCTGAATGAATGGATATTTGGCATTATTTTTGGCATTAAAAATATTTTTTGACCTAGCAGTTTCCATTAGGTTGGACGAGTTCAAAATTGTGAAAACAACGGGGGTGTTTTGAATACACATTCGTTTGACATTTTCACAGGTAATTTGTTAGTCTGTCCCTCCCGCCGCAGGAAATAATGGATTAATCCTGGAACGCTGTTGATGTAGCATTTTTCTCCTTATGAAAGTTACACTGCAATTATTCAACCAATGAGAATTTGGTCGGACGAGAGCATATCGACCAACTAATCGACCAGTCGACCAGGAGACTACAGCCCTAAGTATTTGAGCAGTGTACAGTTACAAGAGGGATTTAAATCAAATCCTTCACATTCAATTGGACTGCTAAAAAAGTGGGTGGGGCTTAGAGTTTCATGTGATGCAGAGTTGCAGAGAGAAACGGAGCTATGGAGGACTGTTGGCTCCACACACACATCCTCAACTGTTGTGAGATCACGAGGGAGAGATGAATGAATTAGACCTCAGCCACACTGTTTTGGAAATGAAAACAAACTTTTTGCCCACTGATATCCAAACACACATCTCTTTCTGTCTCTCTGAATACTGCTCTGTTAACTGCTACGACCCACAAATGGTGAAGTGCGGTTTTATATGACCAGAGTGGCTAGCTACTCGCCCAAAGTCACATTTGGTTGAATGAACTTTTGTAAACACTCCTGAGTGCAGGATGAGTCATCAAACATTTGAAAGTGTTTTACAGACAGAGAAAAGACAGGGATTTTGATGTAAAAATACACTGATACTGATTTTTTGACATATACTTGGCATTTAACAAGAGATAAATGAAAAATTAACACAGGGACACAGAGTTAAAACTGGGAAAATGTATTTTTCATTGCATGGGGCCTATAAAATAAACTTTTTAGCCTTTAACTTTTCACAGAAAGAATAGGTGAAAAGGAAGATGACATGACGGATTAAACTCCTTGTCCTTAAAGGGAGGTCATCATCCCTGTACACGGCAGGGTGGGTAATTAACTTTTTAAAATGTGAACATCTACCAGCCACTGACAGATAAATGTCCAACTTCACCAGCTACTCAGTAGTAAATCATTATTTTGTGTCTGAGATCTACCAGCCACTTTCATATTTTACCAGCATTTGGCTGGTGGCCGGTGCTAATTTCCCACCCAGGGTCTGCGACACATTTACATTCATACAAAATTCTCGCACTTACCAGCAGACGCTGTCGGTAGGGATGACGCCCCCTTGTGTAAAAGAGAAATTCGACCGACTGTCCTTGAGCTCAAAGGAGGGGTGCAGGGATGATCCATCGGCTGGTTCCTCACTTGAATGGTGTAATTAATTGCAGAGGCAGCCATGTTTTTGGGACAAGCCCCCCGACATGTCAGGGCTGGCAGTCTCTGGAGTCCACAGGTGTGTTTGTCTGACTGTGTTGGTCAGTGTGTTAATGTGTGGGATTTTTCTAAAATCGATGGACAGCATTACAGCCAAGTCGGTTTAGTGGTACAGCCAGGCTAATCTAGTCAGGGACTGCAGCAGAGTGCACTGAGCAGTGTAAAGTTCTCTTCATGCTTCGATACTTTGCCAAACTGGTAGTTTGAAGAATATTGTATTGAATTTAGAGGGATGATGGTAAAGAAAGACATATCCATTTTCTGCCTTTTTTTCCCCCTCACTTGTCAGTTTCTTCTTCTCTATTTCTTGATCATGTAAAATCTGCCCAAGTTGCTTTCATGATCTCCTTTGCATTCTGATCCTTCACACCTATGTCAGCTTCCTACTATCTCTCTCTCTCCCTCTCTCTCTCTCTCTCTGTCTCTCCCTCTCTCTCTCTCGACAGGTTGTGACAGCGGTCTGTTTAGCATGTAAGGTCATGTAGAGGGTGGTGACCTGTGCGTGTGCGAGAGCGAGGTGATTGATGTCAGGTTGATCTCAGCTAATTATTCCTGGTGTCCTGAGGCGAGCGTGTCTGTTGTGTGAACCTGAACACAGCACCCACTGTATGCACAGTATGGAGGGAGCTACTTCAGCTGAAACTGAGGGAAAAAAATGAGCCGATATAGCTAACCCCATCATGAGTTTCACTTCTTGTTTCCATAACTGAAGAGTAAAGTCAGATTGGAAGAATATGCCTTAATATTTTGCCAATTACTAGACTTTCCTGCATAACTTGACCCAATCCAAAACAGCTCTTATGAGTCCAGGTGAAATGAAAATCATACCTTGATGGACCAAATTTCTACCAAATGACAAGGGGAAACTGCTTCACAAATACAATACTAGGTGATGTGTCTTATTGTTTTTAGCTGTTCAGTTTTCACCTTTTTCAGTCGGTAAAATGATCTGATTGCCACCTGAAATTCAGGAATAAGCAGCGTTTGTGTCTGTGTGTGTATTGAAGTGTGTATGGCTGTAAGTCACAAGGCCAGATTTGACAGACTTTGTGCATAGCTTTTTTTCTTTTTAATAGATTTTAAGACTCAGAGCTGGCATCTAACATCAAGCAGTTATTGCTGGATGGCAGAAATACTGCTGTTGCTATGGCAATGGTCCTTTCTCCTCTTCTCTTTCCTGGCAATTTATCCTTACTCTATCTTTTACTTCCTCTTTTCATCATTTCCTTCCTTTGTTTGTCTCATTTTCTTCTTTTTTTTCCTCTCTTTTTGCTGGCTCTTTGTATTGAGATCACCTCACACATGTACATATTACAAAAAAAAAAGAACTGCCCACACGAATATACACACATTTCCTTTCATCGCGTTGCTGCCTGTCGGTGTGTCTCTACCCTCTGTTGGGGGTGCTGCAGCTCTTTGTTACACCTCCACCGCTACAGTATGCTTCTCCCCAACTGCCGTCACCTTCACTGCAGCAACTACGGTTAGGAGGCTTGCTACTTTCTGCCACGGTTGCTCGATTCAAATTGTAGTGCTACAATCCGCAATCCTGTTACACAGCAGCCACCATATGATAGGCTTACCATCAGCGCTGTTTGCAAAGTTAATAGCCGCCATCAAAGTGGGACGAGGCGATGTAATTCAATTTAACTTAGTCCTAATGCCTCGTTCAAAAGCACTGTCCATGTGTGACAATTTCAGAGGTGTCTGTCACAGGCTGAACAGTGTAGAAGAAGAGATAATTTGGCATTAGACTGTGTAGGTAGATTAATATCTGGGAAATATGGCAACTTCACTAAGAGAAAGGTTTCTCTGTTTTGAAACCTCAACAGCATCTATTTGATTATAATTATACTCCACTATGTGTTCCCTGCATAGTAACTGTTTTAACAATCGGGGGCATATGTATGTGCGCATGTCATGAATGTTCATGTGTGTGTTCTGCCTCCTAGCATGTCCCCAGGCAAAACACCTGACTTAATAAGGTTGGTCCAACCACCAGCTGTCTCCTGTGTCAGTAGTCTCCCGGATTGTCTGGCTTAGTTTATTCATATGTTACACCATGCGGTCTTCGGTGTGAATTTTTCATCCTTTCTTCTCTAAGAGAAGGTTGACTGAGCACACTTTTTACAGCCCTTACAGTTCACACCTGTGCTCCGCTGGCCACCGGGAAGTGAAGAATTGCTATATGTGCACGGAAGACATTTTGTGCCCAGAGCAAAACCGTTTCAGTATAATCCTACAATTCATTATCTACTTTTAGTGATTTATTAACTCAAGGATTTAGAAAAGAATGACACCTCCATCTAATTAGATATAGCCAGAGGTTTATTTGTAAAAAAATTCTCTTAAGTCTACTCACAAGCTAAAACAGCATTGTAAGTTTAGCTCTGATTAAAAGCACAGCCTCATGTCACAAACCTGCTTTAATAATGTTAAAGTTAATAATACCATTTTCTATACCAGTGCTACTGATTCATCCAGTAAACAGATAAGTAAGCTGTAACCTTGGTAGAAGTAAGACCAGATATAGATATACAATAGTTCATGAAAAGCATCAAGGTTTGACATCTTGTCTCACCATAATAAATGCAACTATGGTTTATGGTTTGAGTAACCATAAACCTACTTGAAATAGAAATAGTATGTATACTTAACTGCATAGACTGTTAAAGTGCAGGGAGTACTATAAGCCTTTGATTGACAAAAAAACAACAACATTCCAGTCAGTTTATTCACCATCTTTTAGTTTAGGAAACAAAGTATTCACCTACTCTTGGTGATTTAAAAGCCTTTGGAGAATTTGGAGGGGATAATTGAGCATTGACAGTCTCAGTATGGCATTTTTTGGTCAATGCCACAATGTGGGGAGCAGGTTTCTTTGTAACTTAATATTACAGCCTCCCTATTAACATTATTTTCACTGAATTCCACATCTGCCAGTTGCACTGCGGTAGCTCATTATCCTTTGAATCTGCACTGGTTTCATTGAGTGTATTAATTATTAATTTTTTCTTTTTAACAGTTCCTCCCAAACCAAAATATTCATTACCTGCAACAGTAACATAACTGAAATTCTGAAATGTCTGCATATTCCCTCATAAACTTTTCTTAAAAAAAACATAGAGTCACCAGGTCAGATATTTTGGAACCTGTTTCATCTAAATCACTTAAAGGCAAGGCAAGCTTCAGGGACTTGACTATACAAGTCCTTGTTATAGCACACAAGAGAACACACACACATACACGCACACTCCCACACCTGTACGCTCATCTATGCTCGGTGTCCTCTCCCAGCCATCTGGGCCATCCATCAGGTCTCCTGAGCAGGTATAATCCAGGGGGAAGTATCTTTTTACAAGACTCCCATTAGTTTACGGGCCGTCTGCTCCCTGGCGCCATCACTTTGTCCTTTAGACGAGTTAGACCATTCAGGACTTTCTCATAGCATTCAAGGTTTATAGGAGGGGAGCTTAACTTTTTAATACACTGCATGATAAAGGTGTCTGTCCTTTATAGTATTGTTTTTCTGACCTCAGTCGCCAATTGCGTCAGATGACACTGGGACAATGTCTGCAACGAGGGAGAAGAAGTGATGGCGTTAACCTACTTTTGATCATAGCAATAATATCTAAGACAGGTGCTTTGGATGACACTACTGGCACACATTGTAGTAGCGTAGAATACACCTGTAAGTGTTCTGACTTTTCCATATACTGTGGAAAAGCCTTTATTCTAATTCCATATATAAAGAAGATACAGAGATGGCTTTTAAAGACAAAGCAAGAGCTACTAGTTAAAGTTAAGGCTGTGCTTGTCTTTTAGTTTGGTACTACAGTAATGTCAAGTATATACTACTGTATTTAAAGCAACTGACAAAATTATTGATAGCTGTGCTACTGAAGTTTCAGACCACAATACATATGAAAACCTTAGTGCCACAGTCCTGATGTCGGATTTGCTGAGGCAGCTCCTGTTGCGGAATATAAACGCCATTTTTTTTTGGCAGGTGTGTGTGGTATTCACGTGCGCGCAAGTTGCCCAGAACCTTGTGGTGTTTTGCCCCAGTGGTCGCGCTCCGTCTGAATGATGCCTGAATAGTGCATGGCTCCGGCCCGCCAACCGTCTTCCCTCCTGCTCCCGTCAGCTCCCTGCTCAGCCAGCACTGACTGACAGCACTTTTTCCCTTCTCGCTGTCTTCTACTCTTCTTACTGGCCGTCACACAGAACCATGCACACAGGGCAGGTAGACTGACTGACAGGCAGGTAGACAGACAGACATGGCAGTGGTGCAGGTACACACACTGACATACACACACTTACAATCATCCATATACACACTTCCATACTTCATTTGATTTTTTTTTTTTCCCCTCAACACAAGAGCCCTCTTCTGGAGCCCTATTGTTTCTTTCCTCTCAGGAAGCAAACAGTCTAATGAATGCATGCATGACTCTAGTAGTGGTGCTTAACTGTATTCTTGGCTTTTTGTGTATGAGATTAAGACCCTAAATCCTTAGATCCAGCCCCAGTGTAGGCCCTTGCCTTCGAAAAATGTTGTTTTGTCGCCAAAATGTCAAAGAAATGTTCCTCTGACCCAAATGTAAGTGGTTCAAATCCCCAACCAGCCTTGGAGAATCTGGGCCAGAGAGGTGAATAAGACACATTCTTTCCTCCCTCAGCAAGTACAATCGAGGTGGCCCTTATCAAGACACCCAACCCCATCTGCTTCACTGGAGCTGCTGTCGGCAACGGTACATGAGTGCCTGCACCGGGAAACTCCATCATTTGTACATCTGATGTGACCTTCCCTCCTCTTCTAACTACTCTCGAGCCGCATATTACTTTTGATTATCCTGGCTGGTTAAATGAATGAAATACAAACATGATATTTAGTTGTATTTTGCCCTCTGAATGTTGCAAGAGTCATTGAGCATTCATTAGCTGTGAGGGTCCCATATCAGAGCAGCTGTTGTGGGTGTTCAACAGAAGGTACATGGTGTCCTAATCACCCCCTGTGGTCCCTAGCTTAACTCCAGCCAAGACAAAGTGCACCCCTGTAAGTTCATGCATAATGGAATACAATAGTCAAGAACACAGGGAAGACTTGCAGCAGTTGTCCTTGAGTCGCACATTACCGATGTTACAGGTGTTTTTCATGCCAGTGAGGAATACCGCTTCCTCCAGGGCTGAGTCTGTACCTCCAGACCAATCCCCCGAGCTCTGTGCCTGCCAGCATGATAAACACCCACAGCACTGATCACACTAATTCCAAAGCATGTATATAATAATGTGATGTTTTATTGGTCCCAGTAGGGAAATTCTGTTTTCGCTTGGCCCCTGCTTGCACTTGTATATGTATACTTTAAAATTTGATTGCCTGCAGGGTGACTTGACTGTAAATTGAGTTTTAACCTTAGTGAGTTGCCTTTGCATAGTTTCTATAGAGACCTGTTAAAGGAATGTCTTCACAATTTCAATTAGTAGAGTTTTTTTTTTTAATAGTTATACAGATTAAAGATGTGTGAGGGGGGGAGATGACAAATTTGTCAGCTAAAAATGGCTTGTTTGCATTGTTAACTTTGTTCACCGAAACTGACGGGGACAGCTAGTCCCTCGCCGCCTCGAGGACAGTTGCAGAAACTTTTCGCCCACATTGTGACAAGTGCCCGCTGAGCAAAAACAACAGATTAATTTTCAAAATGTCACGAAATGCCTTTAATTTATTCTAGTGGAGCTAGGGCCCGGCTGTCTCATTCATAATACACAAGAGATGCCCTAGAGAGTCAGATATGTTTTCTGAGAGATGAGCTAGCCTCACACTAATGAAACGACATCTGCAATTTAGCCTGTACGTCAACTATGCTCATGTCGCCTTCTCTGTCTCTGCCCACGGTAGGAAATGGAATTTTACTCCTCAGAAATGATTTCCCCGGCATTGGAGCGGAGATGAGTATGGCTATAGAGAAAGCATTTAGGAAATGGTGGGGGGGGGGGGGGGGGGGGGGGGATGGACATATTCCCATGTGAGTGTATTTGCATTAGAATTAAGCATCACCACAGAGTGTATTTCACAGATGGATGATAGATTACATATTTCCTTCTGTAGATCTCCTCTCAAATCAGCCTTTAAGGCAAGGACTAATTAAAATGTGTGAAACTGGAAGAATAGGATGAAACATTCTTTCCTAGTAGACATTGTCCTTTGATATACTGTACAAGCGCAGTGCATCAGTACTCTGACAGTCAAGCTGTGGGTCTATAAGTCATCTAGACTCATCGGGTGAACTGTGAATTTGGATTCCGCAGCGGTCCGGCTCACTGCTGGAGTGTGAGGAAGGCAGCGAATTGCAGGAGTATAGAGGCTGTGTCTGCGGTTTTCTGTCTGTGATGCATGGTTCTTACCGGGCACATCTGCTTGTTCTGCCGGCCACATGGTGCCAAATAAATAAACACCCCTTACTTTTTCTACACACTTACACATGCCCACACACATACACTTGCATAGATGCCCCCTCTGACACACACATTCTTTCTTCCACTAGCTGTCCCTGCAATGGTTAAGTGTTTGACCAGAGGGGACGGGGCTCTGTGGAGATCACTGCAGCATCAGGATGTAAAGACCATTAGCCAACTCGTGCCTCACGCCCCTTCACCCCTCCTCTCTATACCCCCTATGGTGAGATTAATGCCAGGTGGGGGAAATATAACATAGTTTAATTAAGCCCGTGCCCACAAGATTCATGGACTCATTTCTTTGTCTGACAGTGCAAATGAAGGTTCAAAGGGTGCTAGGCAAGAGGAGAGACACCCTTGACTTGCTGTTAGGAGCGTAACGAATGTAGAGCTGCACATAGGATAACGATTTCACCCTTAAAGACTCGGACTTAGTAGTTCCTACGTAACTTCACTGCAGCTGACCCGTTCCACATAAAGGTGAATGTCATCGAAAGCAGCCGAACGGTGCATTCAGACATTTTAATGTAAACACGCACACATGAGATTTAAAGATATAAAAATTCACCCAGGCGATAAAAGGGATCTGTGAAATTTTTATGCTAATTTCTAAAATTTATGCAAGTGTCCTTTGACACGCAGTAGTGTCAATCAATAGCCACAGCTCTCGAATCAGTCTTTCATGAGCCTGCAAAACGGGATGTACCCTAACAAACCACATCGGGACTGGCTGTGATTGCAGCACAAAGACAGGACTGCAATGCCAATTAAGTTTGCTTGCACTGGCTATTATTGTATTATTTATTATATGTCAGTAACATGAGGTATTGTATAATAAAGAGGATTTCCTTACAAAACAGAAAAAACAGCAGTTAATGAACTAATTTGTAAAGTGCCATTATACAATGGTACTCTGTCTTTCAAAGAAAAAAAAAAACAGACAAATTGAATGGAGAGTATGTACATTGAATACTACACATGCCTAAGAGCTCCTGATTCAGAGGGAGGCAAAACATAGCTTGTTCCTCTTTATCTGTATGTCTGAACTCACACCGTAACTCTGCGCTTTCATACATGTTGCCTTCCATTTGTAGTCCTGAGGAGAGGAGATAGAGCCAGGAGACACGGAGAGAATCAGTGGAAAACCTGCAGCACCTTTCCTTTTTGTAATTTTTAAGGTGTGTGTCACATCTGAGAGACTTTTTCTATCAGTTTTTGAATGAGACTTGCTGCTGCACAGGTAGCCTTGGGGTAATCGAAACCTTCCCATACTGCTGGGCTCTGACTCCCTCCAAACCAGCAAAGCCACGCTGTGCACTAGATCACTGTATTGAATATCTATATAATTAAAGTCACAAGGGACAAGGTAAGGGAGAAATTTTAAGTGGAAGATGCAGAGGAACTATAGTGAATAAATAGCTACTCCCATCAGCCGAACAAGCTCTAATGCGTTTCACTCAATTTAGCCAATGGACTTAGCCCATTGCTGTTTATCTGATTGCTATTTCCTATTCTGCTATCTGTCACTGACGCTCCGTTGCATTTGCCTTGAAGAACAGGCAAGGCAGAGTCATTTGGCAGCACTAATCAATACCGTTCACTCTGCGCGAAGGGCTTATCAATTTCCAGCCAGCGCCTTGAATAAGAGTCTAGGAAGAATTTGGCTTATTCATTAGGTACATTTGTTGTTTTTTTTTAACCCAGAAAAGTATGTTAAGGCAGTGCCATTTGATTTGCACTGAAATCAATTTCCCCTCTTTCCCTTCACTCTTGGAACGCAGGTAAAACAGTGGCAGTGCAATTACAAGTGAAGAGATTTCCACTGCGTTTTCATGTTTGTCTCAGTTCGGCTGTGGGAACTCATCCTGTTGAATGCTAATGGCTGTTTGTAGACTCGCAGGGCCTGGGCAGAGGGAGACCTATCTGTGAATAATGGATGAGTTAATGCTAGCGAGAACCCATCCAGGAACCTCCTGCTTCTTAGAAAACAGTGGTGGACAAGCGCACAGTCATACATCTTGAATATCCTAAGCTGCCTGGTCTCAGTAGATAAGATCACTTAATAATTTAACTTGCCTTTCAGGGCAGTTATTTGGATATGTTGTGAAGAAAATGTATCAAGGATTCCACAGAATCATTATTTCTGTGGATCTGATGATGTAAGACAGATTACCTTCTACTTGTGAGGCTTAATTGTTTTCAACTCGTGTGACTTGACTATTATGTCATAACACAAAAGAAGCCCCAAGGTGGGTCAGAATCAGGCAGACTGACAAAGAATGTGTTAATGCACTGGAGGTAGACATCATGGATAAGGTAAAGGTAAACAAACAATAGCTTTAACTCTAATTACAAACATGATCTCTTTATGGTGCAGGGAAAATTACATCCTACACTCTTATTGTAGTCTGGTTATTATATTTGATTCACTGAAACTAGGATGAAAGACAAGACAGTGTTTCCCCTCGGATTTTGTTCAGTAGCGGTGCTGTTGTTCACGCAGAATCCATGTTGCCAGGACCCGTATTTGCGCACACTAGCAGTGAAATAACTTAAAAGTACAGATAGATAGATTTATTTTATGTTCATCGAGCCATGTGTGTGAAAATTTACAGGAGCTTTTGACACCAGAAGCACTCTGGAGGCCCAGATAGTTATAGTTGTAATAAATGTCAAAGAATGAAAGGCCCCAGCATAGTCGGGGGGTGATGATGATGTTATTTGACTAAAAACTATGCATTTTCACATCATTTTAGACCTTACAATATTAATAAAAAAACAACACTGGTTGTAGTATTTCAAATTACACTCAGACATTAGCAAGAAGTGAAGTGAAACAAATATGCTCACTGATGAAGTAAACACCTGAAGTAATCCTAATTAAGAGCAGGATTAGAATTGATTTATATTTTAAATATCACAAAATATTGTTTCCAGAGCAGCAACTGTAATGTTTACAACAGCAAAGTCACTGTATAAACTCAATAATATCTCACTGCAAAGAAAAATAACATGTCAATAAGATAAATGTCTCTGACATGAAAAATACTGAGTGAAGTTTAGAAACACTTAAGAACACAGACATCAGTCACTGTCAGTCATTCATCCTGTCCGGCCGCTTGAAGTGGAGAAAGCGTGCGTGGTTTGCATTCGTCATGACTATTATGTACAATGTGAATTTTCAGCAGTGGCTTTCATCATTTAGCAGCAATGCTATGCTGCTTTTAAAAGCATATATGAGAAACACTGCAAGATCCAAGTTACCAGATACCAAGACAATGTATTTTCTCTTGAGCCACTGTTGATCTCTACCTCACACCCTCCATCCCCTATTACTATCAAGATGAGTGTGTCAGAGAGGTTGGATGTAATATGTAGCATTGAGCCATATTTTCTTGGTCTTCATGGACCCATAGGGAACTGCTCTCCTCCAATTCAAAAGTTCAATTTGCACCTCTCCATCAGATTTATTTTACGTTATAGCCTGCCGGCTCTCCCACCTGGCCAGGAGAGAATGTAGTTAATAATCCACTTCTAACCCCATCAGATAATTTCAGCGAAGAGAGAGTGAGAGGCAGGATAGAAAGTTTGGACATTGAGGACATGGCTGGTTGGTCGGTTGATTGATTGATTGATTCAGCTGTTCAAGAATGACTTAATGATCCTATAATGATTTTAAAATTGTTCTTAATGGCTCTATTTTATGTCATGGTAAATTGATTTCTTTTATCACAGTGAGTCTGTATTTGTTAGCATACAAGAGAGGTTATGACGTCAGTATTTGGTTTGCTGCCACTACTGAAAACAGATGGGGCAATCATTTATGCAACGAGTGTTTACTGATAAAAATACAAACTGTTATTGTGGAATTTTATTGTTTATTTTGCAATCAGCTCAATAACTGATAATGAACACATCTACACAGTGGATCACAGCTGCATGATGGTAAATACATATGTTAAGCCCGGTGGAAGGTGGAGAAAGCTGTTTTTATCGGAGGCTGAAACAGAAACCGTGGTTCTCACCACCATGAAAAACTGTCAGCAATGAACTATCTTTGATTGTATTCCAAACTGGATAACTGTTGAACTGAACATCTAAGTCTAATAAATCCCCAAATAAATAAATCAGTAAATAAATCAATCTGGATGAACTAGATTCGGTTTTCCAGAGCAGCAACTGTAATGTTCACAACAGCAAAGTCACTATATAAACTCAATGATATCTCACTGGAAAGAAAAATAACATGTCAATAAAATAAATAATATTTCTGACATGAAAATAGTGAGTGCAGCTTAGATAGGATGAAGAACACAGACATCAGTCACTGTCAGTCATTCTGCTGCTGATGTGATTCACTGCTGCAGGTATCACTGGTAGAGGGAGGGGCTGGTTTCAGAGGGAGGGCTGCCATATCTGCTTGTAGCTAAGTTGACAAGAATTTGCCAAATCGGCCAAACCAGTTAATCGGTTGACCTCTACTCGGCATCGCTCTCAGATGGACAAACTATGTGATAGAGACGCTGTTTATAAATGACCTCACTCATATCTCTGGTTGTCTATCAACTGACATACTATATATATAGGCTACGATATATCGTGAAAACCTACAGCCATATAGTGAATAATATTGCCTCATCAATGTATCTGTCATGCTCTGGAGGGAAATCGAAGTCTTTGTCCAAAAACTGCTCAATCTAACATGGACCCTCTGGAATTTTTTGTTGTCTTTCTACAGAAGAGCTACGGAAACTCAGCTGGTCAGGAATCCCACGACAGGTTCGACCAATCACGTGGAAGCTCCTTTCAGTAAGTTCCATGCAGACACACACACACACACACACACACACACTGCATATATATGTTCAAATATCAGCAACATCCTGAAACAAATACAAATTTATGCAAAACGTGAAAACACTCACAGCTCACAAAAACACTCGGATACAAGCACACTCAGATGAAAAAACTATGTAACCACATACATAAACACCAATGTGAAGACACAGATTCATCAAAAGCACACACACACACACACACACACACACACACACAAAATTGCACAAATAATAAACCCATTACAGATGATCTCAACCACTCACACACACATGCACACAAAGTTGCTGTCATGTTCTCTCTCCCAACCCCCTCCCCCTTTTGATTTATGAAGACTGGTAACAGTCCTGCTTTTTTTTTTTTTTTTTTTTTTTTTAACTTCAAAAGGGAAAATTAATTGCGAGGCACAAATAATTTATTCATGAGACGCGTGGTGTGTTTACTCATTAAGCCATTGTTGTGGTGTACAGCTCTTAGTCTGCAGAGAGACGACTGGCTTTTTGAACGCCATGACTCTCCCATTAATTACCGCACAATAGCTAATGTGCCGCAGAAAAGATGTCATTAAAGGTGTGTGTGTGGATGTATGTGTGGCTGTTTGTGTTTTTTGGTGGTGGGAGGTTACCAACTGGGCGCTTTAAGCATTAACGACCGCTTTGTTTGGTACTCTGTTGAAGTGAGGGCTCATAATGTCGTATGAAGTTGCAAAGCATTGGCTGCAGTGTAGGCAGCCAGGCATAGGGGACGGGAGGGGCACCTCTGTACTTTAGTTAACTGTTTGTGTGTGTGTGTGTGTGTGTGTGTGTGTGTGTGGATGTTTTAGCTAATGTACCATAGATAACACCCTGTTAATGGTTTGTTTGTGTCTGTGTGTTGTGTTTGGCTTTCTGTGTTTGTGTGTATACATATTACAGTATGTGTGGGTAGCTATTGTGTGTGCACATGTATGTATGTATACGTACATACAGTTGGTACATATATATGAATGAAGAGAACACTGCTGTGAACTTTGGAGTTGCAGAGCACAGCTGCCCTGTAGCCTATATAAATGATGGTTGGACCGCCTCTGCTTCCCTGCAGATGAAAAGATGGAAGGATCAAAGATGAGTATTGTGTGGAGGGCAAAGAAGCACGAGAAAAACACAAAACACAAAAAGCTGTGTTTTTATGTTGTAATGTTAATAGGAATATGAGAAAGAGAAATACAAGTATGATCCATCCTCTACAAGGTCTTCCTTCTCTGTTACGAAGCTTCGTCTGAAAGGAGTAGTTTGATATTTTTGTCATGTCTTGTGATTTCTGTTTGTTTATGTTAAATAATCAGTTTTAGAGGTGCTGTATTTTTCTAAATTTTGATAGGGCTAGGCTAACTGTATCCCACTGCCTCCAGTCTTTATGCTTCATATTTACCACAGAGTCATAAGAGTGGTATCAATCATCTAACTCATGGCAAGAAGGCAAATAAATGTATTTGCCAAAAGTCATACTTCATCTAAAATGCTTGAGTGTTCATATATTCACCCTGTGTAGGATTACAAGTTTTAGTTTTTGTCTTTATAGATTAATTAAATGTGGTGAGCTTGAATTCCATGGAGAGGGTTCACAGAAATCCCTCAAACCTCTTCTGCAGTAATCTATGTGTCTGTTGTCCAACAGTGTGCAAAATACGTTCCAACAGTCATCTTTATGCCACAATAAATGCTGCTAAATGCATAACTGCAGTGTCACACTCACCTTTTTTAAGCTCCGAAGCCTGAAAGCACCTCAGTTCAGGAGACAGTCTCAATATTTGATTTGCAATTTTTTCGTCTGTTGTTAAAAACCAAGGTGGTGCTTTGCTCTCCAACATGGTTACAACAAGCTGTGAAATTTAAACTCTTGTGTCTCTCTTTCAAGGACAAATTGGAAGTGAGATTTTAACAAGTTGAAAAGAGCTATAAAGGAATACAACTCACATCTTCATTGAGGATATTTGTCTCCATATGATAAATATGTAGGGGCTATTTTGACCATGATGATCCATATCTGAACTTATCTCTGCCCCACCTTGCAAGATTTTCAATAGATTAAAGCAGGAATAATCCTCAGGTTAAACCCAAGGCTTGGATTAAAGCTAAAAGTGGGCATAGTGTCAAA
Organism: Thunnus maccoyii; assembly: GCF_910596095.1. Taxonomy (NCBI): domain Eukaryota; kingdom Metazoa; phylum Chordata; class Actinopteri; order Scombriformes; family Scombridae; genus Thunnus; species Thunnus maccoyii. The sequence goes on from NC_056555.1 coordinate 8,946,708, forward strand.
AGCACTCATATCTTCTGAAGTGTCATAACACTTGACTGCCTTTTCTGTCCTGTCTGGGGTATGATCCAGTGGAGAAATAGATAGGAGGGATCAGGCTCGAAAAATCTATTCTCTGTCTCGCACGCATACACACATACACACACACACACACACACACATTCAGACTCCCTGCCCACGCTGTATTCCATAAACTTGGCAGAGGCACCTAATAAAACTTCACTCCAGTGGTGTCCCTTGTGCCCTTCTCCTGCTCACCAGTGTGCACCAACTTATTTGATTTTTTCCTCCCCTCCAGCAGGCATGCTTGAGCCACGCTCGTCTTTGCCCGACAAAGACGAGAAACAAGTTTTCCCACTGCGGTCAGAGCTCGGTAATGCTCCCCCAACGGCCCGCATTTACCGCCACATCACAGAAACTGTACACAAAGGTCTCCACTGTTATTAACCAGTGTGGAAATTAAAAAGCAGGAAGCAGGTGGAAAAAAAAAAATGGAGAGAGGGAGAGAGTAGTTTTTATTCTCACTAGATAGCTTCCCTCTGCCTCTTTGCAATATATGAGCACGAGGCTTCACGGGTTGCCCCTGGCCTCAGAAACACATCCGGTTGAACTTCCCATTATTTCAGAAATAATACCATCTTATTTCATTTGTTTAAAGAGCACTTGGTGTTGGAGCCTGAAGGAGAAGGGAAAGAAATTAAATGGCTTTTCTGCTTTGTGAAAGAATGTCAGCCTGTGGCAATATGTACATTTGCTAATGGAGTGTGGCTGTTAAATGTGAAGTGGTGGGAGAGGAGAAAACTAACTGGCTGTGGAAATATTGATAAGGCTAAAGGGTTATATGAGATGTATCAGGAAGCACCGGCAGCAGAACTGATTTAGAGATTATTATGTTTAACTGTTACTGTATAACAGTACATATAATTATATTGCCAGAGAGAAAAGAGTAGGGTTGGTTTTTTTTTTTTTTTTGTCTGGGTATGCACAATCTTAAAGCCATCTCACACCTCGCTAGAACACGCTGTGCCTTTTTCAGTACATTCATAAGAAGCGCAGATTCAATGTCACCTCTCAAGATTACCAACTAAGTCCATAGAAAATAGTTTTTCGTAAACAAGACAAGAAGCAGGAGAAAAATGTTGCCTTTGTGTACGCAGAACTTCAGTTTGTACATTTGTGAAGAAATACACTCTGTATTTCACCTACTCCGTTAATGAAGATCAACAGTGAAGATGAGCCAAAAGCAGCGCTGCCCACCACTGACTGCGTAGTACGTGGTCCTCTTTTGGATCATATCAGTGGTGTATTGACAAAGAACGAGGGGGATGTCATTTTATTTTTTCTTAAAAACTTGAAGGGCTTGACTCCAAAGCCTTCTTTAAACCTTAAAGTCTCCCTCCAGTCATAAATGTGTTTTTCATGTTCTTCCTTCAGTCGGATGTTTGAGCTTCTCTGTGCAGAATGATGTATGTGCAGTTTGACACTAGAAGGCTGTTTTTTCATTCATCTTCTGAAAGCGGAAAGTTTCTCTTTGGTCATGGAAAATCAGAGTTAAAGGCGTGAACCTACAGGAAGGATTTGTGACATCTCAACTAGTTTAGAGCCAATCGAGGGCCGGTATACAACCTACACAAGTGTGATGTGGATACTTGAAACCTCCAGTGCACATATACTGAGAATAGATAGTAAATCCATTAAAAGTCCACTGAGGTCTTCTATCAGCTTATGTTGGCTAAAGTCGGTCATTTTTGGTTAAAAACCTGTAGCGGCAATAAATATGACACAGTGAAACCCCAGTGAATCTTTTGCATATTTATATTTGTTTTAATTCAGTTTGCAAAAATGAATTTAAAAAGCAAAACTTGTCTCACAAGATGCAAGTGCAAAATGGAGACAAATAAACATAGAGACGAGCCTTTTTAAAGTAAGATAAGTTTTGTTTCTTCGACCTTTGCTGTTCCCATAGCAGGACAGTTTGTTTCCAGTCTACTTCCACGATAATGCACTCCTGCTAAGTAAAAAATAATTTAGATTCAGAGTAAGCTTACTAAAAAAAAACCCAACAAAAAACAATTTCATTTAAATTCCCCAAATGGATTCCCCAAGCATATTTGTCCTGTTTTTTTTTTTACAGAGTTTACTGAAGTGGAGGATCCATTAGAGGGATGGAAGGATTGAGGAGTTAGTAGATTGATGCAGGGAAGAATGAAGAGATGAAGTTTATGCAGACAGATTAACAGAGGCAGGAGGAAGCACTGCACTGCCACATTTTGTACCACTGGCAGGTCACGCAGATCTCCACTCATTCACCCTTTTTAACCAGTAGACCAAGACATATTGCAGCAGACACATTGAAATGTTTCAATTATGATTAGTAATAAAGAGTAGTAATGAAATAAAACCACCAAGTTGTGCATGACACACTTAATTGTACTACCACAGTTTCGTCCTCTTCATTGTCTTCAAATCTCCCTGTGTGTGTGTGTTTGCGTGTGTGCGTGTGTGCGCGCATGGTCCTGCCCTATCAAGCAGTAATGCAGCTGCAGTGATTGACCTCTATTAAGCTGTCCATTAACCTTCAACACACGCATGCTCTCTTCTTCTTCATTTGGCAGAGTGCACATAACACCAGAGCCTACTGTTTTGTAGCTGGCCTGTTTTGTCTTGCGTGTACGCATGTGTTTTGTGTGTGTGTGTTTGCATATGGAGCAGTTTCAATATGTGACGGATGGGCTTTTTGGCAGACAGCTACTGTGAAAAAGTCACAGTCATTGCTTAGGCGGATTTCTGCGGGCAGAGATGTGACCGTCTGGCTGACTGGCAGCACCGATGGAGAAGCAGCAGTCAGGTAGATGGGACGGGAGGTGTCTGCCATCTTTTGGTTGTGAAAGGCTGACAGTTTTGTTTTTCAGGGCTAGTGACTTAAACCAACAGATAAAGAGAATGAGAAATACTTCGAATGGTGGTGCTGTGAAGGGTTGGGATAAGATGGATGGGCTGACAGAGAATATAAAATGAGATGTGTGTTTATATGTCATATCATCCGCATGTGAGTGTGTTGAACCAGGGTCTTACTGAGTGTATTTTTCACATTTTAGTTCGCCTATGACGTTTGTTTCCAGTGTTTGTATGTGTTAGCCATGTGTGTCGTACGTGTGTTTATGTGTCTGCAAGCAAAGTTGTTGAATGCAACAAATAAACCTCTAGACTCTCCAGACATCTCTTGGGGTCTTGTCTAGGAAAAAAAAAAGAATATCTCTATATAAAGCAAGGAATCTCCTTCTGTCTGTTTGTATGTGTGTTTGTCCTTCGCATATCTTGAAAACCATTCATCCAATCTACTTCATACCTGGTTGATGTATTGCTGGGGACCCAAGAAAGTGCAGTGTCAAGTATGAAGTTGTTTGGATGAGCGCTTCTCAAGAAATATATAAAAATACCTCACAAACAACATTGATTTACTTTTTCTTCTGCTGGTGGAGTCAACGGGTGGAAATATCAACAGTGCCATCGCAACCCACATTGTGGTCGGACCTCGAATTGCATTCGTTGTGGACTTGGAAAAAGTTTAAGTGACTTAAGCACTATTATTTAATTGTGAAATGTGAATGAAACTTTGCCTGTCCGTTCAAGACTCACTCAGGATGTCTCAGACACGTTTTGAACGGGCACTGCAGTTCATCTAACTAAAAAGCAAGGAATCTCTGTCTGTCTGTATATATGTATGTGTGTCTTTTGTATATCTTGAGAACTGTTCATCCGATCTACTTCACACCTAGTGAGTGTATTGCTGGGCACCCAAGGATGTGCAGTGTCAAATATGGTGCAATTTGGAGATGTGACATGTTTAATATTAATGAGCTTCGAATAAACAAGCAAATAGTGAGACTCTTAGCTCCGTGTCTGAACGCAACGGGGACTGTTTGATATAAACACTGTCACGTCACAGCGGGGTCAGTTAAATTGTCCAAGAAAGAAGAATGAGTGCACACAGGAGAAAAAAAAATGGAGGTGGAGTCAGTAAAACTAGCCAATAAGAGTGCAGGCACGTTTGATTGGCAGCAGAATCAACCAATGGAAGATAAACTGCTTGTGCAGTTCAACCTCTGTTTAGTCTTACTGGTAAAGTTTCTTTCTGGATTTAGACCATTTAATTTATTAATTCCTTTTTAAATTAAAAAAATAAATTTTAAATCCTTAATTACAAACCAGTTTGCTGTCTCTTTTTCGTGGATCTGAAACCTGCATCTCCACTCTTCATATGCCTGCTCACCAAAACTTTGTTCAGTGCTCCATGAGAGTAGTTAACGTCATGGATATGATTTGGATTGTGATATTAAAAATAAGATAATAATGTTAAATGGGACATGATGTTATGATATTGTTGTACCAAGCACAGACACACAGACGCATGCTGTGATGTAATGCCCCCACCCCTCCTTCTTCTGCTGCCCCCTTGATATTGCATCTCCTATCAGTGATCTCGATTAGCCACAACTGGACGATATGAAAATAGAAATGATCGCCCAGCCCTATAGCAGAGTCACAAGAAAGACAGAGGTCCATGTAGATGACAAACACACACAGGAAACATCGGCCTTTTAAGGTCTGTTATATTTTTCAGAGACTGTGTGTGCAGGTAGATGAGTTTAGTTTGGTGGTGATTCCACTAAAGCCAGTCCAAAACAGAGTTAATCTCAGATGTGACTGAACAGCAGCCAAATGTGTTCTCAGAAAAACCCGCTTCCAATTTAAACAGTTTAAATTGGAAGTGATGTCAAATAAATGAGAGACAGACAGACTGATAAAAGGGAGCAGGTATACAACAGCATCTGTCTACTTAAAAAATCCTTCACAAGGGAATACAAGTAAGATTTGATCATAAAAAAATATTTACTCAGTGTCCAATTACCAACTTTTTCCTTTCAATTGCCTCTCACGTCAAGGTCTTCATCAGTGAATGGAGTTTGCTCAGTTTTCATGGAGACGGCTCAGTAGTTACTCAACAGGTGGTTGTTTATCACGTGACCTGTCATCATATGGGTGAAGGACCATGTATGCCTAATGGATGAAATGATGCCTTAAAAAAACTTAAAGGAATAGTTTGACATTATTTCTTTTGTTGCTGAGAGTTAAATCAGAAGATCCCAGTAGCTGGAGCCAGCAGTTGGTTAGCTTCGCTTGGCATAAAGTCTGGAAACAGGGAAAATAAGCTTGCCTGGCTCTGTCCGAAGTTAATAAAACCTGCAAACCAGTATCTCTTAAGTTCATTCATTAGTTGGGCTTTAGCTAAGCTAACAGCTTGTTGGCTATAACAAAGTGATGTCAATCTTTGCAACTAACTCTGTTATTCATAATGTGCACTCAGCTCTTGTCTTGTCAAAAGGAATGATACAAAGTAGAAAAATCGATCTTAAGTGCTCAAAAGGGTAACAAAATAGATTAAGTTAAGATAATGAAATTAGGAAAGATTAATTACACCCTACTCAGATGAATGTGATGAGTAACTTTTATCATCATATTGTTGAGAATTAACATAAGAACAAAATATCCCTAACCAATACACGCACATGCAAATAAGACAATTTAAAACACATCAACAGCTACGATATGGATGACAAGTTTTCAGAGCAAGCAGGCGTGTTTGAGCTCTGTTTTGAAGACTTTAACTTTGTGAATATTTTAGAGCCCCTGGTCCCAGCTCTCGTTTTTAATAGACTTAAGATTTGTTGTTCAGTTTGGAGTTGACTTTCTCCTCATTGCATAAGCCTGACCGCACAAGGACAACGAAACACACTTTCACAAATGTATGCTCACATAAATTGTCTGACAAACATGTTCCCAGAAGTATACACACACACACACACACACACACACACACACACACACACAGAAAGGTAGCTCCCTTAAGAGGTGGCAAACATTTTGTCAAGAAAGCAGAAAGTTTCCTTTGCAAAGTGAAGTGTGTCATTTACAGACTATGTAATCCCAGGTGGAGGAGTTTGGTTTGTGATTGAACTCGGCTAACAGACTCAAAGCAAACAGTCGAGGTTTTAAAACAAGAGTTTAGAAATAAAACCTCATTAAATAGTGAATACTGACAGACAAATAAATAAGAAAGAGACCGACAACATAAAACGCCATGTGGTTTCAGAAACTGAAGAGACTTTCTTACTGAATATCTACAGAGCTGAATTAATGAGTCCCATGTGGAACCCACTAGCACTAGCGTGTGTGAGAGTGTGTCTGTGTGCATGTGTGTTACAAATAGACAGGTGTGTTAGTAGAGACCATTACCAGTTACTTTCTAAAGTTTTTATTTGGGCCTGTACAACTATCTGTACACAAGTGCCAGGGAGTTATGGTAATGCATATATAAAATGGTTTAGTGCTTTTAATTTTGATGCAATGTTGTAGCATGCCTTAATTGGACAGTACAATGATTGAAGTTATTGCCATTTCAATGAGAACAGATTTTATGATGTTGGACATTTAAAGGCATACTTCAACGTTTTGGGGAGTATGCTTATACACTTCCTCATGGACACAGTCAGGAGACAGTTAGCTTAGTTGGGACATAGCCTGGCTCTGTCTAAGAGTAACAAAATCAACCTACCAGAACCTCTAAAGCTCAAAATAATGCATCATAGTGTTTGTTTAATCCAAACAAATCCGTTTTTCGAGACAGATCCGAAACGTTATTTAATCTAGTTAGTAAGAAGAAATAGATAAACAGAGAAATACTGTATTTTGGACAGTATGTATGATGTTAAATATGGTATATCAAAGAACAAAACAGAGGAAAAGATTGTATTTCACGCCAAATTTAATTTTTCATCACAAAAGTATATATTTTTCTTGTTCAATCATTATTTTTTCATCAGTGTAAGCTTGTAAGACTGAATTCTTTCTTCTATCTCCTCTATTTCCTTTTCTTTCTCTGCTTCCTTTCTTCTCCTGTCTCTTTTTCAAACTCTCTCTCTCTCTCTCTCTCTCTCAGGGTTACCTGCCAGCTAATGCAGAGAGGAGAGAAAGCGTCCTACAGAGGAAGAGACAGGAATATTTTGGCTTCATCCAGCAATACTACGACTCCCGCAACGATGAACACCATCAGGACACATACAGACAGGTATACATGCTCATGCACTCCAAACCACACACAAACATATATTTTTTCTTCATGTAATGATTTCTATTACATTGCTTTTTTCCTCCCCCGCACACCTGTCTGAATCCCAGAATTTGAAGGACAGGAATGAGAGAAGGACAACAAAAGGCTCCATTTCCAATTACAAGAACAACTTCTTGTCACTAATGTATTCCCTCAGCAAAAACCCAGGACACAAAGATATTCATGTGTATGTTTGTGTGTGTGTGTATCTGAGAAAGAGTGTGTCTTGACAGGGTTGCGCCCTGCAGCCTGGATTACTGAAACCAGTTATCTGGCAAAAAGTGCTTTTCCATGTTTTTTTCCGCTCTCTGTCCCTTCCTTCTTCCCCTCATGTACTCATAGGACCGTTGTCTGTCTGTCTGTGTTGACATGGAGGCAGTGTGGTCGAGCTCTGTTCACAGAGCAGACACAACCCGCCCCGAGCTTCAGAGAGCTGCTTAAATGAACTCTTGTGTTTGGCTTTGAAAATAATATCTAGTTTTACTGTCTTTTCTGTCTGTATTTATCTCTCTCTCTCTTTCTCTGTCCCCCCAATACTCTTTCATTTTAACACTCAACTACTTCCCATTCATTTCAAGCCGATAAGCAACATCAAAGTGGGCTGTAGATAGCGAAAACCCACATTTTTCATATTCTGTCCAATTTCCCATTGATCTCTTCTGCACTGTGCCAGAAAGCCAGCATACTTTGTTTTGATGATTGTTTGGCTCGCATCTTGAAGCCTCTTTTTCTGCCAAATTCCGCTCATTCAAGCACTGTTTGTGTTGATGGAGAAAGGGATGATTTCTAGTGATTTTTTGTTGTTGCCGTGTGTGATTACGTGTGTTTGTTCATATGTCAGTTTATGTTTTGTGTCTAATGTGTTTAAGTGGCTTTAGATATATTTACGTACATGAACCTATATGTTTGTCTGTTTATGTGTCTGTATTCATACAGGGTGGTCCATCAGCCAGTCTGAATTTCTCCATCTGTGTCCATAGTTTGTGTCTCTTCTCGTGTCTGTCCATCTGTCTCCTTAATTTATCCGTTTATGTAGTTGGTAACCTGCCCAAACAGCTTCTGCATGTGTATACATATGCATATGGATGTAGCCACTGTAGAAGTCCCAGCCTGCACTGCAAGCTTTTTGAAGTACTGCTGCAGTTTCATTCCATCCCAAAAGAAAGTGTTAAAAAAAAAAAAAAAAAAAATCAAGCTTTGCCTTTTATAAAGCTGTCAGAATACACAAGATAAGTCTGGTAGCTTGTTGGATGAAAGACACTGGAGATGTGTGTTTGAAGCAACTGTTAAAGTTGCATTAAACTGCCCCCACTAAGGGGCAGTAAAACCAAACATTTGCTTGTTATATTTTGGGTTTGTCAAGCTCTGGTGGCTAAAGTTTAAGCAATCATCCAGCAGTAAAAACGTTGGCAACCCAGTGGAATCCTTCCCGCTACCGGTCAGATGTAAGCTCAACATTCGTTTGCTTGTCTGTTTGTCTTGGTTTCTTCCACTCTTTTAACCAGTCGCTTATTGACGTCGTCACTCAGTCATTTTGCACTTTGCAGAGGCAGATTGAACTCAACCATACAGGCAAGCAACTCAACGAACTGAATGCTGCTGGAAGTCGTATAGAAATGTTGATTCCCAGTGGGATCAGTAGTATAAGCATTATACAGAATCAGTTTACTCAGTGTCATTTGACTAAGTTTTAATATCACACATAACACTCCTTGAGGGCAGTACATTTGCATTCACTTGTTGAAGGAAAATTCCAGATTTTCTTTTGTAGATGACTGTATTGGGATCTACTTTAGTCAGTTGATCCTCATTTATTAGAATAAGGTTGATGGATCTTAGAATTTTCCTTTAAATCTTGACATGCTCATTTCCTACAGCTAGTTAAAAACTGCTCTAAACGCCGAGGACAAGAGCATGAAGGGGACTTCTACAGTGGTACTCGTGAGTGCAAATGTGCGCGTATGTGTGCGTGTGAGTGTGTTTATCTAACACTTTCTCTCCCATGTTGCTGTCAGATCCACATAGACATTCCTAGGATGAGTCCTGAGACTTTGGTGCTGCAGCCAAAGGTGACAGAGGTAAGGTGGACAGGACTGTGAATATAGCTCAATCCCCCAGTCCTGTCAGCAACAAGCCACACACTCTCGCAAACAGTCCGATGCAATCTGGACTATTTTCAGTTGGCTTGGCTCCAGCTGCTGTCCCGCATCCGTCTGGCTCCCTTCTGACGAATCTGTCCTCCTGTTATATTGTTAATCTGTGGGGTAGACACTCTGAAATGGTGGAAACGTGGTCTTATACACACACACAAGCACATATTGTACTATCACAGATATAACTTGACATGCATAGACACATATGAGCATTTAAGATCACTGCCGCCATCCATTTCAGACCACCGAAACCCCCCGTCCGCCTTCAATCAAGGACACCAATCCACTAACTGTTGCTCTCTCTCTCTCTGATCTGTGCTAACCTGCCCGTTGCTTCAGTGTTTGTCTTTTTTCTCTCTTTCTCTCTCTGCAGATTCACATTGACATACCGAGAACTAATCCTCTTATTCCTCTCTTTCAACAAGCTTCTGTCCAAGAGGTGAGACCCCCCCTGCTGCACACACACCACCTCACCTAGCAGGGTTTTCCCCTCTGCTTTTGGGCAGATTTGGGTGGTAGCCAGTAGCGACTAGCTGTATGACACACTGACATTGTATGAAATACAGAGAAATAAGGCTAGACTGAAAGTCAATGAGGAATCATAGTCTAGATACAGAATAAATGATCTTATGGGGTGTGTTTATGGTATCAGTGGGTGTCATGTTAGTATAATCATAAAACTAAAGAAAAGAACATTCAGAAAGGAGAGTGCAGCATGAAAAATATTCATGAGTCAAGAACAACACGTAGAGTTTTTTTTGGTGTGTTTTCCTTTAACATCTGCCTAGGAGTTTGAAATGGGAAAACCCTTGCTGTTGCACACTGCATGACCTGGCATGGACGAACAACAAACACACATACAGACGGCCCACAGAACTAAGAACACACAGAGAAGAACCGAATCATACCTGCAGTCATGCATGATATCAGATACACATAAACCTCCACCCTGCATGGTTAGCACTCTCATGAAAGCTTCTTTGTTCTGCTTTGTTAGTGCTACTGAACAAAGCATATCTTGTCACTGCTGGGTACTGTGTTGTAGGGGATATAGAAACTAATTATCTTAAAAGCCTCTTAAGCATTATCTTTGATAAAACAATAACTATCAGAGGTAGTTAGAGCACATTAGAAAAACATACGGCAAGGCGGACATTACTGGACCAAGATGCTGAATCCTTACTCTTTGTAAGTTGCTTTTGGATAATAGTGTTACTCACGGTAAATATTTGAAGTGTAAATGTGGTTCGAGTCACTTTTTGTTTCTGCTGCGGTGTAAGAATAAGCATGTGTGTTAGAGGTCGGCTCAGCAGGCCTACGGGACTATTAGCACAGCTCCTCAATACAACTTAACACTAAAATTAACTCGACGCCATTCATTTCTATGGGGTTAAGTAGATCGTATTATTACAGTGCTTCTGGGAGGCCCTGCCATACATAGAACCACTGGCCTGAGAAGCAGCAGAGGTAGAAATATCTCATAATGAGGTGCAGGCTAATGAGGTGGCCAGGGCTCTCTTACCTTCAGTGTGTGTGTGAATACACCTACACATACAATAGGTGTGAGCAAACACACGCATATACACTCCTAAAAGCACAGACACCGACGTATGCATGGTTATACACACGTAAATAAAGGCAATCGGAGCACAAACTCATACATAAGCACATGAATTCATACACACTCAGTCACACACAGTTCTGCAGGTAACGCCACCTCCCGTTGCCCCTGTATTGTTAAGGATACGACTCTGTAACCTGGGTGGTAAGGAGGGAATAAATAAGATCAGACGAGGAGAGTGGCTCTGTATGCTTACCTCTCTCTTTGCTTTCTTTTGTACAGTATATACTATGACCGTCTATATTCTTTTTTATTTCCCCCCTTACCTCCTTTTCCCCTCTTGTCCTCCCAGAAGCCGTGTCTCTCTCCCTCGCGGTCCCTGTTTACCAGCTCCCCTCTCTTTGCGTGCCAAATGAAAGCCACCAGAGTGCATTGAAATATTCAGGCAGCGTTGCTCCTCTTATATTTTGGTATTCAACTGACTCCAATGGCCCCCCCGTTTTTTTTTTTTTTATACGGTTATACTTGCTGCGGCGCCACCTGAAAATCACCTCTGCTTCATTTCATTCAGTTGTTTGTCTCTGCGCTCCCCTCATGGGGCTCGGGGAGATTTAGCCAAGATGGAAGGCAGTCAACAGTCTGTTCCATTTTGGGGAGAGAGGGATATTGAAGCAATTCTGCAGTGATTTCCTAAGTGGTATCTAAGTGTTTGAGTTTTTCTTGTTTTGGAGAACAATGCAGTCTTCACAAGATGCAGATAATCAGCAATTACAAGTTCCCGACGTGAGAAGAAAACGCTCACTTTTGCCTCCAAATTGTGATTACAGGCTGAATGAGCAGGATTTATTATTAGAGCTTGGTGTCTTTTTTTTTTATTTTTTTCATTTAAACATTTAACTGATGCCTTTCAAGTAAAGAGTGCATGCACATGTAGCAATTTGAGATACTGAACCTATCGTCTTTTGACAGTGGGATCGTCTTTTAAACCTCCAGACCCCCCTTTTTACTCCTTTTCACTTTGTGTGTGAGATGTCAATGAAGAGTTCTTTGACTTGACACCATTTTTGTTGTATCAATTTCCTTCCTACCCCTTGAGATTACCCTTATCAGGGTCCCAAGGGGTCTGGAACTAATGGGATGGAGCCAAAGCATTATGACACAGGAGACTCGGGAAAGCTGATTTCCTGTCCTGGAGATGCACGGCATTACCAGAAGAATATGAAATTAATGTGAGATTAACAACATTTACAGGAATCTAGTTTGCCGTCTTTTGAAGACTAAATGAACTTCGGTCAAACCTGAAGACAACATTGTTCGGTTTGAAGCCGGTGCTTTCTCCTTGTCTTGGTTTTCCGTCATTCACATTCAAATGTTGCTGCACACAAACACACACAGGTGGGATTCTTTGCCAATAGTAAAGTGGGTATGGGAAGGGTAGAGTGTGTATCAGTGGCGGCTGGTGAGGACAGGAGGAAAACCAACCCATGGTGTCTTGTTATTTTAAACTAGTCGGCTATTTATCTCTATTTTCTTTTGTTCAAAGTTAAAAGAGGCACATGGAACAAGATTTTAAAACACCAACATAATTTATAGCATAACATGTTAAATAATAGCAGCCCATATTCAAACAGAATGTAACATGGAATATTACAACAAACCGTATCAAACTATATCATTGTCACCCACCCGATGAAATTGAATGGGGGACAATTTTATATAAAACAATTTGCTTTCAAAAACGAAAACCCCCGAGTGGTGAAAAGGCTGCTTCTTTAATGAAATATAGCATATACATATCTTAGTATACAGAAATATATTAAGTACCACAAAGCTTATAATCTGATACAGGTACAGATCAGTGCTGAATACAAGAAATTACTTTAATCTTATTACTCAATATACAGCTCAGCTTAAAAACAAACAAGAATGAAGAAACTGTCAGAAGCAAGCAGCCAGACCTCCTGCACACTCATTCACTAATCACACAACATCAACAGGTGACTGAACAACAACTCAATGAAAAACTGGATCAATTCCAAAAGAATCAGACTCCTTCCATGTGAGACGAGACAGTTCACTGTAACTTCAACAAGCAAACTACCTGCAGCACATTATATGATCTCTGCTGCATTCTGGTTAAGGAGATAAATTCACACAGCAGCCACACAGAGAGACATTTAACAATCCGAGATGAAATTAGTGACCAAAGAGACAGAGAGAGAGAGAACATGTATCTGACTCCTGTTATCTAATGTCCTCATCCTGTCATGGAGATGAAGTATTCATGTCATAACACTGCATTTATGGCTGTTGGTCATCTTGTTTGTTTGTTAACAGAACTGTGTCGCTGCTGGTTAACCGGTCTGATATCATTAGCAACAATGACAAACAAGCTAACTCTCCTGGTTGTTTCATTTAAATAATGTTGTTAACTTTCTATTGTTGATGAGAGGAGTTCACTTTAGAACTCCACCGTAGTCCCGCTGTGTGTCGAGCCCGGACAACTGAGGCAGATAGGCCCGAGGCTGCACCAGCAGAGCATAGCTCTCTATCCGCTCCCCTTCAGCTTCCTGCCACTCTTGCGCCGCCCCTGTCCAAATCTATTCTCCTGTTAGCTTAACTGCAGTCCTTAACAGTCCTTCAGGGCTGCAACAACAAGCTAACTGTTGCGTTTGCCAACACAAGTAGCTATCTACTGCTCTATAATAAAGGGAAATGTAAATCTGAAAAAAGGACTCTGTTGAAAAGGTCTAAATAAAATGTAATTTCTCAGTGATGTGTTTAAAAGTAGTTTGCAATTTGGACATTATCATTTCTTTTCTAATATGCTACTATATGAAATATGAATCTATTGCTTTACTGCCAGTTCATCACACTCACATACAATACAGTGGTGGAGAATTGAAGATGAAATTTGGAAATGATCATTGGATCAACACGATGTCAATATTGTATTCTGGTTGTTGATTTGTTAGGGAGGACGTCCTTTTGCAGTGTCATTTTACTTGAATTGGTCCATAACAGATTAGCATGAAAAAAATGAAGTACATGAAATTGATATGAAATCCCGCCCTGAGGAGGACAGCAGGAGCCCGTTCTCCTCCTCCGCTCTCCTCTCCTCCCGCCCTGCAGGTGTCCCTGTTGAAGCATTTTAATCAGCATTTCAATAATGGATTTTTTTCCAAAGAAGACAGAAAAAATATGTTATAGATGACACTGAGATTTGCTATTGGTTTATTTCAACCAATTACTCTTTTTTTTAATATTTTGGTCTCCCTTTTACCTCTCAAAAATAGAGGAGGAGCAACCTCCTCTGCCTCTATGGAGGAGCCTCCTGCGGTGTGTGTGTGTGCATGGGTTCACATGCAGCGCTTCTCTGTGTCGGTGCCAATGTGAAATATGTATGTCAGCTTTTGAGGTTGCATGAAAAGAAAGTCCCATTACCCACTCCCCCTGCTAGCACCAGCACCTCTCCATGTTTGATGGATAGGGCTTTGATAAGGAAAGAGGAGGTGAGAGGTGTGGAGGCAGGTAAAGGGGATTTGAGGAGAAAGTGGCACAGGGAAAGCCAGAGAAAGTTGCATCTTCCCAATCTGTCTGACTGTCTTAATGTTGATGGAATTACTTTAAATAAAAATGAGGGGTTTTGTGCGCTCAGCTTTCAAAAAAACCAATATCACCATGACTGTGTTTTTTTCCCTTAAAACAATGAGCTATGAGGTTATTTAGAAAGTGACAGAGACATGACATACCCCCCAAAAAATATGAAGGTGTTTGATGGGTGTGGTGCAGAAAGGTGTGAGTGGGTTTCTGTATTTTTGGGAAAATCCATTTGAGCACTAGAAAAACAAGCTGAACATCAAGCCTCCTCTAATTCACTGGGGCTGACAGCATTAAACAGCCACCCATAACGAAGATGGAAGTGTTTGCTTTGCAAAAAAATATTGAGGAGCAGGGAGAGAGCCAGAGAGAGGAAGAGATGGAGGAGGTGCTCAGATGGGAAAAGCAAGAGACAGAGACAAACTGAGTGAAAAACAGAAGAGAGGAAGGACGAGACCAACAGCAAAGCAGAGTTTATTAGATTTCACTGTGATTGTACCTTATATGATTACATGTGACAAATAAACTTGATTGATTGATTGAGAACAAAGTTCCAAGTGAGCTTTTGGTGCACAAAATAATGCAGCTGAGAAAGTGATGCGTGAGGTGTCGCTCTGTGCTGAGAGAGAGGAGTTAGCAAAGAAAATGCCATCATAGATAAGACTCTGCTCACCCCGTTTTAACATCCGAAATCCTTAGTGCAGATTCTTATTCTAAATAATTTATTTGAAAATCTTTAATTAAAAAAAGTTATTTGGGCAAACAGTCATAACCTAATTTGAAAACAAGTGTTTTAATTTGCAGATTACCTAAAATACATTTAGACAATAAATACCAATATGAAGGTGAGACTATTCAAATACCTATTGCACACACACACAAAAATAAACAAAAACAAAACAACACATACATTAAACATTTAACTTTAAGGGTTGAAGATAGAATATTTTATTCACATCTCATGTAACATTGAACTCAAGTATTGAGGGTTTTAAGTCAGTGATACTGTTGTTAGAATATATGCTATTAAAGGTGCCCTGTGGAGTTTTCTTATAAACACAAAAGTTTTGTTTACATAATTTTTTTTTAACTTAAATGCAGCGTGTGTATCCTAGAGACCTGATAAATATTTTGAAGGCATTTCTTTCCTCATAAAACATTTGAAAAACCAATTTTTAAAAAATATTGTAAATCCTCCATCGTTTAATCAATGTTTCCTAACACGCTTCTCTTGCTTGTCTTTGTTGGCGCATTCCTTCGCTTCTGTGCGCATTACTACCATCAGCTGTCAATTAGTAGGATAACTAAGCACATATGTGTCCTGCGTTCATAATACACCCCCCCCCCCCAAAAAAAAAAAAAACAGGACATTGCTCTATAGCACTACTAGTGTTCAAAAACTTCACAGGGTACCTTTAATGTTGTTCTTCCAACACATCCACCAACAAAGGAGATGAGGTTAAACAAAAATATGTTCAGCTTATGTGGAATGATGACTGCAAAAAAAAAGTCAATGTTTGAACCAAATGAATAATACCTTTAAAAAGGAAAGTCTACATCTATAGTTTTCCAACAAGGTCGTCCTCATTCAGCCGCTTTCCTCTCCTCGAGCTTGGCATGCCTCAAATTGTTTCGATTTCTATAACCACCCTCCACACCTCACTCACTTTCTGAAGTGTACACGTTTATGGAAACCTGTAATTCTAACCAGATGTTTTCTATGGCATGCCTTATTTGCTGTGCGAGAATAACTTTTAAAGGTGTCAGAAGATGTGAAATCTTTTACAGTGGAAATGATGAGTTGATTTTTCAATTGGTTGATTGATAGATAACTCAAAAGATCAGGGGAGGGTTCATTGTTAGAGTTAAAATGTTTTAGTAAAGTCTTTAGTTTTATACTAAACATTTCCAGATTGTAGCCACTCTAATAGAGAGGTTAAATGCTTTTCTGTTTGGTGTTAGTGTAAATTCAATACATTTGTGCATTAGTGTTCAATCTACAGACTATTCTGACAGTATGTCTCTGTGTATGTTTGTGTGTAAGATTTTTGAACGGATCCTGTTTATTTGGGCCATCCGCCACCCGGCCAGCGGCTACGTGCAAGGCATCAACGACCTGGTCACGCCGTTCTTCGTCGTCTACGTCTTCGAGTACATCGGTGAGTAGCACCTCTCACTCTCTCTGCCTCTGATCTTTCCCTTTTAAAACTCCTAAATCTTTTATGTGATATGCTATTTATGTGAGGTCATGTGTGTCATCTTTTTTCCTGCCCCTCTATTGCAAGTGCTCCTCTCCTCAGTATAGAGCGGCACCTTTTGTAGCCGGCAAGACTCCGATTTATTTGCCGGTTCATCACCACAGGTCACAGGGAGTCGACCCCAGGACTCTCAAGACAGTCTGTGTTTTAATATCTTTCTGGCCGTGGAACTATTCCTCCACCTCTGCCTCTTCTTTTTTTCTTCAGTTTATGTTTTAAATGTGCTCTATTTATCAAAGCGCTGTGTTTAATCGTTATGATTAGACGGGATGTGTTGAGTATGAGCGAGAGAACATGACATGTGTAGGCGTGCGCGTGTGCTCGTTTGCGCACGCTACATCGTTTTCTCCAGAGTTCTCCTGCTGTGTGCGTTTATGTTGAAAGTACAAACATACTTCGTCAAATACAAAGCACACACAGACTCTCAGCAGCTGAAACGGAAAACCAACAGTTAACATTTCAGGAATGTACATTGTATGGATTGTATGGATTGTAATTGTAAAAACTGTTGAGCTTATTTTCCACCTCAATAATACTTTATTTTCCCTTGTATTTTTTCTTTTATGAGATAGCTGACAGTATAGAAAGTAGTGATTCTGTGTTTGTATAGACAACATCAAATGCACAAAGTTACTATTGGTGCATAACATACTTTATAGTCAGTGTTTTTTTGTTCATGTGTCAAGGATTCCTCCATATTTTTCAGGAAGTTTATGAACAAACCCCACATATATTTATTATAAGTTTCTTTTACTTACTGCAAAAGTTATTTATTCCTATAGAATGAGACCACCTACTGACAGTTGTTTTTCTTCCAGTATAGAGCGAATGCTTTATTTTTGCAACATACTCCTTTTCTTTGTGTGTTCTGGTGATAATCGGCAGTAAAAATAGCTGCTGAAGCACACACATTATACAGAAATGCAACCGTAAGCAATGGGAATTGACCCCTTGCTGTCATGACAGGTTTTTAAGTAGTAACAGCTCTACCGGACATGTCCAGCCCCTATTAATGCATCCCAGCAATATACTGTGTTTGTGTAGTTTTTTTTTTTTTTTTTAATGTTTTGGCCCATCAAGCTCTCTTTGAAGCCATTCAAAGTAGAACTACCGAATGGAAACCACAATGCTCTGTGGAGTACCTAGCACACTCTGAACCAGCCGCGGTCACGGAGGTACAATTAGGATCCACACGTTAAGTGCTTGTAAGCACGCAAGAGGTTGGAATCTCTGACCCCTGTTCTCATTTGGCACACAGCACTTTACTCAGCGTTAGTGAGAGTTTAAAGAAAATCTTAACTTCTACTTTAACTTCTTTTTAGTATAATGCAATACAGCACAGAAGCAGCATCACAAGCTACAGTCCAACCTTCAGAATGACCATGAAGTTCAACTTGGAGCCCTCCATAAAACAGTTTCAACAAAATCCTGAACATTACACCCTTCACGAGGATATGATTTATTGCTTTGCTCTTGTATTAGACTACATTAGTTTTTATCTAGCTGTCCCTATTAAACTGTAAACTATTCCAAAACGGGATTTCTGTCGATTGAAAATATGACTGATATTAGATCCAGTTAGAGCTGCGATGATCAGTCGATTCATCGATTAGTTGTCAACTATTAAATGAATCACCAACTATTTTGATAATCGTTAATCATTTGTGATCATTTGTAAGAAAAAAAATTCTCAGATTCCAGCTTCTCAAAGGTGAATATTTCTTGGTTTCTTTCGTCCTCTGTCATAGTAAACTGAATGTCTTTGGTCGGGACAAAACAAGACATTTGAGAACGTCACCTTGTGCTTCAGGAACAGTGATCGACATGTTTCATTTTCTGACATTTTTGACAAACAATTGAGATTAAATGAGAAAATAATGGACAGATTAGTCAATAATAAAAATAATCATTAGTTGCAGCCTTAGATGCGGTACGACTTTAAGACGTTCACTCACAAAACAGCTTATAAAACAGTGTCTTACAAATAGAATTATCTATAAATATGAAATCTTTACACATCAAATGTAATGATTTTCTTTTATGAAACAGTTGGTAAACAGCGCTGTTGTAGTGAGGAAACATACGCAGATACATAAAGACTGCATGTTTCTTAACCACAGTGACTAGTTGTGAGCACAATGACGTGCGAAGACGTGACCCACCTGACTGTTTTTTTTTCTTCATTTAGCCTCTCTTGTCCTTCACTTGTTCCTTTCTTTTCCTTTATCATATTCTCCTGTGTCTTGTTCCATCTGCCTCGTCTGTAACTCTTTCATTTTCCGACTTCTCCTCTTCTTCATCCCTACCTCTCTCTCTCTCTCTCTCTGCATTTGTTTCTCTTCCTTTCTTTGCCTTTTTCTGTGGGCGAGTCAGATTCTTGTCAGATCTTCAAAGCATCACCCCGTGCTTTGTTCCCCTGCATCTCCATGTGCTGATGAGCCTCGAATAACACACACAGCCAACAAACCTTCAAATGTGCCTGGCTGGCATTGTACATGATGGGTTGATGCGCTGTGTTGTTGTTGTTAGGTGCTCTTGTTTTCTGATGCAGAGAGAGGTTTGGCTTTTTCATGGGCCTAATTTTGGTCCTTTGTGGAGGAGTAGGAAGTGTGAGATATACTCTCTGATGCTTTCCTGTTCTCTCGCACTCTCTGGCTGTCTCTCTTCTTCTCTCTCAATCTCTCTTTCCCCTCCCTGCATTGTAAGTATGCTCATGAATGCATCTTGAAAGTGGGAAGTTTCTTTTAAGTCGGAATGTATTTCTTCAAGAATCATTATTAAAAAAAAAAAAAAAAAATACTCATACACCCCATGGGTAACGCAAACATATAACTATAACACTTGGCACACAAACAAACATTAAAATAGTCATGTTTGAAGGTGTTTGTAGGTCATACACCCGAGATACTCATCTCTACGACTTTTCCTTTTCTTCTCTGAATGAGGTCAAAGATACAGGAGGCCTGAGAAACAAAAGGGCCTTTGAATTTCAAGTGAATTAAATCTATAATTTAATGTATTTTTTCTCTCTATGAATCTCTCTCTCTTTTTATTTTTTTTAGCATGAATCAGCAGCCATACACAATGTTACCTCCACGTGGGGAAAACATGCGCAGGAAGACTATTTATTCCAATCAGGGAGAAACAATACAGATGAAGTGTTTACACGGTTATTAGGTGTTAATATTTTCCTGTTGAAAGGATTATCAAAGGTTTACACCAGCCCTCTCTACCAGATTGAAAATTCCTTCCAGTCTCTTCCGAATGAAATGGTGACACAAGGGATTTTTATTCTGATCGGACTCTTATTCTGATAATTATTGGACTATTAGGGTCCATGTAAACGTAGCCTATGTCTCTGTTGTTTTTGAGTCTCTTCAGTCATTATTTGTCAAAGGTTTTTATTTCTTTCCGCCACCACATCTGTACAGGTGGCCCTCAGCAGCAGGCAGGGATTATGTGGCTTGCTCAAGGACACACCAATAGTGAGGAAGCTTGAACACAGGGTCAAAGAAACCACCCCCCCCTAAAATGTCAGTCAAACTCTGCCGCCCACAAAATGCCCCTGAATGTTTGTTAGTTTGTGTGAATTAACTTGTCTTCTTTTCGTCGTGAGATTTTTAAACTGTCACTTTGTTAGCGTCTCTTGTTTTTCTTTTTAGCTCCTTCGCTCTATTTCTCTGTCTTCTTTTTCCAAGTCACATAACAGCCTCAGTCTGGCACTGCAGCGCTTGTTCAGCTGCCATACACTCCATTTACCTTTTGATGATGCAATACAGGGTGATGGCTCGACCTCTTAAACACTCTACACATCTTCGCAGCACTTCTCCTTTTCTTCCTGTCGCCAGCTTTCATCAACACCCGACTGTTAATCCAGACTGAAAAGTTCCAATTGGTAGATTATTGATAAACTCCTCCGATGCCATGAAAGGAAAAAATACCACTAATGTCGTTGTGTATCCAACTGGACTGTTAAGCAATCTAGCAGGTCTCCCTCTTATCAAAGGAGAAATTGATCCGGAGAGTCTATCGTTCCTGTTCCCCAGCTGTGAGGCATTACTTTGCTTTTGTCTCCTCTCTAACTTCCACAGTGTAGTGCCTCTCCCATTAGTCGACAATAATAGTCATCTAATTAAGGCCAGGATGGGCCATGACGGGCCAAGGAACAGGGCCAGTTCTCCTTTAATGTGGAGCGGAAATTGATCGGCCAGTGGATCCATAATGTAATCTGCATGCCAATGTCTAAGTATGGATCCACACTGAAGAAAGATGAGAACAAGAGAGCAGGTTAGTGAGACAAGGAAAGAGATGAAGTAGTATATTAGAAGGTGGCCAAAAATTAAAAAAAAAACAAAACTCAAGAGAGGTAAAGGTTCAACAGAAAGAAGAGAACAGTGAGTGAAAGATAATCAGAACATGAACGGAGACAAACACAGCATCAGAAAATAACAGTAGCCTCTTGGTGTCTCTCTCTTGCAGGCTTAAGAGAGAGAAAGAGTGAGGGCATGTAGAATGACAGAGAGGGACAAACAACAGAGCAGGAAAACAAGATTTTCAAAAAAGGAGAAAATGACCAGCTTAGAAAATGCCCCCATGCTGTCAGGAAGCAGCCGAGCCAGGCAGTCCTTCCTCCTATCAACAAAGAGATGAATGGCCTGGCGCGCCCTATCACCATTCTCCACTTTGAAGCTGTACTTGTCATAGCAGGCCGAAAGTGGCTAGCAACAGCTCCTCTGTTAACAGCTTCTCTGTTGCTAGGATTTTATGAAAAAAAGTCAGCAATTAGCTCAGTTCTGAGAATGTTGGTCACCGCTGTGAGAAAGCACTGTATAGGATTTATATGACTCCCTGAAGAGCCAACCAAGAGCTTCATGTATATACTATGGTTCATAGAATAACAGTACGTACTATATCTGCTCCCACAGTGAAGTATATTGTTTTTTTCCCTTCTTTTTGTTAGCATGAAGGGAGTTCTGAATGCCAGTTTGACAGGATATATTGTAAAGTATGAACCACAATAGCTCCTTAAAGCTGCTATAATCAATAGTTTCATAGTAATAATACATCAAATGACTGTTTGTAATGTGAATGGTTTTCCAGGTAGTGTTGAACCCAGAGAGAATTGTCACCCCAACTCTGTAGTTCCCCTCAGTTAAACGAAGCTTGACAGCGCATTTCAACTTATCGTTTTGGCTTTCGGGCTGGCAACTTCACTGCTTGGTTCACCGCTCTCATCAGCGTCCAGCATCCAGCTGAACTAGCTCTTGGTGCACGCTACCTGCCGAGCACCAAATGGCGACTAGCAGGTGAACTTAGTGGAGCATTTAGCTGCTAAAAGAGCCACATATTTTTCTCAGGACAGCAAAACCTGACTATAAAGAGAGTGAATATTGGACTCCCATTCATTAGGATTAGGATTAGGACACAAATATCACTCCAAATGAATGCTTATGTGGCTCTGTATCCCTAACAATTTACACACATCAGCTTGAAAGGTGATTATATGTCAGTTTTGTATTTTCTGCTCGTTTCACCTGAATTTCATGAAGATGTACTGTGTGCAGTGTTAATGTTAACACAATTTTCACCTCATGAAATAAAACATATGGGCTCATCAGTAACATAAATTCCATTCATTTGCCAAAAGAAAATGAAACATAGTGTTTTTTGGTTAACTTCCGCAAGCCATTGTCTATACACCATAGACTGTATATAAAGATGGATGCAGCGAGGTGTGACATCACCAATTGGTTTGCACTGGAGCTGGTCTGAAGACCAGTGTTGCAGCTTATTATGCACCTTAGTACTGTCTAAGGGTAGTACTTATTATACAGCCAAAGGCAGTTACCTAGAGAAAGAAAAAGCACTCTGTATGCGACATTAGAAAAAAAAAAGAGTTAGCAGGGTCAAAAGTTCTCAAACTTTTTCTTAATTTTAAAAAATCATGATGTACTTTATACCATTTTGTAGGCATATGTTGGAGCTCTTGTAGAAATAGGATAATGTAGTGAGCAGGGCCCTTGAGGAAGAAAGGACGAGGACAAACCTAAAATGTTCTAGGTTAAGTGTATTTTGAAATTTTAAATGCATTTCATCGCAACAGAAGCAGAGGCTCTTCATAAAACGGAAACGGCGAATTACTCAAGAAAAGGGTTTGAAATGCAGTAGGCACTTACACAACTCAACTCACATCACTTAGCGAGGGAGGCAAACAGCCGTAAAGGGACAAATAAGGTGTCTAACCAACCAGAGCCATCAGTAAAGTCAGATTCTGCAGATGTGTACTTGTGGGTTATTAAGGGAGATGGAGGAAAGGAGGAGCAAGAAGAGCATTATGCCTGTGTGCTGGTGCAACCGGAGGTCTGGATAGTGGAGCGGAAGATTGTGTATGTGTGTCTTTCAGCCAGCCTTTTTAAACCATAAAGCCTCCTCAGATCCCTAGACATGTGCCTTTTTCTCCAGAAGCTACTTAAAGCTCTCACAAATGCAGACAAATATGTACTTTTCTTCACAATATACTCTTCAGCATTCGCTTCTGTATCGCAACTGGTGTCTGCCTAGGGCACATTTGCAAATTATACATGCAATTTTTATTCAGCCTTTCGTATGAAAGAATTTTGTCACCCACTTTTTCTTTGGCATTTTACAATGTTTTAAGAAGTTTTTCTCAGTCACTTGTCGCAAAATATGTTTCACAAATTGAGAATACTGCTCAAACCAGAGAAGAAAATGAGAGATGAGTGAGAAGTGCAACATTAGTCTTCTGTGATGATGTTTATATATTTTCCTCACTCAAGGAAGAGAGGGAACTGTTATGCAGCTATTAGGGGAATGTGTGTGTTTTTGCGTACCTGGTCTACCTGTGTGTGTGTGTGTGTGTCTGTGTGTGTGTGGTGTGCATTTGGTCAATATAAAATTAAACGTGCTGTTTTCTGTTGAGAAGTCTTTCTTACTTTTTACACCTGTTTTCATTTTGACATTGGAAAATGAATGTCAATTACAAATATGCCCTTTTCAGATGGGGGATATATACATTTGCTGGCTATATCTATTATTTAAAAGGGCTTTTGGTGAGTCAGATGTGAGTGTCTTTGATGTAAATCTTTCTTACAGATTTATCCAGACATGGCAGGATATTCACAGAATGCAAAATTGGACACCTGATGCACAAGAAGAAGTGGTAGCACAGCTGGAAGAACTTAGTTTAAGGAGTTATGATATGAGAGACATTTTAAAACATATTTTGCCGCTTAAGCTTTAATATAAGTCATACATTTTCTCATCAGTTTCAACATTATTAGACAGCGAATTCTAATGCTTGTTATATAATGTCAGTCAGCGCACACGTATTGCACGGCAAGATTAGCTCACATGCTATAAGTAAAGCGCTTTGCAGGATAGTCGTTCATTCATTTGTTCAGTTAGCTTTAATGAAACTTGAACATAAAGAGAGAGTGCGCCGCTATGATTATTATAGCGCTTGTACATGTATTTTTATCGCCTCTTCTGCCTTCTTTTTTTAACCTCTTTGTTTATAGACTGATCTCGAGGAGAATGATCCCCTCAGAGACTTCAAATCAACTCATTCACAGTGTTTATTAACAATTTTATTTTCTTAGCGCACAGGAGATAATTAAGTGATACATTTATTGCAGTGATCTTAGAAGGCAGAAGAAGAGCGCAATTAATATCTCTCCATGCATGCTTTACCTTGTGCTGCTGCAGATTTTACATTAATATGACACCATTCAATTCAGACCTGTGAAGTGTTTTACAAGCGTTAGAGGAATATTACGGTCGAGACTTTTCTGATAAAAGTGACTTATTCACTTACAACGTCCGATGCGTGTCGTACTTTATTCATGCACGTGTCTGCGCTGGCCTTATGTACCATCCATTCCACATAATGCTAACGTATGGTAATGCAGCATATAATTTTCTCCACATGAAGCCAACTGGCTGTAATTGTAGATCCTGACGGGGTCCAGCTGTGAAACTACATGCTACTAATGTACCACAAGTTGGTTATTAAAGAACATATATCTCTTTATAGAATTGTACAATGCCTCAGAGCTGAGGGAGGGAGCTCCGCTGGATGTCTCTTTGAGAAAGTCACTTATACATGCACATACACACAAGCAGAGGCCCTGCATTGTCACTGTGTGTTGGGGGAAGAATGTGTGTGTGTGTGTGTGTGTGAAGGGCTTGGAGTGGGAGTTGGGGGGTTGGGAGGGGTGCAGTATTGCAGATAGACTGGCTAGGTGGAGCAC
This sequence comes from Thunnus maccoyii, assembly GCF_910596095.1. Lineage (NCBI taxonomy): Eukaryota > Metazoa > Chordata > Actinopteri > Scombriformes > Scombridae > Thunnus > Thunnus maccoyii. The sequence continues at coordinate 8,971,718 of NC_056555.1, forward strand.
CCAGGGACAAAGCTGGGAAGATGGAAACATAGTGTCAGTCAGCTGTGATGAAAAGCCTGCAGGAGTGTAACACTACACACACAAACACAGGGCACAAGCTGGTGAGCCACCACTAACACAAACACAGTCCGAAGCAGATATCTCTCTTATGTACAGAGAAACGCCGATGAAAACAGAAACTCGAATCCGAACGACACCGGAATTGAAATTCTTCTTCTTTTCTGATGCTTCACTCAATTTTTGTCCATTACATCTTCATCATCTTTTTTTTTCCCTCCCTATCTCTTCTCCACATCATCTCCTCTGATCTGTTGTTCGTCCACCGGCATGAAGCTTCAGTCACTTGTATTTCAATTGCATCCTCACATCAGGAGAACACACTACCGAACCATTACGTAACGATCGACTCGACGTGCGGTCGTCGAAAGATGGTGACAATTTTAGAGGACACGCAGGTCTCGGTAGTTTTTTTTTGTAGCTGGAGTACAACATGAGACAGATAGGAGCAGCAGAGCTGTGATGAATCGTGTACTGCTGCTTTGAACTAGGGAGACACCCATCAGACTTGTTCTCCTCCAGTACTGATACCTCAACTTACGGTATCCGCAGTCACAGAGTACAGATCCGATGTCAGTGCTTTTTCCCCCCCGAATTCAAAACCTTTATACCTCACCGGAACGGAACTCAGTAGACTCATTTTTATGAAAGGTAACTATAAGATCAGGGACTCCTCTCCTCTCCTCTCCTCTCCTCTCCTCTCTTCATCCATCTGCCTGTTTGTCTGTCTATAGATTGAGCAATCTGTGGAGTGGATCTTGGCCAGTAGGCGGTTAACTAATATTGGCTTCTTTCTCCCCGTGGTCTGGCTACTGTTGGTCGAGCCTTCTATTCTAAGTCTCCCTCTGATTAACGGCTGTTATTAGCTCTAATGAGCTGCTTAGTGATTGCCCAAGCACAGCTGCTGACATCCAGCAGGAACACTGTCTTTTCTACTTTGTTCCTTATCTACTTTTGCTTTCTCTAATTTCTCCTGCTTTAATCATTCATTGAGATTATTGACTCGGCGTAGGCATTATTTCCCCCTCCTCCCCAGACAGTTTGAGATTTGTTCTTCAATATTCTTTGACGCTGTCTCTCTTTGTTTCTCTCCTGGCTTGAGCTTTGTCTTGGTCTCCTCCCCTCTCTTTGGTTTAGAATGCAATCACCATGTTTTCTGGGGTTAAGTAATAGCATTTGGAGCGGCAGAAATTGAATCAGCTGTGCGGTTTTGACCCCTCAGTCTCTGTCTATCTCCATCTTTAGCTGTGTCAATGTCTCTATTTCATTCCTCCTAAATATGTTCTTTATTTTCAGGCTCTTTTTGATGGTTGTCATTTTAGATTCATTTTCTAGCTATTTTTCATAAGTGGTGGAATGTTTAACCTTTTGGTTGTGGAGCACCATAACACTTGGTTGCCACTGGATTTCTTGTTTTCATGCAGAGAGATTTTATTCCTTTTTATCTGGTTATTTATTTGTTTCAATGTGTCCATCTAACAACAGCCGTGCTGTTGCTTTCTAAGCATGTATCTGTTTGCATTTTCTTAGAAAGGACTGTACACTATAGACCATACTATTTAATCTGGACCAGGAACAATATTTAACCACAACCTGACCTCACATCTCCTCAGCTATCATCATTCAGCCGTCCACTAGGTGCCGGTTGTTGTTTGCAAGGTTGTTGTGGAATTTAGGAGCTCTGGTTGATAAAGTAAAACGGCTTGTTCAAAACTAGCCGAAACAAAAAAAAGAAAGGTTGACAGTGAAAAACATGCGCCTAAGGATGACTGGACCGAGAAATATGTGTTCATTTTTCCCCGAGAGAAGTAGGAGACCATTGTGCTTGATTTGCAATGAAACAGTGTCCATAGTGAAGAGCGAGAAAGCGAAGCGCCACCACAACACCAAACACGCCTGTTTTGAACAAAACTATCCAAGAAATGCGGAGGTAAGAACCACAAAACTGAACCATTTTAAGTCATGAAATCAAGAATCCAGCAGAATAAAGTGTAAAATCAAACATTTTCAGCAATGAATGCAGTGAAGAACCCATTAATGAACACTTACATCAGTGTCTCTGCCTGGCCATCACACATTTTTATACTCAAGTTTAAGGACTCGGTTACACAATGAAGGTGTCAAGTGTTCTTGAGTTTATATATTGAATTATCATCATGTAATGCACCCTTACTGGACCTACTGGACCTACTGGACCTTTGATGCAGTGGATATTTATTAAGTGGACTTCTAAGACTTGTATTTAAGTACCCCTAAAGAAATAGTTTCAACCCAGAGGTGAAGGGAAGCAAGGAAGTATTTTAGCCATTTAAAACAAATTATTTTCACTGGTGTTGTTTCTAAAAATAAAAATATGTGACAAAAAATAGGACACAACTGTGGTAATTGTTTTCAGGAATGCAAAAAAATGCTCAGTAGGAAGTGGCATAAAATATGATTACAAAACTGTAATATTGTATTACATGGAAAATCTCCTCTTCGAGCTATTTGATAGCCATTTGCAAAGGGAACGTACCACATTTGTTGCTTTGTTGCTTTTAATAGTGTGTTGTGAAGTGAACATGTTTTAGCCTGTGGTATAGAAATGACCAGTGAAGTCACAGAGACCGTAGTCAGTGCTTGACAATAGGATATATAAAGCCTGAAAATCAATAGCTTTCATCTGCATCCGGCCTGATCTTATTTCCCAGCATTACCAGAGATTCTCTCATCGCTCCTGATAAAAAGCAATAGAGCTCAGAAATGATCCAGAGAAATAGTTCTGTCAAAAAATGATTTATCTTCTGTGAATAATCGCAGGGGTTATTGAATATTTTTAGATCAAGTTAATTACTTGACTATAAAAAGCCATAAATTGAAGCTCTCCTCACTGAGAAGCTTCAGATCCCTCCAAGTCTCTGTTTCTCGTTCTCTCTGTCAGCCGTGTGATTGGGAAAAAGAAAAATCTGTTTTATCATTCTGTCACCAGCGAGACGCGTTCCGCTTGACCTGATGCAATTGCAGGCAATTGAAACAGTCATCTTACTTGCGCGGCTGCGATGGTGGTGTGTGGTGTTTTGGGTTGCATCATGACCATGTGCACACGCATGCACACACACACACACACACATACACACACACACACACACACACAGATGTATTCGCACGTTTGCACAGACACAGATATGTTGGCTCTTTTGAAACAAGTGAACTCACCCACAAAGACATTCACCCATGTATACAAAAATACACACAGACACAAAGGATTTGGACCCTTACATACCGTATATGCACACACATACACGCGGGAATACACTCTCAACAGCGTATGCAGCAGCACAGGATTACATCTCGAGGTGTCTCTTTTACCGCCGCGCCTGTGTGTTCAAATGTGTCTGCTGCCGTTCATAATGTCTGCTTATTACTGCTCCCCTAATGTTTTTTCTTCCCTAACTAAGCCTGCAGATTACACACGCTAATGACTTAATGGACTGATCCTTCACTTACATCTCAGGAAACTTTCCTTCAGCTCCCAAATGTGTCTTGTGCATTAGGCAGGCAGATTTATTATGCTTCAACTGGATTGGACATCTTAAGTGATTAAACAATGTTTATGCGTGTTAAAGGAGGCAGCCTATATAAAGTGGCAATGAAGATGTGATTGAATTCTTCACTTTATCTGCTTGGCATGTGTGCTTTTAAACCATTTTAATATAGGAAACCTGTACGATGATGCAGAACCTAGTTATGCATCATTGTGCATTAGGCTGCTTATAGAAGTAGAAGGGTATTACATTACATGCACTGAAAGAAGTACTAAAAAGAATAGTCAGTAGTAAGACAGTTGGAATAGTATAAGAAATAAATAAGAAATATCAGTTTAAATATACAGTATAAATATACACCACGGTATTGCACAGTTGGATTGTTGCACAAAATTTTTGTACTGTTAAGTCAGTATTGCACAGCTGAAAATATAAATTATAAATGATGGGGTTATGAAGCTGCTGACATGGGTGAAATAAATACAAAGGGCCAGTCTATTGACTCAGAGTGTCTGACACTCTGAGGGAGGAGTTGAAAAGTTTGATGGCCACAGGCTGGAACGACTTCCTGTGGCGCTCTGTGGTGCATCTTGGTGGAATGAGTCTTGCACTGAATGTACTCCTGTGTTAGAGCAGCGCATCATGGAGTGGGTGGGAGACATAGTCCAAAAATGACACGTAAGTTGGACAGCATCCTCCTCTCTGACACCGCCGTCGGACAGTCCGGCTCTACCCCCACAACGTCACTGGCCTTGCTGATCAGTTTGTCGAGTCTGTTGGCGTCTGCTGCCCCAGCACACAAGAGCAAACAGGAGAGCACTTGCTACCACAGACTCATAAAACATCTTCAGCATTGTCCAGCAGATGTTGAAGGACCTCAGCTTCTTCAGAAGGTAGAGACAGCTCTGGCCCTTTCTTGTAGAGGGCTTCAGTGTTCTTAACCTAGTCTAGTTTATTGTCAGTGTACACTCCCAGGTACTTGTAGTCCTGCACAATGTCCACACTGACCCTCTGGATGGAAACAGGGGTCACCAGTGCCTTGGCCCTCCTCAGATCCACAACCAGCTCCTTTGTCTTTGCCGTGTTGAGCTGCAGATGGAGCTGCTCACACCATGTGACAGAGTTTCCCACCACAGCCCTATACTCAGCCTCCTCAGCTTTGCTGATACATCCAACTATAGCAGAGTATTCAGAGAACTTCTGAAGAAGGCAGGACTCCGTGTGGTAGTTGGAGTCCGTGGTGTAGAGGATGAAGAGAAAGGGAAGAGCAGTATGTATCCTGAGAAATAGTTACAGAAGGGCACAACTTAGAAACTTAATTAGTTACTTGACTAAGCCAAAAAGAACAAGATAGAAATAGATATTTAGGAAGTGCGAAAAGAGCAACTGCATTAAGCGGCTGTCCCGGTTGATGCCTGTGTACATACATGCATTCAAACCCATCTTACTCGACCAACTCTTCTGTCGTTTGTGACAGAACAAGTCATTTCCAGTGCATAGAGCAAAGTAGGGCTGCAGCTAATGATTATTTTAATTGCAGATTATTCCGTTGACTATTTTTCAGATAAATTGATAAAACTTTTACTCTTTAAAATGCCATAAATATTTGAAAAATACCCATTGCAAAGTTGAAACAGCCCAAGGTTACATCTTAAAATTGCTTGTTTCATCCAACCAACAGTATAAAACCCAAAAGTATTGAATTAACATTGATAAGAGCAGAAAACCCTCAAATTTGAGAAGTCGAATCTGTGTTTTAAATCTTTTTTAAAACTTAAATAACTTCTGAATGAATGAATTTTGATTTTGATTAATATTTGGTCAACTAGCTGAATAATAACTTAATCAATCATTTCAGCTTTATACTTCAGATTCACTACTTAATACAAATGTTAAACAATACACATCTGGTTAATGAGACCAATTGTTGCCTCATTTTTCAATGCCTGCTCCCCCTTTTGTGTCATCACTGTGGAATTGGAAAGCTTTGGTGTAACGCACAAACGAACCAAATCCCAGGCAATGTTGCGTCTCTCTGGCATCGCTACGGCGACACCATCGTAGAGCTGAGTATGTCGCCAGCTTTGCGTATGTTAAATTACATTTTCACACACATCTGTGCTGTACAAACGCGCCACAGGCCAATATCAGGGGGTGGCGTTGAGGAGGGCTTGTAGTCTGAATAGAGACATTGGCAGCAGTAGCAACAGTTAATGCAATGCGGTGGCCTTAGCTTCCTCATACAAGACACCATCTCACCTCGGGGTAAGTGGATCGTTATGTGTCTGCACATAGGCAGATATGGTATTAATAACTGTATTCCATTTGATGTCAAGGACTTACATTATCTTGCCAACAGCTGTGGGGCCTACTGTTTGATGTATGGACACACAGCTTATAGTGCTGATAGTGGGAGATGGGAACATGGTTGTAGTGATTGTGTAGATTTTATGGCCTAAAGCCTTCCTTATCACTGGCGAGGCTGACGTTCAATGCTTTGAATGAGTAAGCTTTGTGGTGTACTTTGAAGGAAAACCTTGTAACTTCTAAGAGCTATGAAATAAAGACATTAGATGACTTCCCATTGACTTGCTTTTTTGGAAACTAGACAGCAGACTTGCAATAAGTTTCTTGGTCTCATGACGGCAAAGATTCATGGAAATCAAAGGGCTTGTTTCACGAGAAAGATTATTCACTCAAATTATGGAAACAATTATCTTTTCTTTCTCCTCCACTCATATCACCTGTTCTCACACACACACACACTCCTACCCTTACCATCCTTCACCTCCAGCTGTCTATTTTCATATCTTCACATCTTGTTTCTTGCACCACCATAATTCTATTCTCATTGCACTCTCTCAGTCTCCTGTGTTTCCGTATATTTCCATATATGTGTGTGTGCGTGTGTGCTGTCAGTGCGGTGGTGACACCAGGTTTGCCAGGTTGACTCGCCTCTTAATTATCCGACAGTATGAATGCCACCTCTCTGGAAAATGTTCAGCTCTCATTAACAACAGTGTTATCACACTAATTGTACCACGGTGAGGAAATCTTTTTTTTTTTTTTTTTCCCCCTTGCAGAAGCCTGAGTGAGAGGTGGGATGGGGGTTCGTCTGAGGTGTGGGGAGGTGGCAGTATTACACGTCTCTCCAGCAGCTAACGCGTGTCTCATTTTTAAGTGTCAAGCCTTCGGCTCTGTCACTTGGGTGTCATTCTGAAAGTGGAAAGTGGATTGTAACATGTTTGGAATCCGCACCCAAATTGTAAGTCATTAGATTCATTAGATTTAAGCTGAACCGCTGCTGTAAATGATAAGTAATGACTGCACCACTTCATGTGATCTTATGAGCTTTGGTGGTGAAATCTTGTTAAAACCAACAGCTCTGGCGGTCGGCAACTCAGGTTTGCTTGTGATTAATCTGAACCAACAGAAGGTTGTCAAATGGGACTGTTTTTTATTGCCAATTGCTGTCTGCACAGACACACTCTGACTCACCACACACACACACACACAGACTTTATGATTACATCAGGCTAAACTAGCTCGTTTATCATCTTACATCACATTACCTTGTGGCCCATAGTTGTAGAGGGCAGATGGCAGCACTGGCGTGCGTGTGTTTGTTGTGTGTGCTCGGGTGCGTGCACGCTTGTGCGCATGTAGGCCCCCGCACTCGGTCTCCGGAGGTGTAACCCGGCTCTGCATGCCAAGCTGTGCCAAGTGCTCACAGCTGGCAGTGACCAAGCAGTTGGTCTCTCTGGACAAGTTGCCCCCTGCGCCAGGACAAACAGGAAATGAGCCCTGGGGCCTGGCAGGAAACTGGCTCTGTGGCCACTAGGAAGGAGAGGCGTGGAGAGGGGCAGGAGAACAGCTTGGAGAGGCAGCAGGGCTCGAGACTAACAGCGTCCTGTCGTCCTGGAGATGGTAGAGAATGTGTCTGGGACGAACAGAGATCTTCCCTGGGACGCCTCAGGGACGAAAGGGATTATTTATTTATTTATCTGTTTGTCTAAAACTACTGCAAATGACAAACTGAGCTCTGACTACAACAGAGCACGTCTTCTCATGCTCTGACTATAGTCACTATCACTGCACTGGTTAAACTAAACACAATGCTGCAGCGCTGCGTGTGAGTATATTAGCTAAAGCATACATTTAGACGATTTCAATATATTATTCTGGTCTTTTTTGTTATAAACTAGCCTTGAACACTTCAGGTCATAAAAAGTTACATTCTGATTAATAGCAGATGGCTCACGGGTAGTGAAATAATACACCATTTGTAAGGAAAATATGAATAACATTCTCTAAAATGTGAACATAGCAGAGAGCAGAGCAGAGCTGCAGTCAGCTGTTGCTCAGCTTCATTTTTCGTCAGGCTCGAATTACTGACTCACAACTAAGCAAACTAACAACAGGGAATACTAAGAAATATACAGACACTAATAACAATCATTTTTACAATTATACAAGAGAGATTACAGGAGAAATTGGTGCACTTAGTATGCTACAATCTTGCGGACCACAGGGATTACCAGGAGCAGAAACGGGACCGCAGCAAACATAGTACATAAATATGAAACTGTATTACCAAGGTACAGTTCACCATGGAAACGTTCACAATTACTGAAAGAAGCATCCCTAATCTTTAAAGTAAAAAAACCACTCATACATCAACAGTGGTGGATTTAGTGATTTGGGGCTCCAGGCAAACTCTGTCTTGCTTTACAAAGTAAAGAAACATTTAGATTTTTGGACGGTTTACATTCACTTCGGAGCGATTCGGGACGGTGGTGAAAAAAAGTGCCCTGAGAGGCAGGATAGCGATAGCAACAGAATAGATGTCAAATGGTTGTATAGAAGAAGTGGAGGGAACGAGGGAGGAGAGAACGTGGAGAGGAAAAGCACTGATGTACCGAAGGAGAGATCACCAGACTACTAGAGTAAAGCCAACATATAAAATGAGATAAGAGAAGGAGACATGAAGTGGCAGAGTTGAAACTATGTCAAGAGAATAATAGTTCACCTAAAATTCGGGTTGTTGGAGAAAGTTTGGATTCCTGAATTAAACATTTCCCTCCGCAACAATCAGTTTTGGGGTTTTTCTCTGTCACATCGAGACCAAACATCAAAGAAAATGTATGATTCTGACTTCAAGCAGACAATTACAGCTCTGTGTTGTGTACGTTTGTTTCTTCTGTGTGTGTGGATGCATGTGGCACTCCTTGGCTCTGCCTCCCGAGTCTGTGGTCTGCAGTGCCGTTCTGCCAATTTGATCACAAAATCTTTCGGAGCATCTTTGTTTGCGCCGAGACAAGCGAGTTTGTTTGTCTGAGAGAGTTGGCTTCATCAAACAAGCCCTCTTCTCCTACTAAGGTGAGTTCACGCCAGACCCGCTTTTCTCAACAGCTGCCACTCTTCCTCTGAAGAATAATATTTGGTGAAAGATGACTTAAGGGGGGCCCCATCTCACACAGAACTAATGCCACTGAGACTACCATCCTCTGGTGCGAGGCTCACTGAAGCTTGAACTTCCACAAATTCCCTTGGTTCTTATTTGTAAAGAATTTCTACTGAGACACGGATCATGTCCCAGACATGTATTGTCAGCTGGTCCTTAGTGTGGAGGCAGAGCTCCAAAAGTAATCACCAAGAGAATATCTTGAAGGAATTTCTACTGAGGCATGGATCTAGTGAAAGTAATTAGCGGTTTCTTCTTTTGAAGGCAGGGCAACTGAGACACACACTCCGAGGTATTCAAGGTGGCCTACTGGGGCCTTTTTTTTTATTATTATTCTACCAAAACACTAGTTTAAAGATGGATCAAGTGGGTCATGAAAACTGAATTCAACTACTCGGTGTTAAATTATCAGACATTTAGCACACAGCTTTGATTCTTTTATCCTTTAAACAGTGAACAGAAAGAGCTGTCTGGACTACCTGGCCATGAAAATGACTAATGACCTGAGCTTTGACTGTTTTTGAGCATTCATCCGTGTAAAGCCACTTATTGGGTGTTATAATCAGTTCCACCAGTGATCACAGGGGGCACTGTTGCCTCGCCATCCAGCCGCAGTGAGTCCCAGCGCGCGGCCTCAGTTCTCTCCTCCTCTTAGCCCTTCCTCATGTGTGTCCTTGTTATTGTGATGAGCTATGCCCAGTTCCAATATGACCACTGGATTCTTGGAAGCCGTCCCTTTCAGTCTGCTCCAGAGTCAAGGTCTACGGTTGAAACCGAGCCTGACAGCAAGGCTTTAGCCATGACAAAGACTGATTTGAGACTTTGGGACACTCAGGGTCTCCCCAAACGGCAGAGCGAAGGCACTTCAACACCTTGTTAATCAGCAACGACACCGTGCGAATTGCCAGTCAGATTGTTTACAATTAATCTTTTCAACTACAAATTTAATACCACGACCGGTGCCCAGAGCCACCGCATCCCTCAGAGAAAGGCTGCATTCATGTAACGTCATTGTGTTGTGCATGACTATAGAGGAGCTATCAAATTAAATACTGACTCAAAATTGGTCAGATGGTGGCCTCCTTTGTCTCTGCCTTGCTGGAATAGCAAGCTGCTCTGACACTACATTTAGGTCTAGTTGATTGTAGTTGACTTCTGCTGTGGCCTCAATTTAAGAGTTTTTATCCCATCAGCTGTCTCTGACTCATAATATTTCTTGGTGGATGACCTCTTCTTCTCTGGCTACACAATCCAATACACTGGAATTTTTTTTTTTTTTAAGATCTCATTCCAATAATTGGATTTTATGAGATTATATATCTGTATATTTTACTAATAATAGCTGTTATGTGTCCTGCAGCTGTATTACATTTTGCTTTTCTGTTGTTTTTTTCCCCCCTCTTTGCTTGTGTTGGTATCATGGTTAGAATGAACTATACTGACATTTAATCAGAATACAGCCCTGACCACTTCCATATCTGTTATTAAAGATCTGGTAGCTATGTGAACAAAATTTGATTTTTTTGCACGTCTGGAGACCTCGATCCGTCCCGGTGCGATAGGATGAAAGGTCTCACTGAAATGAATGAACTGTAGCCTCTTTCTCTGCTTTCTGTCCGTCCTAACCTGACTTCAAGCAGACCATACAATGATGAGAGCGCCTCCATGGCAGGATGTTGAACGAGCGCACACACATATACACACGCACGCACGCGCATGCAGCCTAGTTGTTAGTGGCTTTGTAGTCCTGGCCCACTGCCAGCTCCCTGTCTGTCTGTCTGTCTGTCAGACTGAGCATGCTCATTACAACCTTGACAACATTCCACTGGGGTTGCCAAGGATACCAAGCAGAGCTGCCAGGTCCTGTGTATGTGTGTGCGCGCGCGTGTGTGTGTCTAGTAGGAACGCACTACCTCGCACAAATTCATATACCAAACTCCGTTTTTTTTTTTTTTTGTAATATGACCACACACACATACACACACTTTCCTTTTTTCTCTCTGTCCTCCACTCTCTCTTTTCTTCTTCTCTCTAGATCATTGTTAATCAGTCTCGTCCCATCTCCTCTCCACTGGCTGTCAGTGGCTTGTCAGAAGCCCGTCAAAGCCCCTGCAGTCCGTCACACACTACTGCCGTTAATGACATCTGATGACACCCATCGTTGAAGTCACCCACTGGAGATGACTGGGGACTCAGTGTGCTCGCTGCTTGGATATTGTTTTTGCTCTGTAGTTTTACCACATTTCTAGGATATGTCTGAAAATTTGAAAATTCTGCTTTATTTATCATCTTACATATTTCATTTCCCTCTTTACAATTGCTGTGCCCGCGCCCCCCCCTTTCTAGTCAAAGTAAAAGTGTAAAGTCATAAAATGCAGACAAATCTCAGCAAAAATAAAAAAAAGTATAAGAATGCAAGGTAAAACTAAATAAAGAGTGCGTTATGCAGTATGGAGGCAAGACTTGGAAAAACTAACAACATGAGTGGTAATTTAACTTCAATAAGTTCAGTCGCTCAGACAGAATATATGTTAAATACATTCACTGTGTCCGCAGTATAAAAAGTATATATTATGCTGTGTGCGTGGAGACCGTGTGACATTTTCTAAATGCTCAAAGTAGCCATGGAAAACGGTTGAAGCGCTGTTTTAAAAGATGATAATCGTTTGGCTGCTCCATTACTCTTTTACCTCGCTATTTATTTTCTTCCCACACCCTCAGCCGCCGTACTCTCCGCATTGTTTCATCCCTACTTTATTCTTGAGCTTCAATTTGTCAGCTTCTTCATTTCTTTTCATACACCTCTTTCATAACCCGCCCCCTTACCTCTTCCCTCGCTCCCTCTCTCCCCGTTCAGTTTGTCCTCCCTTCGTACCGCTGACTTTCTTGTTCCCTTCCTGAGTGGTGGGCTTATGACGGAGCCCCTGCTGAGCTGGTAGACCTGAATTGCTCTTTACCTCTCTCTCCCCATTCCCTATTCCCCCCCCCCACCCCCGCCCCATTTTGCTTTCCCGCCTCAGGCTGTCTCTCTCCTTCTTTCCATCTCTTCCCACTGCACCGCTTTTTTCTCACTCTCTCTGTTCTCCTTTCTCTTCTCTAGAGGAAGAAGTGGAAAACTTTGACGTGTCCAGTCTCCAGGAAGAGGCTCTGAGGAACATTGAGGCTGACAGCTTCTGGTGCATGAGCAAACTGCTGGACGGCATCCAGGTAAGCATATGTGTATGTGTGTCGAAAAGATGTAGGTTGTCTAAGAAGAAACTCTGATAAATCGCTCACAACATACTTTTATACTTTCATATCAACACACTGTACATGCTCATTCTCCCACTGTCTCCTACAAGAATGTAGCCCATGGGTGAAATCTTACCAACCATATAGGCCGTTGATCCAAAAAGAGAGGTTTTCAAACTGCGAGGCGAGCCTCCCCGGGGTGGCACAAGGGAGTTGAAGGCAGGCGGGCGCGGTGGGAGAGATGTGAGCCGCAATTTGCGTCAGTACTCACACTCAATACTCCGTCTTTGAGTCATAACTCAGTCAAATCTGAACACACAGACGCGATACACGTATTTTTATGCCTCTGTGCTGCAGACAGCCTTGGTCAGAGGCATTATGATTTCAGGTTGTCTGTCTGTATATCCATCTCATTCTTGTGAACACAATATCTCAGGAATGTCCAGAGGGAATTTCTTCAAATTTGGCACATACATCCACTTGGACTCAAAAATGAACAGAATTTGTTAGTCAAAGGTCAAGGTCACTGTGACCTGACAAAACACGTTTTTGGTCATAACTCAAGAATTCACACACTAATTATAAAGTTTCAGAAAAAATGTCTAATAGGATAAAATGATGAAGTGATGACATTTTATATCCCAGAGGTCAAAAGTCAACTTTACATCATAATGTTCTGCAAAAACACTTTTCTGGCCATTATTCAACACCATAACTCACTACCGAATTGGTGACACTAATCTTGGGTGCCCATATTGAAACTGTGGTGATTGTTTAGATCTTCTGTCCTGCCGGATTGAAGGTGTGTGTGAAACATCCATGTTTTAGAATTTGTGGCTTCTTAGCAGCAACATCCACATCTGAAGCTTTGTCTACTGTCATGGCTACAACTTTGTGTTCAGAATCAGCTTTATTGGCCGAGCATGTGAACACATACAAGGAAAATACACTTAATACTTTTTATTTCATTCCTTTAAAGTCTTCACTACAAATATGAGTCTGGACAGACATGTATGTAAACTGCAACTTGACTGTAGACTGGTTGGTGGAGGCATACTTACACTTCCCAGATATATCACCATATATGATGTGCATCGCAAATAAACCATAAATCCATAAATCTGCTAAAAGCCAGAGCATTATGGGAACTGTAGTTCTAAAACTGAGAGCATGATTATCCCTCAAATCGAAGTAAGACAAGCAGTTGTCTCAACATTGTCTGAGAGCGGGACAACAGTGTCAGACTTTGATAACCCATGATCCAAAACAATGAGCTGACAGTGGCTGGAAGCTGTGTACAACAGTACGTTGGGATGTTGCTTCTCAGTAGTATTAACAGCATTGGCGAGTCTTTCACATTACAGGAAGGTCATATTAACATGTGGTTTTAAGCTAAATCACTTGTTTCTTTGTTGTTAGTGCTGTAGCTTTTACATTCAGTTTATTGCAATTTGCATACTAACTGCTCGGTGCCACTATCCTACAAACTGGTTCTTTAAACACCCAAGGTTGTATTGTTGCTCAGCCTTCGGCGTGTGTGCCTGACATATCAATACAAAAAACCCTAAAAAAGCATGTTTACATGTACAGTGTTAAACGTTCAGGTGGTTTGAGACTCCTGTTCCTTGTGAAGCCTGCAGGACTTTTACAGTGTGAGCATTGCAGTATGTATGAAGCAGCTTTTCTGTGGGTTTAAGGAATATGATTGTCTTGCATATTCTAAAGCAGGCTTGAGTGTCTGGAGACCAGATAATTGCATACGGACCGCAGCACAAAACTTCATTTTGTTTCATCATTTTTTTTTCTCAAACCCTTTGCCCACCAGCTTTCTTAATCGACCTCGCTCTCAGCAATCATGGTTGAGCCATCTGTCAATTCTGAACGTGCCTGCCTGGGCTGGCGGTAGATTCTCCCTCAACAGCAGCACTGTTACTTACAATCCTCAATTCTGTCTCGGTTGTAAAACACGTTTTAACCATCTCTCTATGCTTGATTAAAGCACCAATTCTTCTGCAATGCAGCAGAGTACCTTTGTCTGCTATTATTGCTGTGAGGAAAAAGTGGAAAACGTTAAAACATTTTGACACATTTGACTACATTCTAATATCTTTCGGTGCTGAAAATGATTCTGTTTGGTTCTAATAGTTATGGCCTGAGTGTTACAGGTTGTGTTTGTATTTCAACACAGCTACTCTAATCATTCGTTTCTGGCACAGTTAAAGAAGCATGTGCCAAGTCTCCCCAGCTGGGTCAATGACCCTAATCTAAAGTAACACTTAAGAGGAACAGCCGCAGCAGTTAGTCTTTCAACGTATTGATTTGGCAGTATGCTTACTGTTGTATGGAAATTAGTGTTAAAGGGGTGAAAGAAACGCCCTGAGTCTGGCTGTAGTTACATTTTCATATTGTGCGTCAAAAATACACTACATAATATGAAACCTGATATATTGCCCGGCCCGACACTAAAGGTAATTGTGTGTGTGTGTGTGTGTGTGCACATCCATAAATTACAACCAATTGCTAGGCTATTCATTTAAGAAATTAATAGACACTGTGGCTTGTTGCCCCGGAGAGAGCAAGAAGGAGAGAAAGCAGAGGAAGTAAAAGAGAAGAATAGGGTGTGTGTGTGTTTGTTTGTGTGTTGTCCCCGTGCTTGTGTTTGTTTGTGACCTTGGCTCCGAGCTAATTATGTGCAATGCATCAGGGAAGGCCATGTTTCCCCCCCTAATGCTTTCTAAACAATCTGACGGAGGCTGAGTGCCTCAGCACCGTAATTAGTTGGTGATCCTTTGCCCTGACCTCATCTCAAACCCTCTCACATCCACTACACACTACACTTAACTGGGGGCCTAAAGGTGGGGGTCTGGGGGTTAGAGAGAAAGGTAGTCTGTCAGCGCAATTACATTTTCCCACTGCCTTTAAAGCACCTTTATATATCCAGTATATCCTCTGGAAATGGTGCCACACTGTTTTGGACCAATTTGTGTAAAATATTTAAAGGAGTTTAATTGCATCACAATGCTCATAGAAGGATGCTTTGGAAACCACTAAATGGTCGGGAAACCTTTTCGTGGTTTGTTGTGGAGAGAAATTAACTTTTTCCCATCCATCCATGAACCATAGCTAGTGTGCTTTTCCTGCAATTTTATATAATTACCTGATGTACAGTGAAAATACTTGAAAGTTGTTTTTTTTCTTATCTTTTAATACAGTAAATTGGCCATTAACTCTGGTTTTAGAGATTCACTACCATGCTTCTCTATATACTTACTTACTTACTTATACTTCTGCTATTTTGGCTGTCAATTCACTTAAGCAGCTTCTTTAATGAGCTGCTGTTTTAATTGGCAGCGCCGCAACCCCCTCCTCCAACGGCGCAGGCTGGGGTAGAAGGTAGTTTAGAGCGATCAGTCGTTTTCAGGCAAGTTTAATGTCAGATTTACTTGTAAAGATGTCTTGTACAAAAAAAAGGATGTTTTATTTTGTGAGTAACACATTTTTTCTGTTAGACTTCACACTTCAAAAGGACTAAAATGCACAAAAATTGTCATGTTCACATCCTTGAATGCCCCCTTTAATGGCTTGGGACTGTAAGACAACCATTGATAAAATTAAAGCTGTCATCTAGGCCTACACACACACACACCAGAACATAGTGCACACAATCCTCCCCCCCCCCCCCCACATCGCTTGAGCAGACAGTGAGTGACAGTTTCAGGGGTAAATGAGTGAAGACAGCAGTTCCTCTATCCTGGCACGACCTTTAAGGCACCGTTAAACGGACAAGCATTGGTGTGAGCGTGTGTATATGCGTGTGTGCCATCACACAACAGCATCAACGGGGTAACAGCACACACAGCTTCTCCACAGCCCATTTACACATCAAACAGGCAGCTCACAGTAGCCACATTGACTGTAGTTCTGACATGATCAAAAAACATGTCTGAACCACCTAAGCTACCGGACTGGAAAGGGGCACATTAGTCATGTTGAAATGGGCCAGTGTTTGTTCATTATTATCCAGCCATGTGATCCATTAAAGTGCTTTTAAAAACTACTCTTCCTCACCTGCTAACCCATCATAATTATCTAAGAATTAGGATGAATTAGATTGACAGCTAAACATAAAACCGATGAGCAAAAATGGATCCTCCTCTACATTTACCCATTTGAGACACAACTCTGTTAATTCGACCTCAATGTTACCCCAGTCTCTCCAGCAGCCAATTAGTCTGTGCTGTGCTAAATTGGACAGCGCCTCTGGCTCACTTGATTAATTTAACTTGTTAAAATGGTTCCATATCTGCCGTTTCAAAGACTTTAAATGGAACTGTCATCTCCGTCCAATATTGTGCTGTTGATTTAAACATGTCCTGTTAATCCCAAACCGTAATGTATTATTAATGTGCGCAGTAACAGTCACTCAAAGCGTCAGAGTGATTCTAATCTTCCTTACAGTTTACAGGTATAGACAGCTGGAAGCGCACTCAGTATGTAACAGCTATGTGCTGCCCATGCACAGCCGGCGAGCGCGTGTCTTACCTGCCATGCCCAGAGAGGGAAATGGAAGTCAAAAAGTTTAAAAAGTCCATTATTCCACCAGCACACCCCCGAGGGTTCTGTTTTAAAGCCAGCAGATGAAAACCTGCCTTTTATGCTAATTCTGCAGATATGCCTTTTACAGCAGGGGCTCTGAAATGTATTTTTTCCACCGAAGACCTAACTTTGAGAAATTTAATTTCACCCTGGGATCTGAACTTATTATATTTCAATGCTAGTCATGACAAATGGGGGTCCAACACGAAAATGCCTCTGACCCTTTTTTTGGTTTGCATGCCGCAGTTTGACATACTACTCTGTTGCATGATGCAAACTTGTTAGAAAATCTGTTAAGCAGGCACACAGTCGGAGCTTTTAATTTAACCTCAAAGAACATAAAAGATACTTGTATACATTCAGTTGACTACAACTTTTTGGCTACAAAGTTTTAACAGACAACCTAGCAATAATAATACTTTAAGTTTTGAATCAGGTATTGTATGTCAGGTTCTCTGCTAACATGCTCCAGATGCTAAAAAAGATCAGCTGTTTAACTTTATCACAAACTCTTATCAAGTGAACCCGGCTGCAGTTAAGGCATCAACACAATCAATAAACAGAATTTAATTAGTGTAAAATATGCAACGATTTAATGGTCAACAGCTCCTTCTCTTGCTCCTCCACGTCTGAGCTGTCTCCATCCCCTCCCTTGGAGCACAAACCAGTCGGTGTGTGTCTGCTCATTGTCAAGGCAACCATCTGTTTCCACGGTGCCAGCTAGAGATGGGGTCTCCCTCGAGCGGGAACAGGGGTCCGAGAACCGACGTCTAGCAGACGGTAGCCAGACCAAACCAGACGCCATGTCCTGTTCTGAGGTCCCAAAGGGATCCCTACCGTCACCTTGGGCTGTCACTCAATCTGCCACCTACACACACACACACACACACACAGCCAGCTGGTGTGTCTATGTGTGTGATGCTTGACAGCGTTCTTGTATACATGTTTGTATTGTCTGTCTTCTGAGCCTTATTGGTGTGCAACTAAATGTAGCCACTGTTAGAGAACAACTTAGACCTTAAAACACTCAACCTCCCTCTGATTTTCTTGTTCTCACTTGTACATACTTTCTCTCCTCTTTGTTTCCTTTTCTTTCACACATTAAAAGGCATCATGTTAGCTAAGCTATCTTACATGCAGGTCAGTAGAGATGGAAGCAGTAACAGCTGCTGGAAGGGGGGGGGGATGAGGATAAAGGCTATAGCTGGAAAATCAGGCACAGGAAGGATGGATGGAGACAGTTATGTAATAAGAGTAGAAAATTCACTGTTATGCTGGATGAAAACTTGTTAGCAGACTGACAAGTGGTGTTGATTACGTTATGGGGTCATGAAAGGCAAGACAGGTTTATTTATATAGCACAATATGTTCACAAGGGCAGTATCAAAGTGCTTGTTAACTATCTCCAACATGTACTTTCTTGTGATAGAACAAAACAGCTGTTGCATTTGCCGTTGTAAATAAGCAGTTCTGAGTTGGTCTTTGTTGATGATGTGAAAGATGTGAAAGCAATAGGTCAACGTTTTGAGAGTTAGCCAGTGTTTCATTGCTTTAATATTAGCAGTGCTCGGTCAGCAGGGATAAGACATTGCTGATCTCATCTATGCCTCGAAGTCTTCTACCTCCTCCAATATATAGTATCTATCAGATGCAGGAAAAACAAACAGAGAGAGAAAGCAAGAAATTAAACAAAGATTATATGACCATTATGTTCCCATCATCCATCTCAACAAGGGTATAATAAACCCTGTACTTCAATAATTTTGTGTTTGGCTGTGAAGGTCCATGATATCATTAGTTCATAGTCTATAGTGAGTATATGAACAACCCAGACTGTTGAAAAGAGTCTGTTACTTTCTGAAAAACCAACAGTCCAACAAGCACCTCATTCAGCCTTTGGCCAGATGTGCCAAATGTGAGAAAGTGGGCATTTCTTTTTCAGCTCGTATTTGTATACTTTTTTGTGTGTAAAACCGAGTGCAACACCATGAATTGCACGCTTAGCAGCGACTGTGTGAAGACCATCATTTGTAAGATGAATTGCCTCTCTCTGATGGCAGGCTTTTCACACTTGTTTGGGATGTGGCCACTCAAAACCGCTATTGTATGCTTGCTGGGTCTGAAAGTTGTGGACTGCCAACACACAGTCAAGTTTACTGCCCTCAAACTTGAGACCATAAACGTTCACACACACACACACACACACACACACACACACACACACATGAGCGAGACAACGGACTGAAATATGGCCAGTCCTCTTGTAGCTTTGAACAACTGTAATTACCTACACCTTTGTCTACACCTTATCGCAACCTGTCATCTCTCTCATATAATCACTTTTCTGCCTCTCTCTCTCTCGCTCTCACACACCGACACACACGTACCAGAGAATAACGGATCACTGCCCTGTCCTTCAGTCTTCTCTCCAACAATGAACGTCCATTATTGTCTACCCTTTATCTTTACCTGTCATCTCTCTCTTTCTCTCTCCTCTCTCCTCTGTCCTTACGTCTCTTTTTCTCTCTCTCTCTCTCACACACACACGTACCCTCGCAGCGTTGTTGTGTTGGTTCTGTCCAACTCGCTGATAGACATCCGGTGCCACAATAGGAGGCAATCTTAGTCCAGCGTGGAGCCATTGTTGTCTCTAATAGAATGGACTGAGAGGTGAAGAGGAGCTATTGATTCAGCTGACTGAGAGAGAAGAGGGGGAGAGCGAGCGACGGAATGAACAAAGAAGGAGAGAACGAGAGGCTGTTGACACCTGGATGAGAAAGAGAGACTTTATGTGCTTGTGTGTCCTTTCGTTCAGCGGACCGGGTCGGTTCCACTTTTCTTGCTGGGTCAGATTTAGTGGATGGACAGATGGCGGGAGAAGAGGAGAATGTATGAATAATGAAGATGTGAGAGTTTCCTCCTGTTGCCTCAGCTGATCAAAGATCCAACATATTGGATTTGACAAAGAGAAGGGAGTGAGTGGAAGAAGGAAGGCATAAAAAGGGAGAAAATAGAAAATGAGACCAAAAAAAAAAAAGGATTAAGGAGGTGAGAGAGTGAAAGCAAGGGAGGGGGATTGGAATGGGGAATAGGAGAGGAGAGGAGGAAACAAGGTGAGAAAAAAGGAAGGGAAGCAGGTGAAGACAGAATAAGAGGGAAGTAGAGGAATAGAGATTAATATGATGGAGTAATAAATGTGCTGAAAAGGGAGGAAAGAATTAGAAAAAAAGAGAAATTTCTCCATCGTATCTCATGGGGGGAAAAAAAATCCCCAAATCTAACTAAACATCAATCGATCACAAAATAAAATGCAGTGCAGCATGGAACAAAATAAAACACCAGGGAACAAAACAAAGCAGAGGAGACATAATCACATGTTCAAAACACTTACTCAAGTCTAGCCTCATTAGCACCACCAAAATGATGAAAATAAACAAGGAAATGAAAAATGTGGGCAAGGGGAAGAGTTGGAGTTTGATAGAGGGAAGGAGGAAAGATGTAGAAGATGAGGAAGGGGGGATAAGTGAGAATAGAGAAAAAAGAATGGAGAGTGCAATGAAGGGAAGGGAGACAGTCAGAGAGCAGCAGAGGGTCAGAACAAAGGAGGTAGATGAAGCGAGGAACCTGAAAGCACAGATAGACAGGAGTTTTAAAAACCTCCCTGCCCTTAAATGCATTACCATCTTTTTCTACATCTAGTTGAGATTACATAACCCGAAGTGGGGAAAAAAAGTAAAATAATCATAATAGCACAATGAGATACTATTTATAATATTAAAAGTAAAAGTCCTGCTGATAAAAGTTGACTCGGAAGAACATATAATATAAAAGTACTTATTTGGAAGAATTTTAGCACAACTAAGTCCTTTACTTTGCACTTGCATAACAGGAACTGTGATCAGAATAAAAGCCAGATTTAGAGGGACTGCAAGCACACACAAAGATGCAAACTGATTCCAGTTCAGTCTCAGTGGCGTGAATCAAGGCAGACGTCGGTCTAAATGAGTAGAAATAGGTGCTGGGAAAAATAAATGAATAAATAAATAAATAGAATAAAAATAAAAAGTACTGTGTCTGCACTTCACTGCTTCCAGGAAATGGTCACAGTCTCTCAGTCTTAGTCCATCATTGACAGCTGCTGCTGCTACCATCTCCTCTACATTCTTGCTGCCCTCAACGTTTCCTATACATGCTGAGCTGCTGCACGTATACTGAGGAGACCGCCTGGGTGCTTTTGGGCTCATCAGTTTGGCGAGATTCGCTGCTGTAGTTTGGATGATAGACCAGTAATGTGTGTGGTTACTGTCTCCATTCATTTGTTGTTACTGCTGCTGTCATTAAACAACATACATATTTGTTCATAGAATATTGTAGATTTACTGTAAAAAGTAGAATTAACACAATCATTACAGAAAGTAATGTAAAGCACGCCGTACTTCATAAGTTATTAGCTTAATGTAGACTTCAATTTCATATTTTGGAAGCATAATGAAAGTAAATTGCTTGATTTTCTCTCATTACCAACACATCCTGTTAGCTTTCGCTGTGCCGTGGCCTAAAAGGTGCACAATGTCTTATACTCAGAAACCTGAAAAACTTGAAAATTCTATATATTCAGAGATATAAGCTCTATAGAAATTTGCATACATTTTAAACTGAAAGATCTACCAGACGGGATGTAAAATGTTAAAGCTGAGGAACAAGAAGAGCAGTCATACCTTTAACAACAACTTCATACAAGTAATCATTTTATAAGTCGAAAGGTGGAGACTGTGACAGACAGATAGACAAAGTGAAATTGTCTAGAAAGCCAGACAGAGGTATGAAATATGAAGAGAGTGTGAAAAAAAGTCACAGAAGACAGAGGAATCACATCACCCCTGTCCTCCAGAACCTCCACTGATTCCCTGTCCCACAACCCATCCAATTCAAAGACCTTCTCTTCACTCATAAAGCCTCCGTAACCAGGCTGATGTGTGATTAATGTTGTGTGTTATGTTTTCCATTTTGTCGCTTTCTTATTTTAACTTATGTTAAGTGTCTTTGAGTACCTTAAAAAACTATCTATAAATAAAATGAGATAAAGAGAGAGAGAGACAGAAAATAAGAGTGATTGAAAAGCATTACAGAGAGTGGCAGAGAAGAAAGCACGAAAAGTAAAGTGAGCAGTTGAGAAGGGGTATAGAGAGTTTTCAAAAGCAAGATAGAGAACTTGAAAGTGTTAGAAGGTGATTTTGAGGGAGGTTCACAGAAATGAACAAAGAAAGAGGAAGCTGGTGAGAGAAGAAGAGAGAGAGAGAGCAGGGCAGTTGATTAAAGCCAGCAGCTTCAATAATGCAAATGTAATTACTTGTACCGGCCCTCACACTTGCTTAGCACCTAACCACGTTAACGTCGGTGTAACAGAGAGAGACAGAAAGAAAGAAAGAAAAGAGAGAGCTAAAGAAGCGATGTACAAAGAAGAAGTGACGATGTACAAATGTAAAATTCACAAAAAAAGCAGTGAAGTAGAAGGGCACAGTGAATCGGATGGTGGAAAGAAAAGTGCGATGGAGGAAATATGAAAAATATATAAAGGAGGAATCAAAGAAAGGTTGATGGAAGGAGGAGGAGGACAGATATGTGAAAGAAGAAATGGAGTGATGGAGAAGAGATGGGTACAGAGCCTGGCAGGTGTCATGGGGGGAAAGATTGGGAGGGAGACAAATTTGTGCACACGAATTTATCATTTGTGGTCTTGAATTAACAATTTGTGGGGGCAAATGGCTACTTATTACCATAGCTATATTATTTACTGTATTAGTTACACTGGTCAGTTAGGAAGGAGAACCAGAAGTGTTGGTGGCTGACTAGCGGCCATGTCTATAAATAGTGAATAAATTCCTTCATATTTACATCGTTAGGTCATGGACATAGTGTGGATTTTTCACGATAAACAAAGTGTTGTCTTAGATATCCCTTCAATGTAGAGCTGCAGTGATTAGTTGATGAACAAAAAATTAATCGGCAACTATTTTGATAATCAAATAATGGTTTTAGTGATTTTTAAAGCAAAAATGCCAAACAGGTTGCAGCTTCTCAGATGTGAGAATTTGATATTTCTTTGGATTTTGGACTGCTGATTGGACAAAACAAGACATTTTAAGAAGTCACAATGAGCTGAAATGATAACAGGCATTTTTTACTATTTGACATTTTATAGACAAAGTAATTAATTGATTAATCAAGAAAATAACTGACATATTAATTGATAATGGGAATAATCATTAGATGCAGCCCTATTTGTATGTATGTTAAAATATTAACAATACTGTACATCATGTTGTGTTCATTCATTTGCACAAATTCAAAAATTTGAGAGCAAGAATTAGAGATTTGTGCACACACATTATAATTTTTCCCCCCTATGACAGATAAATGGATAAGAAAAGGGATCAAACAAAAACATCATCTGATGAGGAGCAAGAGAGAAACTTTGGTCAATGAGAAAGAATGGGGAGAAGAGGGCTGCTATAAATGGAGGAATGGAAAAAAAAAAAAACCAGGAGAGAATGCGGTTTCTACCCTGCCAGCCTCTGATGGACTCAGGAGGACACACACGCCTTGGTTCTGCTGAGCCTGAAGGACAACCGGAGCTGTTTATTACTAAATGACCCCCCTCCCCTCTCTCTCTCTCTCCCTCTCTCTCACTCTCTCTCTCTCTTTCTTTCTTTCTTTTTCTCTTTCTCCTTCTCATTTTCTCTTTCCATCCCCTCTCCCCCTCTCCATCTGTTGGATAGTTTGCCACATCAGCTGTTCTCTAGCCACACTGAAATGACCCCTCAAGGAAACGTAATCCTCGTTCTATGTGTGTGTCTGTATACACACCTACAAAATGCTTATGTGCTGTTCTCCCATGTATTGTATTCTGCAAGTTCAACCGCCCTAACACTGCCCACACACTGTTATTATATTATGATTCTTTCAGTCTGCATATCCTAAAATATCTTAATTAAAAATCATTTTTATATGCTGTTTTAAATAAAGACAATTTGTCATACATATGTTAAAACGCACAGATTTTTAATTAAATGATAAAAAGGTGACGCATAGACATGTTTGAATACATATTGAGTACTCTAAATTAGTAAAATGACAATAAATCATAGCATGTTAGCAGCCAGGAGTGGAATAAAATCAAAAATAAGAGTCACAGCGTTAATAAAAATCAGTAAAATGATATCTTTTAAATGTAGCAAAGCTTTTCTAGCACACAGAATATTAGATTAATGCTTAAATGACCATTTAGGACATTAGAGACTTAGTGTCCATTTCCCTACATTTGGCTTCACTTGTAGCTTTATAAACACCTCTCTTGCCATCTAATTTTCAAGCTTTATTAACCAGCTGGCATTAACTAGACTGGAAATTGAGGCACAATAACTACTTGAAGGGAACGAGGAGTGAAATGAAGTCCTCAGCCATCAGCTCTTTGGAAAATTTTATTATCTTACCACTTCACACCAAATATGAGGCCAGGACCCATTCATCGCTCACATGTTATTTTTTTCTTACAGCCGCATTCACAGTCAGCTCTCCACTTTCTTTTCAAGGCTACATGTTTTGTCATGCCAGCGTTAGTTAGGCAGCCTATTTTTTATTTTTTTTAATCTTTATTGATGGCTCAGGCTTTGTGTGAGGTGTGAATCGCGGCCCTGGCAAACACTTGAGATCTGTAATAGTTACTGCACCTTTCTGTAAATGAACCATCAAAGTGAAAATGTGAAATTTCAAACCCCTTTGAGTATGTGCTATGATACAGGCCAAACGGCCGCAAAACGTCAATGTGGAGACAAATCATGTTCATTTTCTCAACAAGGGATCAATTTCACAGTTTATCTAACTATAAAGCAAGGAATCTGTGTGTGTGTATGTATGTATGTCCTTCAAATATCTCGAGAACCATTCATCCGTTCTACTTCACACTTGGCGGGTGTATTGCTGAGGACCCAAGGAAGTGTAGTATTGAGTGCAAGCTCATTATACTCATTATAACTGATGAATTATTGAGAATTATTACATTTTGACGGAGCGTTTCTCTTTTGACGGGCGCAGCTTTTCCAGCCTTTACGGCACTGGTTTAGCGGCCCAGGAAACTCATAGACCAGTTGCATGCATTGTAAATCATCTCATGTGATGCCACTCAGCCAATCAAATCTGTGCATTCCGACAAGCACACAGGGGAGATTTTTCTCATGCATTGAAGCAGCAATAACAGAGGCCAAGCAATCAGCCCGTTCCAAACAGGCCTGTTCTGAATGGGCACTGCGCTAGTCTAAGAGCGAAATTACAGAGAAATATCATATGTAATGTAATTTTTCAGTAATAAAATATCTGCTTGATTGTTTCAGCTCTAGTTTCGGCTGCTTTGCCCTGCACTTACTTGTTATGTGGTCATTCTAGGTTCAAAGAGTATTATCCACTTACCAGTCTGACCTCTGTACTCTTTAGTGTGGGTTGCTTGTAATAATTAAAAATTGTCTTTGAAGCCAATTTAATTCCTGCATTTATTCACTTAAAATATTTAAAATAATCTATATTTCAGACCAATTATTTTTAGTTTTTTCACTGTTGTAAATGTAGAGAGCCTCTGTCCATATTGACTCTCTCTGGTTTTTCTACTTCTCAGGACAACTATACATTTGCCCAGCCAGGCATCCAGAGGAAAGTCAAGGCCCTGGAGGAGCTGGTCAGCAGGATTGATGGTGAGTCATCTGCCTTGCCTCCATCCATCCATCCTTCCACCCATCCATAAAGTACTTTCTGCTCACAGCCCTCCCATCTTTACTTGATTTCCACTTACTTTTACCTCTTCTCTTCTTCTCTCCTCTCCTCTCCTCTCTTCTGCATATCAGTTCAATTTTCTCCCTTTTATTTTGACTTTCGTGAATACCTAAACTTTCTTTGACAGCTTTGTGTTAGAACTAGATACACACCAGCAAGTAACATTTGTTTTCTCGCTTCGATTCTTCAGTGGTTTTCATTGGCTTGTAATTGCTCGACACTGTGATTGCGTCTTGCTAATTTTCATTCCACTCGGCTGTCTGGTAAATATGGTGATTATTAGTACAAAACAATGGCCTGCTGAGGGCTGGAAGTTAATATATGCACACAGAGTGTACTCACAAACAGCTCGATGACATTTCACATACACTCCCAACTTAGTGTTAATTAACAATGCACTTTTTTCATTACCCCCCCTTCCCTTTCCCATTTCGTCAAAAAAAAAAAAGGTGTAAATATCACCTGGTTGGAATAGTTTCTTATCCGAACTTGCCTTTGCCTTCACTGAAGACGTATGTGGCGTTTGCAGCAGCCCACAATGCATTGTGCAAAACAAGGTCTTATCAAAGCAAGGCTTTGTACAATGGTCATGTTCCTGGCTAACCTTGGTGCTGTCCGACTATCCTGTCACCCGCTCTGTCAGCCAGAGGGAGGGGAGGACTCACTCGCTGAATTCAAATGGATGGAGAAAGTGCGTACGTGTGTGTCTCTGTGTGTGTGCGCGAGGGGGTTGGGGGTTGTGAATGTCAGAAAAAGTTAGTGTGTATATACAAGCCTGTCTGTTTGCATGTGCGATTGTGACAGGGCGAACTTGCAGAGGGCATGTGTGTTGTTGTTGTCTGCTTGTGTGAAAAAGAAACAGATATACTGTAACAAGTGTGTTTTGTACCTGAGCGTGTGTGTGTGTGTCCCGTCTGTGTTTAAAAAGGAATAAAGTGACAAAAAGGAGAAGAGAGTCCTCTCACCTCGTCCAAGCAAAGACATAAAAAATGATTCAACGTTCTTACTGTAACTTATTCCATAAGTGCCCTGTCATCATGGTTGGGGCAGAGACATTTTATCCCTTGCTAGCTTGACATTACCACCTCTAATGAGATCACAGATAGCTTTTATCTTGCGTTACAGGATTGTTTTTCGCTTGGCTGTTGACATAATATCTGTTTTGGGAACAGTGGCCTCTCATCTCTTCCAAAATTACCTATCAGCGCTTATCAGATGCAGGGTTATCCAGAGTACGGTACGTCTTGATCAAGGGTGGAGTCTGTCATAACAAGCTGATGGTTTGGCAACTTGTAGAAATGTACCAATATTACTTCTTCACTGCTGATGCAAATCCCAAGTCATGCAATCAATTTTTTATGAGATTGTTTTTATTGTTTCTCAGTTGTTTTTCTCTTTGTGTTAATGTTGTTTCTTTTCAGATTACCAGTCCATTACTTTCCCAGCACTAATAGTAGTTAATCTTGAGGCTCATTATTTTGACATCTGTTGGACAAAACTTATTGCAAATTAAACTAATTTATTTTTTTTACATTAGAAGGAGCTAGAAAACTTTGGAAAAAGCAAAATAAATTGCTTCAGCTGTTGCTCGAAGACTTTTTGTTTCAGCCTTGTATCAGCTGGGTATCTAATACAGGGACAGATTTGTTAAAGGTGTGGGAGGAGAGACAAGAAAGGCAGCAGGGCTGAAGGAGGGAGTTTGGGATGTTGTTGACCTCAGCCCAGTGTCATTGCATTAATGTTCGCAGTACTGGATCAGCAGGTGAAGGACATTGCTGATCTGTCTGTCCCTCTTGTTTGTCACCCGGCAATGACTGCATCCATTACTTACTATATCTTTTAACATGGTGGGGGGAGGGGGGAGCGAAATGATAAGACTCTGGATCTGTGCTATTGATGCCTCAGTCACTCTTCCACAATGTCCTTCCACTTCTCGTCCTCCCTGCTTATCTACTGCAAGTTTTTGGAAGAACTCTTCCACACTTTGAACTGCACATTTGATGGAAGCAATGCAGTGATGCTGTTGGATCCACAGGAAAAAATAGGATTTCAAAAGTACAAGTACACTGTACAAATGTTTATACACATTTATATTACAAAATGTGATTTAAAGTAGCCTCAGTCATTGTAGAATTCTGACAATGTATTTTCTTACTTTTGATAGGAGCTGCCACGTCATCAGATACACATCAATGCAATCACCTATGCTCTGTTAAGATCACCATTTAACATACTTTCAGATTGGAATAATCACTTATTTCAAAGGCAGCAGCAATTAAAACAGCTTGATTTGTAGTCTAAAGACACTAATAAATCACATATTTTAAGGATAAGGTTTAGTAACCTTAATGTCTCCAGTTTATGTCCTGGAACGGCTGGAAAAACAGCCCCTTCTGCCATAAATGTTCAGTAGCTTTAAAAAAAACCGAAGGTCACTCGGGTGGTTTCTCAAAAGAGCAAGCTTGCTCAGTCAACTTTCCCAGGTCAATAAAGCTAAAAAAATATATTTTTTGCACAAAAGATACTGTTCTTTTATGATCAAACATAATTCATATTACACTTTTTTCCCTGTGAATTCAGCCCTACAGTGTCAAATCTAATTGAAGTTGAAGTAAGGAGGTCACAAAAACTGCGAGGATTTGTTAAAAGTTAAAAATCAAAGGTGTTTATTTCTTTTCTTTGGCTCTTCTAGTTGAAAACAGCTGCTGACATTGTTGAATGGCTTTTACTTACTGAAATTTCCTTTGTTTCTCCGTGCTTACCTCCCCCCTTACACACACCCCCCCCTCTGTAATTATCCTGCTTGTAATAAATGACGCTAACTCCCATTAGCCTTGCTTGATGCTAGCACATGTACCTCCTCAAAAGACAAGCCACTTTGTCGGCATGCTTATAATGTTTCTCTGATCTCTTTATCTCTCCCTTATCTCTTTCTGTGTATTTGTTGCAAGCAAGTGCATTAGCACAAGTTCATCAACATGCAAATTGCCCAAAGGTGAATTTAGTTATGCAAATGAGAGGACGTACTAGCAGCGAGCGCTCTGAGCCTGAATTGTGTTAAAAGGCTTGTAGCTGGATTGTAAGACTGTATTGCATAATGAAAGGCAGAAAAAGGCTAGAGTATGTTTTTATGGGTTTTAAAAAAAAAACAAAGATAATTTGCCTTTTTGTAAGAGCAGTCGCTGTGCGAAGTGGCCGTGCGTTTTGTATGCACAGTATTTATTCTGTGTATATTTATGGTAATGTTTTTGGGTGAGGGGAGCAAGATTTATATCGCAATTCACACTCGTATGTGTAGCTCTAGCAGAACGTGTTTTGATTTTTATGTTTCATGTCAACTTTTAAAGCCACGTTTCAGTTCAGGATCAGGCCAGCTCTGGTTTCTTTCAACCTGGCCTGAGGTCAATTACATCAGCTCTTCCTGCCTTCCCACACAGTCTTCCACAACCTATAGACGTCACTCCTACAATGTTAACGCACTCTATTCTTTTTGCCCACAGCAATTTGACATTTGACATCTTGTTTTCATAATGTGTAGCATGTTTTTATACACATTTTATTTAAATGAATTTACACGTCACCATTAACTCTATTTTAAATATTCTATACCAAACAAATATTGTATACCAAAGTTCCCCACAATCCCTTTGATTTTAAATTTACACCCCCTCTGAGAGCAAGGTTGATATAGTCTGGAAAAATCAGGAAAAATCAGGAAAAATCATAGAATTTGAAATTGGCAATTTCCAAGCCTGGAGAAGTTTTGGAAAAATAAATAAACCCAGAAAGTTTTGGAAAATTTGCTTCACAAATACTTGTATATGTGACACAGATAAGACTGAGGAAAATCTATATTGGTTAGATGATTTGACATTATGTTGTTCTCTGCTGCACATTCCAAAAAATATAATGATTTTTCTAGAGTTATATGGTATTTCTTGTGTGTTAATTTTGCTCATTTACTATTCTTATGAACACATACTCCTTCACAAACAGCCAGTATTCATCATGTTTAAACATCATTTACAGTTTTCAGATGTTAAGTGTTTGGAATATGAAATGTATACATACAGTATGCTGAAAAAAATGACAGAGAGAAGCATTGTAGATATTTGAGAACGCACTCATATATGTACAGTAACACCATGAAAACATATTATCTTCCCTCACCATTTCCTGCGGCCTCCCTCGGGCCAGTCAGTAACAAACGTGTGACCTTGTGCTTGTTGATTATGCAAGAGGAATAATTAACCGAGCGTCACTCAGCGGACACTATCATTTGTACTTGACTCGGTTATTAAACTTTCATTTCATTTTGACCTGTTGTAGCCGCACCGCGCTGAAGGATTTCGCTCTTTGTGCGAGAGACTAACACATTTATTCAGAGTGCAAGCACAAAACGCGCACACCTGCTAATATGTATACACACACCTGCTATTATTTGAATACACTAACACAGACTCGCAAATCCAGGTTGACACACACAAGCACAACAGATAGTCCAACAAATAATACAAGATCAACAGTTGTAGACAATATACACAGCCCAAAATAGACTGGTACATACATAGTGGTGACATAGTTGGTATACACAATCCTGGTTACAGTAAATTAAACACTGGTGAGCAAACAGAGCCTTATTGCCTGTTTTGTGTCAACAGTTTGATCTGTTTGAAACCTTTTTCAAAAGCTGGCAGGGGTATAGAGCTGCAATGACTAGTTGATTAATCCGTTAGTCGCCACCTTTTTAAGTAAATCACCAACTATTTTCATAATTGATGAATCATTTTTTAAGAAAAAAACAAACAAATTCTCTGATTCCAGCTTCTCAAATGTGAATTTTTCTAGTTTCTTTAGGCGTCTATGACAGTAAAATGAATATAAACGGTTGGTCGGGATAAAACAAGACATTGGAGAATGTCAGTTTGGGCTTTGGAAAATAGTGATCGACATTTTTCACTATTTTCAGACATTTTATGAACTAAACAACTAATCAATTAAATGAGAAAATAACAGATTAATTGATAATGAAAATCATTGTTAGTTGCAGCCCTACAAGGATAAAATCAAAGCAAAATGTATAAAGGTTTATGTTTACAAAAGGAGGGAGGAATGTGAACATTTGACAGTGTAAGAGCAAGTAAACGACACACAACAGATTCAGTATAAAGCAGGTGTGTTAGAACTGTGAGATGGTAGAAGAGAAAAAAAAGGCAGCAGGAGAGTGGGAGAGGGGGGGAGAAAAAAAAGTATGTAACTGTAATTACGTTTTGTACCAAGGAGAGCATGAAGTCAGGCAGTATCGGCCTCATCAGCAGAATCCTGGGAGCCGCTCACTAGTCACTGTACGACCTCCGACCTTCTGCTGTCCACCCTCACTTCACCAGCCACGGGCCGCAGTCCACTGTGGAGAGCAGACTAGCCGGCATCATGGCCTCTGTCCTAAACTTTACCCAGCAGTAGGAAGGAAGACAAGACTCATCAGTCAATCAGTGTCTATGAAAGATGTCATCCTCAAGCTCCCTCAGCCCCCGTAACTACGCTACCCAGCATGCCGAGCTCTGTGCCAGCTGGACAGCAGCCCAGGGTTAAAAGAGTCACAAGTTTTAGCACTTTGGTTCATTGTTTATTTCATTCATTTTTTTTCCTGTTGTGCTTTTTTTTTTTTTTGTATTTTAATTTTAGCTCCTCTCTTCTCCTCTCCTCCTGCGATAAGTCGTCATGACAAACGACCGTTCCTTCCACCACTCCCCCATAGTGCACCTCTTCCTCCTTGTGTTTGGTGAAGTCGCTAATATTAGGCAGAGCAAGTTCATTAGTGTAATTTAACATTGTCTAAAGTTGTTCCACTCTCTCTCCCTCTGTTTGGCAGCTAGCTAAGATCTGTCACCATGATGCATTCGTCGTTAATGAGCTTGCCTTGTTTATGCTTTTACAGCAGCATGTGATAATTAAACTGCAGAGAGGAGTGTGAAATAATAGCTTTGTGTTTACTTCGCGCCCTGCTTATGTGGTGGAGTGTGTGTATAATTGTTAAACATGCTTGCGTGAACATTGGTACACAGGTGTCATTCAAGTGTTTGCTGTGTGTGTTTGAGAGCAACAAAGTATGTGTTCTTGGCTAGATATATCTTACATAATATTCCACCAATTAAAGCTGTATTTGAGACTGTGTGTGTGTGTGTGTGTGTCTGTGCTTGTCAGTCAGCCCTGATTAAGAGCACAGAGTGTGAGAGGAGAGGATGCTATAGTTCCTCCCTAACTGGCTTTTCTCATAGATTGTCTGACAGCTCAATAATTACAGCTCTATTATGAGATGTGTGTGTTTTTGTGTGTGCGAGAGAATGAGTGTCATGGGTTTGATGACTGTGAAATAGGGAGTCACTGAATACTGAGTGGTATTTTTAATCTTTTTGTTATGTAAAGACGCATAAAACAAACATTTATCAAGAACAGAGAAAAGGATCAAAGGCAGCCAGCCGTTCTATGTGTTACAGCCCCTTATGCAGTAACTTTTCAACCGGCATTTTACTCTTCATCTATTCCTTTCAGCGAGCGTTCACGCCAGCCTGCCGTGCCACGACACCGACTGTAACCAGGTTACTCAGAGAAACCAGGTTACGCGGGTCATTTTGTTTACATGAAAGTTGAGAAATCATCTCACTGGAGAAAGCAGACTGTAACCCGGTTACTTAAGTGCATGTAAATTCACTGATTGATGTCTGAACATCACATCGAGAGCATATGGAGACCGCCTGATACAACTTATGGTCCTCTCTCTGATGAGAACATCATCTTGAACCGATTATAGAGACAAAACAGACAAAACAGAACACATTTTATGGACATTAGTAGGCAGATGTGGACATCTAATAGGCAGCTGATGTTTATGTTTGGAAAGCCAACTCTGTTCAGCTGTGTATTGTGTGTTCTCAGCTGGTGTCTGGTGATATATATTTTTCTTACTGTCAACAAATCCCATGAAAAGACCAAATCCAACAATGGATTGATCCCACTAACAAATAATGTCAGGCCAAAGTCTGACATAGATTATATGTTTGTTACATAGACCTTCATAATCATCCAAAAACACTTCAATGTGTCACACAGTTGCACTGGTTGACATGTCCTTTGTAGTGCCATAAATACCTGCTACAGAATCAAATGTGTATTAATCCATGACTGAAAGTAATTAAATTTTTATTTACTCTTTGTCATGTAACGTTAATGAAAAACAACAGTACCCAGCTGTTTAAGGAAATTATTTAGTCTGTTTTCGTGTCCCGTTTTTTAAGATTTACATCTTTATTACCTTCAGTAGATTGCGTATGATTTGTTGACGATAACAAAAAAAATGCTATCAGAGCTGATGCACCTTAAAGGTTCCATTCGGAGTCATCTTATAAACAAAGTTGTATTTAAATTCAGTGGCAAATCTCCAGAATGTATTTCCCACATGAAACTTTTGCAAAACTGATTTTTTTTGAATGCATCGTTCACAACCAGTTTGCAAGCTTGCAATCTTCTTCTTCCTCGCCCTTTGTTGTCAGATCGCTACATTTCTACATGCCATCAACATGAAATCAGCAGCAGGAATGTGTATCGCTGACAAAACGGTGACCCACTTGTAAAACATAGCCTCACAGGGCTTCTAGCGGTCAGCTCCTCAGGGCACCTGTAATGGGAAATGTGAAATGCAACTCAAGAGGTACATCTTAAAATGCACCGTTAACTGTTGGGACTGGATTTAAAATATGGAAGGACCAAATAACAGCTGGTATTTGTGACATTAATTAATACTGAGGTAAGGGAAGAAAAATGACACACATATGCGCTTGGTATGGGATTAAAATCTCTATTGAGTGCGAGAAATATTCAAATCACATAGACAAAAAAAGACGGAGGCTTGAACAGAATTAACTTGTATGACAGATTAGAAATCAACAGTAATACATTAATAATCAGCTCCTACCAGAAGCAATAACAAAGAAAGGCAAAGAAATAAAAACACTATACATTCTATAAACATGCCTTTTATCCTCTCAACCAGATGCCATTGACCTACAATATATGCACCCCCATTCCTCACCGGACTGACATGCAATTGCTTTGGAACTTAATTTAACAAGGAATACACTCTTTCTCATCCCATTCTGGTGCGTTGCTTTTCCCAGACAATTCTGATAGCTCCGTAATTACATCTCTATTATGAGATATGCGTGTGACACTGACTGCTGAAGTTATTAACAGAGTTATGAAGGAATCTATCTACACACTTGTCACCATTACTTTACGCAGATTCTGAAGAAGTTTTTCTGCATCTTCACCCTTTTTCTGTCGCTGGTTTTAACACAAAGGTAGATGCAAGCAGTTGAACCTTAATCAGTGTGCATTATTATTAAAAGAAAAATATATTTTTATTTTGGCAGAGTCTGTGCATCGCCACATGCAGCAGTACGAGGTGGAGTACCTGCAGTTCGCCTTTCGCTGGATGAACAACCTCCTGATGAGGGAGCTGCCACTACGCTGCACAATCCGACTGTGGGACACCTACCAGGTACAGACATGCAGCAAAGCTACTGTTGTTCGTCTTTTTGTTATCTGTCCATTTCTATCTATCTGGCTCTGCGTGGGATTTCAGAAAGGAGGATATTCTCTGATAATGACATCTATGATTGCCTCAGAAGCGGTGCTTTTGTAATTCCTACCATTATATCTCAGCCAACCGTAGCGGCGCGATGCAACATAATACAGATATTTTTTCTGTAAAGGCATTCAAACACGGCAGCTCTTTCTATGATAGTCTTAATTATACAGAGCCAGTGACACAGCCTTAGTATGCCGCTTGGCCCCGTCGCACAGCCCATACAACTGACAAATTTACACTTCAGTTGTTAGTTTAACAGGATGTGTTGATTTGTTCACACATATGGAGTGAGATAGTGCTGCGTTTATGTATGGTAGTAATACAAAGAATACATTAAAAGGATGGAAGGAAGGAAGGAAGGATAGAAAAAAGACAAATGGATTAGTGACAAAAGAAAAAGAAGGGAGAAGAAGCCAAAAGCTTATCAAAAAGTGTGAATGAAAATACATTCCCTGAGACAATTTGGAAGTGAAGGATTGTGAAGGATTAGTTAATTCAGTAATAAAAGAATGATGTCAGTAAGTCCTTTCATAGACGGAACAAAAGTTTTTCGTGGTAATACTTTCTATGACGCCCATGTCTATAATGCATTATAAACATAATAATGTATTCATAATCTGCTTATAGCTTTGTATAATTATAGTTATAAGCATAAATATTCATAATGCTTTATAAAAACAATCATACATTATAAAGCATTTTATAATGATTTAAGGAACATAGTGTATTATAATTCTCATAGTTTTAATACAAATAAATAAATAAAATAATTTTATAATGCATTATAATCACTGTTATAATGCATGGTAATGTGATTATAAGTTACTCTGAGTGGTCATCGGGTGCTTTAAGTAAAGTGAGACAAATATTAAACCTATGTGTAGTGAGAAGGGGTACCACATCGGCTCTTGAACTGACCACAGACGGCTACGCTAACTAGTCAGCCGAAGAATTAAACCGTTAGCATGTCTAGTCATCCGTGGTCGTTACTCTCCAGAGGGATCAGGCCTGCACCGTGACACTATCCAATAATAACTGACAAAAAGCTGTAAAATTAATTTATAACAGAAATCGAGTACTCCAATTTGACACAACTTTTTGATTGTCTCACCACACAAGCGTTTCATCCCATTTCAGGTATTATCTATAATTTGAGTCAATATAGTGAGTTTTTTGGGGAAACGGTACATCAGTGAAATGTAAATGTTCATCATTCAGTTGTTCATTATCAAAAAGTTGTGTCAAATTGGAGTACTCCGTTAAATATATAAATGAATTTTACAATGTTTTGTGTGTTATTCTTGCACAGTCTCAGGGTGCAGGCCCGTGCCCTCTAGAGAGTAACACCCATGGGTGACTGGACGCGCTGGCCCTTGGCTAACAGCTTAATTCTTTGGCTGATTGGTCAGCGTAGCCGTCTGTGGTCTGGGAGATGAGGGTTCGAGACCCAGTGTGGGAACCCTCCTTCACTACACATAGATTTAATGATATTTTTCTTACTTTACTTAAAGCACCCAATGACCACTAAGAGTAACTTATAATTAGATTATGATACGTTATAAGTGATTATAATGCATTATAAAATGATTATAATTATTACAACTATGAGAATTAAAATACACTATGATCCGTGCAAAAAAAAGTCAGCTAGTGACCAGCAATTAAGAAGTATTATGATACTTGACCTTATGCCATTAAAAGATGCTTTATAATGTGTTATGATTATTGTTACAAAGATTATGAATATTTGAGTGCTTATAACTATAATTATACAAAGCTATAAGCAGATTATAATGCATTATAAGTATGTTTATAATGCATTATAGACATGAGCTTCCTAGAAAGTGTTACCATATTTAACTTGTGGTTTCATTTTGTGTCACACAGCCCATGACTATGTTGATGTGTAAATGTGTGTGAGAGAGCACAATCTTAATCCCATTTAAACACATCTGGACCTTTTCATTCTGCTGCCCTTTCACATTTACACACAGCTTTAAAGGAGGCTCCTACAGTTAGGCTAGTTGTTAACCTCAGTTGGCGTTGTCAATAACACCTAATGTCTGCTATTGATTCAGTGAGGTGTGTGTGTGTAAATGCATATACGTGTACGGACGGCCCAGGGCTCGAGCTGAGTACATATAATGGATTTTCCAGTTGATGCAGAGGTTGAGAGTGTAAGACATGTGATCGCAGTGTTTGATTAGATGAGTAGAGAGGTAGTCTGGAGAGTTGAGCTAGGGTTTCAGAATTAGTGGCACTTGAACTTCCAACTGTGCCAGGCACTCGCACAAACATATGTATGTGTCTTTCCTGCTGTCATCCTAGCAGCAGTGTCTGCAGCTGTTTACTCCTGTTGTTCTTTCTCCTGCTTCTCTCAGCATCTTCACCATAACTCTGTGGCTCTATCTCATTTTTTTTTCCTCTGCATATTCTCTTTATTTCTTGGAAGCTCATTAAATCGGGGTTGGTTTGTTGTTCCTTGTCATAACCTTTGGTTTATGTCATTTATATTTACTCGACTCAAAAGTTTGACATTTGCAGGTCTAACTATTAAGTCTGACATTTCCAAAACTCTGGAGTCACTGGGTGAAAGTAGAATGTAGCAATGTGAAGTTTATTGTTGACATTCGTTGAAGTAGCTTCATTTTTGTTAAATTTTCATTTTTGTCAAATTTGATCGAGTAAAATATAAACTTGCGTTCCTTCAATGGTATGGGACCATTTGTATGGGACCGTGAATGCAGATAGAAGGGGAAATGTAAGAGTGTTAGATACAGAAAGGGACGAAGTAAAAACAGACAAGAACAAAAATAAAGAAGATGTAGGAAAGAGAAAAGTGGAGAAATTTTATAAAAGTAAAAAAAATTAGATATGCACACATTGCATAGCCCACAGCCTTCAACAAACCATAGCTTAGGTGAATAAATACCAAATGAATCTTGTCTAAATCTTTATGAACTCTGACTGACCTTTGGTCAGCATAAGATAAATTTCAACTGACAGATAAAAGCCTCATAAGCTCATGGTGGAGCAGTTTGGCCTTTCCATTAAAAAAAAAAAAAAATCTTATGTCAGCATGTCTTTAATATCCATTCCCCATTTATATTGTATGATTAATAAAAACATACACATTTTCTTATCATCTTACGAAACTTTTATTTTATACTAATTGCTTTATTTTAATAATGCAAACTATTATATAAGCACAAAGTGACTCAATCCAAGACTTTTTGCTTCACTGTTGCTTCCATAGATTTATATTATTTGATCTCTGCCAGTACTTTATTTTTTTTTACTTTCTGTCTCCTCGATGATATAAAACCGCTGGGTCAGCTACAGTCCACTCCTTGCGAACCAGGAAAAAGCACCTCCTGAACACTCTTAAGTCCCTCCATTTTAAGTGCAGTCTCTACACTCAGCTGACTTACTTGAGCATCGGTGATTAGGCAGCTGAAGAAACCTTTTTTTCTCTGAAAAAAACACTTTGGCTGACCTGACAGCAGCACTATGTTTTCATGAACCCCCCTCCTGCTCAGCCATCCCTTAAAATTACTGACAGGCATTGGATTTTACTGTAGTGAAGGCTTGATACTAAATCATTACAACAAACTCCAGTGCCTCACTATTTAGGAGGTTCTTCTTTGTGCATTTGCGGCTAAACCACTGAGGCAGACATATAAAGAGGTGTAGATCTTGAAAAGAGTGCCTTGCAGGGAGTTTTGACATTTCAGAGAGTGGAATGGCAGATAATACGGATATTATATAGTGCAAGTCTGTCCTGTTCATGTCCTGGCAGGTTATCTGACACATTTCCTTTAGATGGACTCCTGGTCATTTAAGTTGTTCTTGATGAATGGATTGATGGGTTGAGTTAGTGAGGAAGGCAAAGAATGAGAGACGGAAGAGGAAAAGGTAAGGAAATGTTTTTCTGTACATGCCTGGACATTCATGAAGAGAATAAAGTCAGGACCAGACTGGGTGACCTTTACAAGACTTTGGATCAACCTAATGAAGCAAATGAACATATAATTGAACTCATTTTGAACACAAGCTCGTGGCTATTAAGATATAGCAGATGACCCAGTTCTGCTCTGTAGCTGACCCAGCTCTACTACATAATAGTCTCTATTATACTTGATGTCTATATGGTGTCCATAGTAACAAGCAGTTATTTTTCTATCATGCATCATCAGTTTAGAGCCCAGTGACCCATCTAATCATCATCCATTTGAAAGAAGGGAGGAGGTAAAGCAGAAAAAAAAGCAAAACTGATGATCAAAATGGAAATACAGAAATACAGTATATAAAGGGTGGTCTGAGACACGGGCTAAAATATAGTTACTGTTTTCAAAATGGATTTATAGCATCATAAATTACTCGTGTGCCAAAGAAATATGCTCAGTACCTCCTGCCTGACATTTAGTCACAATTCATGTCTCATTTCCTGAACATAATTTTCATCTTGACGTCAGAACAGCGGGTACACTGATAGATGAGTTAACACCACAGGGCTGCCTTTGTTTAAATTGTCTTTGTTATGATTTTGAATAATTGTCATGATTTAAAAATGATACCTAATCACAAAGGTATTCGGATTATGTGACCCACTCACCAAACACTGCATTGATATTGGATATTACTGAAAAACCACAGATTAGCTACATTTAATGACTGCTTTTTTTTAATGTAAATTCAAACGATTAGTATTCCTACAGTGTCCATGCTTGGCAACAACAGACCTGTAACACACCCGTCCCCGAACCAACCCTTACTAACTTCGTTTTTGCTGTGCTACATGGCACTGAGAAGGCTTACGATTGTGTGCCCAGGGTTATCTTGTACTGCAAGATTATGGGGTACTGGGATCATTACTTCTAGCCATTCTGCTGTCTCACCAGAGTGAGAGCTGCATTCACATTCTCTAAAGTCAAGCATGTTCTCAATGAGCATCGGGCTCAGCCAGGATTGTGCCTTGTCACAGATTCTGTTCGCGATTGTCACGGACAGAATCTCAAAGCACAGCTGAGGTGTGAATAGTATCACTACGGGTCGGGAGTGAGTCCCTTCCCCTAAGAGAAGGAGTCACGATTTAGGGTAAGATGGAGTGTTAGACTGATAGACGGACTGGTGCCACATCCAAATCTCACCTATGGTCATGAGCTTTTTGTAATGACAGACTGCAGAAACGTGTCCTGGCTCACCCTTAGAGATAAGATGGGGTTCTCAAACATCCAGAAAGAACTTCGAGTAGACTTCTTCGCGTTGAAAGGAATCAGCTGAGGTGGTTCGGGCGTATGATAAGAATAGGTGTTCCGAACGCGTCCAACTGGGCGGAGACCACAGGGCAGACGAAATTACATACCCCATCTGGCCTGG
Source organism: Thunnus maccoyii (assembly GCF_910596095.1). Lineage (NCBI taxonomy): Eukaryota > Metazoa > Chordata > Actinopteri > Scombriformes > Scombridae > Thunnus > Thunnus maccoyii. The sequence goes on from NC_056555.1 coordinate 9,011,439, forward strand.
GAACGGGATTCCACAGGAAGAGCTGGAGGATGGAGCTAGGGAGAAAGACATATAGGCTACCTTGCTTAGTCAGCTCAGATTTGAGAATAATTCCTAGAGAAACGGGCTGGATTCAACCCAACTTCAACCATTTATTGTTTGAACTCACCAATAGTAACATACAATGTATTAACTCGGTGCAGCATGATGGGTCACAATGTTGTTTTGCCTTCAGAGTCTTGGGATCCGAACCCTTGTGAATTGTGCATGTTTTTCTGTGGTTTCCTGCTACCCTGAACAGAAATAAGTGTGTTTAGATGGAGTATATTGTCACGATTGTAGTTTCAAACAAAATACCTGTAACCGAACCACACAAACTACCCCCATACGTACACCGACCACCATAACTCTAAAAAAGAAACAATGGATGAATGATTAAACTGTGTTGTTGCTTTGTCGTGACTTGACAGCAACCCAAGTACACATTGTACTTGTAATCCATCCTCTAAATATTTGATGTTTTACAATGTCGTTTGGATTGCAGCCCCAACACACACACACACACACACATGCACAACACACCCAAACACAACACACATACACCTATTTTTTTTTTTTTTTTTTTTGGCAGGCTCTGTCACAGTCCCTCACCTCCAGTCATACCCCTGGTAGGAGAATTAGGCCATTTCCACTCATGAAACTTTCAGTAGAGCTGACAGCAAGGCACAAAGCTGTTCTTGTCTGTTCTATTCTGTTCTCTTCTATTGTCCTTTTTTTTAAAAAACCAATCCTTTTCTAACCTTCATCTCCTCCTCTCCTCTTCTTCACCATAGCTGCACTTAAACGATGCTTATGAAAAACAGTTCACAGCATAGACCTAGGCAGACATTGAAGTGCTGTGCTTGTAGGTAAAGAACCACAACATGTGATTTCTAACAAGCGGCATCCTTGTGTGAATATACAATGTATTCCTAAACTGAAGCACAATGCTCTTGAATCATGAGTGTTTGCTTTCTGTTCAAGAATTCATAGATTGACCTTGGTTAAAATGCTTTTGTTAAAACAAGCTATTATGTGTTTTGTAAGCGCTTCCTTTACTTGTCTGTATGTTTTGCTGTGTTTGTTTATTTGAGCTTACATCACACCATACCAACCTTACCTCTGACGCACAGATATTTACTGTTTGTCGGTTGTATAAGCTGCTTTTCAACAAGACCAATTACGCATTATGTATTAATATCTAAAGAAACTTGATTTCCAAAACAGACTGCTACAGCTTTTTGAGAAATGTCCTTAAAGCATATCCATTAATCACCACAAAATAGAAAGATGTGTTGGGACAAAAAGTGTGTTTGGGTCTCTCACAAATGCCTGTAATAAACAGAAAGACCTTGCCCTTTGCCACTGAGCTTCTGTCTGTGTGTGTGTGTGTGTGTGTGTGTATGTGTGTGTGTTCCAGGGGAGATTTTAACCTGAGTGTTGTAATGTCTCCACTGTGGTCTTCTCTCTGTGGTGTGGCCATCTGTTCAGCAGCCTGATCCAGCACAAGACAGCTCTTACTCTGTCTTTCCCTCCATCTCTGTCATCTTCTCTCTCCCTGTCTTTCCACTATCTGCTGTGGGTTTTTTTGTTTGTTTGTTTGTTTTTTTTGCTCTTTTTGCCTCATTTCCGCCATTCTTTCATTATATTGCTTTTTCTAGATATCTTTCTTTTTGTTTTTCTATTTTTCACTTTTTTTGCCCATTTCGCCCTGTGTCTCTTTCTCCCTTTAGTCCTCTTTTCCTTTCTCACCATTTCTCTATTTGTCACTATTGATCTCAAGAAGAGAAGGAGAAACAAAGAAAGAAAGACACAAGGAGGGATGATGTAGAGCGAAACAAACACACACACACACACACACACACACACACACACACACATACACACTTCTCCTCCCCGGCAGGAGGGCAGACAGAAAGACAGACAGACAGGGACCAAATTATCCCTGTTGCGTAGAGCATGAAATTAGCAAGTAGCACAGTGTGGCAGCATTAGCATGGCTGTTAAAGGGATACCGTGACATTTTCAGGTTCTGAAACATGGTCCTTTTTCCATATGAATGGTTAAATTTACCAAGCAGGAAGCTGTTTAGCGTTGTTAGTGACCATGTTTAAATCCACTGTGTAAGATGTGTGCAAGTGTGTCAATTCCTGGTGTGAAATTCGGTAATTCACAGCAACACGGATCACAAGATTAGCGACAATTAAGATTAAAACAGCACAGACTAACAAATCAAACAGAAGTAGCCAGATTCTACATGTTGTATTCGTTTTACACGTTGTCATGTCAAGTTTCTTCTTACTTAGATTAGATTTAGATTTAGGCTTTTCTTTGCTGGTCTTAGTTATACAGCTGTTACCTCGACATATGTTCTAATCTATTCTAGCTTAACTCTAATGTATCGCCCTCTTTCTTTTCATTAAGCTTCATCTTCTGTCAAGGTGAACTTTTCTTTGTAAAGCATATTTTTGACATGCTGTATTTTTCTTCATGCCTCGTATGACCTCACATAATGAGTATTAGCAATTGGCCGGCTTCAGCACGTTATCTTTCATATTTTAATGTGAACTCATATAAAGGAAATAAAGGAAGTAATGAAGGAAATACGTAGGATTAAATTAGATTTAAAGATAGCACTTCTAGGATGTTAACAGAAGATTAAAAGCTCCTGGTAAGATGGCTATTTATATATATATACAGACGTATTTGTAGCAAACCAACATATTGTATGCATGCATGTTTGTGAATGACAGACCCTTAAACTTCTAAAATCCCCCTACTACTAAGAAACCAAATATTAAAATGTTGCATAGCCTTGAATATTTACAAAGCAGATTCATTCTTCCTTCCAGTTTGACTGCCATAAGCAAGGAAACAGCGGTTGTTTCAGTGAAAGAGATGCAGCCCTTGAGCTTTAATTTCTTTGACAGCATGGTTTAATGAAAAATAGAATTGTTGCTCTGAAGTAAAACCAAGAAAGAGATGACATTTTTACCCCAGTCCTTAATTCAAACCCACTCACAAAGTTGCGCCAAAGTCAGTTATCAAACCACACCATAGGTTACATGACTTCTTACATGAAAGTGAATAAAACACGTACCTGCCAGCTAAATAACTGGATGTGGATGTGTGTGTGTGTGAGAAAGAGAGAGAGACGGAGAAATAGATTGCGCGGCTGTCCCAGGGGAAGTGGCCCCTCTCTCTTTTCCTGCCTCTCCGCCTTCTATCTGTGGTAATGGTTGGCCCTGTGGTCATTCTAAACAATAATGCAGGCCTCTGTAGACAGGACCCTGGTCATACACACACACACACACCAGGTCTTACTGTCATCCATAAATTCACTCCTACTGGCGTGAGCATCAGTATTTCTCTCTCTTCCTTTTTTTTAATCCTCTCTCTCTCTTTCTGACACATTCTCATCATGAAACAAACGTTGTAAGTGTCACAAAGGTTAAATTTATTGCAGAGTTAATTTACTGGGCTTGAGTACATTGCTTTTAATTTTCTTGTCAAATGTATGTTTCCTCTTGCGTACATACACATTATCTTCATTTTCATATACATATTTTATATTCTCACATTACAATTTACACTTTTTTTTTTTTTTTCTACCATATTCAACATACATATACAGAGTGAGGTTGAACAAGCGCAGCAGGTACTAATTCCATGGCAAGCTAGAAATTCTGATTTTATTATTTTTTATTGCTTTCCCCCTATCTTATTAACCCTGGTGCTTAGTAATTTAAAATGTTGCCTTAAAGCAAGACATATTGGAGAATCACACGCAGGGACAAAAACCTATGCTCTAGTGGATTTCAGTTTTATTTAGTGCTAGAACTGAAGCCAGCCTAAACTTTTAGCACATATATCTGTCTATAAACTTACCTCCTTCCTCTTCTACGGGATTGCACCATAACCCAACTCTTGTCATCAGTTTCTTTTTCTTCTTTCTTTTACTGTGAGATCCCAAACTGTAATTTAAGATTCAAAATGTCTCTTCCCTGCCATATATACCCCTTTTCGACCAAGGCAGTTCGAGGGCCGGTTCGGAGCCTGTGCCTTATCTCGAACCAGTTCTTTGCGTTTTGACATCTAAAGAATGGCGGGGATTTTGAGCCAGTCTAAAAGCTGTTAATATTTCACTTTATTGAGTTTTAATATTTTTTCAGGCGAGAAAGTAACCATGCAGATTCCTAATGTGGTCGGTTTATCCAAATATCACCTGTTTGGGAATTTGCTGAAATGTTTGTCAGAGATGTGAAGATGCTGCTGGCTGGTGTTACACGGTATTTGGTGACCCATTAGATTCTGTGACCTGCAGTGTCGGAACAAGTATTCAGATTCTTTCCTTAAGTAAAAGTATCTGACATTAATTAAATTTAACAAAAAGAAAGTCATTAATACGGATGAGTCAGTGCATAAGGAGCATTGTAATATGTCAGTCACAGCCCAGTTTTCTGTAAAATTAGTACTTTTAAACGCAGGATTTTAACTTGTAATGAAGTATTTTTACATCAGGGTATTGATAGACTACATTTACTTAAGTAAAAGATCTGAGTACTTCTTCCAAAACTGCAGGTCACAGACACTGATGGGTCACCAAATACGGTGTAACACCAGGTGAGACAACCGTCAGTCTTGTCATACAGTCATGTCTTGCTTGAGTATACTTCAGTGTGACCAGTCTGCTGGTACAGTCATACTTAATCGTTCATTTAGTAAACAGTATGCAGTACATACGAGAGAAAGTAAAGCTATGATGTAGCCTGCCCTGTTATTGTTGTTGTGCTTGAAGTTCTTCTTCTTCTCTTTTTTTCAGTTTTATGGTGGGTGGCAACCAGCGTTACGGTGAATTACCGCCACCTACCATGTTGGAGTTTGAAGTGCTTGAAGTTAGCGTTAGCGTTGCTAGGATACCGGAGGTGTGTACAGTTATGTAACGACTTGGCTCTCGAGCCCATGGAAAAGCAAGCCGGTTCTTGAAAGGTTCACTAGTTGAACCAACTGCGAACCAACATCAGCATTAGGCTCCAGTTGGTGGAAAGGGGGTATTAGTGTTTAAATTCCTTGCACCTACACTGTAGACACTGTTCCAGCCCCCAGGGATGAATGACAATGGCTCGGCTGTGATTGCCTGAATGCAAAGACGTTACTAGGACGAGGGGAGGACATTTCTCTTCATTTGCTAACGTTAAAAATAAAGTTAGACTTTTCTGTCGGCTTCCGGACTCATTTTAAAAAAAGATGAGAGAGAGAGAGAGCTAAGAGCACCAGCGAGAGAGAGAGCAGCTGTGGTTGAGCGAGCTAGAGAGTGAATGAAGAGAGGGAGCAGTGGTAGCGAGAAAGCCGGTGAATCAGACCGATGAAATGTTATTTTCTGTTTCCTAGCGTTTGCATTCTAGAGCACAATCGCGGCCACGCCCCCACACACCTCTGCTCAACCCTGCAGCGGTGTGCTACAAAACCTGATTTGGTCTAAATACGGCCTGACAGGCATACAGCACGCTCTCAAATGCACCCTGAATGACAGGCACACAGAGAGGGCTTGCAAAAACAGATATGTTTTGATGGTCCACCAACCCAAAAATGTATTTTTTGACAGCTCAGTGGGATGTGTCCCAGTATGCCTGATGGCCAGTACGCTCTTGCCGTCACACAACCCCCACGAAATTACTCGTGTCATTATCAGAATTGGATCCATTTGGTCCGATAACATTTGGAAAGTCATGAAGAGCTGAGCGATTAATGGCTAAATGCCCAGTGCGGGAATGTCGCCCCTGACATGAGATTTAAAAACTCTATATACTGTGAAATACAGAGAGATTTATCTGTCTGTTATAGCCTTAATCAGCATTGTGTGACCTTGTTTGGCAAGGGCTCGACTGTAACAGACATTCATTTATATGTAAAAGTTCTGCACTGCAGGTTTAAAGTTAGCACTCGAGTGCCGGCGCTTCATCATATTCTATCTGTGTAATTATTACATCAGTTTAAATCTGCTCGTTTCACGTTGCATCACCCTGCAGCACCATCACCTTTTGACCTTGTCTGGAGTCGGTTCGTCAGAGTATCGAGTTAGTCTCACGTCAGGCCGGTTTGTTTTGGAAGGATGAGACGTTTTGACTAGTCAGACAGCCAACGCAGCAGTTTAAAGACACTGTGACATTGCAATACTCCTCACTCTCACTGTGCATTTTCCTCCTCTGTTCACCTTCTGCTCTCGTAGCCTTCTACCCTCGACGTCTCTCATGCACTCCCCCTGACTTCTCCTGCTTTTCCCTATTGACTTCTCTCTCGGTACCCCCTTCACCCTTTCTCCCCCACAGCCTCTCCTCAATCCCTACCTCCCCCCCCCCCCCCCCCCCCCCCCCACACACACACACACACACACTCCCTACTTTGATCAGCAGCGCTTGTCAGTCAGAGTCTCGCCTGTCTCAGCCAATATGGCTGCCCTGACACAAGGGGGGTGGAGGACCAGGCATAACAATGGAGGAGGAGAGAGGTAGAGACAAGTTTGACGGAGTCACCTTGACTCCCATGACAAACTTTATTTTGCAAATCATAATGATGAGAAAGCCTTGAGTTGAAGCAGCAGCAGCAGCAGTGAATTGATAGGGCAGGAGGGAGGGAGGGATGGAGTGTCAGAGAGAGAAATGGGTAGTAGAAATAGAGCAAGAACAACGGGTGATGGGTAAGAGAGAGAGAGATGTTGAAGTTTCAGGCTGTAACATTTATTTTCATTCACAAAATTTAAATATTTTCTACATTCCAGTGTAATAGGTAGGACTGAAACTAACAGTTATTGCCATCATCATTAATCTATTGATTTTTTTTTTCTTACACACGAGTGCCTGAAGTTAGCTGTTGTATACATTTATAGAAATAGTTTTACATTTTGGGAAATATGCATATTCACTCTGTTGAGTTGAATGAGAAGATTAATATTAATCGTGTCTGTGTGTTAAGTATGGAGCTAGAGTCAGGGATTAGCTGGGCTTACTCCAAAGTTCAAAAATACACCTACCAGCACCTCTAAAGCTCACCAATGAATATGTTATATCTCATTTGTTTAACATGTGAACAAACAGAATGTACAAATGGCAAGTTGTGGTTTAACAGGAAGTTACATGCTGTAACTATTTCTTGGCGACCAGCAGCTGGGCTAGCTGTTTCCCTCTGCCACCTCCTGGCTGTAGCTTCATACTCAACGCACAGATATGAGAATGGTATGGTCTTCTCATCTAACTCTCTGCAAGAAAGCAAATAAGTGTATTCCCCAAAATGTTGAATTACTCCTTCAGAGAAGTCAACCTGTTTTTGATTTTTTTCAGCAATTATAACTAATTGTTTCAGCACTGATACAACATTTTTTGTCAGTCTGCCAGTCAAATACATACAAGATATTCTGCTATTAAAGAGTATAAATAATGAAATATACATACCATTCTGATTGTGCATAATCATTCCACAATGTAATGTGCCTCTATTGTGTTTCAGAGCTCTTTACTAGCTCTGACATTACAATAAAGGAGCAAGAAATTTCACTTTAAATACTAACGCTTGAGTTGCACTACAACAGAGTGAACGTTTTGTTCTTTTTCAGATCTTTTCTCATTTTGTTGGCCATGATTTAGCTGCTAGAAGCACGTCACAGTGAGCAACAGAACAACTCATATATACTGTCATTAGTTTTGCTACCTGCCGCAGCCAGCAGAGGCAATGGATTTTAAGTTAATGGCAGATCACCATGGAAATGATAGGTGGCAAATCAAAACATCAAGATTGCTTGTTAACAGAAGTTGTTTTTGATAACGATGAATCACTCTCTCATTAGTGAAATATTCCTTAGTCATATTAATGAGAAAGAAGAGTGGTTGACGGACAGTCGGTGAATTAGACTCAAAGAGGTGACAGATGGCGAGAGCAGAGGATAGATGGAGGGGTGTTTGAAAAAGAGCGGCAGAAAGAGAAATTGAGTGGATTTCAGAGTTTTATAGAGTTCACCGTTGCCCTCAACCGTGAACTCGCACTCTCACACACACACACACACACACACACAGACACACACATAGACTCACAGAAGAAAGGAAATTAAAACTGTGCAAATCTTTGGGGACTGATAAACATTGCGCTCCCGTATGCCAGTCATATACTCACTCATCTGTGTTTGTGTGTGTGTGTTTGGATTGGAGCTGCAAGGTTAGACCAACAAGCCAATCACCTGCCAGTTTACAACTCACATCACGCTATGCTTCACTGTTCACAAACCTCTCTCTTTTCTTTTTTTTTCTCACAACACACTATACTCTCTCTGTATTACTCAATTTATTTATTTTCCTCTCTCACTCTCTCTCTCTCACTCTTAAACACACTCTCTGTTGGGAAATTCTGAAAAATTGGTTTAACTAAGTGGGAGGTAAAGCAAGAGGAAACCCAAACAACAGGAGATGTACAAAAAAGGAAGTGGGGGATCAATCTGTCCAGAAAAAAAAACAAAAAAACAACAGCGTAGTAAAGAAGTAGCGCTCCTGTATTTTTAAGATTATCACAACATCCTTGTATTAAAATCCATCTACATACCATTAATCTGTTTATTTCTTCCTTTCCTCCAGTAGGGAAATTCAATTATCACAGCAGAAAGGCAGTTTCTGTTAATTCCTGCTGCCTAATTCCTTCCAGTTATGGCTAGGCCTCACTCTTACACACAAATGAGTGTGGTGATTAAAGAGCTGCACTTGCAGTTAGTTTAAGGTGACATTACCCAGACAATGTGGAAATGAGTAATACTTCTCCCTTTGTGTAATTGAAATCCTGTAAATTAGCAGACAAATGTGCTAAACATGGTTGAATTATTGGAACGTGAGTTATTTTTTTTAACTAGCTCACCTGCGCTGAAGAGACCACAGTATAATATAGAATTTAAGACTGTTTCCTTAAACTCAAGGTTGGAAAATTTACATCTATTTGAATGCAGCGTTGCATCTTTGCTACTACATACTATCAAAGTAGACACATCAGAGAGCGCGGTTGCAGAATAATTCATGATTTTGTGCTATTACTAAGAGTTTGAGTGTATTTGTGTGTGTTTCCTCCACTCATGTACATCTACATGTTGGGTAGTGCACACACAAGAGATTCACGAGTGCAATTCCACACTTTAATTCCATGAATTCTAAGCTAAAATAACATATGTGTATGCATCCTGACACGCTTGTCAGAATGCATTCAGCAAAGCTCAACACATTACATTGTGTCCCAACCTTTAAGGGGACATATACTTCTAAGTCACTTGCATTCAAAGGCCTGGATAATTATCCTCACTGTGATAGGGCTCTGGAGAAAAAAATGAATAGAACAAGGAGCATCTCATCCTTTTGTCTCTCTCTCCCCCTCTTTAATTCCTCCGCTCATTGCCGAGTCATAAAAAAGTGAGCCGCCAAACGTAACGAGGGGCTGAAATAAAAAGCCGTGCAAAGAAGAGAGGATTTGTATCTTTCTTTGTCTCGGTCGCCCTGCAAATGCAAATTTCTGGATTCTGACAGAAAAAATGTTTTATATTCTGCCTTTTTTTCATTTCTTGTCTCACATTTTGTGTATACGGCAGACTAAATACATCATGTAAAAATGGTTCTAAATCTTTCAAATGAAATTAGATGAAAGGCGAGAGCTATTAGAGATACATCCTGAAAGCTTTCTCTTGCATCCTTAATCTTCTATTTGAACAATATAACATATCTGTGATGGAGGTATTCGTTTTAAGATGATGAAATGTTAAACTGTAAATCAACATCTGTCCTCAAAATTTTTATCTCTCTCTCTCTCTTTCTCTCTAGGCTGAACCAGAGGGTTTCTCCCATTTCCACCTCTACGTGTGTGCTGCATTCCTGGTGAGGTGGAGGAAAGAGATTCTAGAGGAGAGGGATTTTCAGGTAATGTGCGCACAAGACACAGGGGGCGCTGTAAACCTTTGTGTTCCTACTTAGAAGTGGGACACAGACCGGCATGCACGCATATGGTACACATATAAAGACATACACACTTCTGATATCCAGCTGGTGACGCTAATGGTGATATTCTGTATATAGCTGTGTATCTATGTAAATTCATCTCAGTTGTCCTGGTTGTGTGCAAAAACCAAATTAAAGCAGTCCACCAGACTGTTATTGTAGAGTTGTTCATGGCCTACATCCTTCTCCATTACCTCCCTGGTCATTAACTGTGAGGTTCAAAAGTCGTTGTGAGTGCATTAGTAGATGACAGTAGACAGCTGCCAGAAGGTGACTTTGGTTGCCAGCTCACTGGGGGACCTGGCTTCTTAACGGTAGCAACACAGTCTAATATCATCACATACAAACATCATCTCTGCTCTTTGGCTGCTCCCTCCTCTTCTTCTCTACTTTTATGGTGCACAATTTCTCAGTTATCTATTCTGTCTTTTCTGTTCTTTTGACTTCTTCTGGTGTTTTGAGGTTTTCACCTTTTCCTTCTTTTCTTCTACTCACTAATAAGAGAATTTCAAAATGCCACAATAGAAGAAGAAAGAAGAAAACTGAGAAGAAAGAAAAAGATAGAGGAAAGAAAAAAAAACAGAGTTAAACATCAGCTCACATTCAGTTTGAACTTAATGGAATCCATAAGACAACGTCAACCAGCCAGGCCTATTAGATATAAAATGCCTAAAGGGGAACTGCACTGATTTAACACATCAAAGTCTGTTTACAGGTCTTGAGAAGTACTACTGCATATGTGAAAAAAGTTGTATAAAGCCTTTTGTGACTCCAGAGATGGGCAAAGTGTGATGAATTGTCTCAAGTGATGTCACTTGAGGCAAATTGTCAGCATCAGTTGGGGCTGAAGACTACAAATTTTGAAGATGAAAAAAATCTGGAGGAGTTTAGTTAGAATGACGTGAAGTTGACAGAACTCTCTAGTCCCACTCTTCATTTCTGCTTGAGGTTAGCGGGTCAAGGCTACTTTAGCTGCTAGTAGCATAACACACACAAAAATGTACAAGGCAACATGCACTGTGGGTAATGTAGGCACCAGGTTTTAACAAGGAAGAAGGATGCATGGAATAAAAAAATGTGCTCTGTCAGGTGTGACATTTCCAGCAGTGATGCTGGGTGTGGTCAGAGGTGAAACTTTCAACCAGAGAGGGAAGTAAAACATTGCTTTTCAGCCCAGTGTTAAGTTATTGTTTAAGTACTCCTGTCTGTGCACTGTTTATATGTGGTTTTAAATTTACCTATTTTTATAGTACCCTTTAATTCAGTATGATCTTTATTACCAAACATGCAAGCACTCATTTCTCCCATCCATATAGTTTTACTCACTGGTTGGCTTGCCGTGCAGACTACCAAGTGGTGCACCAAGGGCAAAGAATCCATCCTCATGAAGATGAGAGGAAAAGAGGAGGCGTACAGGGAGGAGAAGATCAGGGTGGCAATGAGAGGGTTGAAAGAGGGGTTGGAGTAGAGAGAATAGTTTTTACAATGAGAGTACATTCACGGAGCGGCAAACCTTTTATGTAATGTTATACCTCTATGCTGTAATATCAAAGACATTTTATTATGAGCACTGTTACAATTGATTAAAAGAAGCTAATACGCAAAGGGCTGCAGTTTGTACTTTTAAGGCTTAAAGGCTATATCCACCTTTCTATATGGATACAATGATAAACAAACAGACTGCTATATTATCAGTTTCCAAATAAATAAAAGCAAAAAGGCCTTTCAGAGGTTGATAAGAGAAGTTTTTACCTGGGCGAAATTGAATCAAAATGTAATAACTTTCATAAAAATACTTAACATGTAGGTTAAAAACATAATTAAAGCAACTTTCCTCAGCACTGCCACTTACTGACCAAGCTTTTTTGAAACGAAGCGGGAGTTCTCAAAGCATGTCATAACAAATCTGAAAACAGCATTTACCTACAATGCAAGTAAAGAATGAGAATTGCTGTGAATGACACCTCGGATCACAGTAGCTGTCCTTGTGAATATTGCCATTATGCTGTTTTTTTACTTATTAGATCCCTGTAGAGATGTATTATTTCTTGCTTGAATGTGGAAAGACTTTCGGCACTTTACTGTTGCTGCCCTCAGATAGGAACACCGCAGAAAAGACGGACAAAGCTGATACACTCACCACTAATATAATGGGGTTAAAATTAAAAATGTGTGTTCCCGACATTGACATTCAAGTCCCCTACTCCATCTTCTCTATGATAAATCAGAAGAAGTGTTCAAAAGTGACAGCAGTCAGAGGGTTAAGGTTCTAAAGAACTTGGGTTTTAGATGGAGGCCAGTTGATTAAAGCTGTTTCACCCACTGAGTCAGACACTGGAGGCTGTTGGAGGTTTGAAGATGAGACATCAACTGACTCATCTGTTCTTACTTTCATACTCTTCTCACCCTCTCTCTCTCCTTACCCCTTTTCTCTCACTCAGGTTGAAGCTTAAATAAGATTGCTACTTTTTGTTGGATTCCATTTCAGATTGAACTTAAGGTGGTTATAGGTTTTTTAAGTGGATTTCTGCAACGGTTTTTGAAGTACACACACAGAAAAGCCTTGCTAACCTTTGTACAGTTACAGTGTGTCCGCTCTTGCGTTAAAAATGGTAAAAGAAAAAAATCAATGCGTTTATGGAAATTTTCACCATTTAAACAGGACTATGTAGGCTTATGGAGAGCAGATAGAGCCTGTGGGGAAGTCAACAATGGCACATTCGACAGACAGCTAGGTCAGCTTAATTTTGTGCATGATCAGAATGTGTGCAAGCACAAATATTAGAGAAGCTCACATTAATAGAGGAAGAATCACCTTTAATCTCTGCATTTGAAATTTTCTCCCCTCGTTTCTTATTCTCTCTGCTTAAAAAAACATGTCTACCTCCAACATGTACTCAGGCTTATACCTCATCAGTACAAACTTTCCTGCAGTAGTAGCTCTGGAGTCTGGACTGGAGAAACATATAATATGAGTATTGTATACTCCTCATGAAGACTGCAGGAAACTTGCTACAGTAACCCAAAGGCTGTAGATGCTTTAAACTTTCAAATAGTGGCATCAACTGCAGAGAGAACCAGGCCATTATTTGAAACCGTCTTATATTAGACACTAAGGCTGTCAACGGTTGACTGTTAATCAGTTAACCATGAAAAATATATTTTACTGGTCACGCATGTCGGTCTTTAGGTTAATTTGCATACTAGGGTTGGGTACTGAATTTGTTACTTCACGTTATTTTTGTTCTAAATGTTATCAGTCCGTGCCAAATTTCAGTAACTTGCGGGACTGAGAGTGAGCACAGCCCTGAAATAAGTTTTAAAAACACACATTTACCAACTGAAGCGTCTCACATGGAGGCTCCGACACTGACAGGAGCACCAACCCGCAGAAACAAAGAGACGTGACAGATCCATTTTATCAGCCTGCACGGTGGCTAGCAGCTAGTTAGCATGGCTAGCATCATTAGCATAGCTGCGCTGTGCTGTGTGTATATGTGTATAATAAGGTGTAGCTGCGGTGTCTCCAGTTTAACAGCACCGTGCTCGGCAGGTGACAGGTGCGTTTATGGTGTTTGTGTGCTCTGAAAGACATCAGAGCGCGGAGATAAAGTCACACAGCTGATGGACTATTAGCCTAGCATGCTAATCCTATGGTCTATCTGTTATAACAATGTAGGTGTTATTTTGTTATTAGGCCATCACCCAGTTGGTGTGCCGAATGATTGAGACCGATATGCTGCTATATCGAGTGAAGAAGGATGAGCTAAAAGTCAAGCTAACCAGAGCAGACAAGCTAGCTCTGACCACCGACTGCTGGACAGCTCTCACAAACCAAAGCTAACTCACAACTTTTCTTAGAAATTAACTGGTTAAACTGACATCCCTATTAGACACAGACCCTTATTTCTAATTTTCTCTTTTATTTTTTGTTTTTATCACATTTTAGTAAGACATCTCTCTGTTTTCTCATCTGTTCCCATTTTCATTTGCTGTTCACGCCATTTGTTTGTTATTGCAAACCTCCATGTCTACCTGTTGTCTTAATAAATCCAGGATCATGTACATCTCCACGGTACTAATTCCATCAGCGCAACAGTCATGCCATACACGCTGTTTCTCTTGTCATTCTCAGGAGTGTGGTCTCGTCCTCTTAAAATCCAGCTACACACACACACGCATACTCAAACACAGCCAAATGTCATCCTGGCATTTTCCTCTGCCCAGTATATAGCAAATGAGCTCTCATTGCCTATTTGTTAATGTCTTCACAGGATGTCTGTTGTCTGTGCTTAATGGAACACAGATGTCCTGTCTGTCTGTGTGTGTGTTTGTGTGTGTTTGTGTGCGTGTCTGGCTGAGTTTGTATGTGTCGCAGAGTGGATTCATATATATTCAGATTCAAGATCTGAAATTACAATATAACAGTGTAAATGTCTGAATTTGAATTTGCTAGAAAACATCTTGTTGGCAGGTCTTAACAGTTAGTGTGCATGCAATTGCACATTTGGCTGGTGTTGTTGGAGATCTGGTTATGAGAGCAAATTGTTCTTTTTCACAAACTGATCTACCAAACATAATACAATTTACTAAGTATTTTGACACAGATTAGTGTCAGTGGGGAAAGAGAAAAGTAAAGATTTCTTCTCTCCTCAGCTTTAGTGGTTTAATTCCAAGAGATTTCTGCCTCTGATCCACTGAGTCTCAGAGTTCAAACGTAGGCCTGCCAGGTTCTTAAGGGCCTGTTGAACAGCTCTTATCTCCTCATGCTTTACCCAGCAACCCTCACAGCTTCCCTCTGCTCTCATGACTGCCTTTTTTTTTCTCTTTCTATCTTTCTCCGTCTCTGTCGCTCGATTACTATTGCTTATTCCTTGGCACACTGTTTTTGCTACTCCTTCTGTCTCAGTTTTTGTCTTACTGTCTCTTCTTTTCTACAATTTTGTCTTTTCTTGCTTAGTTTCTCTTTTTTCATTTTTTAAAAAAATGTTTCTGTATCTCTCTGTTACTGATTCTTGCTTTTTCTTTCTTTCTTTCCATCCCTTCCTACCTTCGCCCCTCCCCTCATGGCACTTCATTCATGACATCAGTAGATGATGTTTTTTATTCCAAAGGGCACATATAGCAGGATAAAAATAACACTTGAATCCAACTTAAGCAAAATGGGGAAGTCAGCTCAATGTCTTCCATTACTACTTGGCTAATTTTACAGTGACAGTACAGAAATTGCCTTCAAATATGTAGCAGACACATCCTTAACTTATCTGAGTTAAAGGCATACTCTAGAGATTTATTATAGCACCTCAAATGACTCACATGAGGTGGATTAAAAAAAAAAAGAATGGTCAAAATCGACGCAACAGGGACCAAGATATGGTGACTCTCTCTTTAGCATGGGTAAAGCTCCAAAAACATTGGATCTTTCAATTCCCATAATGCATCTTCGATAAGATCCCTCTGCCTCCAGAAGGCCCGCTATCTTCAAATCCTGCATCTCCAGTTTATGATGCAGACTTTGTGTAAAAAAAGAAAAGACGTCTCCAGCCCAATCTGAGATAATCCTGATGACATTATAACAAACAAGTGTTTTCACTGGTGTCTTCACAAGTTAACTGAATTTCATTTCAAATTGGTGGAATGATTCATAAGCACATAAGTAACAAAACTGATGTGCACAAATCAGCCTAGCCTTTCCAGCCCAGCACCTTCCTGCACACATACAAACATATGCTTCAAGCAATATAATAAAGGTTTTCAACCCGTTCTCATCAATCTCCTCATTATTATACTGAAACGCTACTCCAATTTCCTCAACCCTGGAGGCTAACTAGACTTGTAATAGCTAGTTATCACAGCACATTAACAGCTTGTTGTTTTGTTTCATAGCTGTGAATTTACTGTTTTGATTGATTCTGTGCTTTGTTTGGAACCCGTGGGCCCCTGAAATACATTAATAACTTATATTCTGGTTTGAATACCTTTTCTTTGACTCCGCCACAAAGCTGTGGAGACTTTCCAGGTGTGGGTTCAAACCTACTCCTGGAAATGTGGGAATCAAGAACCAAATGTTCTGTTAAACGGGTAACTTTTTCATTTTTAAGACAACACAGAATCCTCTAAATCTGCTCAGTCACCACAGTCACTTTGTGTAAAAGTATGAGCTAATTGTCTTTTAATGTAAAATGTAGAACGCGAGGAGCAGCGGTGTATGACAAACTGCTGGCGAGTTACATGCTTGAGGTCCTAAGAGGGGAAAACGAATGATTGATTCAGTTTAATAGTTTTAATTAAAAAATGCATGCAAAAAGTAATTTCAAAGGATAATTCATGCATTGTTATCAAACATAGTAAGGAGAGTAACTGCGAATCTCCTCTCCTGTTGGTGGGATTGGATTGGTTAAGCCGCTAAATGAAAAGCAGGAGGAGTATGGCACTCCCCAAGCAATCTGCCTTCCACCGTTCCACCTCAGCTAGCACACTACTGCTAACTGCAGGCCTGGACTGCGTGGATAAGTTAGCTCGTGCACACACACACACAAACACACATTTTCAAGTATTTTCTCTGTCACTCAAAACCACACACTCTTAGACACTACAAACTAAACATGCGCACAAACCATTCTCTCTGCCCCCACGCACACATTGTCATTTTATTCACACATTTGTGAATCACCCGTCACACACACATTCGACACACACACAGAGCACACACGGTAATAGGCAAGTGGTGAGCTATTATGCAGCTGTGTGCACTGCTGTTTTTTAGGAAGGCCAGCACAGTCAGCGCCATTTCCCATTAGTCTACTACCTGCACACACCAACAGGGCCACTGCAGAACTGCTTCTAAATGACTGTGAAAAACCTCTGCACTCTGGTTTTTAAGCCTGCAAATGTGGATCTATACTTGGGCCTGGAAATTTGAGAACAGACCAATCCGCATTTGGAAAAACCCCTCAAGGTTGAGATGCAGCAAAATAACCATGTTTTTCAGTGATATTTTGAAACGCAGCCATAACCACAACCCAGCAGCCAGAAATTCAGGTTGAAAAGGGTTTTTGTCAGGTTGGTGCACAAATGTCAACTTATGTATACCGGAAAGAAGTGAATCACTGCTATGTTGACATTTTACTACTATTTTTGCATTTCGCAAGTCATCTCTAAAGATGACAACCTCATAAAGTACTAATTTACTTCACTCCCAGTGGTGAAAAAGCTTAAACAGATGTGCTTTTTTTTTGAGCAGTGAACTCTCCTTTGATTTTAAGTGTATTCAACATTTTTAAGCACTTCCAAATCAGCACTGCCTTTTTCACTCAGCATATATGATACGCTAATGTTTATATTCTACGTATATATTCTTTCAAGTTTCAAGAGTAATGTGAATGGATGAGAATACAGCAAGCAACAGAAATGCTACACTAGTTTTTTTCTTGACATTCAGTACCTAAATCCAGAGTTTAGAAACAGAACATGCTAAATAAATTTAAAAAAAACAACAACACATTGATAAATCCAAAAATAAATCCAATAAGACCAGTAAATTGGCTGAGTGGGCTGATATCAGCTTAGATATTATCATATAAAGATTGGTATCTGTATATGTTTGCTGATAAGTAATGTGAAGAAATGCCAAAGAGGTGTTTGAGGTACTTTAGAAACCATGTCTCCATTACATCCACCAGAAACCACCGACAAGTTTGTTTTTCACCTGTAAAATGTCCCGCTCAGGACATATGTCTACTCTCGCACCATAACAACAATGAAGATGCATGTTATGCACAAACATTAGTACACAATTGCTTAATAAAAAGTGATTAAAGAAACAGCTGGCTGCTAAATTATGTGTGAGATCTACCCCGTAACTGTTGTAATCTATACATTTCCCCATAATTCTCATTCATTCTTTCTACTTGCCATATTCACTGCTCTATATTCTCAATTAAAGTCATTTACACTGGAAAATGTAAAAAAAAAAAAAAAAAAAACAAGCATGTGGTTTAAATTATTAAGAAATACAGAAAAGAAAGCAAACACAGTCATTTAAGTTATAATTAGCAAATGTCTATTTTTTACTTGACAAATGACTTGATAAATTTTGACTGCACAACTAATGAGTTATCTTAGACTTCAGTGATCATCTATATTACTCACAAAATGTTATTTTTAGAATTGAATTATGAAAGATTAACTAGTCTATTGTATAAGATGTCTTTTGATTCAGCATGTTCCAGGATGTTATACTGCATTGTCTGATTGAATGTTTCATGTCAGAGGTCAAGCAGCGCTAAAGATTATCTTTGGTCTCACAAGGACATGCTCACATTTGTGCTCATTCACAAACAAAACTGTCTATATGGATTTCATGGCTATCAGTGTAACGTCTTGATTATGGCCATCTAATAACATTTCTCCTGATATTTCATTAGTAAGTGTTACTGAATAGGCCCCATTGTGAGGATCCAAATTCTGATCGTGAACGTGAGGTCAAGCATTTCTGTAAGTAGAAGCTATAAGTTCTCTGAAAATGGAATCTCATCTTCACTACACATTTTTCCCCAAGACATGCAGGAGAGCTGTGGTGAGGAAAGAAAGTGAGAGGTGGAATTGCGAATGAGGGAGACAAAGATTTGTTTTCACTTTAATTAATGGTGTGTGAAAAACTGTGGACCTTTGTAAATGTCAGCGTCTGTCCTCAGATCAGTTATGTGTGGAGAACGCCTTGGGTTAGGCTGCCTTGGCAATAAAGAAAAGGAGGGCACTCCAAAGGAACTAGAGTGTTCTGGAAATGTCAGCAGTATTTCAATCACCGTGACCAGGAACACAACGTTGTTTACGATTAATTTTTACATTTTAGAGAAGCTTAAACCCTGAAATGTTTGCTAGAAAAGTTTTTGCGGTGTTGGTTTGCAAGTTTACTCTGTCGTTCTTGACTGTTTTTATATTTAGTTTTTTCTGTAGTGAAGGGACAGTGATTTTGTATATTTTATTTGAGACCTCAGGCATCATATACAGGCAGGCTCCAAGCTGATACTTCTTTTTTTGTATGTGTAAGAGAAATAGAATGGGTTAGTTAGTAACTGCAGCATCTGCACAATGCACATACTGTACAATGTACGAGAGTCCAAATTACACTGCATTTGTAGAGCTGACGGCACTACTTGGGAATAAAACAAAAAATTCCAATACTAATGTACAGAGAGACAAAGAACAAGTGCACTATTCTCCACTACTGCCAACGAAAGTTTCTTTTCCATTTAGAACACTGGTATAACCTGTATGTAGCTTTGATATAGCCTGATATGACTGACTGTTCTCTACATTGATAAAGAGGGTGAGAAGGACAGTTTGTGTTCTTTTCACCCTCCTTTTTGAGTGTTAATTTACCCCACCCATTGTTTTGATAAAGCCATAATTTGCCTTGGTGACATATCTCACAAAGATCTCTTTTAAAAGTTTATTTTTGATAAAACAAAATTTCCACTCTGTCTAATTATCAGGACAAAGTGTGTCTCTGTCAGGACGCCAGGACAAATGCTTGAAAATTGGAACTCTCATGATTTAATGGGACATCTGGTCACTCTAGATGCTTTACTCTGCCAGCTCAAATGCTGCAGAGTACTGTAAACAGTGTAGTACACAGGACTCTCTGTTGGAGCCCTCTTTTTAAATCTGTATTTACTGTAATCTATCCTACATGCACAGTTTTTGTCATTTTATGATGTGATATGAGACAATTACAGTATAATTGCATAGAATCAAGCCACTTTTGCCTTGTTCAGGCTCTGTATAGTACATGCTCATGAGTACAGTAGAGGTACTGCTAACTGTATTTTTAAGACTACTAGTTGAGTAACTTGGAAGGGAAGTATATCATTTGTGGAGGGAAATATCGTTTTAATCAATAAATGTGCATTTCAGTTTAAAGATCCCCTAAAGATATTTTAAGATCAACGTCAAATCCAAAGGATGTGACGTTTTTGCACGCTCCCAAGTGCCTCGCCTCTCTCCCGCTAACGTCAACAAACAACTGGCATCTACCGCAACAAAAAACGTTTCCATCCAACTAGAAACACCCTGCAGATATTAGCTCTCCGGTTAATGAGACAGCTAGCTGCCTCCGTCAACCACCACATATTTCACAACAAAACTCCGTACACACACAGCTAAAACATTATTTCCTCAACAAAGGAGCAGAAAATAAGCTCCAGAGCATAGCTTACCTCTTGTTGTCTTTCTGTTGGTTGTCCAAAGGTGGAAGGCTGACTGCAGCTCACTTAATGGCCACCGGTGTCACTAATGAGAAGGAATTTCTGAAAGTTACACGTTGAACCTTTAACTGCTGGACACAAGATGTCTCCTGCTTCGCTGAAAATCCCATTATAAGTGTATGTGCACTGGAGGTTTCAAATTTCTTCATCACACTTGTGTAAGTAGCTTTCTAGTTGTGATGTTACAAATCATGTTTGTAGGTACAAGCCTTAAACTGAGATTTAAGGTGAGCACAGAGAAATTTTCTGCATCTGATCTGATTCCATGATGAGTATGGCGCAAGCAGTTTTCCACACAACAGTAGAGCACAGCAAAATTTGTTACTTCGCTGAGAAGTTGGAGCTGTGTAGTAGGGCTGCCCTCTAAAAGTCGCTGAGTCGATGCATCAGTCGATAAACCCCTGAGTCAACTCGCATTTTGTCAGTAGAATTGCTGGATTTTTTTTAAGCCACATCATTATACACAGAGTAACGCAGGGTGACAGCATGACAGGCTGTACATTTTTACAGATTCTTGTCTCTGAATGACCTAAATACATAACTGTGATGGAAACAGAGAGGGATGATGGAAACGGAGGACAGCGAGACGCAGAGCGACTGTGTCTCCTGCTCCGAGCACTCAGCTCCGGTGTTAAATACTGCGAAGTAGTTTCTTCCTCTACTGTCCAATATGATCTACTCCTTGGCTGATAGCGCTGTCAGCAGCCAGGCAGGAGGGGCGCTTGGATTTTATAACTTAACTAAAACCAGGACGCACACTTTTATTTCTCTGACTGTGTGGAAATCTGACGTTTTAACATCACAGATGATGAACAACAGCGTTAAAATGCAAGTCTTACATGAGACTCACATAGGCTGTTTAGTGTTAGGTGGCTGCTCTGCAGTTGCACTTGATTGTACTGTAACTGCATTAACTGGGCGGAGATATGAATACTATTTCTCATAGGAGGCTGCATAATACACGTGACAGTATTAAACATGGTATGAGTTCATGAAAATCTTAAGGATTATAACTTTAACATTAGATCAGTCTTTTCTGTCAGTCTTTCCACCATGTGCAGTGTTTCCCATATATTCATTCATTCATTTGGTGTACCGCTGCAGAATTATGAGCACCACTGCTAACATTTCACATGATCATCAATATCAATGGGCTACTAATGATTTTCACTCAATTTTCATCTGGCAGTAAATGTACGGTACAGGCTACAGCTGGTCAGTTAATAAATGCTGCAGCTTCTCAAGACCAAGAAAACTCTTGTTTGTTGTTTCACCAACCGCTGGAAAAGAGAAGGTTAGCCTTGAAGTAAGCGACAATGGGATAGCCTAACCTGACCACGCTCGCTTAAGGTGGACTGACCTTTAAGTTGGACCAGCTATTCTCATTTTAGTGTCAATCTCAGCCGCTCATGCTGTAAAAAGAGAACCAAGAAATGTCTGGCTGCTCAGATTCTCTCGAGTTTGTTTCATCTCCCCCGCCGCCACCCCAAAGCAGTCAACCAAGGGGAAACACTGATGTGCATGTGTGTTCCCGTGTGTGGAGCTCTGATAAATGTCTTCACTGCATATGTGTGTACCTCTTTTTATTTTTTTACCTGCATGAGCAATAGCAGTTCCCCATTAAGATCACCACCTTGCAATTTCCAGTAAAGAGCTTTGTCCCTCCTCTGATTAATTCCATACTTTTCACCCATTTATCATGACAAGACATCCTCATTTTCTCCCCCAGAACTTTCTTCCCAAACTTGGCTTGCATTGAGCAGACCCTCTCAGGGGTTTGCAGCTCTCTCTGATGGATGGCACTGTAGTCAATAGTGTTGAAAGTGAGACAAGGCCACCCCCAGTAAACAACTTTTAATAATCACCCAGTTGATGGAGTGCTGCGCCCGATGTGGCATATGAATCTATTTGTGCCAAAACAAGAGGAGAAGAGAAAAAAATGAGAGGAAAACAGAGGACTTAATATGGTGGAAGTAATTACGTAGCCCTCCACCCCATCCTGCCTCTTACTCTGTGACATCCTTCTTTCATCGCACTCCTTCCACGTACATACTCTCCATCACTGACAACTAAAGTTTGCTGTAAGGCTAACTTGTGTGGGCCTGTACGCTGAATTATTGTGGTGTACAATTTTGATGACCAAAGCTGCTTGGAAAGTCAGTAGCGATCAGTCATTGCATGGCATTGGGTAGACATAAAGTGAATGTGTGTGTGTTTCTGCTACAATGTGTGCACAAACGCAGTTGTTTATTAGATGTACAACTAAGTTGTGATGTCGCTTCGTTGATGAATGCATACAAGCACAAGTTTGCCATTACGAGGAGTACCTTAAAAGCATTCATCAACCCAGAACAACGGTGTGTGGGATGATTAGCTGTCTGGGTGTCGTTACTGACATTATCATTGGCTGAGGTTTATCTATAAGAGAGAGGAAAATAGAGATAGGAAGAGTCAAGAGTTTTATGGCTTTTTTGCCCTAAGATAACAGTAACGGCTTGCTCTGTCAGTGCATAAGCCAACTACATAGGCCCTTGCTCAACTCAGTTAAGATACAAAAATGCCAAATAAACTGCAATATCGACCCACTTGTAAGGAATAAACAGACTGAAGCAGCAGGAGGAGGAAAGGGAGAAATAGATTTTTAAGAAAAAGAGAAGAAAAGAGATTTGAGGAATAGGCTGGGTCTTGAACTCAGACATAAATATTGAATTTTAAATTTAAATGCTCTTATATGTAGTCAAAGCGAGAACTGAGGCTTTTCTGCTCCTGGGTTTTTTACAGGGATTGTGAACTCTTGATTAGGGCGGCATTAACCTTTCTGAACTTGGCAGTGGGCGATGGCTGCACTAAACTGTTAAAGGCACTATTTTTCCTTTGTAGACTTTAGTATGTCATGGTTCATAGGCCCTTTGTTCTGTAAAGTATCCATTAAAGTGTTGATACTGCCCATTTTTCAGAGTAATGGTCAAAACAGTATTCTACAAGCGTAGACATACAGTATAAATTAAATCACTACATTGACTCAGACATTTCTGAAATATTTTTGCAGGTTTGACGCAGTGCAGAAACATAAATGTTTGGCAGATGTTGTGTGGTCATAGTAGATGCATTGGTGGCAAGAAATGAAATATCCATTCATTCAGACGTCAATAGTGTTTTGGAGCCTCTGTGTAGAGCTGTTCTGAAATTTGAGTAAACCTCTGTGTTGTTGCCTGGGAAATTCTTAGTAGTGCAGCTCCTTCAAGGAATAGGAAAGAGCGCAATGTGTGTGCGTAGCGAGCGTGTGGTTGAGCAAGTAGAGAGAGCGAGCAGCAGAAAAGTGGCTGTTGTGGAAATGTGCTATACAACTGCTTTGCCATGAAGACTGATTACTGGTGAACGCGAGCGGAGAGGACGAAAAGGTTAGCAATAACTTGTCAATCTGGCAGTAAATGCACAGTACAGGCTACAGTGTGTCAGTTGGTAAATGCTGCAGCTTCTCAAGACCAAGTAAAGTCTCATCTGTTGTTTCCTCAACTGCTGGAAAAGGAAAGGGGGTTAGCCCCGAAGTTATTGACAATGGGTTAGCCTAACCTGTCCAGGCTCACTTAAGGTGGACTGACCTTTAAATTGGACCAGCTATTCTCATTTTAGTGTCAATCTCAGCCACTCCTAATCAGAGAAAAGAGAAACGTCTGGCTGCTGAGTTTTGCTCAGTGCACCCCCCGCCCCCCACACCACCACCACCCCACCACCCCAAAGTGGACAACCTAGGGGGAAACACTGCTGCTCTTGAACTTTGAAGCTGTATGTGCTGAAAAGTGAAACTACTCAAGCAGAGTGAAATATCACTGTAAATGCTTCGATATACAGAAGAAGCACAGACAGCTGTTTTAATGTTTAAGATTGCTTCTGGCTGTATTTTTCTAAAGGTTATGAACTTCTCACTGGGCTGGCATTGACTGGTAGAGAATGGGCACAAGGCTAAAGCCCGCTCACTTTTAGGGTGGAATGCTCAGAGCAAAGAGATCCAAGTTCCCGTTTTCATAAAAGGATATCCATTTACTCTTTTGTTTAGTTGTAAGTAAAACCATTAAAATATAGATGGGTGACAAATTAAAGGAAAAACCAGAACAAATGAGTGGAGAAACATAACATGTATGGTACAGTTAATCGGTTAATATCCAATCATGCTCTGTAGCATGTATAAAAATGCTGAGCAGGCCCAGTTGATTCTGATTTTGTATGAAGATGGCGAGAGGAATAGGGTCAGAAACTGTGGTCGACAGCGCACGTTTGATGACCGTAAGGAAATACAGAAGAGCAACTCTTCCTCAGGTGACTGAGAATGTCAATGTAGGACGTGATCAGACTGTGTCAGCAACAGTCTGTTGACAATTACATAGAGAGGGATAATAGAGTAGGGTTGCACCGCATAAACCCCTTATTACAAATATTAGGGCACTTTTGAGAGTTCAGTGCTGCACAAACCATAGGTACTGGTCTACAGACATGTGGAAAAATGTTATATGGTCAGATGAGTCATCCTTCACCATATTCTTGAAAAGTGGGCGAGGGCATGTGTGATGTTCACCAAGAGAATGGTACAGGCCAGAATGCTTGACCCCTACAGTGACGGGATCAGGTGGCTCTGTTATAATGTAGGGGGCATTTTGCTGGCATGGTTTAGGTCCACTTGTACCCTTAGAGGGAAGGGTCACTGCAAATCAATATAAAGTTGTTCTGAGTCACTAAAAGGATGTGTTAGACAGTGCTCTCCACCACCACCATCAAAACACCAAATGAGGGAATATGTTTTGGAAGAATGCTGTCCATCCCTCCAGAAGACTTCAGAGACTAGTAGAATCAATGCCAAGATGCACTGAAGCTGTTCTGGCAGCATGTGGTGGCCCAACACCTTCCTAAGACACTTCATGTTGATTTTTCCTTTTATTTGTCACCCATCTGTATCTTTCTATAAGGTGTCAGCAGAGGTTGGAGTATCCAAATGTTAACCTCAACACCAAACACCCACGCCTGTGGTTTCATCTGTACTGAAAGCTTTCAACAAATCTGTCATCCACTCTCTCACGCTTTAATCTTATTCACATTCCCACAGTATTTAAATTAAGGTTCTACCCACATCCTACATGTCTCCTTAGTCTTTTCCTTTCTTAAAAGAGATAGCAGGACTTCATGAATTAGTTTGATTTTTATAATTTGACTGATATTTATATCGTGCACATTAAACATATCAAAAATCCAGATTAATTTACCCACACATCTTTTTTTCCTCCAGTACATTTCATGACTGTATGATGTTCAAATAGCAAAAATACATAATTTACTATTATCTATTAAAATTAAAGGAATATTTAGATATTTTGAGAAATTTGCTTATTTGCTTTCTTATGGAGAGTTTGCTGAGAAAATTGATACCATTCCCATGTCTGTAAAGTAAATAATGTTACCACCAGCAGCTGGTTAGTTTAGCTTAGCATAAAATGCTGCCAGTCCCTCTAAAGCTCACTAATCAAATTAATAAATCTGTACATGTTGTATTTTTACAGGGGGTTATGTGCTGGACTATTTCTGTCCAGGTGCAGTGACTTTCTAGGGTCTCCACTTGTTACCTGGCAACTGCTCCTGGTTTTTGTAAAGATTAAATAGAGAAGATATAACATGTTAATTCATCTAACTATTTGCAAAAAAGCGAATAAACATATTTCTCAAAATGTTGAACTACTCCATAAAACTTCTGATAATGTTTTACCGTTCCATGCCTAATAAATTATAGCTCAGAAAATAATCCCACCAGTTCACAAGTGCCGGTTTGTAAGCAGCATGTAAAGGGATTTAATCATTTCTACAACAAGTTAACTGGTTGCTGTAAAGACTCAATTAAATCTCAATAAAAAAACACCAAATTATAACTCATAACTACTAATAATCTCTTTAATATGTTTATTTAGCTAAAGAATGACCCCATTATCCTTAGGAACAACTTAATATATCCTGCTAGTCCTGCTATACATTAATCTGCTGAAATTTTAGCGACCACCCTTTTTACAAGACAACTTGCATGTGCCATCCTACATAAGCCCCAACCACCACCACCACCACACACACGCTACAGTGCCCGACTCCTACTCTAGCATCCACTGTTTGCCAGAGTGCCCATTTTGTGTAATTATACAAACTACAGCAAGCTAATGGCCCTGACAGAGCAGTGCTGAGGCCCATTACACCTCAGGGTGCTGCAAAACACCATTACCACCACCAGCAACCTGGAGTGTTCGAGCAAGCAGGTGATAGTCTTTGTGTGTATATGCAGCTTCATCTGTATGTCTATGGTCATGTATATAATGATGGTTGAAAGGGGTTCGGAGGTGGAATGATACATGTCAAAGAAACATAACAGTTACTACGGACGATTGCCATTTTTAGGCACAAATGTATCTGTTGCTGTGTTTGCGCGTGCCATACCTGTCATCTCTTCCCCATTAATTTCTCCAGGGCTTTTGCTGCTCGCTGCAGTTGACACCACAGGAAAGACAGGCTCATTGTACTCACTTCACTTAGCACCATCTCATTCTCCAAGCAAATAGACTATCCAGCTCACAGGCATATTAAGCTTTGACTGTGTTCTATGTCTATATATATGTGTGTGTGTGTGTGTTTGTGTGTATGTGTGTGTACGTTTGTCTATGCGTCCAGCAGAAGCCACTATTACTGCCGATAACTTCAGTCAGTGCATTAATAGTATTTGAAGTTATATTTCTCTCTGACTTCATCTGACGGTTCAGCTCTTCAACTAATAGTCTTCTGATTCAGTGCTCACAGTATGACTCTAAACTCTCCCTGGTAAAACATATTTCAAAGTCTGGTGTCCTCATGTTTATCACCCCTGCTTTACCTTGAGTTACTGTGCGACTTTTGTAGTACCGTATTTACTCCATACCTATTATAAGTTTAGCCATTTCTGACAGTGTGAATCAGCAGCACTCCCACTCGCCAAGGTGGTGGGTTTTACAGTGAACATGTCTTGCTGTGTTAAATGTGTAGTGCAGTTGAGGATAGAGTATTAAATCAGCTCACCCCAGTTAAATGCAGGTTAAAACAATAACTACACACTGAGCAAGTAAATTTCACTTGACAGTAGGGCTGGGCGGCATGTATCTCTACAGTATATCTATATTATCTCAAAGGACATATAGGATGAGACATTACTGTTTAGATCAATATAGTTTGATGTGGCATTAAAATACATAACCCAGTGTTTGCATCTCTTTGATCTCACACTCTCCACGGAACCCTGGCCCCACTCTCCCCCTGCGCCTTAAACTGGCCCCACTCGCTCAAGATTGTTGGAGATGGTTCGGATTTAAAAGATCAGATGTGCAGCAGAAGCATATCATTTGTAGGGAATGCCATAAACAGGTTGCATCCAAAAGTGGAAGCACTTCAGATATCTTCCATCATTTACAACAGCGCCATAAACTGCAGTACGAAGAGTGTATTAAACTTCGTGCTGTTACTGCAACTTCAGCTGCAAACCCCTTCGCAGCCCAAGCTTCATTTACCCGTGGTGTGCCTTATGAAAAGAATAGGAGGCTTTAAAAAGCTACTAAAAACTATTGACCCAAGATACCAGTTGCCCAGTCGCAACTTCTTTGCAAGTCAAGCACTGCCAGAAATATACACTGAGGTTGGACAGAACCTTACCAACTGGTTCGCAAAAGTGACTCATTTCGCACTGACAACCGATATGTGGTCAAGCAGGACATGCCATATATGAGTTTGACAGTACATCTAATTGAAGATTGGGAGATGAAAACTGGGCGTCTCCAAACCAGCTATTTTCCCCAAGATCACACCGGAGAGCATATAACTGAAGCCTTGTAGGATGCCCTTACAAACAGGAAGCTTGACAAAGAGGGACTGGTTACTATAACAACTGACAATGGGAGCAACGTTATCAAAACGGTGCAACTAAAGAAGTGGATGAGGATGCAGTGTTTCGGTCACTGACTTCCTCTGACCATTGGTGAGTGCAATGTTAAAGGAATTGATGCGGAAAAAAGAATAGATGGCAGGCCTATCACGCTCAGCAAAACAATCGTTTGCAGTAAGAATCACTTATAGTAATATACCTAATGACCATAAGAAAATCTATTTTAAATGTTGAGGCTAAATGGGGAAGTATCAGTAATACAGTACAGTCATTTCCATGAACTTGCACTTCAGACATATCGTCGAAGATACCAGGGATGCATTCAAGTGCAACAGCGTTTGAGAATGCACAAATCTAAATATACAGCTGTTTTCACACATTTGACTGGTGATTTTACCAAAATAGTTTCACCGAATAGTATTTCCTGAGTCGACTAGCAGGTGCAGCAACATTTAAACGTGTAGTCGTTTAATCACGCACATCCCTATTCAACACAAGTGATCTGCCTCTTTAAATAAAAAAATAAATAAAATGAAAAAGATTTTAGAGGTATTTTTCAGTTTTGTATTACTGGACATGTCATGGATGACAACCACATCACCCGGGCCATTTCTCTTTGTAAGAGGATTGTCAGCAGCTTCTCTTACAGCTGGAGGAAAAGAAGAGAGCTGGCTGAAGTCCAGATTCAGCTGGGTCTGTCGGCTCACCAGCTCATCACAGAGTCAGCCACACGCTGGGGATCAAGGCAGCAAATGATCGAGAGGGTCCTGGAGCAAGAGGGAATGCTCACAAAAGTCCTGTCCACTGACCAAAAGTCCAGGCATCTTGTCCCCACATGCCAGGACATAGAAGTCCTGGAGGCAGTCCGGAAGGCTCTGAAACCCCTTCAGGACTTCACTGATGCTCTGTCAGATGAGGAGTATGTCACCCTCTCATGTGTCAGACCTGTGCTGTACCTTTTAAACACAAGTCTCCTGGCACATGGAGGGCAATCGCGAACTGTGCAAATCGATCAAGACCTGCACTGTGGTTTACCTCAATGCCAAGCATGTCGATCCAGTATGCCACTGTTGGACATGGCCTCACTTGTGGTTCCACGGTTCAGGGCCAGATACATCCCAAATGAAAAGATCGATGCATTGAAACACAAAGCTGTCTTGGAGGCAAAGTCTCTGCTGGCCAGTCAGGGCAGCTGTCAGCCTGACCCAGCTGTGCCCGCTGTGCCTGAGCCTGCAGACCAAGAAGCAGCAGTGCCACCAACAGCTGAGAAGAAGAAGTCAACAGCAAGCTTCTTCAAACAGAGCAAAGCCACCAGCACCGCACTGACACAGAGGGAGGCAATTCAAAATAAACCTTCAAGCTACAAGTGATACAGATCCTCCCAAATGGTGGAAGGAACATGAAATTGTCTTTCCAGCACTGAGCCACCTGGCAAAGAAGTATCTTTGCGTACTAGCCACTAGTTCCCCTTCTGGAAGGATTTTTAGTTGCAGTGGTAACATTGTAACCTGCCACAGGGCATCCCTGAAGCCTGAGGCTGTTGATAGGCTAGTTTTCCTGGCACAAAACCTGTAAGAGATGTACAGGGCTACATAGGAGGAAATACTTGGTCTAGTAAAGAACCATTTACCTCAGTCGACAACCTGACTACTTTGTCAGAGCAAGTAGGCCTGTTATTTTTTTTCTGTTTACATTTTTATCGTTATTTGCACAGCTGTGTATTTTGTTAAGCAGGAGAGGAAAACCTATAAATGTACTCTTTTTAAATCAGTCTGTTCTTGTTGAAAACAACTGAAGGAGCATTCCTAGAGATAGGCCTGTGTTTATTCAATTATAGGCTATTTACTTTATATAATTTTTCATCTACATGTTGATATATTGTGCAGCTGTATATTTTCAAACAGGGAAGGGAAGCCTTTGCTTGTGAATCTCCCACGTGGCTTTGACTTGCAACTGAACATTTAGCCCACTTCATAGAAAATACCAAGACATAAATTGCGTATCGCCATTCAGTCTACCGAGATTTTTGGTCTATATCATGCAGCCCTACTTGACAGTGGCTTTAGCTCTCTGTATAAGCAATATGTTATCCCATTTTCTTTTTGAAGAAAGAGCCTTAGCACTGATTCTATTGACAATCTGCTTTCCCCTCACTATCAATAGCCATTAACCACTTTAAGCCTTGCCAAGCGTAGGAGATGGAGAGCTAATTGCCTTTTTTTTGGTAGCATACTGTATACAGTAATGGTGAATCAATGTGTTATTTAGTACTGTGGAATAAATAGATATTCATGCCTAAATAACCACAAGGACACATACACACATAAGAAGGCTACGTAAACAATACACACACACATCCTTCTTCTTTTTCTGTCTTGTCTGTTATTCCATTTTACTGTTTCATCTCTTCAATTGAATCATCCCTAGAACAGAAACACATACTGTAGTAAACACTCATACATCTTCTTACACTCCACATTCTTGTTGGTCCATCTCTCTCCTCTCACCGTCATCGTCACCCCCAAACACCTGCAAAACATACATCGGATTTCACGGATCGCAGTTTCCTTCTCTATACACATCACGCTGACACTTGTGGCCTCTCAGCGTGGAGTGTTGCCACCTGTGTGGAGTGGAGTGAGCGCAGCGTTTCCCCCTGACAGCGAGATGTATGCAATTAAACCGTATTAAAGTCATTAGCCTAACAGAAGTGATAGCCAGCAGATGGTTACCACGCAGAAATATGCCCTTAATGAAGCTCCTCAGTTACTATGGGTGTGTGCTTGTGTGGTGGAGCATTCATGAGTGCACTCGTGTGTATGTTGTGTGTATGTTTGTGTGGGTGTGTTCCCTAACGGCTGTAACACTCAAAGCAGTACTTGATTAGACGGTGGTTGGTCCTTCTCCTGTAGCATAGCAATTACTGCCTATTGTTAATTTATAAAGATTGGTAGCACATGGTAAATTTCCCTCCTACTACTTATCCATCTCTCTGAGACATTGAAGCTGTCCATATTAATATTAAGATCTCAAATTGTTTTAATTGTCAGCCCAATCTCTAAATCAGAAAGGCCCCATTGTGCAGTGTGAGGAGTCCATAATTACCCAAAGCTCTGGCAGTTGATTTTGTTAATATTCATGGTCACTTTTTGTGTAAAGAACTAAAACTAAAAACGAACTAACTTGGTATTGGAAGTCTATTTTCGAAGCTCTCTCTACAGTCTTAACCGTTAAAATCGATCCAAACCCTCTTATGTCACTGTTTGGAATCATTCCTTAAGGGATGCAGTTACCTGCGGGGGGGCCCTAAAGTCATCGCTATCACTACTCTCCTGGCGCGCCGCCTGATACTTTTGAGGTGGAAGGAGGCTGCCCCACCTTCAGTCTCCCACTGGATAAGTGATGTGTTGTCTAACCTGTAGCTTGAAAAAAATCAGATATACACTACGGGACTCTGAAAAGAATTTTTAAAGTGTGGAGATCTTTTTTTGACGTTCTTCGACAAACCCTCCACACAAGCACAAGAATAAATAATTAAATTATCGTGTTTCGACCCCTGACATACACCTGCATGTGGTTTTTGACATTCCGGGATTGGACATACTGCCTCTGCTAGACCTCTCATTACAATTTAAATGCTATTCATTCTTCAATTTAACTCTACATTACTAAGTGCCCTCTATTAACTATGGTCTTTCATTATGTACACTTTGATAGACAGGCATACTATGTTGTACTTTCCTCTATAAAGAAGTTTAACCTTATCGTGTGACAGCAGGGGGTAGGAGATGTTCGCTGTGGGGTGGGAACGATGTTCTTTTTGCAAATGTATGTAAATTGCGAAACTCAATAAAAAGAACTGTGAAAGGAAACTCACAACAGGTAGTCTTGTGACCTCAGCGCTCCATACGTTGCCCCATGATTCAAAACACAACATAAATTAGATAACATTGATTTTTTTTTTTTCTTTTTCAAAAATGTGTTTTAATTCCTGTAAGACTCTTGACGATTCATCGTTTATCGATAATGTTAGGCAACATTTCTCATCCCTAGTATCAAAGGTTTGGCATAAAGCAACAACATCAGCAGCATTTTAATTATCTGGTACAGTTAATAGATAGTCCCACTCATGTCAGGCATCAAAATTCATTTAAAAAAAAAAAACAGTTTGAAGACTCTTTTTGTCCAGCGATGTCTATCAGCATTTATTAATTTCACTGAACATAATATAATCAGAATAGTGTTGTTATTCCATAGGGAAGCTTCCTCTTTCTTTGAAGAGCCCGGGGCAGTGAAGTACAGTAAGAAAGGTACATGGTGTCTAGCCCCAGGCATCCAGGACTGCTGAGGTGATGCATAGAATACTTAAAGATACACACATGTTCACGTAAATACATACACATGAACTGTGCTCTTGATGGCTCGCAGACCCATAAACTACACAAATCAAATTAGTGGCAGCATGAAAATCTCTTTCTTTTTTAATAATTTATTTTCCTTTACCTGCTCTCTCTTTGTTCTATTTAAATGGACTATTAGTTAAGGGTGATTTGTCTTCATCTTTATGTGCCTGACAGATGTTCAGCAGGACATCTGCATTTGTTTATTCAATTTTTTTTTTTAAATTGAAATGTTTTTTATTGCATTTGATTGTTTTCACACGAACAGACGTACCATTAACATAAATACATGAACCCGCGCACACTCACATGCGGTCCGTTAGCTGTGAGCAAAATTGTTGGATTTCGCACGTGCGCGCGCGCGTGTGTGTGTGTGTGTGTGTGTGAATGTGAGGGAGGGTGAGTGATGAAAGGGGAGAGCTGATAGTGATGCTCTATTGAATACAGATGAGAAAGAGGCAAACTGAATTCTGATCAGGCTGCCTCCTCTCTTTCTTCCGCTCTCCTTCTCTGCCCAACCCTCAGAAAGAAAATACTTCAGAGAAGTGCGTCTTTCTGAACTGAGAGGGAAGTCATTAGGTCAACCTTGCAAAGTCAAGGTCCAGGTCTTCTTCTCAAAGCAGCATCTATTATACTGTATTTTTTAACTGTAGAGTTAACAAGCTGCTGGATTTTGATGATAGTGATATGCTCCAGTATTTTAGAGAGAATCTCATGAACTGAGAGAGTCTTGTTTCATGTTTGACGACACCAGAGGCCGAATGTGTTAGAATTTTTATCAGAGCTCACTCACTGTCTGAGCATTTTTAAAATACTCCAACAGATTTTTAACTAATTTTTAAAAGCCCAAGGCTCATAAAAGTCAGTCAACACAGTAATCAGTACCTACTCTTTCAGTTAAGTTAAGAAAAACAGCAAATCTATTTAAATAATCAAATTTGACTACATGTCAAAAATTAATGCAGAGCAGCGTTCAGTTATTCAGAAGACAGAGGTGAAACACAGCTGCAGCCTAATCTGTAAAATCTGGCTAGGATGGCAGCTTTGAGCTTAATTAGTTGAAGAAAACTTGTACTTTTCCACACTCACTCGGAATACAAATGCTTTTTGTTGAAAAGTCATCGGGGTCGTCTCACTGGCTCATTAAAAACGAGCAGGGAAGGAAAAAATTAATGGAGCCAAACACCTTCAATTTAATATGTACGAGGGTAAAATAATACGAAGTGCACTGCTGTAGTAAATATATTCACTTCAAGTTTTGTGTAGTTTGACTTCCTCAACAACAGTTGTGTAAAGATGACGGCGGATGTGTGAGAAAATTTTGTAGAACTTTCACATGCTCATAAAAAAAAAGAAGGTTAAGTTTGAGGTTAAACGGACTTGTTACAATTCTATTAAAATACACCAACCATCGGTGTTAAAACACTTTCTGTAACAAGGTCACATCCTTTCAGAAAGCTGCAAACTGCTCAGGAGTCAGATGAGTAAAGACACCAGAAGACCCAACGTGATTTGTCCTTCGATGTGATTATCAACACCATGATTGGTTGTAAACCCTGTTGTCACGGCAATGATTTCGGGCTTGATAATGAAAGCTCTCGGGACACTGATCCATAGCATGCACCTACACACACACACACGTACTTACACCCACACACACACACACAGAATCAGCCTGTCGCACTGCTAACCAGTCTCATTCCCCTTTGAGAGGGAGGCATTAGTCTGGGAAATTGAACTTGTATATGTGTGTGAGTGTGTGTGTGTGTGTTGCCGTCGTCTGTCTTCTTACTTACACGGTAATGTACAGAACAGGAATCTGGGGAAAGGCTTGAGCTCGACTGAATTGCACTTGACACTTCTTTCTTTCCTGATTTTTTTTTTTTTCTCCTCCGCTACCATACCCGCACCCACCTCTTTATCTTTTTTCTCTTTCTCTCTCTCACAGCTGTTATTAAACCACTTTGACTGTGTTAATAACATCTGTGTCACTCTCACATACAGGCAGAGGCAGAGAGCAAGTGTAACTGTGCCTGTCTGCTACACTAGAATTACTCTTGTACGCACTAGACCCCAAAGGATATACTGTGTGGGATCACGAATGAAACTACAACCTGAGATAAAAATTTTGGCCTGCAGTTGCATTGATATAGTTGATTTTAGGCAGTGTATTTTATTCATTTCTTTTTAATTCATGTTCCTCGTGGGTTGCATTTACACCTTGTATTAGCAAGTGACCTCTATTCTGTCTTCATCTAATGTTCAGGAGAAAAAGTGTAAAATACATTACAGCTTTTTTCTGTAGTTGCTCCATCACACTTTTACACTAAGCTGAGATCCAATCAGAATGCCTCCTCCGTCTCCCAATGTGGTCTATCTGATTCGATAGCATTTGAGTGTGACGGGTTCTTTCACCTGGTATTAACATGTCATCTGGACATCTGGATACATTACCTGGATAATGACATCCAATCCACGGATATTTGCATTCACACCTGGCATTAAAATGCGCTCTCGTTTTCTCCAAAGTGCCTTTCATTGTGATCAGATCTCAATATGCAAATTAGCCAGGTGGAGCTGGCGGACTTGTCAATGAACATGGTGTCTCCCAGGTCAAGGAAACTGCTGCTTAAATGATCTGAATGATCATATCTGGTCTGAATGATCTGATCGTGTTCTGACTGCATTTACACCTGTATTAACATGTGTTTGTCCTTATCCAGATAAAATATTAATTAAAGGATGCGTTATATAATTATAATAATTACTTTCATTGTCAATTCCTGTGATGATTATTTTCTTCATTAATAGATAAATCGTTTGGTTTATTAAACATGAGAAAATCTGTTTTCCATATTCTAAGGTCTTCAAATGTCTTATTTTTTCTGACCAACAGTCCAAAACCCTAATATGTTTATGTTGACATAAAACAGAGTCAGTGTTTGCTGTTTCTGCTTGAAAAATGACTTAAATAAATGTCATGCAATAAAGTATTATAAAATGCATCACCTACCGCCTACCTGCCACCCACTTCCTCTCTCGTCTTATTTCCTCCTTTACACTCTCTTCTATTGAAAAGTTGCAGATTCATCTTTGCTTTTCTTTTCCTCCAACAGTCGACTCTTCTACTAAATATTTTATGTTCTCTCTTACTCTGAAATTGACTCAGTGTCTATTGTGCTTCTTCCTCTGTCTCCTCCTGTTATGTATTTTCTCTTTTCTCTCTAAATAATTTGTCCTTTCTTTCTTTCTTTCTTTCACTAGGGTCTGATGATTCTCCTGCAGAACCTCCCCACGATGCACTGGGGCAACGAGGAAGTAAGCGTGCTGCTGGCCGAAGCCTACAGGTTGAAGTTTGCCTTTGCCGACGCGCCCAACCACTACAAGAGATGATAAGCGTGGCTCTCCGCAGCTGCCCTCCCTTCTCCTTTTCCTCTTCTTCCTCCTTTCCTTCCCCACACTCGTCTACTGAACTTCGAGGCCCCTGCTCCTCCGTGGAAGGACTGCCTCCTTTTCTTAACCCCCTTTTCCCATATTGCCCAATGGGCCTTTCAGCTACTAAGAGATTTGAATCAACCAATGACTGAGAGGACGTGCTGTGTAGCACTCTTAACATGTTGATGTGGAGCCTTTTTTTTAAATTATTTTTTTTCTCTGATCAGCTCTGAAATGCGCACTCCTGCAGTCCAGCGCAGACCTCAGAACCCTCTTCATCAATGAAGCTTGATCCGCTCAAGCTGACGCCTCAAAGTACAACCTCAGGCGTGATGTAGGACCATGAGCTGTTGCTCAGCACCGCCTGGGGTTTTCTTCTGGCTCAGAAAAATGTTCTTTCCCGCTTATTGTTATTTCCAATACCACGGCAATACATTGTTGTTGTTTTTTTTTGGTTCCCTAAGGCAAAGATTTGACCTTTTTTGTCAGTTTGCCAAGACAAAGAAAGATGGCAAAAGGGCAGTGCGCTAGATGGTTTACATATCTGAGCCCTCTCTCCTGGTCACAACACAACCTGACAGAACGTGACCTCTCCTGTTTTTCTAGGGTTTTTTTTTTTTTTTTTTTTTTTTCCAGCGTCATGCCAGGAGGGACGGATTGTTTTCCTTCATGACAAACTAACACACTAGGATTCTACACAGAGAGAAAGATTATCTGTCTGTGAGTGGAGGATTGTCTCCCTCTTTCTACAAACCACACACACACCAACTGAGTCTCCTCCCTCATCCCATCCTCCAACATCCCAGTGTTTGAGTGTAAGACAAACAGCGGTAAGAGGCTGCAGGTCCAGAGAGTCGCACATACGCAGATCGACATAAAACAAAGTAATAAGCCATTAGGAGTAAGAAAGCTACTTTTTCCCACTCATTAGGTTTTTCCCTATGAAGGGCCATGTCTTATCTATTAGCTACTCCTCCTCTCTGAACTTAGGACTACCTCAGAACACACGTTAACACGCAAGTAGTGAGAACTTAAGATCCAACTGACCTAAAAATACACACATTGTTGCATACATCACATAACAGCAAGACACAAACTACACATTCACATCAATTTGGGCGTCAAAATCAACTGTTAAATTACAAATCAAAACAGTATATCTCCTCATGGAAGCTTCATTTGTTATTCAC
Organism: Thunnus maccoyii; assembly: GCF_910596095.1. Lineage (NCBI taxonomy): Eukaryota > Metazoa > Chordata > Actinopteri > Scombriformes > Scombridae > Thunnus > Thunnus maccoyii. Next base: position 9,048,696 of record NC_056555.1, read on the forward strand.
AGAAAAGAAACAGATCCAAATGTGATTTAAATTTAGCCTTTATTAAAGTAAAAAATTAACTTTCTCTCTTTGCGATCTGTCAGCACCTCCTACGCTCCTGACATTTCGGCCCTATTTTCAGTTTTCTCTTGGTTCAGTGTTTTGACTCCCTCTGCAGCGTGTTAAATACGGCATATCGGTAGAAGGGGTCCGCCACTGTTTGCTGAGAACAAACTTCAGAGCAACATGTCTGTTTTCGCCTGATAGTACAAATGAAGCACAAATGAAGACGTTTGGGAAGTAAATGCCTCTATCTTTAAGAAAGTCTTGCATCATTGTTAATGTCTTTCCCTAACTTGGAGAAGCTGGTCCGAAGTTCTCTCCAATATGAGAGGAGAAGATAACTATTATTCACCACGATCTTTCATTTTAAATATCCCATTCTTTTGCATATAGCAAGCTGCACAAATATGAACAAAAACATCTGGTGCGCCTAGATTAACCTCATTATTCTTGTGCACATGACCCTGAGCTTTTCACTGATCATCGCAGATGTTAGGAAAATACCTTTTTTTTAAAAAAAATGTTTTTGTCTTTATGTTGCTCTGTTCGTGTAGAGCACATGGGATGTCTAACCCAAAGTCAGTAGCACCATATTGGTGTAATGTTGGGAGGAGGGGGCGGGATGGTAATCAGACATTCATGACATAACACAAAGCGGTTAGCGTTCAGAGCCTCCTGTCGCGACTCCGCCAGGATCCATTATTGTCACCGGAGCTCACAAAGATGGTGCGCGTAGGTGTGTGAAGGGGAGATGGAAGGAGAGAGGGAGGGAGTTGTGTTTCTTTGGAAGTTTCAGCACTTTTTCTGTGAGAGCTGTCAGTCTTTGATCACACGTTGGGATTTTTTTTTTTTTTCCCTTTTTTTCTTTTTACACAATCTGCACCAGTTTCACAAGCCCCTCATCTCCCATGCTCTCTGACAAGGAAAAACTGCACTTAATTTAAAAGTCTATAGCCTTTTTTCCTTTTGTATGAGATATATTCTTTCAATCAGCGTTTTAAAGATTTGTCTTTCTCTTCTTGGTTTTATTTTTTTATGCTGTTTACATGACAAGCCTATTAAGTTGTGCCTGACTCTGGAGACACAAGACAACATCCTTGTTACGTTTTTGACCTCAGATTAACTTGAAAGATTTTAGATTTCTGCAAGCAATAGTATGACATTTTGAATTTGTTGTGAAAAGACAGAAAAATATCTTCTTTTTTTTTCTTTCTTTTTTTGTACACATCGAGTTTTTAGGTGTGTCAACCACAAACTGAACTGCTTGATTATACACTGGGCATTAATGTCAGATTAATAGTTCAAACATTGACCATTCGATAAACCCCTCCCCCAAATAATGATTGTCCAATCATAGGCAGACCTGTCAAGCTTCTCCATATCTCAGAGCGATGTGAACGGGGATGTAGTAAGCATTGAAAGAGTTTTGAGACTCATATGTTTTTTCTCGTAGCCTCTCCAAAGCCAGAAACACAAGAGGATGTATTGAGTAGTGTGTTTGAGGTAAAATACATTCATTGGCATGTCCAGCTTACTACATTACTCTCCACAGTAGTAACCCAGTGATACTTCCCAGGTCAAGCAGCACATTACTAACTAACATTAGTTTGTGGGGTTACAGGTTATGTAACATCCACTGTGTAGTATTTCTCCACTGTGTGGGGTGCCTAGGATGAGTTTAGGGTAACATTAACAGAACACAACATTTGGGGAAGTTAACGCTCTAGCAACCCAAGCCAACATTACCCAAGATAATGTTTTGTTTGCCAAATACATTGGTTTAATCATCATTCTCAGTATGTAAACCAAGCAGCCAAACAGATTTATGTTATGAACGAAGTAACAGTCTTATCTTGCATTTTTCTATATAATTACTTAAAATACTAGGACCAACTAACTAGCTTTAGACTATACAAGAACAATGCTGTTTCTTTACTTACATGTCTTCTACATGGACTATCAACTGGTGAGGATGCTGACTTTTTGCCTAGCTTTTAGCACATTATCATGTATGTTAAGACCCTTTTTACAGGGTTCTTGTTTTACAATAGGTCAGAAACATTAAAAACATTGAGAAGCTAACATTAGCTCAGTTTGCTGGCTAGCTAGAGCTAATATAATCTGCTGTGGGTAGTTGTCATTCCAGGCAGGAAAACTGATAGTCGCAGGCTAGAAATGAGAATCTGGCTGTCTGAAATTAAAGGAGCCATTATTCCATAATGTTTTATAAATTTTGAATAGTATGCTGCTAATGTCACAGTGTGAGAATGGAAAGCTTGACAGGCGTAGCTAGGGGAGGTGGGGTTTAGCGAACAGTCAATTATTATGCTGTTAATTACCCAAAGCCCTACTTTTCAAGACGTTATGTTGCCTTATTGCACATATTAATATTAAACACTGTGAGGTGTGCTGAAAACTGAAAAAAAAAAAAAAAAAAAACTGAAAAAAAATTATTTAAACACAGACTGCCGCAATGGCCAACATCCTCAAAAATGACCAAAAGTAAAAGTTTTTTTGCAATTTCTAAACTAGGTGGGAAGGCAGACGATGTAAGAATTAGCTGCCTACACAGACCTTTGTGAAAAGAGATGGTTTAATGAACAGACATGAATACGCAAACACCCAAATTAGCCTGCCTGTAACCCACTGTCTCTCAGCACACATACGTCTCCATGGTGATGAAGGCCTAGGTGGTATATGGCTGGAGCCTTCTTTCTATTAGCACGCACACACACACACGAGGAGGCAAACTTCAAACATTCTTTGCAGCATCTTCAGGAGGGTATCCTTAAGTAACATTTTCAGCTGCTTTCATTTTTTTTTCTTTTTCTTCTTTTTTTTTTCTTTTTTTTTTTTTGCTCTACTTCTCCAGACATGAAAATATGTTTATGAAAACCAAACTGAAAAGAAAAAAAAATCCTCCCCATGTCTTTTGCCTCTTGAGTACTCAGAAAATCTAATAATACTAGAGCGTGTGGGTGACAGGAGTAGTGGTTGTTGAATTTAAAAATGTGTACAGAGAAGATTTTCAAACAAAATCTGTAAATAGAAAGTGTAAATAAATCCTATATATGACAAAATTACTTTGGATCTGGTGTGTAAATGTGTTTTCTTAGGGTGTGTGCTTACTTACGAGCTTCTGTCAGAAGATTTTGCTGCCGTGTGTTTATGAGTGAGAGAGAGAGAGAGATCACAATCGGAAGGTACGAGCAGAGTGAAATTCACAGCATCTCTAAATATTCCTTGTCCGACTGCCATCAATTAAAGTCAAGGTACAGTATGATATTTCAGAACATCATGTCCCCAGTGCTTCACTATCTAAACAGCATTGAAACTTGCAGCAACACAGTTCTGCAGTGTAGCGGTCTCTACCCCAGTGAGGCTAAAATAAAACCCTTTACTATGATGAAAACCCAGAAATGATGCAGAATTTTTTAAATCACCTCTGCTGTATGTTGCACATGTGTAAAGAATACAATTAGTGCAGCGGTGTGTCTGCGCATGCATTAGCCAGTGCAGCGAGCAAGCCACGGCTAACAGCAATGCTAATGTGCAGCGTGTAGCTAATTGTATCGGCTGTATTCACACACCATTCCCATACACCCAGTCTAACAGGTAAACACTTCTTGTCTGATCCCTCTGGAGGAAATGGCAGCACCAGCTTGGTTAATGAGACTTTCTCTGTCAATGTGTGTGTGTGTGTGTGTGTGTGTGTGTGTGTGTGTGTGTGTGTTTCAGAGGAGGGGAAGGAAAGCGGAAGACAGAAAAGACAAAAAAAAAAAAATCAGAGGCAGACTGCATTCACTTGCAAATGTGAGTGCGTACCTGTGTGTGTGTGTGTGTGTGTGTGTGTGTGTGTGTGTGTGTGTGTGTGTGTGTGTGTGTGTGTGTGTGTGTGTGTGCGTGCGTGCATGCATGCAGCAGCCCACAGTAGAAGCTCCCTCGCTCTCGTTAGGCTGACTGATGTTCACTCAGGCAGCCAATTATGGAGTGCCGGTCACTGAGGACTCCAGTCACTTCATGGGAAATTAAAAATACATTAAAACCAACAATGGTCGCAGGAAGGCACCCACTTGTGCCCGCGTGCGTACACTCATACACACACACACACACATATCAGGGTAGTAAGAGAATGAAAGATGAAAAAGTGCCAACAAAGAGCCAGCTGGAGCACACTATGAAGCAAAAGAGATACAGTGCAAATATTAGCATAATCAACTTTCCCTTAAGTCTTTTGCTCATGGCCATTTTCCCCTCACATATATATATCATAGTATTTCTTTGTATAGTAGGTCACTATTATAGTATCAGCCTATATGCTGTTTAACCCCCCTCCCCCCAATTCACAGGCATATAAACTGCCACTTGCCAGCGTGAGTCCTTTTCATCATGGTCTCACTCAGGGTCTCACAGGCAGAAATGTCGAGACAGACTTCACGGCATTTTCATGGGATTCTAAGCCCACGTCTGAAATCAATTTCCTGATTCAATTTCAAAGAGAGGATCTGCACAGCAACAGCATTATTGTCACAATGAAGGATAACACGCAGATTGAGGATGTCTCTGGAGAGGATTTTAGATGCACTGTGGAGGCAACTGTGATGTAAATCAGTTTCAATTGAAAGTTTCTGCTGAGGCAATGAAGGGAATATTCTGGGTGTTCAATGGAAAATTATTTGAGGCTTCTTAAGAGCGGCAAATATAATGTTATGCATGAAATGTAAAAATATTTTTTTATAATGGTGACTTGAAAATTGTGAACCTATCCTTTAAGTCATCATCTCCATTTCATCTACAGAAGTACATCTAGCGCTCTGTGCATCTACAAGGAGTTACAGCTTCTAACTGCTTGAGTCCACAGAGCTTCATAGAGATATCAGCAGCTCAAATATTTCACAGTGTGCATCACATGTGAATAGCAATTTCTTTTTCTTGCAATCTTCTGATTTCTCATCCAGCTGAGGAAGTGCGTTAGAACACCTGCACACTGACCGTGATAATCTTTCCGGCTAAGAAACGCCGCAGGCACATCTAATCTTAGCTGGAAGATTATCATGGTCACTGCACAGGTGTTTTAGTTTACTCAACATGCTGTTAAATGCTGGCTCCGACTGGTAAGTTTGGTGTTTGATATACAAGTTACATTAGCAGGTGAATTGTCATGGTTTAGAATTCATGAACTGAATTACAAAGGCCAAATTTGAATCATTTTAAACTTAAAGAGTACCCGAAATAGACTGATCTAAAAATTAACTGATGAAAAGGGTTTGGCTAAGACTAGACAGTCATTATGTGGTGAAAAATAAGACTGATAAATAACTGGATTTAAGATACATATTTTATTTTAGTCAGCTGGTAAAATAGTAAAAGTAGCTTAGTAACATTCGGATTTATCATCCATTGGGACAACCTTCCCTGCTCCTGATGATGTGGAACAGAGTGTTCTTCAGAGATTAAATTCAAAGGCTATTTGAAGAATGCATTGCATGCTTCATTTGAGCTCCTGCAACAAAGAATATTTTCAAATCTCGGTGTCTCAGTGATGTCTTTCTGAATCAAGAACTTTGTGCAGACAATTACACAACTGAAGAGTTCTGAACTTTGACATGACATTTATTTTACTTTCTTTCTGTGTTTGTCAGTGAAGATTTACACAGGATGTGAATATTTTTTTGACTTTGCACAATTAGAGCAAGCCTTCAAACTCAGGAGACTTTGAGTGATATATTTGCTCGAGAAGAGCACTGAACTCCCCAAATAAACTGTGACTGCTTACTCATGACGTCAAGCTGAATTTCAACAGGACTGAACTCCCATCAAATCTACTTTATGTCTTCTCTTCATCACTGACAGCGTCATGGTGACGAAATTTACAAGACTTTTTATATGTGTCACTCTCAATCCGTCTCCACACTAAGGCCCTGCTCAGACAGACATAAGCACTGAGTGGAAAAACTGTTGCCCTCTCGTTCAACCGCTGCCTCGCTACAACAGGTTCCCGATGCTGACCTAAACTTAAGCCAAACTTTTTCCGCAATCAATGCAACAACATTGCCTCAGAAATGTCAAGATGAAAGATGAAACTGTTGTCACTGTGTAAAATACTGACACGTAGTATTATAAACAGCAGTGCAGTGTCTTGGCATATGTTTAGCCTTCAAACTTGTGCATCGATTACTCAAACCAGCCTTCCTAGATCATATTTCATTGTCTCACCAGCACCTGAAGCAACCAACATAGCCCCTTACATTTTTTAAAGGGGATGCATCATGCACATTTCCAGGTCTATATTTATATTCTGGGGCTGTACCAGAATATCTTTGCATGATTTAGAGTTCGAACAAGTCCTTATTTATCTTATACTGAGCCTTTTTTTCAGCCCCTCAGTTCAGCCTCTGTCTGAAACAGGCTGTTTTAGCTCCTGTCTCTGTAGCCCTCATCCTACCAATATAAACATAGCACAAAAAGGAAGGAAATTTGTGTTTGGTAGATTATTTCTTTGTTGTAACAATGCTTCTTGGCAATAAATCTTATACCGTTGGAAAGCCTGTTTATTTCCCTTTTAAATGGTGCCACATTTATAGGGAACATTCATTTGTGGGATGAGCAGCAGAGTTGAGTATGTGGCTTGCGCTCATGAAAAATTTGCCAAATCTTCTCTGCCAATGCCAAACAGCTTATTTTGCTGTTGCTATTGACTCTTGTTTTGAGCTTCTGGTACCCCCAGGTGTGGCCAGGAGGCTTGCCATGACCCTTCACCGTCTGGCCCGTTTGCGCTGGTGTTGGCAACACGTGCACTGGAACCTGAACATGTGGAGGAACGTTATGTTCAGCGATGAGTCCAGATTCTGCCTACAGCAGTTGGATTGTAGGGTCAAAGTGTGGAGAAGACGCGAAGAACGCTATGCTGATTGCTGCACCGACAGAGTAACATCTTTTCGTGGGGGCAGTGTGATGGTGTTGGGCGGCATCTCCCTCACTGGAAAAATGTGGCTTGTCATCATTGGAGGCAATCTCAATGCAGAGAGATATTGAGATGAGATTCTGCAACCAGTGGCAATCCCATATCTCCACAGTCTGGGACCGAACTCTGTCCTCCAAGGTGACAACGCTCGCAGGGTTTATCAGACCTCCAGAATTTGGGAGTGGAGAGGATGGAATGGCCTGCCGGCAGTCCTGACCTCAACCCCATTGAACACAGCTTGGGCGTGCTGTTCATGCCAGAGTGACCAACACAACCACGTTGGCTGACTTGCGACAAATGCTGGTTGAAGAATGGGATGCCATCCCACAGCAGTGTGTGACCAGACTGGTGAGCAGCATGAGGAGGAGGTGCCAGGCTGTTGTGGCTGTGTATGGTTCTTCCGCACGCTACTGAGGCTCCTGTTTGTTAAATGAATAAATTGTTAAATTGCCAATATGTCTTGTTTCTTCAAACCTCAATCATCCAATCTACCAAACACCAAACAATGTCAATGGCAGAATAAGCTGTTTGGCATTGGCAGAGAAGATTTGTCAAATTTTTCATGGGCGCAAGCCACATACTCAGCTCTGCTGCTCATCCCACAAATGCATGTTCCTTACAAATGTGGCACCATTTAAAAGGGAAATAAACAGGCTTTCCAGCGGTATAAGATTTATTGCCAAGAAGCATTGTTACAACAAAGAAATAATCTACCAAACACAAATTTCCTTACATTTTGTGCTATGTTTATTTGAAGTAAAAAGTAAAATGAAAACATATACTTTAATTCAAATTTCAGCTTTTATCACAAGTCGCATCTTTTTAATCATGTTGGTCTTCCAACAAACTGAACGTCAAATTTAGATCTCGTCAAAAACTGCTAAACTTGAAATCATCAGTCCTGTGTTATAGTGTGAGGAAACTGAATCTTCTGAAAATGTGTATGTCCTAATTTATCCAGCAAAAAGTCTTATACACCAGACAGTCCTCATATCTCGAAACAACTTGCCAGTCGACAGCTAAACTACATGTAATCTCACATATAAACATGGAATCTTTTGTAAACTCTCTCTTGGTGCGAGAAAAGTACATAAGGTCAGTGACAGGTGTCGTGTTGGAAGCATTAACACTGTGCCAACTATATAAAAAGTCCAAGCAGACAGAGACACAAGTAAACATAATATATTGAAACCACGGATAGTGCTTCATGCCTCCACGTGTCACTGCCATTTTATTTAGGCCTAGGCTACTTAAAAAGAAGTTTCTCAATTTTTCATAAATGACTTCTTTAAATGTATTGACATCACTGTGAATGTTGCCTCAGTGTTAGACATACTTACATTCTGCAACACCTGTCATCTGTGACCTTTCTCTCACACCAAGCTTTAGTCTCACTCGCTCTAACTAAAACTCCATTGTGTGAAGTGTGAATGTTTTCTACCATCTCAAACCCGCACATATCTCTACATTTCCAGTTGCCATGGTTGTGTCCACTCTGCAGACCCAGTTTCCACTTTAGTTTTAATAGATTCAATATTGCAGCTGAAAGAAGAACGCTTGCTCAAGTGTTGCTCACGAGTGCCATCCAAGAGATGGATCAGTCTAACGGACTGTTGCCTTTTCATACCGATACAGATGTTGACTCTCCGTGTTGAGGAATAATTTTATCCTCTGAAACAACCGCGGGAGGCACCAGCATGGATTACTTGTCTGTTACAGAGATGATATAGCTGGAGCTGCATTCTTAGATGCTGCAAGTTTTTTTTCCCTTGTGTGAAAATTCAGTGAGCAGTAAGCTGACTGATGATGAGTCACGCCTTGACACCTTTGGAAGCTGCTAAGAAACTGGTCTAACCATACTGTAACCATGCCACATCACGCCTTGCCACCCGTTCCTGTCTGATGTGCATTTTACAGGCTGTATCTCATAGACAGCGATAGACTGAGAGATTGTACTCATGAACTGTTGAGACAAAACTAAACATCATTTGTCTATTTGTTGAATATACAGTGCGTTCACTTTTTTTCACATTTTATGTTGCAGCATTATGCAAAAACTTATTTAAATAATTTTTTTCCCTTTTCAATCTACACTCAATACCCCATAAGGACAAAGCGAAAACAGAATTTTTGAAATTTTTGCAAATTTATTAAAAAGGAAAAACTTTCTGCTGTTCTTCTCTGCTGATCCTCTCAAGCTCTGTCAGGTTGGATGGAGACCGTAAGTGGACAGCCATTTTCGGGTTTCTAGAGATGGTCGATTGGGTTCAGGTCAGGGTAACAGAGTATTTCTACAGTGTGTTATGACTACTTTTACTTAAGTAAAAGATCTGAGTATTTCCTCCATCACTGTCAGTTACAATGTATCCTGTAATTTCCTTTTCAGAATGAGAGAGCTTAAGGAGGAAGACACTATACATATAGCACAGCTAGATTCAGGAGTGAGATGTAAATGGAACTGGGCATGGCTTAAAGTGGAGGCGAAGATTGAGGTGAAGGGAGTCTGGCACACATTATCCCTTTCTCAGTATTTGAAGAAAGTAGACAAACTGGGACATGCTAAATGTACCCTCTGTTCAAAAGAGATAATTATGCCAACAAGGGTGTGCATGCCCTTTTGTCACACTGCCAAACAGACAAACACCAGCAGAAAGTGTGCACCATCATGACAACTATGAGTGTTTTACCTGAGAATGCAGTTTTCCCAAGGGACCAGAAGTCAGAGGAGAGCGAGTGCAATTGCCTGTACTTACGTTTCAGCGTGTTGCAAATGCAGAGGTTAAATAGGCTAGGCTTGATTAAGCTACAGTAACTTACAGTTGATATAAAAATTGAATGAATTATTGATGATTGAATTTAAATTATAAATTGAAAAAAGACATTTTGTATTCATTTTATATCAGCCATATAATACGAAGACAATTAAACACAAATAAGACATGCTGTTTCATCATAGTAATGAAGGGGGGAATGTTTACCATTTAAATTGAATCACTTTTTATTTGTTTTGCTTTTAGGCAATGGTTCTTGCTTCTCTGGCAGAACATTCACTCCCTTTCATTATGGCACCTGTGGTTATGGAACTGGCACAGACGTTGGCTGTTGCACTAAGCAGAATGAAGCTGTCAAGCACATCAGCATCTTATAAAGTGGTCAGTGGATTGTGGCAGATCATCACTGAGAGGATCTTCAGCAACACACAGAAGCATCCATTTTCCATTAACCTTGATGAAAGTAACTCCAATGGTGATAAAAAGGTGCTTTCCATCCTGGTTATCTACTTCAACCCAGAGAGGAAGACCAGTGATGTTGAGCACCTTAGGTCTTTTGAAATCTTGAAGATCACTGCAGGCATTCTGGAAAAGGCTGTGGATAAGTTCTTCAAAGATAACAACATCCCATGGTCCAACCTTGATGACAGATTCCTGTGGTGTCATTCAAGGCACCAAGATGGATCTGGAAACAAGAGCGTGACAGAACTACTGCCTAAAGCTTCAAAGAGGTTTTCAGATTCTTTCAACAACCATCTAGAACAGCTTTTCTGTGACCTTCATGCTGATCACCAGTGGGCTTCTGACCAGGTTAATATATACAACTCATTCTCAGATCTACTGAGATCCCATGTGACAGCTTGTCATGATTTCATTGCTTAAATAATATAGCAATCTGCAACCCTGTAGCAATCAGTCTCTATACATCAGACTGATCTTACTGTATCATATTTCTTTTATTCATAAATACATCTTAAACAAAAATAAGTTTAATGTTTTGGTTGTCCTCTTATTCATTACCTCTTTGATTAAATATCATATGTAATGAAATCCATGATCCGAAACAAATATGTTTTTTTTCTGTTTTTGTCAGCAGGCTTACCTCCAAGAGGTATGTGAATATCTGAAAATTCCTGGATCAACTCCCAAGGGATTTGTCCAGCAGGGTTGGCTGTCAGCTTATGATGTTGGCATCGGCACTCAGACAATGCTTCCTGCCTGCAAAGTCCTGTACTACGGGTTCATGGATGAAGAAGACAAGGCCCTCTACAAGGAACCTTCGGAACAACTCTATGCCAATCACAGTGTGAACGAAAAGGCCCAGAGACGTATTCAGTCTTTTCAGAGTGACCTCAGCAGGAAAGGTAATTCAATCCATTGTAATTGTAAATCAACTGGTATACAAGGGTGGACAAATTAATTGAAACACCCATGGTGTGCCAAATGATGTGTCAAAGTTGGTCCGAATGTCCTCTATCTGATATGTGCATTAACAATCGTATGTATGGGTGTTCCTAATAATATGGCCAGTGAGTGCATTCTAATTTTGTAGAGCTTTGTTTTTACAAATGTTCTCTTCAAGGAATGACACAGCAGGCCAAGCACAGGAAAAAAAGAGAGTGGTTAAGAAGGTGTGGCATTAAGTCACCAAAACAGAGCTGCATTTCAGTGTTTATACACCGGTGTCCTGGCTATTCTGAAAGAATACGCCACGGTGTTCCAGGTTTTTTTTATGAAATAAATATCCCACTGATTCACAACTAAGATAAACTCCCACTTAAACTGATTCTCTTAAAGCTGGATAGTTAGAAATACAACTGATTTGCAGCCCCAGAAAGGTGTTTAAAATTAGTCTCTTTAATATCAATCCAGATGCCAGAAATTCACATCCATCTCTCAGACAATATTACTTCTTCCTCAAGACAGGGACACCTGTGTCCACAAGTTGCACGACAAGCAACTGCAAGTTTTCACCAGCTTCCTTGCATGCGTTGTAAAGCCAGAACACCTGCCACCAGTCCCCAAGACCCATGTACACCTCTATTGCAGGCAGCAGACGAACTGCTGCCTGCAATAGAGGTGTACATGGGTCGAGAGGCAGACTGATTCAGAAGGGCCTATCCACAACACCCTGAGAGCAGTTGAACAATATATAGAGTGATATAGTACTGGACTATAGGTTTTATAAATGTTGCTTCATTATCACAACTAATAAAAATGGGCAAAATATACAACTGAGATAATCCAAAAGCTTTTCAGAGAGAACCTGAAACATCTGATGGTAGTTATAAAGGTAGTTTACTAGAGAACATTAACATTCAGAAAGGGAGACACTAACTTTTGAACCAAAGCAACTTTTACTACTACCAATAATGAAAGGGCACAACTAGGCCTGTATGTCATCTTTATTTCAGCTGCTGAAGCCCTTCATAGACCGAGTATTTCAGGCATACACTGCATGTGGGAAATACATGCAGAAAAACCTGCTACTGGAGAGCAGGACCCTGCAGTGCCTGTCTGCTGTCGACCCAGTTGCAAGGGGGCACTCACAGACTGTATGTTAGCTGAGAAAACTAATTGAGATGTTGGGCCAGTTTCTACCTGGTAATGTGGATGCTCACCGAGAGGTTCTGCAGTATGCCATGGACCAGAGCCAGTCCACTTTTAAGGAAGGGGACAATGCTGTAAGATGGTTGGCTACTATCTTTGAGACCAGAAGATATCCGGCTCTCAGCCAAGCAGTGAAGGCTGCATTGTCAGTGCTCCATGGGCCGCTGGTGGAAACCTCTTTCATTCTCATGTCAGACATCATCAACCCGAGAAGCACCAGCATGAACATTTCCACACTCACTGCAATCCAAACTGTGAAACACACCCTGCCAACCCGGAAGCTGACGGCAGTGGAAATGTTCAAAAGAGAAGACATTAAGTTTGGGCCAGTGGACACGAGGATGTGCCACAACATGACATCAGTGGGCACCAAGGACAAAGCTCTGATACAGCAAGCAGCTCTGAGGGAGAGAGAGCACAGGAGCGAGTTTAACTGCCAGCCATGCACAAGTGCTGCTGAAGCAAGACGAGGCATGGCTGAGCAGGAAAAGCTGGAGCAGCGCAAACGTGCATGTCAAACACTTGTACAGGAAAGAGAGTTTTTAAAAAATCAGAAAGAAAAGCATGATGTGTGTTTTCTTCTCTTCTTCCCCTCTCTCGCCTGTAGTTAGACATTCTGGTTAAAATAATCGAAATTCAGTAAACTTAAGTGTTTATCAAAACATGATGTTATTTTCTTGTTTTATTCGAATCTCAAAACACAAAAAGGCTTTATTTGCAAATTAAAATCTCTAAAATTTACTTCCGATGGGGAGGATGCCCGCAGACCTCCCTACCTGTATTTTAGTTTCGTATCTTGTCACTTTTTTCGCTACTCTAGAGTTTGCAGGTCTGAACATAACAAATTGTGAAAAAAGTCAAGGAGTCTGAGTACTTTTTGAATGCACTGTAATTAGCTTCTGCACAATCTTTGGAAAAGTTTTTAAAAGCACAACATTGCAATCTCTCCCAAAACTAAATACAGCTTTTTGCAATGAAGCCCTTCAACCGGATAAGCTACCTACTGTACAGCACATTTACAGCACCTACAGTATGAGTTGCTCTCATCCCTTCAATGCTGCGGTGGCTGTTTTTTTCGAGGTGATTGGGTAAGAGCGGCTTTGAGTAGAAAAACGCAGCAATTCAGGCCCACATCAATATAAAAACTGCAATACGAATGTCTTAACCCTCATACGTTGGGGTGTATGTGCGTTTTATGTGTGTGTTTTGGTGGATGTGTGCACATCCTCTATCTGTGTTAGGCCACCAAGCTGCTGCGTTAGCTAAAATAGCAGCCGACCCCGCTGGCCTAAGCCTAAGTGACTCTGTAGCGATAAAGACAGAATGGTTAGCAATGACACACTCAGGATATGTAATTAACTGGTGTGTACGTGTGTGTGTGTGCGCGCGTGCTACTGTTACTCTCGCTTTTCATTTGGCAGCTTAACCAATTCAATCTTGCCAATTGGACAGCAGATTCTTTCACACACACTAATGGCAGCCCTTTTTGAATTAGCTGTAGGTTAAACAAATGAATTAGAATTTATTCTTTTAACCTTATCGCTGTGGCTCTGCAATCAAGATAACAGATTTTACACAGTGTGTGTGTGTGTGTGCATCAGTGTACTATACGGACATCTATATGCATGTGTGCCTGTGAGAGAGAGAGAGAGAAAGTTTGATCCAGTCTTGTCATTTCTGCTGCCAAATGACAGTTTACAGAGTGCCATGCTGCATCGCCTTTAGCATTACAAAACCGCATACTGTGACAATGTGCCACCTGGCAAATTGCCACAGTGTGTGTGTGTGTGTCTGTGTCTGTTATATGAAAGAGGGAGAGAGAAAGTATAAGCTTAAGGCATGTTGTACTGTCTTTTTATTTGCAAAGAATTTGTGTATTCTGTCATTCTGTTCAATATCCGGTTAGAATTTTTTAAGACATACATAAAACTCAATCCTGCAGATCAGTTAACTGATCCTGTGTTCAGAGTTGCAGGTGTTATCTTTTATGTCCACAAGACACCACGTGTTTACTGTTCGCTGGTAGCGCTTCAGAAGTCGAGTGTCCTCAAGCAGTCTGTTCTTCAGCTGACACATTTCTAACATTGTTTAGAGTCATTTCCCAAGACCTTTTGTGTTTAAGAAGCATACTGGATATATCTTTCCACCTTGCAGTATACTGGATATGTTGTAAAATATACTTGTGGCTGTTTTAATTTGACTGCAAACTTCAATTACTGTGCACAGCACACTGTCTTATCTGTAATTTGTATGTGTACATTTGTATGTGTACGAGAGTACATTAGCAGACAGATTTCATCTGAGACATGACATAAACAAACAAGAAAAACTAAATAGAAGTTTAATGTTGTGTGAAGATAGTGGAGCAGATAAAAATGTTGTGAATGGATCGCTCTGCTCCCGTCTCCAGTAGCCATGACAGACCCGAAATGTGATGCATCTAACAGGCATTAAGTTCTATATTTCTGATCAGAACAGACCCTAAAGCTGCCTTTAGATGATAAGAAATTTGCTCTTGCACTTAGTGCAGGGGCTCTCTACCTCCTCTGCTTGTGTGTCGCTTCTGGCTACATCACATACCGCTGTTATCTCATTGGTTGTGCTTTGAATGGTCAGCAGCAGCTGAGGTCAAAGTTGAAATAATATGAACTTTGAGCACAGCGCCCAGTAGCAATTTCGAGCGGTGCACCACGTTAAGGGTAGCGTTTCTGCCTAGTTGGGCGCCACCGCTCTCCAGCACAGAGCGGTTTTACCGCTGATCATGTGTGGGCACCTTAACAGTGCATGTTTCTGAAGTTGAGCAAGATCCTCCTGCATGTTTGTTGCATCACTGCAATACATGACTTTCCATGTCAGATTTTAAAAACAGCTTAAATAATCTAGCTGTCGAGAGCCAGTTAGCCTGTCTCGCCTGGCTGACGGGTCCTCACATCTCTGAAAATGCCTGAGCAAATTTTCAAATGGGCATTATTTTCATAAAATGACCACATACTCAGAATCTAAATGGTTGTTTTCTTGCCTGAAAAAATGTTGAAACTTAATTTAAAATATAAATAAGCCTGGCTCAAATCCCCCTCTGTTGCTGCCAGTCAATGTGAAATGCATGTAGTGCTTGGGCTGTGACTGATGTTTCACAAGAACATCAGAACACAAGTACAGTACAGACAAGAACACACCACACATACCCAAACACCCAATGCCAACACACATGTTTGTACTGCTACAGTACACTGCTCTGTGGACCATCAATGACATTAACCTAAACATAATTCTAACCTTTAACGCTCATGTAACCAGTAAAAAATGAGGACCAGACAAAATGTCCTCACTGCTAAAGTCAAAAACGCAAACTCATTCTCACAGATTGAGCACAGTCCCTCTTACTCTTATCACTCTTAAACAAAAGTTGTTCACTTTGATGAAACTCAGAAGAGCTGAAAAAGAGCTAATTTGTACAAAATTTCAAAAGCTGGACTCATTATGAGCAGATTCCCAAGATATATAAAACCAAAAATACAATCTTCAGTGCAATCAGTGGTAATTAGGCTTCCTGATAATAATAATGTTATTAGTAATGCTTTGGTAAAATGTTACATTAGCATCATCCCATTTGCAACTGGTTTTCTTCTGCTTAAGAAATCAGTGCCCACTATGGTAGTTAATATTTTCTCCCTCAACTGTTCAGAATATAATCTGTTTTCACTCTGCCAACAAGTTAGACAGGCGAGGAAAGACCAGAGCAGCCAGCATGTTAGTGGACCTTTACATGTGTTTATTTGATGATTGGCTTTGATGTTTGGCTGGTTTAGTTTTCCCAAAGAGGTTCAGTGCAGGAATGTGTGCACAGAGACAAACATGCAATCAGAAATACACATCCTGTTGAGAAAACATGCAGAAAGTGATGTTTGACCCTGCATTTGTGTTTCACAGCGATGTTTTAACAGCCAGTTTACTTTTCTACCAGGCTAGTAGAGCCATTAGAGGGCAGGGATACTTTGTGGTTATCAAGTAAACAGTCTACCTCCACCTCACCCCCTCACCTTTTCCACTCCCACTTGACTACCCTGAAGAGTGTACAGCAGCCTCTACAGGAAAAAAAAAACTGAGCCTGATGGTTTAGTACTGTGGGAGGACTTTGTTGTACAGTTTTTAGACCACCTTGGCTGGATTATACTGACTGTGAAGCACCAGACAGCACTACAGGCAGTCTGAGTGTGTGCCGGCTCAACTCCATCTTTTTGTTATATAAATGTGTAAGAGGGAAAACAGTAAGTGATTGTAGGAAAAAATAACTTTAAAGGCAATGCCACTCAGATTCAACTCTTCAACTATGCTGGACATATTACAAAATAATAAGAGTTAAAAAAAACACAGGTTTTGCATCATTTCAGTCTACAAACAGTAAACCCAGTACGCTCTGAAGAAATTTTTACATTAGTTAGGGCTCTGTGCAAATTGAGGCACTTCACAATTCTGGTTTAAACATTAAAGCCAAAATAAAATTTGTAAAATGCAATAAGAAGCACCATTTAAAATTGCCCCCTCGAATCTGATGTCTTACACAGGTGTAATTTTGCAAACCCACCTTCCCCTGTGAAGCTCAGTATTGAAATGGACTCACTACCCTCAGTTATCTGGAAGGCATTTTCATACCCAACCTGACCTGTTCCAGCAATAGAATAAGTTCAGAGCCGGCTGCTGGCACAGTCAGCACAAAAAAAGCAAAGGATACCAAGGGTACTGAAGAGGCAGACAATGGCAGTGGGAAGTGAAAATTTCTAAAATTATTTTTAAATACTGCGGCGAGGAGTTTTTCGTGTTTTAATGGATTATGTTCCTTCGTTCCCGGTCAGAGAGGCACACACCAAAAACATCCCGATTTTACACACAACTCTTAGTTTAGGTATGTACCAAATTATTTAAATCTGACTTTATTGGTTATTGATGTTCTGTGCTAATTGACATGCTACTGAGCTCTTCCAAAAAATTCTAATACTGTGAAATTGTTTTGAGTAGTAGCTGACTTTTTAAATTTAAGTAAATCTCTAAACCCTGAGATGTAAGCAGCTTTCCTCACTGACTTTTAGGATTGATTAAAATTACACTGTTACTGTCAAGATGGAAAATAAAACACTGTGTGAGGGAAATTACACATAATACACCTATAATCAACTTTGAATATCTTTATTGCAGGTTTGAACACAGTTACTGCACATGTAATCATGTTTAATTTCCACTATATTTGATCTTTCTGAATCTTACCGTGTAACTTTTAACTGAGAGAACTTTAGCCTGATTACATACTTATGTACTATCAATGTAACAACAGAAGGGTTCATTGAATGTGTTTCTTGGTTTTTTTGAGGTGTTAGCAGAGAGTTTGATAACTGTTCACTGTTTAGAAAGGCCAAGGCTAAAATGGTGTGTCAGAGAGTAGCAAGATTGCCA
Source organism: Thunnus maccoyii (assembly GCF_910596095.1). Taxonomy (NCBI): domain Eukaryota; kingdom Metazoa; phylum Chordata; class Actinopteri; order Scombriformes; family Scombridae; genus Thunnus; species Thunnus maccoyii. Next base: position 9,066,531 of record NC_056555.1, read on the forward strand.
CAGTACCTTAGATGGGAACAAAACTAGATGAGGATGTTTACTTGAAGAAGCAGCTTTGACAAGAGGGAAGAGTTCCAAGGTATAAAAGGTGTGAACAAACACTTTGTGCTGTGTACCCTGCACTGAGCATTACTAAAGTCTATCAATACTGCAAGAGATTTTTGTCTTTGTTACTCTTTGTCAGAGAGGAATTGCGAAATTGCCACGACAACAGCAAACCAGACATTATTTAAATTTCTCTTGTGTATTTTTCATTTCATTTAAATTAAAAATTACCTTTTTATACCCCACACGGGTTACTCATGGGTACCTGACTTCTGCTGCAGAACTCTAATTAAGAGGGGCGAGGGAGAAGATGCTTTCCTAGTCAGAGTAGATACTTTATTGACATCTGAGCACACATTATATAAAACACAGTGCCTTACTGAAGCACTGAAATTCAGGGATGTCTTCACACACAATCACAGTCCAGAAGAAAACATACTGTATATCAAATAGCTTTAAACAAACACTCAAATAATCCTCCTCAGCTAATAAAGACACAAAAAGTCTTGACCTATCAGACCTGCAGTGGCATTGCTGGGTCACAATTACACACTCAACCATTGTCCCATTGTTCCAGAGATACATCATGCCTGACCTATCGACACCTTTGAGCCTCAGTATCTCTTTTGCATCTGTATCTGCTCTTTTCTCACCTTGCCCCCATTCCACCCCTCTTTTCTTCCTCCTCTCTGTCTTGTATGAGCAGTGAATCACAGTCTTTGGAGGGCTTGCTGCCTTATTAGTGTAGTGGGTCTGACTCTGTGTGGTGTTGTGTAGAAGGCAATGACATACTTCCCGGGACTGTCTCTGAGCAATTTATTTTCCAACTAGCAGTAACAGCTACTCTAGTTGTGACGAAATAAACATTCACAGGGTTTGTCTTGCATAAACGCTCTCAGCGCCTGTGTAACATCATGAGAAAAGTCACTAAATGCCCCATGCTAGCAAACACAGTCTCAACAGCACACTCTAGCATGACAAGCCACACGGCAGCCCTGCAACACACACAGGCCTTGACATACTTCTCCCCTAATTAGCAGATTTATACATAAAAATAAATAAAATTGCAACTCTAAAATGTAACAATAACTTCACATTCAGAACAAAAACAGTGACAGTGCAGAGAGAATGAGTATCTTTCCAGGAAAAGTCCCGACACAAAGAGAAAGAAAGATTGTCGCTATACTTCAGATGATAACCCCCATTATTTCCCTTTATGGAAAGGTGTTTAACCTTAACATGAAACACAATATACTTATTAACACAATTTCATAAGAACATACTGACGACATAACAACTCTTAAGGTACATAGGGAACATGATAGCGGAAATGCTAACTGGCATCCTTCAAAAAGGAAAATCTGTGCTTCGATCAATATAGAATTCTTCCAAAATGTACAATACCCTGTTCATAACACAGCACAACAACATCACACTGCTGCATTAGCAGTGCTGATTAATCTCCATTTGAATTTTGGAGGAGGGCTAAACTACTGCATTGCATGGAGGTGGTGGTTTTAGGGATTGACAGGGATTTCGAGATTGCTCAACCTGATGTGATATACATACTGACATGCAACTAGCATGTTGTTGACAGTATTTCACAGTAGATTGTAATATAATAAATTACGATGTAAAAATGCTCATATAAATGTTTGTCTATATAGCTAATAGTTTTAATTAAATACGACTTTATTAAATTAAGTTACATTTGGATAAACTGTATGCCATGTTACACTATAACAAATCAGGTAAGAATAAAATACAATAGAATGAATAGAAGTGTCCAGTCACGTGGTCTGTGTGGCCTACATATTATTAGCCTATTGGCCCATGTTCAAGCAGTGTTTGTCCTTGTGCTGGAGTCAGTTATTTTAGGTTCCTGCCTCCTCCTCTGTCCAGTTGACAACACACTGAACCCTGTTTAGAGTGCAAGGTCACTGACCATCTTCCTTTGTCCATCTCCTTTGAAAAAAAAAAACATAAAAAGGCTCACCTTGAAAAGGCACTAACAACAAAGAGTTTTATTCACTCGGGGGGAAAAAAAGAGAGTAAAATGTTTGATGTTCCCGATTCTCTCCCCTGAAAAGTTCTAAAACAGCAGAGCTTGCTTTAGACTGTAGACTTTTTAACTTCAGATTCAGACTCTTTATTTAAAGGCCTTGAGTCTCAGTTTCTCTGTTATGAGTCTGTATCAAGAGCAGGAGTTGAAGTAATGAATGACGTTTACCCTTGTGACTGTAACAGTCATTTTTTGTGAACTTTTTAGTTTTTTTCTTTTTTTTTACATGAGAATTTTTTATTTCAAGTTTTGTACTTTTTTTACATTTCAAGTCACATCAATTACAACAAAAGTCGCAAGAAAAAGTCACAACAAACTATGTGAGAATGGAACAACAGAAAAGTGCCAAATCTGCACGACAGAAGAATCTGCTGGTGTGGCTGCAGCCACTGGGGGGCAGTGCTCCATGTCCAGTGACATAAACTCAACTGACATTGTGTAAAAGATGAGAGAGAGGACTCAAAAATTCTCTGAACTGTTAAATGTTTATGTATTATACATACAGATGATACATTTGTCCCAGCGCTTCTCCCATTCCTGGAAACATTTCTTGTAGTCATCTTTTGTCACCATGTCCAGAGCATCCACCAATTCTTCCTGGATTTCCTCTACAGTGGCGAATCTTCTCTCTTTCACCCCCAGTATGCTGTAGGCATAAACTACCTAGTGGCAAATCCCATAACTACACCCTCCTCCAGCGCTATGAGTGGCTTCTGGGAACTTTTGGGTCCCCCCTCAAACACATATGTTCACATACACAATGATGTTAATTAATAGAATTAAGAATGACTTTCTTAACTTAATTAATCACGTAGCATGGGTACATGCTCATAGTGGTTCCTCCAGCAGTGACTTCTACATTCATTGAGGAACTTCTACCTTCCGTGATGCATGAACCACCTCTCTGCTGTTTTTGACAAGTGCTGGTTTAGCTCAAAATTTTGGAGCTGTATGGCAAATTGTTAAGGACTGTGTTGCGCAAGGCTCACAGAATGCTGCTCAGACAGGTGAGCATGACAAGCTCACTGATGGTTGTAACTCCAGAGGAGAACGTCACGTGTGTGTGTGTATATGTACATTATAGTTTATAAAGTTACTACATCTCCCAGTTGTCAGCCTTGAAGATGCTTTATTCTGTTGTTTATCCTTTAAGAAGTAACAGCTATTTAATGTAGCTTAATGCTTGCTTTTTTGAGTTTCATCCTCTTTTCTGTTTAATTCTACTTCACTGAGTAAGGTGGAGGCTGTCTATAAGAAAAGGAATTTATTGTTGGTTTAGACATACTCTAAGGGCTCAGTGGAACTTTTCCTGTTTTCCCCATTCTGCTGACATTGCAGCAACAGTCCAGACTGACAAAACTGGTCAAAGTTGGCAACACAGAACTCTGGAACCAAGCTCGGTGAAAATGTCAGAGAAGTCAGTCTGTAATTGCCTTCAGCGCCTACACCACTCCAGCCATATTTGCTATTGCCCGAGTTCTGTTTGATTGTTGAATTTGTTCCACCTCAGTTATTTCTTTAGTATATAGGAATGTTCTACAGAGCTGGATTGCTTGAACTGAACCTGCAAAATTATATTTCTCATTTCAAAAATGTATTATTGTGTGACTCAGAAAAGAACATTACTGAATATTTGTGAAGATATTTGAATTTTTTTAATCCTTGACTTTGGATTGAAGCAAAAAGGAAATTTGACCTCCAGTGTGTTGACAGATGTATTCATTTCATTTCCACCACACACTAATTTGGATTGAGATGAAGGCTCAGAATGTCAAAATAAATCCCTTGTTATACTTTGTAGGTACAGTACGTCTCTAGCACTTTATTACAATGGAAGGAGCTTCACTCAGAAAAATCTGGCATCAAACCTCAAGATCCGTAGTGAGTGTGAGGTAGCTACTTGACTGCAGTGTAGAGCAATCTTTTTGTTCAGCTAATTGAAATGATGCATCTACTTTGACACTTGACTTCTCAACATCTTGCATACATTTCAAATGCTAATCTCCCTATCTGACTGTTGTGCTAGGGCATTCAATTAGTTTACATTTACAGGTAATATTATGAGTCTGTTTTTGATCGGGTCTTGTTGTCTGACACTTTGTATCTGCCTTTCTTACCATTTCTCCTTTCCTTTACCTTAAAGGGGACATATTATCCACATTTACAGGTCTATATTTTTTAATCTAGGGCTCTACTGGAATATCTTTGCTTGATTTACAGTAAAAAAAAACTCCTTATTTAACTCGTACTGACCATTTATGCAGCCCCTCAGTTCAGCCTCTGTCTGAAACAGGCTGTTTTAGTTCCTGTCTCTTTAAAGCCCCCCCAACCCGAGGAGCCCGCTCTGTTCTGATTGACCAGGTCTTGGAAGCTGATCAGCTTCCAGCGGCGGCATCAACAAACCATGAAATGGACTATAATAGTAGGATCTCACCATTTTTCTCATTTTTTGCTCTAAATATCGACGTCCTAATTACATCTGTACATAATTGAGCCGAAATTGGACAACGCGAACAACACATTGAAAAACCTTAGCAACAACTTAAGCAACAAAAGCTACGGAACGGATGGCCTCCGCAAACAAAGTGTTCAAGGCAGGTTGAAGCCTGGGCTTTTGACTCACAAAGACCATTTCTACACACCTTAACCTCAAGTTTTGGAATTGTGACCATGTTTAACATAAATATCCAACATCATAAACAGTATAGAAATACCAGAAAACCACAAAAAGAAAAATGTGTCCACTTTAATACACACCAGATATCCATCAGCAGTAAGCCTGGTGGCCCAAAAAAAAGAACCTCACTCCCATACATTCACTCAGTATTTCCAGGTACAGCTCCCACTATACAAATAACAAGCAGTTGCTTAATTTAGCAGCCAACTGTGGACATATTGTTTTGAAGTAAAGAGCTTAGTTAGTTGTGACAAAGCAGCACTAATTCAAATGTGTGCTTTTATGTTTCAATAATGATGTATGCTGTTTTGTAAATGAAATGGAATGAGAATTTTATAGACTGAATTGATTTGTTTCTCAAGCGTAAAAGCGTGTCAGTGTAAAAGCCTTGTGTTGAATACCGTCATATCTGGCTAATTAGAGAGGACTAATGTGTTTTTATGTTTTTCCTCTGAAGCTTCTCTGCTCGGTGCACCACTTCTAAATGAAATCTAAATGGAGTTTTGTGAGGTGATATCTTTCTCCCACCTGGCTGCCGGTGGAGATGCTGGGCAGCAGCTGGTAGAGTTACGTAAGATTAACCTGTCAAAGCACATCTGATAATAGAAATGGGAGGAAATCGAAGCACATTGAGTCCAAACACATGCACAAACACATGACAACTGCACATGTACCTCTCTGTCCTCATAGTATTCTCTGCACTCATGTCTCACAAACGCACACATTACATAACATATATAACTCAAATACATTACACTGCTCTACAAAGGCAAACCACAGTAACTACGCTAAAAATGAAACAGAGAAAAATGGCCTAAGTTTTTTGACCATCCAACCAAATGTGTTGACAAGCGATATGTGCTTAAATAATTTTCACGACCAATTATTTGACCTATGACCCCAAAACTGCAGATACTGCACTCTGCCTCTGTATTACCTTAAACAGATACCGTATATAAGTAGTGCAAAGGCAAAGTGCAGTAACAACAATCTGAATGTCATCTGCCTGTGAAAATCTAAATCTATTTTGATTTCTTATTACATTTAGACAAGATGAAACTTTATTGATCCCTCGAAGGGAAATTTAGGTGTTAGAGCAGAAAGTCTATATAAACAATGTACACAAACAACAAACAAATACCAGCCAAAAATGTAAGACCTGAGATGTAACTGCTTCAAAGTGACAAGTGCAAGAATATGTAGGAGATGACAAGTGCAAGAATATGTCAGCAAAGACCCTGGAGTTGTGTGGTTCAGTGTGAAGAGATATGACACATATCACTGGTAATACTACTAATAAAATGATACTACTACTACTACCGATACTAGTGATACCACTGTGACCGCTGTGATGACTGCTGCATGTGTGGGTGGAGCAGCCTGTTGCTGAGGGAGCAGCCCAAAGCACACAGGTACTCATACAGGAGGTGGGAGGTGTTGTCTAAGATGGCCCAGAGTTTGGCCATCATCCTCCTCTCACTCACAACCTCCAAGGTGTCCAGGGAGCACTCAAAGACAGATCCTGCCCTGCTGTCCAAAGTATTTGAGGGCCACCTCCTTCAGGGCTACAGCTGGGTCGTCCACTACACTGACCAGGGTTGTCAGCAGGCACCAGTTCTTATTCAGGGCAGTGCAGTTGTCTAGCCAGTAAATGACTTGTGTCACATCCCTTTCTCTCTGAAGAGAGGTGGCATAAGCTAATGCCACCTCCTCTGCCTTTCTTCCAGTGACACCCTCATGCCAGATGACAGAGACGCTCTTCTTTTTGGGTTGCCGACTTTTTTACCGACAGTGGCAAAGGTTTTGTGAAAGGTAGCAATGCGTTTTGTGAACATGGCCGTTTTCACCTTTGGTATGTGGTTCAGCATTATGACCTTTTGCAGGTCAACTGTGGATGGTGAGGTCAGCTGTTTCCTCTCTTTCTGCATCAGCTCTGTAGTGATGCCTTCACTTATCTGCTCTACTCTTGTGATCCTCCCACTTCTTGCACACAGCACAGTGTTGACGGGGGTTGTCTTCTTGGCATGTGTTCTGATGCGCCTTCAAATGTATGTTGTGCTGCAGACACTCTTCACATTGCTCCTCACCCAGCTTGGTGAAACTGATGTTGCATTCCTCGACTGCTTGACAGTATGTCTCATAGGAGCATTTGTGAACAAGCTTTTCCTCTTTGTAATACATGTACATCTTTTGAGCAGTGATGTCACTGGGCAGGTACCTAAGATTTGGGGCATGCTCTCTTCAGTAATGGCTGATAGGGTTAAAAGATACAATTTGTTCATGTACTGGGGCTGGATTGAGTTTGTTGTTTAGTTTGCATATTTTCCTCTCCTTTCTTGGGGTGGTTTCAGGCTTGATGGGGTAGTGTTTCTTATCATGGTACTGATCAGTCTGTCATTTTCTGAATAGTAGCCAAGAGTGGTCAAAAAGAATGTTTTGCAAACATCTTGTGTTGACTGGCCAAGGTCATCAGTGTAATAGTACACAAGGGATTTTTTTCGTCTGCTGGGAACAGCTGAAGTGTGGTGTTTTGTGTAATCCTGTGAGACCGTGTGGAAAATAAACACTCTTTTTTCCATGTAGGACATCTTCCAGTATGTGCTAAACACCTCTTTTCTTCTGTCTTCTGCCTGCAGTGATGCAAATAACTCATCCAAGGTCATGTGTGGTGGTAAAACATGGTATTTTTTTGCAGGAGTACTGGGTGCTACAACAACTCAAGATCTTATTTATTTTTATTGTAAAATTTATGTAAACCTATTTTTAGAATGTATATGCTCTTATAGGATATAATCTAATTCCTGTCTTAATAAATATAAATTATATCAATCAAATCTAGCTTAATAAACTTTAAAATTGTTGTAATGTTTGCTGTATAGATAAATTGAAGTTATATAAATTATGACTTAGCTACATAGCGTGCAATGTAACACCTCATTATACAACTTTTGTATAATGATATATTGTATTACATATATTGTATAATACTATTGTAACAGCTACTTAGCTGATAATACACAGATGAAGTAAGTAGCCTAACAGTTCATAGTGGAGAACATGAAGATTCCCTCCTTTGGACTGCCCTGAAATTGGCTAGAATACAGGATATACAGATACTGAAGCCTCATTCATTAGCAATTTGGACGGCTGTCACTGCACTCTCATATCAGGGATTAGCTAACCATGTTTCCATTGACTAGCTCGGCTAACATAAAGCGGATCGTGCTCTTGTCTCAGATAGCTGCCCTTTGGTTTTTATTTATTTTTTACCACGATTGGATTGTTTAACTAGAGAGGGAATCCCAGTGAGGAAAACGATGATACAAATGAAAACAAAGATCATTACTTGACATTAGGATTATTATGAGGCGAGAGAATCTACAGTGTACAAGTATTGAAGCCTTCAGGGAGAAGGTAGGCAAGGGTGACTAGTTATATTGTACAATATAATTATAACACTAGTTCTCATATTTTGTTTGATGTCTTCCTTATCATTTTTTGGATATTTGTGATATTTCAGAGAATGCCAAATAAGATCCCGGTATTCCAAGGCAGAGCGCAGTAACTACACACACTGCAGTTTGCCTTGGCTTGTGGTTGGATTTTGTAGTTACTGCCATTTTTACACTGTGTTTTCTCTAAGATAGAGCAAGACTGAACTTACACAATTTGTCATAAGATAAAACAAACATTAAAGAGTTCAATTTCAGCTCTAACCCAAAATTGTAGTTACTGCAGTTTGGCTTTGTAAAGTAGTACAGTGCTGTACACCTCCCTCTATATGCACCTTTCTGGTAGGTACACACACTGTGCATTCTTTCTTACCTGTTGCCATGGAGGCCACTAATATCACAACGCTCCTACAGAGATTGGGAATCTATTCTTAGAAATCTTCTTTTGACAGTAGCAGTCGAATTAAATAAAATAGGCCACTGTTATAATCTGACCATGTTGAACACAATGCATGTTTTGTCTACTATTGCACTGTTTTTCAATCAATCAAACGTTATTAATATAACACCTTTCATACAGGTTAGTGCAGTTCAAAGTGCTTCACAGATGCCTGACAAGCCAATGATAAGACAGCAAAACAGTAACACAAGAAATATATTATTAAAATGTAATAAAATAAAATAGATTTAAAAACTATGATAACCATAAAATAGAGAGAAATAAAAATTAGATAAAAAATAGATATTTAAAGATATCAACACTTCCAGCTGCTCTCAAGGGTAACACAACCACACTTGATGCCATCAAACTAATTCATGTTAGGATTATCTGTGTGTAAAAAAAAAAAAAAAAAAAAATCCTATTACATATATACTGTAACAACTGGGCATGTAATTGGCCATGAGAAGAAAAAGGAAACATCGTTGTGGAGGTCATTTTAGCCACCAGCTACTATATCTGTACGTCCCTGAACAGATGGTCTTGGCAGTGGTTCTTTGTTCAAACCAGATCCTTCTGGCTCTGTGGGAAGCTTGAGGAAAGGTTTTTCTGCTCCGGGTTTCTGCATGAATCTCTTGAAACTTACCAGTAAAATCTAGGTATCTAGAAAATTCAGGAATTTAGCAAGTCAAAATGTAAGCTTAAGCTGAAACTCTCACAATTCAGACATATTTATAGAGAGCTGATTTAATCTCAAAGATCCCCTCCAGACATGAATTAAGGCATAAAAAAATAATCTGCTTGAAACAATAATGTGTGTCTGATGTGATTTTTCCACAAACAATGTTCAAACTACCATGTTAAAATCCTTAAAATGGCATCTGCTCCTTCTCCCTCATTAGAAATTCCAGAATCTATAAATATGCAAATATATTTAATCTCAGAAGTTTAACTACTGGACACAAGATGTCTCCTACTTCACTGTAAAGTCCTTTCTCAGTATATGTGCACTGGAGGCTTCAAGTTTCCACATCACACTTATGTGAGTTGAATTTTGGACCATGATTGGCTCCAAACTAGTTGTGATGTCACAAATCATACTTGTAGGCCTGCCCTTTAAAATCAGATTTTCAATGAGCACAGAGAAACTTTCCACTTTCAGCAGATGAATGTGAAAACAGTTTTCTAGTGTCAAACTCTGCACAAATATCATTCTGCACAGTGAAGCTCAAACATTCAACTGTAAAGAACAAAAAGAAAAACATATTTTTGAATGGAGGGGGGCACAAAGTTTGTGTGTGTGTTTCAGTTTGAGAACCCACCCGTGTTTGTCTCCACCCCATCTAGGCTTTGCCCTCTCTGAACTTCAGTAATAACTTTTTTGATCCTGGGATGGTGGGCTCAGGCTCTTCCATTATTGACAGAAACATGGACTTTCTTTGGTTTTCAGCACTGCTTTCTGTTCTGTTACTCCTTCTTTTCTGTTATGAGTGGTGCTATCCAAACCACTGCAAACATAAAATGATGGTGAAATATCTTGAATCTTAAAACTTGGTCATAAATCATTAATAATGCGCTCATGGTTTGTGTGCAGAAACACAGAAAACCTTCTTGCATCCATGAGCACCATATTCAGGTCGATTCTTTATTGAGAAAGTGATGTTGTCTTAGCTTCTGCAAAGATCATGTTGATTGGACTTCTTAAAACCTAAGCATAAATCCTCAGTACAAAAACTGCCTTGACAATAAATAAGAGAATGTTTGGATACCCGTTTGAATTGCTCGAATGAAAAAAAACAAACAAAAAAAACATGAATACTTAATATATCATATAATATAAACTGAGGCTAAATAAAAGCTGATTATTTGCAATCATATTACTGTATATGATATGTAATAAGGAGGAATTAAAACTAAGGAAAGTAATTATGCCAGTATTAAAAATAAAAAACCCACACTGAACCAAGAAACCGAGAAAAAAAACAATAAATAAAAATCTGTGTAAAGATAGCAGTTTCTGGACACTTTTCTCCCACTAATTTAAAGGCAGAAACGGCATCTTTACTTTTGTTGTATTCCTCTTCAAATGCCAGTATAAATACATTTTCAGACTGTGATAACAAATTTCACTTATAGTAAGTGTTAAAAGATGGATAGTAGGTATAACTATATTTTGTGCTGGAATAGAAATAAAACACATTTAATCAACTTATCTTGCTAACACTTTTATCAGTAAATGTTTTCTGGCCATTATATCATATACATTTCTCACTATTCATGGTCCCCATTTTGATTGGTTGTCGCTCCATTACAAAAAGCCAATGTAAATAACTGAATACGTGAACAAGCAGCACAAAAATGCTAACCCATTTACAATCATACTGCTAGCATGCTTATTTTTACCAATCAGAATCTGTTTATTAGCTAAGTATGCAAGCATACAAAGAATGTGTCTTGGCGTTTGCTCCCACAAATGCAACATAGAAAAATAAAAATATAACAAAAATTAAATGTGGCGTGCAATAAATAATTAAATCATATAACAGTAGAGGTTGAATGCGATGTACAATGGTAAGTCCAGTTTGATGAAACATATGAAAGTGATCAGTGCAAGGATTAAAAAGGGATGTGAAATGTAAAGTCCTGTTTGATAACAGAACAGATCAGCTATTTAGTAGGGCAACAGCTTCTGGAAGGAATCTGTTCCTGTGTCGGCTGGTGGAGGTTTTTATGGATCTCAGTGTTTTTCCTGAGGGAAGAAGTTCAAAGAGTCTGTGTCCAGGGTGGAATGGGGCGGAGATGATCTTGCTTGCATGCTGCCTGGCCCTGAGGGAGTGCAGCTGATCAGTGGGGGGGTTCGATGGTCTTCTCAGCTGAGCGAATGATGTGCTGCAGCCTTTGAATGTCCTGTTTGGTCGCTGCACTGTACCAAACAGTGATGTGAGGATGGACTTGACAATGGCAGTGTAGAATTGGATCGACACTGCCTCCGGCAGGTTGAACTTCTTCAGCTGCCTCAGGAAGAACATCCTCTTTTGGGCCTTCTTGGTCATGCAGCTTATGTTGATGTCCCATTTAAGATCCTTGGAGATGATGGTGCCAAGGACCCAAAAACTGAACAAAAACACAGGAGCAAAATACCATGGCTGCCATCCACAGTGCCATCTTACCCATGTTACCAGTAACAAAATGGCTAACTGTCTCACTAGCTTAAACTTATACAGTCAATAGCATATAAGCTTCAAGATATCTAAAGAATTTATCAAAGCAATGAGGAATCACATGAGGACTTTCCTTACTCCTAATACACGTAATACAAGGATTCAATGCTAATGGTTACAAATACTCATTTAACCTCCATATGATGTGTGCAACAAACAAGACTCATTTACTTTCATGTAAACCAAAAACTGCTGAATAAATCACCTACATTATAGTAGAGAACACCCTACAGTCAATCATTTTGGGAAAAAAGTATTGACCTGATGTCAAAACTGTATAAACAGAGTTAGATTAGTTCAAATAATTAACAAAAAATTAGGGGGTGTCTGTTTACATAAAAAACTTAACATATGGCATTTCCAACCCATTACACTAGTTGATTAAAACATTTTACTGTTTTTCTCTTTACAGAAGAGTACTACTCATTTTCCAGTGACAGTTCTGTTTTATTCCTCTTCACTCTTGCCTATTAATGCCTTCAACTGTCTCTGTCAGTCATGTGATCCTCCCTTTGCAGGTCATAGTTGTCCATCAAGAGTTTCTCTCTCAATTTCTCAGTCACTGAAAGAAATGAATGCCAAAACTAAAAATGATTGCTAGCTTAATAGCTTACTTTGTAATTTTAGCTTAGTAAGTCATTTTTGGTACTACAGGGGCAGCAGCTTTAGCCACATTAACAGCTATGTGTAGGTGTCTCTGGTCTCAAATATTTGTGAGTGTCACACCCTCTCTCGTTTCTGCATTTCTATTTTATAAATACAAATTTATGCCTGTGAAAAGGATGTTTTGTGTGTCTTATGTATCGATTATATATCTGACCCCAGGAGTGACGCTTCCTTATCCCCTCTAAACATCCTCCAAACATTTATCTTTCAAAACATTTACATAAATTTGGGCTCTTTATAGTATAAGACTGGTCAAAGCCATGCAGAGACAATAATTGTACATACACCAGATTCTGATTCCTGCACAAAAGTCTATTTGGCCTCTACCTTAGCTGCAATTAACTGTCTATACTCGTCTTTAGCAATGTGAAGTGCACTGATGAAACCCTGCGCTCTTGAATGAGTTTTTTTTTTTCTTTACCTAAGAGATGTCTGACAGTCATCAGTCTGGCTGTCTGGCTTTGATGAGACCTGCTGGGTAATCTGCACAAGGAGTTCTCCACGTCATGGCGCTGAAGGGGGGAAAGGTAATAACAGGACTTGGATACGCATATACAAAAAAGGATATACTGGAACTCAGTCGACACATGCACATGCAGATTTGTCTGTTGAGGAATCATCTCACAAGCCATGTGGGATGCCAAATTTTTCCAGTATTTTTCCAGTAGTACTCAACTGGTAGTGAAGCCCATTAGATGGCTAAACTGCAGTTTCTCCAGGTAACTTCAATTCTCTCATTAACAGTTTCAGCTGCAGCTCAACAGACAAACTGTTAAAGCATGTGACATCACCAGCTTAATTGAGATAATGTAGTGACACACCTGGTAGAAAATGCCTCCGTCACTGTTCAGAGCAACTTTATTTTTACTTTGTCTGAATATTTATGGAATTCCTGGATTTTGATTGGATGAACAATCCAAAAGGAGGTGTTTTGGCAGGTCATGTTTTGGCAGGAAAAGCACAGGTGTAAATGATTAAGTTAATGATGGTATTGTGCATGCTGGCTCACTGTCACGACATCATGGCTTACTGGGACACTTGATTAGAATTGAACCATCGTTATACTGTTATCAAACTGGACTTTACATTTCACATCTCTCATTTAATCCTTACACTTGTCACTTTCACATACTTCATCAAACTGGACTTGAGATTTTGCATTGCATTCAACCTCCACTGTTACATAATTTAATTATTTATGTACATGTCACATTTAATTTTTGCTCTTGTCACCTTCATATATTTCATACACTTAATTTCTTTGTCCATGCAGTCCGTATTTCCTTTATACAGTCAATATTTCATTTAAAGTTTTATATTTAATTTCACAGCTATTATTATTCCATTCTGTGAATTTATTTTAATATTATTTTGTTTATTTCATTATTTGTTATTTCCTTACATTTGTTCTACTTTTATTCTTCTATATTGCTTGTGAAATATTGGAATGTCCATTTCTACAGTCATGTAGGAAGGAAGTGTTTTTGTAATGTTTGATGAGTTAAAATTGAATATAATATAGGTTTAGATTTTGTGTCAGTATTGTAACTGTAGTGTTGAAATTGAATAGATGAAGAGAAACTCAACATCAGCTAAAAATCTTGTTTTTGCTAACCTCCTGTGGCTTACTACACACCTTGCTGCAGTGATGTAGAAGCGTACTCTAGAGTGTATTGGTACACAGTGACATCACTGTTTGGTGTGGTTACAGGTGCAACAAGCTGCGCCTTACAGATACTCTGCAATGTTTGAAAAACCCAAAGGGTCATATAACAATACTTACTGCTGTTTTGAAAGTATATCCAGAATGTTTGAAGGCTCTTCTAACCATCTGGATGAAAAAATATGTCCACTGCACGATAAAAAATAAATTTAACCTTCTACCCAAGTCACAACTTTTTGTCACTTGTTATACGTCCTTCTGGGTTTTTCAAACATCAGAGTATTCATGCTTAGCTCTTTGACTCATATGTAATGCTAATACATGACAGACACAAACTGAGGCTATATAGACCCAACATATTGTTGGTGTTGTATGACAAACAATGCTCAACTCTGTTTCCTCTTTTGGAGTTTTAAATATACAAAAGATAATCTACTTTCTCGTATGCCATATTGCTTATGTGAGGTGGGGATTGCTTCTTGAAACTGCTGCAACAAATCTCATCTTTATTCTGATATCTGTGGGGGTTTTCTCAGCATTATACACTGTACATCTTCCAAAATACTCTCCCCACCAGATTGGAACTGGTTGTACAACACATGTTCCCTTGCATTGCTTTATATTGCTACATCTTTTATAGTCTCCCAGTGTCTCCTCAAAACCTTTTTGTTTGCCAGTTCCTCTGAGAACATGACAGGATTTTGCCTAAAATATGGCTCCAACACTCCTTACAGGAATGTAACCAGCTGTTACTGGAGAGTAACTCCACCACCAACACACATTGTTTGATCGAACCCAGAGCTTGTTTGACACTGGGTAATCTATCATCCCTCCATGTGTCGACACTAGTTTTTCACACCCTGAATTATTTCTCATGGAATAGAATAGAGAATTCATTAAAAAATGATTGAGAGTTGTTGAAGGGATAGTTCAGATTTTTTGAAGTGGGGTTGTATGAGGTAGTTAGTCAGTGTATTACCTGCAGTAGATTTGGGTCAGCGCACTCCCAGTTTGGAGAAGCAGACAGGAGTACCAGCATGGTAGCTAAGCAATGTACTGCTGTGGACGGAGCGAACAGCAAAACGTCTATTAGCCACCTAAAGAAAATCAATATCTGTTTAAGTTTAAGTGTACACTGTATTTAGACTATTTTCACTGCTTTACCTTGCTGTCAGACAGCCTTTTCCTTTAGATTTTATAATATATAATATAATGCAGTGCACAACATGCGTAGGAATACAGATATATTGTAAATATAGTGTATACCTAAACCGATATTGATTGTTTTAGGTGGGTTGCTAAAATATGTTTTGCTTCTGGCCCCCCTCTATAGCAGTACATTGCTTAGCTTCCATGCCGGTACTCCTGTTTGCTTCTCCAAACTGGGGGGGTGCCGACCCAAATCTACCTCAGGAAATACACTGACTATTGATAACTACCTCATACAACCTACTTGAAAAAATGTGAACTATCCCTTTAAATTGTGAGCGATAATCATGAAGTTAGTGAGTTATGTAGAAACCTAACAGACTTTATGTAATATAAATAGCTACAAATGAGGCCATATGGATGAACACACGGACATGCATTGTGATTAGCAGGAGTCACACTACTCCACAAAGACTACATGAAACATCCAACAATAGAGTTCATTGTATATACTATGAAGTCATGTGGAAGCGTACAGCATCTCCTCTGTTCTTGGTAGGGGGTCCCATGAATGTTGCATGCGGAATCACAACTGTGAATTAACATTTCAGTGTGCTGTGTAAATTGTGGATGACGGGAGGGAGGAGAAGGTGGAGGCAGGGAGGAGATTGTGGGAGGAAGCTGGGCAGATTTCAACACTACCGGCAGCCTCCTGCCGAGATGCTGCCTGTTTCGTTTCAGGCTCTAAACACTTGAGCCGCAGAAAAATGAGTGGGAAAGAGAGAGACAGGACAGATGAAGTGGGACCGAGGGAGTGGGAGAGGTAAAGACGGAAGGTGGAGGAGGAAAGACGGAAAAAGATTATAACGTTGAGTGAGGACACGTGGAGGAGGGGTGTTAGAGAGAGGTGGTTGGAGAGTCAGAGGGAGCACAGGGTAACAAACAAGATTTCACAGTGCGTTCTCTCCGCAAGTGTGCAGCACTCAACCCACCAGATTAACACTATTCATTTGTACTGTAGATTTCCACACTTCAGAGGCCGATTTGTTCAGGCGGCACGCTGGGTTGCACAAGGGTTTGGGCAATCCATTTCAACATATTTAAAATTGTGGCTTCATCCAGTGCATCACTTTCCATTCACTCACTCACTACTCTTTAAAAAATGATCAGTTTATTTTCCAAATTAAGCAATCATTTGGCTGTTTTCAATCATGACCCCATTTTCCTCACAATTTTACACTAAGTGAATGCAGGTGTAGGTGCAGGTGAGTGCAGGATAATTTTTTGGTCCAGTAGTCCAATAAGTCTGCGTTGTAGGCATGTTTACATGGAGCTCACACACCGCCACAAAAAACATGAGCCAGGCTTCACAGAGCACAGTAAATAACACAACTGAGCTCAGGTTTTTTTGTGCAGTGAAATCAAGCGCATGTATGAGAAGGGCAACCATGTGTTTGACTGATCATAAAAGAGTGTTTGAAAAAAAGAAGTATTAAGCAATATTTTTACCTGAGGAGACAACAATTGTGATGGTTTTATTTACATAGAAGTAATTTTATTAGAGGAACTCTGTTTCTCGAAATACTGAAGATTATTCAGACCAGGATTTATAGTTTCCTGTCAGATAGAAATTACAGATGAATTAGAAATTTAAAAAAATATCTAGTAATTCACAAGAAAAAAACAAACATTTAGGACATCTAAAAAAGTAAAGATAATTTTGTGTCTCATGACCCCTCATATTTATCTTGTAACCTCTTGAGGAGTCCTGACACTCAAGTTGGGAAGAACTTAAGAATAATTGAAAGTTGCATCTGAAGTGAACATTTTTATAATCTTCCAAATGTAACTTTCCAAGTATACTTTTACACTATATTATGAAGTGCATTTAAAAATGTTAACAAATGTATTTTATTTTATTTTATTTTATTTTATTTTATTTTATTTTAAGTGTTTTATATTAACAGGTATATTTTTATCTTGAAGAAAAAACATTATTTCTTATCTGTTAAAATAAATCTAGAGTGATTTTTTTACCAAAATGGCAGCTGACTTTTTGGTACCTGTGGTAATGTAACGTAATGCTTAGTAAAAACTGTACACCAAAATAACGAAAAATACATGAAAGTAAAATATCAATATATTAAACTGTTTCTTAAGTATAACTTTTAATTCACTAAATACAAGTTTAGTGTTTTCAGTTCAACAGAAGGTTAGTATTGGACTGAAAACATTAAAGGCATACTTTCTAAGTTAAGAGATGAGCAAAACTAATGAGCTTCAACATAATACAGAGAACAATGCACAGACACAAAGTACATAAAAATGTCAATCTGCCTCAGGAAGCACTTTTTTGAAATATGAATCCCCCCTCAAGGAAATGTTTAAATGTACAGTAAATGAAGCTGTATGAATCCATAACCTACAAAGGTTTTCCAGTTATTGTCACACTGCAGAATACTTGGTTAAGAAGTATGACATTAACTGTAGCTTGAGTTACTTTCATCAAAGCAGCCCTTTAGTCGCTTGACCTTTCTCCAAACTCCATCACTAATTGTGTGTGTTTCTTTGGCCCAGCTTCACAGCGGCTGCAGCCATTCTTCCCCCTCACTGAGAAGAGCTTAGGAGTCGAACATAACAGCAGCTTGACCCTCTTTCTGCAGTGCACCGCTCTGCTTCTCTTGTGGCCCCTTTTTTATCTGCCAGGTTTCCGGCTCCCTGCTGAGTCCCCGTCTCACCGCTGAAATTGAAAATAGGTATTGAATTCTGGCCTCGAACCCTGCTTTCTAAAGTAAGCCCACTTTTCATGCTCTTTCTCTCTTTTCTTTCTGCTGCATTTATGTTCCTGACTGGTCAGACTCACGCTGCACCAGTGGCTTGTGTGTATGAATGTGCGTCAGTGCCCATTCGCACAATTCACTGAATATGAGAAACTTCCAAAGAAAAAGTAATGTATGGAAAAAGCACAGAGAAGAAAAAAGATATTCAAAGAAATGAAGGCAGCTCTAAGATGTAAAACCAGTTGCCATGGCAATAGAGTCATGCTAGCACTTAATTTTTGAGTCCATTATAATAGAGATGGTAGTAATATAGTGTTAGAAGTGGAAATGTCAGGACAGAGAAAAAGAGGGTGTCATGTAGAAGTATTAGCCTGGTGTTTGCTGAAGCCTTTTTTCTGTCAGAGGGTTGCTGTCTACTGGACACAGGTTCTGTCTAAAAATACTAGTGCTCTGCCAGTGTGTCTGTGCGTAGCAAGAGTGTGTGAAGGGTGCATGAATATAGCAGGTGGTTGTGTATTTGTGTCTGCTATGTCTGTTTTGATATTTCATCCTTGTGGAACCTTTTTTGTGATTCAAATACAGCTACTTTTTCATGTAATATGCCAACAAAATCTGGTTATACAACCATGGAATCAGTGTTTGCAGCTGTGTTTAATCATTTTAATGAAACTAAAGCTATTTTCTCATATGAACTGTGGAAAATGTCCAGAGAATCAGGTCTGGACTTTGTCCGGAGTTGCCCTTTCATAAATGTAGCACACAACAGGAGACTGTCTGTGTCAGTTGCATTCTCACCTACTGGATATACTCCATTTAGTTTAGGTGAGGTTTTGCACCTGTGCAGAGGGTGCAGGAGGCAGGACATGACGCAGAAAGTATGCATGGTCACGTAGCCAGTTTGTAATTTGAGTCTCCTGCCATTCCTTGAATTTGTCTAACAATTTTGGCATTGGCTCTTTCCAACAGAAGTTCGTGAATCTCGTTGTCTCTCCAGTTAGATATTTTCATTGGCATCCTCATGTAAATTACCCTTCTTCTTCACCCCCCGTTTCACGCCAGTCGCATGATAGAAACATCATTAACACGCCCACTTGCTTGCTGTGAATTCTTTAGAAAATGATCTGCTGTATTCACACATAGGCTCAATCAGACATTAGATGGACTTTGTACTAGGGAGCTGGCAGGGTCAAGTCTGTTTAATGTCCAATCCAACCAATTAGGACATTTGCGTTCTCACATACAACTCCTCGGTGTAATGTCCAGATAACTTTGAGGTTGCAGTGCATGTGTGAAAGGGGCTTAAGTGTACGGCTATGTGATGAAATATAAATAATATCTAGACGGCACAAAAAATGAGCACATAAATAGAGAAAAATCAATATTCTCATTGAGGATTATTTTGATAGTAAACAAAAAAGTCAAGAAATCAGGTACACAGAGACACAATTATTTCACAAAAAAATCCAGTAAGGGAGATGTCCTCAATCCTGAGGGGTGAATGAAACACACTCCAGAACAAATGTAATTCCTCCAACAAGAAAACAGGGATAATGAGTACTGGAAGGAGAAGTAAAGAATAAAAAGCATGAAACAAATAAAAATAAAACAATTCTAAGAAAGGGAGAAGAAAAAGACAAGAAAAAATCAGTACAGACAAAAGTGTATTCAAATAGTCTTCATGAACCCGAAAGGCGTCTCTTTGAAAAAGGAGCATTCATGTATTGGGTTGATGTTGCTGTATGGCGATACATTTATTTATATATTAAAACTGTCATTGGCAAATATACAGTGTATCCTCAAGTACCTACATCTAATAGAAATGCACAACAGCCTCAGACATCATAAGTCATGTCTTAACTTTTAGGAAACAAAATACCCTTCAGTGATGTCAACAGAGTTTTCTTTAATAGTGACCGGCAAGAAAGAGATGCAGAAAAAAGAGAAGAAATAGGTCCTTTGCATTCAGGTATTCCACTACCTCTCCTCTCTCAATCCCGTTATCCATCTCTCCTCCAACTACAGATTATTTCACACACGATTTCTGTTTCTGTCTGTCTGTCTCTCTGTCCCTCACCCCTTCCCTTCCTTCACTCTTTCCATCCTTCTCACCTTCCATCTCTCTCCGCTCTGCCCTCTTCTCTGCCTAGCATCTGCACCGAAGCAACTTCATCCATGAAGAGCTTGAAAAGGCATCTTGAAAAGGCTTGGCTTGGCAGGCTAGGAAGGAAAACAAATTAGGAGTTCAAAACTTCAAACGGAGCCTCACCAAGGCAACCCCTACTCTTCTGCCAAGGTTTTGCCTCGCTTGCTCCAAGACAGCCCGTGAGAAGAGTTTTAATAAGCACAAGCTCCATCTGAAGTCCTTTGGTGTAATAAAGAAGGATAGCATTTATAATCTCCCTTTCATTTGACTATGGATTTGTTGCCTTCTCAGACACTGTGCACTTAGTTCCTCGAAAAATATTGTTAATTCTGAGCTAAGTCTTAAATGGTGCACCAGAACTGACAGCAGATTAAAGTTTTGTCACTTTATCGCACCTCCGTCCAATTTGTACAGCATCACAAATGAGCAAAAGAAGTTTGCTGACTGGTCTGGCGTGAGATTTTTGAGCAGACAGAGAGAAAAAGATGTGCTCCAAGTTTCTTACATAAGTCTCCACTGTATTCTGAAGCTAAGAGCTTTACTGACTGCCAAAGAAATCTGCCTGAGAAATGTCAGCAATTACTCCTGTCAGCCGTCTTCCTATTCCCTTGTTTACCTTGGAGACTGTACCTCGCTATTATTGATCTGCAGTGTGTAAAAGGTCACAGGATTGAAGATGACAGCAGCTGTAGTAACCATGGAGACTCCCTCTCTCTATCTTTATGACCGGGCACAGTATCAGTTGGTGGGTGAAACTTTGATGCTTGCTGCTTTATTGCTTAGGTTTCTTTACAGGTGAGCGGGTTATAATCTCCTCCCTGTTGGTAGCATCTGCGTTTGCCCCATCAACAGTGTAAATGTGTGTGCAAGTAAGGCACAAACTCTCAGACACACAGCCAACTTAATTTTTAACCACACAATCCTTCGTGCATCATTCAAGGATTGATTAAAGCCATTTCCAGACATTGATGTTTGTTCCCTGCCAGCAGGGAGATTATTTTACAATCTCTCTGGTATTCCTTCAACTTGGATCAGTGGTGTTTGATAAATCTTCTTTCTACTGGACATATTTTCTCTAGAGCAGATTCAGTTACATTAAATTCAAAATACAATAGGCAGCTAAAATATGCTCAATGTATGGCACTCAAAATGACTTGGCCAAGGACAGGGAAAGATAATGCAACAAGAAGAATATGAAGGGCTGCACTCCCATTATGTAATTCTTCACTTTATTATACTTTTTAGTAGCAGTAAGAGAATAATAGGCCCCATCTTGTGATTTCAAGTGTGTCATTTCCAGATCAAATCAAGATTAAATGCACTTTCATTTACACTTAGCTACATATATGAGTCTTCAGTAGCCAGATCACACATCTGATTGTGTCCATCTTGGTTGACTGGCCTATATGCAAATCAGGTAAACCCCTATTCAGTCCAGAGGTTGGTAGTATTGCACCTGAAGCTGTTTGGTAACTGCCAAAAACACCAGAAGAAGAAAGGTTTAGCTGTTTAGTAACAACAGTAACAGTTTAGCTAGCTAGCTAACAGCTATGCAAAAACAAAAATATAAATGGATGTCTAGCAGGAATGGACGATAAGCAAGAAAACAATTTTATTATCAGATTATTTTTGCACTGATGAGTATTTGGATAAACCTTACACCTTCTGTATGACTCATGGATATAATTTTCTGTACTATGGAAAAGTTTTACAAATACTAAATCTTTGTGGTTTAAAAATGATAATACAAAGAATAATAATTAACCATGTTTGCAGTAAGAGGTATTCTGTTAACAGTTTTACAGATATCTCTCTCTTCTATAATGGTGGTTGATGGGGAAATGCTTTTTGAGCTGCAGCTCCAACTCTCTTAATATATCCATAGTATAACGGCAAGTGTTGAAATTGCTTGATTATCTGTCTTTCTTCCTGTCACGTGAAAGTGACAAGAAGAAAGCTATTTTTTACTCAGGCTATTTTCAGTAATTACAGCATGACTTCAGCTGCTATATTCACAGGGGACAGTGCCTGTAGAGGCTACTTCCTTGGACAGCAAGCTTACTGACATAATTGTACTTTGGAAGAGTAAAGAGCACTAGAATGTGTCTCAGACCACCTCCTGAGGTGGCAATCAAATTTCAATCCAACTGTAATGCTTTTGGGCCGCATTTAAGCTCGCTTTTTTGATATCTGATAGCTACTTGATCCAGCAAAGATTCATGACGTGGTGAAGTTTAATAAAGACCTTCAGTTTATGGTATGGTACTAAGAGATTCTCAGTAGTTACACCCGATCACAAGTATAACAATCAGTTCATTCAGTCACATCATTACCTCCATAAAGAGAAAGAGAACCACTGAAGGGCCAAACTGACATTCATTATTCAGCCTCATCTCAAGCATTTACCTGAAATAATCTGAAATATGCGAAGTCGCAGTAAGGCCAAATATTATGGTCATAGTCACATAATAAACATGTCAACGGTATCTACTAATATGAGATGGGATACAAACACTTATTTTACAAACACACCATCACATCCACCACTGCTTCACTTTTTGCTGCACTACATAAATTTTACACTTTGTCCTTATGAATGTAATTCAGAGGAAACCATGATATTAAAGTTTTTTTGTTGTTGTTGTTTTTGTTTGAAATGGCTATCAGATGACAGCAAAATGCTGTAGTGTTATGACACAATCAGGAAACACAATCAGAATTATCATTTGTTTTTTGTTTTTGACACCAATTTTATCCCAATTGATGGCATAAAATTTAAAGTTACTATTCCAGGTGTGCTGTAGCATTGAAAGATTGCTTTTTAAATTTCATCTCACTATCTCATGGAAGGTCCATTTCAAGCCTTTTAGTTTCTTGATTAATGAGTCCTTGCATTTTCCACTATTAGATAGTTTGAATTAGGTTTTTCGTGTTATTTGGTCAAATTCTTCATTCTAAGGGGGTGTAATCTTTTGCTGAGTGAGAATGTGTGCAACCAGAAACATCCAGCAGGAGCAAGTGCCCCAGAAAGAGGCCTCTGCCCTCTAGCCCACTCAGCACGAGCTCGGCAGCTGGTAGTCGCACCACTGGGAGGTTTGGTTCAGTATAACTAAAAGAAACAGGGTGGCTATCTCCCGACCAGAGGGGAACCCTCTGGGCTCTCAAGGTATCCAGTGAGGGCCTAGGAAAAAATATTGAAAGAATTTTTGTACATTAATTGAAATAATAGTAATAATTTCTAGATCATCATTATAAACTTGCACTAATATGTCTTGGCAAACAGTAGATTAATATAACGGAACGGGAAATGGACCAAACACAATTTTTCTTCCGATGGTATCTGGATGAATCAGCAACTCCTCCCTGCCAGGACCTTCAGTAGCTGTAACAAATGCCTGTGTAGTTCAAGTCAATGTGGGCATGAATTTGATTTTGACAGTTGTCTTAGCCAGTCATATTTTTTAGAGTTGTGGGTGGGACAATATCCCGACATCTTCTGGGCATTCGTGAATACTTAGTGGTTAAGCGACCCTTGAAAGTAGTCAGCGAGTGAGCGAGGGAAAAAAGAGACGACGGAATGACATTGAATGGTAACTCACTAGCCCAAACTTTCCATGATGGCTTCACTTTCCATAAAGAAGCTGAAAGTTGTTGATTGCTTCATGGGCACAAGTTTCAGGTTGTTAACTGGTCTCATTTTAAGAATTGTCAATCTGTGGGCATTTATTTGTACAGTTATAATTCTTATTTTAGGTTGATTTTTGTTCAGTTTTGTATTGCAGTGTTCAGACACAGAAGTCAGTATAAAATGGATAAATTTGTCATGCATTTTCGTATAACTAGCCGGCAGTCAAGACACATGTCAGTGAGAAATAAACAAATTAGTTTTTATCATATTATTTTTATCATTTGATAAGCACAGTTTTCTATGCAAGTTGTAAAAAGTATACTGTAAACCTACAATTTGCATCTCTAGTTTTATTGCCATGGACATGAAATGGCTATAAGTGGCTTAATTAAGACTAGTCAAAAATGCCGTGAGACCAGGATCCTCCTTGTGGCACTGGCAGGTAGTGGCACCTCAGTGGCAGCCTTTGGTACTCAACTGTCAGCAGTTTAAAGACTCGCTGTGAACTAGCGTAGGGCCAAATTTCCTGGTTTGTTTTCATGACAGGTCAGCAGCAGTAAGTCTGTTTTATGATAGTTGTTGAGAACCACGTTCTACTTTTTTGTTTTTCATTCTTTTTATGTAATTACTTCCACCAAGTTATGATTTTGCCCGTTTTGAAATTGTGGACTTTTGTTGGATGTCACCCCCATCTCTCTCTCCTTTTAATTGTACCTTTCAGGTCTACACTGTCCCTATAATAAAGACAAAAAATGCCCCCATATATAAATCCAATTCTGAAAATATATTAATATTTACTCCACTTATGTCAGTGTCAGACCACTAGCTGCCACAGGAGTGCCACTAGCTGCCACAGGAGTGCAGCTAGTAGCAGCTACTGGCACTCCTGTGGCAGCTAGTGGAAGCTGACACCTAAGAGTGACAACAGAGTGACAACTGACACTGACATAAGTCGAGTAAATATTAAAATATTTTTATTTTTTGCAGGGACATTTCATGCCTTTGTTATAGGGACAGTGTAGATATGACAGGAAAAATAAAAGAGATGGGCGTGACATGCAACAAAAGTCAGCTGCCAGATTCGGGCCACAGACATTGTGGTTATGAGGCATGCGTCTTAACTAGTAGGCTACCAAAGTGTGCCATATTTTTCTTTTTTATCTCATATTTGAATATTTACACCACTTAACCATGTCAATGTCAGTTGTCAATCTGTTGCTGCTTAGATGTCACAAAAAAGTGAAAAACAAAGATGAACTAGTGAAAAACAAACAAGTTTGTGAATAAAAATGTGAAAACAACATATAGCTGACTTTTCATTATTCTATTTTTTATTTATTAAGTAGCGTACATGTTACTAAACTTATGTTTGCTCGATTATGTTTAAATCTGTGTTCATGCAATTATGTTTACATAACAGTTAGGGTTTGGGTTAACTCTTGCAATAATAAAATGGAGGATTAGTAAAGATTTTATTTTTATTCCTTTTTATTTCAAAACGGGTGAAATCATAACCTCCTTGGAGGAAATAATTACATAAAATTAATGAAAAATGAAAAAGTAGAATGTGGTTGCTCAACAACCATCCTAAAACAGACTTACAGCTGCTGACCTGTTGTGAAAACAAACCAGGAAATTTGGTCCCACGCTGGTTGACAGCAAGTCTTTAAACTGCTGACAGAGTGCAACAGGCTGCCATTGAGGTGCCGCAGGCTGCCACTGAGGTGCCACTACCTGCCAGTGCCACTAGGAGGATCCTGGCCTCTCTTGAAAAATGGCTGAGCATAGCTTACAAAGAGCTTGTGCTTTTTCCCATTTCACCTCAGGAGGTGTTGGCTGGTCAGTATGAGACATCTGATATCTACATTTAACTGGTTTGTATGGCATTGCTGCCTTTTCTTCTGGTAAAGGGATATTAAATCTACATTGAAATTCAAGTATGTCTAAGCAAACAAACAAAAAAACATTGGATTAGCACTGGACCCATCTTTAGTTTTTGAACAGTAGCTAATGATTATTCTAGAAATTTTACTTTCATTCCAGCTAAACAAATACATGAAATAAGTCAATGTGATTTGCTTGTTTCATTTATTTTCACAAAATAATATAGGCCTAGTCGTAATTTAAAAAAATTAGTAATGTCATGATAGCCAGCTTTGTATAACTGGTTTTTCGGAATCACCTTTGTGTGTTGTGAAGCCAGTTAGGGCAAAGAAACCTTTATAACACTGAGCTTCCATGTGACGGGGCTGTGGCTATTATTGTTATTGCTGTGTTTGATTTTTTTATTGCCACATGTGGTCCTATTGAAGGCCCAGGGTGTAGGGCCACGGTTCGCCACTGCTCCCTACTGTATAACTAAGAGCACTGTAGAGCATATTACCTGCATGACTCATGCGGCCCTGATCCCAATTCTCTATTTCTTTTCTGGTCAGTGCAACAGAGCTGGTTGGAGTGACTGCACACTCCAAATGGTAGAACCACCACCCATTTTGTGAGCACCTACAACATATTACAGTGGACACCAAAACATGGCTTCAAGTTTGGTGAGTCAATCACTGTTGACATATTATATGAATTGAAATTTGTTGTAATGTCATCTCTTCAAACTGCAGTCACTTATTTCCTTTTTTCTATGGGGCATATATCACAATTTATGTTTGGTTTTAATTATAGTGCACAAAGAATATGCAGCTTTAGATTAGAGTCTCTTGAATGAAATTGGTGCCGTGCTAACTCTGGATAAAAGCTATTATAATCTTAGTCTTTGGTTTCCTAAACATTTTGTTCTCATTTACTTCAATTCATTTTTAGTTAGCACAGAGAGACAGTTCATTGTGGATTGGTAAAGGTACAACTGTGAAGGAGGAGTAGCCACCACATTTGCAAAGTTGGATTGAAATGCAAATATTAGGCTTTAAATTTAAATTTTTAATTAAGTGCTATTCACATATTCTGTTTGCAATAATGTACCCCTTGCAAGAACAAAGACAAGACAGAAAGAAAGTCCTAATGTCACCCATCATCTGTAATTTCTGCATTTTCCTTATCAGCCAGCTATCATCCATCAATTTACTTGAGAATAAAGCTTAATTTCACATATTTCCAGATTATAGTTTATTTGTGCCTTGTGTTAAGTATTGTAACCATTTATAGGATGAAACTTGATCTTCATTTTTAAGAAATAATTCACTAAAATGTTATCAAGTTGCAAATATAATGAAAAAAACAATTATTTTATTTTGCTTTCACCTCATCAATCATTTATTTAATGTTGGACTCAGTGTCTTCAGCTTGAGCTGTATTTTTATGATACTCATTCTTTACACACAATTAAAATAAAGATGGTTTTATGTAAGTTTATATCTTTGCATTACTTCTACAATTCTATTTTTATACATTACCCATTCAAAGAGTGACCGCGGATAGCACGAGCACCATTAAGTGTCATAAATCCAACCATTAGTAAAGCAACATGTCTGTTTTGGAGCAATTTGCTGCTTCTCATTGCACCCTTTCATGCATAATGTAATGATTTTAGTCTGGGTGATCAGAGCAGAGAAGAAGTGAGCTGGGAGATCTCGGCTAACAGCTCGTTACGCCATGCATTCCAGTAGCTCATCAGTGAGCAGCCAGTCAGCCATTAAGTGTAATATGTTATTAAATATTTATTTGGTCCAAGGCCACTGCTGTGCTACATTAGATCTACATGTTCATCATTAGAGGACATCAACTGCATTATGAATGCAGAATGTGAAGCACATGAGGGCAAGTAAGAGTTGAGGTTACACAGGGCAGCTGAAACCCAAACACCTGCTGGTTCACTCACAATCGCTGACAATAGTGTTCCTGGAGATGACTGCTGGTGTTCCTTATATTACAGTTTTTGTACTATTCATTACTGGAAATCCTGTGAACAAGGTGATCTGAGACCTGCTTGCGTCTTCTTGTTGCATGTTAGATATTATACTGTAGTTTTTAGCCATTGGCATTGTCAGTTGGTCATTTGGATCCAACGCTTTGGTCTAGACTGAAATATCTCAACGCGTGATCCCCTGACATTTTCTCTAGCATCAGGCCAAAATATGAATCTGTCCAATACTTTGGATTATGACCAAATACCTGCAAAACTAATGAAATTCTCACCCAACTTCAGCTGTACAGTTCAGGCTAACACACCAAACTAAGATGCTGAACATGATAAACATTATACCTGCTATGTTAGCATTGTCGTTGATTGTCAATCATGAGCATGCTAGTATGCTGATGTTAGCATTTGGCTCAAAGCACAAGAATACAGTCTGACAGAGACATCTGTAACAATGTTATCTCAATTACCTCCAACTCTGTCTTTTGAAATGAACCACTCATAGCAACCCTGCAACCCAATAAGGCAGCTGTGGCAGTGAAACTGATCTTTATTGTTCAGTATATCCATGTCTTTACACAAGACAGGAAAGGCTAGTAGGCTGAATATTAAGCAAAGTCTGGCATGATCACCCTAAAGCTTCGCTTCACTGACCTCACTTTTGGGATTGTATTTGTGGTGAGGTGTTTAGGCTGGATAGGAGTATGTTGGCTCCTATTTTGACTTGCTAGCATTTAGACTAAAAGCGAATCTCATGAAAGAGCTCATGGGATTGACAATGAACTTTTCTTAACAGATGTACTTTGTGGAGTCAATATCACAGCTCACTTTTTCTACCTATAGAGGGGCCACGCAGAGAATGTATGAAACCAAACTCATTGTCTCCTGATAAAGGATTAATGTTAGCTGATGAGGTCCAAACAATTTCTCCCAAAAGACTCTTTGTAAAGGTTGGCAGCTTATTCTGGTATTTCAGAGCACATTATAAAATGTTCTGTATTGCACCCTTAACTACAGCAGCACTACAACACATGTCTACATACAGTAGATCATTGCTGTTGTCAGAATTAGACAGTAAGTGAAGTACTAGAAGTGCTCCTCTGTCTTTAAAGCTGCCTGGCCCTCTTTGAATGATTTTCCGAGCCGTTTAAGCTGTTCCACCAAGTCCAGTTGCCCTCGATTCAACCCTCCTTGGCTCAGCCGCACCTATTATACATCTTTATTTAAATCTATAAAGAGCATTCTTCCAAAGCTCAGCACCATTTCTCCAGTACATTTTGTTACAGTTGTGATTTGGGATAATACGTTTTGGCATAAAACTCTGTTTATAGCTCTTAAAGTTTGGGTCCAATTTTGCTTCACTTTTCAATTTTAAACCTGTTGACTGCAGCATTTATATTTGGTGACTTAACAGTGAAAGAAGCAATAATACAGCACATTAGCCCTACAGTACTTGTGCTTGCATTTTGGGTGAATATGTGGTCTAATACAGTAATTATATTTATTTACTGCTACATAACCTCCAGCAGTGGAAGCAATGTTCTTTTTGCAATAAGAGTAACCCAGTGCTCCAGAAATAATAAAGGAAGAACATTGTGTGCATGTACTGTATGTGTGTATTTGTGAATGTGTGTTTGTATATGGTTTTTATGGAGTCAATGAGGCACAGGAGGAGTGCTACAAAGTGGGCCTCTTACTTCACACCACAGTGAGGTGCCACTATTCTGGGTTGTGCTGGGTGACTCGACATGGTTTACACTATAGACCTCCCTGCAGGATGCATTTAGGCGCACACACACACAGCAGGGTCCAGCCACAGCTCATTACTGCCAGTTGAAACGGAGCACAGCATACACACTGGGATTAAATGGGTAAATAGCTCAAATAGAACAGTGTGAGCTGGTCTTTGTCATTGTTCTATGTGTGCGTGGTGTTTGTTGTTGTACTCATACACATATGTGTCTTTACTGGGCAGCTCAGAGGTCAGAGACAGCATGAGATTAGTGATTACGGACTGATACACACACACACACACACACACACATACTGCTCTTGCTTCACTGTTTACACATAAACCTCAGTCACCCTATGTGTCAATGCCGGAGGTTGGATATCTATATCCAGAGCAGCATAGAGCATTCCTCATACACCACTGAGCGATAGCCACATTATACAGTGCAGAAAATCCAGTTCCAGCTTTATCAATATCCGGCCCTGCGGCCAAAAAACCCACCACAGCCAACAGAAAAATATGACTGCAGGAGACATAGAATATTCATCTTCGCTGGGGAGGAAAGGTTGGCTCTGGGGAAACTGCAGGTTGTTTGTTCAAGCCAGACAATGTTGTGTTTGTTTATTGTTGAAGTCTCTAGCCAGCTGGCTTCCCCTTCATTGCCACAGGACAGGAATAATGGACAGCCTAGCAGTTGGGGGAAAATCAACTACTTTTTCTTGTGCTTTTCCCCCTAATATTGGTTTGCTTGAGCGCTATTTCTCTTTTTGCAGCGACACCATGCTAAATGCTGTTACACACGTTCACAGCTGTAAGTTGCCCCGTGCGACTGCAGTCTTATGCTGCTGGCCAGAGTGCTGCTCCACTGATGCTGCTGAGGTAGTTTGTTGCCTTTCTCACCTTGATAGAAGCTGCTGAGAGACTAGAGGGAGAATGCTATTCATGTCTTTCCCTGCCAAGATTTCACTGCATTCAAGCTGGTGGGTGTTTTCCTCCTATAACACTGGGTTCTCATCCCCACAACATGTACTGTACTAAAGGGTAACTGTGGTGTTTGGTGGCCTAGGTGACAATGGTGGTCAGAGAGATCATTCACTATCTGGAAAGTCAGATAGCTCTCAGCAGCAGCTTGTGCTTGTGATTTTGTAGTGCACAAGAATAGAATAAGAAGAAAAGAATGTGTGTCATGTCATGTATTTCGTTTGCAAGTATTTGGTCATAAACCAAAATATTGGACAAATTAATATTACAAGTAAAAATTTGGACCTGATGATGGCAGTGGATAAAAGTCAGAGGATCACCAAAGTTATTAGAAATTATACTCAGGGGAACATGACTTTTTGTACCAAATGTCATTGCAATCCATCCAATAGATGTTGGGAAATTTCACTGAAAACTGCAAATGTCAGCCTCATGGTGGCACTAAAGAAGAAGTCAGGGGACCACCAAAGTCAATAGAATTCATTCCCTGGAGACTAGAGAGAAAAATTCATGGACACCCATCTAATAATAGAAATTTCAGACCCACGTTGCCATCCCTGGAACTTTTCTGCTAGCGTGGCTAAAAATACCCTTCTAATGCTTATTTAATATTTGATATCTTTGTTAGTTCACAAAAAATAGAATAGCTGTTTCCCCCTGCTTTAGTCTTTATGCTAAGCTAAGCTAAGCTAACCGTCTCCTGGCTCTGTAGCACCATACTGATTGTATATACATGAGAATGATATCAGATTTTTGGATTAAATCTTGGCAAGAAAAGATATTTTTGAGTGAAGAGTGTTTTCTAAAATGTCGAACCATTCCTTTTAACAATGGCATGACATTAAGACAAAACTGAGGCATCCATTGATGATTTCATTGAAGATGTCAATGCAGCAGCCCATGACATGAGAGTGGTATTGATCTTCTCTTCTAACTGTTGGCAAGAAAGTGAATAAATGTATTTCCCCAAATGTCAATCTATTCGTTTAAAATTCACTATTTATTCTATATTTTAAATTAATCTAATTGAAAATCAAATGTTTTTAGTCATTTATGAATCCTGTCTTGTTTTGGTCTATTCATTAATGGGTTGATTTATTTATTTAATTACAAGCACTTGCAGTGGGAAAAGAAAGTGTTTAGAAAATAAAGCAGACTGTAACAGAGAGATATAAAATATGAAAGAGCAGTTGGGGTATTATGAGAATTTTTTTTTCTTTTTTCTGTTAATAAAGGCAGACTAGAATTGACTCTGCAGCTCTGACCGACTGAACTGAGAAACTTTCACCTCCGAGAAGCCAGGAAGAAAAGGTTCGAGTCCATGTGGACATCAGAGCCTGGGTTGGCATGTAGAGCTACACAATGGCCTCTTCATGCTTCCTTTGTTCCTGAACTGACAGTTTCTGCTGCCCTGGCACTGAACTCTTGCATCTGCCGCATTTCTGTGCTTACATACTGTGACTGTACTGTAGTATAACATGATTCTGAAGTCTTTAATTGTATATTTAGAGACTGAAGCAAGATGTTCTCTAACGCTCTTCTCGCTATGTCTCATTTTTTCTCTCTCTCTCACTTTCTCAAGCTGTTGGATATTGGTACCAGATGATGTTGGAAGTGCAATCACTAATTGCACAATGCTGTTCCCTTCTTTTCTTGTTTTTTTGCATGCTCAATTTGGCAATCATACAGGAGTAGCTGTCACTCAGCAAATTGCATTATGTCTTCTAACATGTGGAACCAACAACTTTTACATCTTCATTTTTACATCTTATAGATTACTCTTGTTGGTCAACAGAGGCAAAGGATACTCTTGTTCACTTGTTTATTCATAGTGCCACTAAACATCATGCAAAAGCAGCAGCCTTTGGTTTATAATTTCAGTCAAAAAATGTTAACAGCCCAAAAATATAGTGCAGCACATCTTTGCTTGAGAGGATGTTTCCAGAGAAACGCCTACCTGTAATGTAACAGCTTTTATGGATGTGTTTACACAGCTTTATATAATTATTTAATGTTGATGCTCTATGTGTGACTTAACATGCTTCTTAGGGCATATATTTTATATTTAATATATACAGTATAATATAGGGCATATATTATATTTTTTATATATACAGTATAATATTGAGCATATATTATGTATTTTATTTATTTTTAATGATGCTCTATGTGTGACTTAACATGTGTCTTAGGGCATGTTTCAATGCAAGGTTCTTTACTATGCCATTTGTACAATTTTAGCTTGTGAATTGCCTTTTGAACTTGAAATCTCATGACACCATACTGTAATAGAGTAACAGTGTTTTTTTTTTTTTCATTCAGCATTTCTGGGGCAGCATCTGGTCTGTATGAAGCAGCATTTGTCTGTTTAGTGTCTATGCAGTGCTTGGTCTGGCCCGCAGGGTCCTCTCCTCTGCTCTGGCTGGTCGATAGAGATAGCAACCAGGGAGCAGGACAGTGAGAGGAGAGAGTGGTTTGATAATGAAAAGACCTTCACCAGATATTCTCCCTGATCTTTTGAAGCTCCCCAGAGTACCGGTCACAAACATGTGAGTCCATGTACTAAATACACAGATCTGTCCACATATGCAGTCACAGAAAAATATTCAGTGAGAGACTAACTGTTGTAGATACACTGTCATTTTACTATAAACCTTAGTAATTCTAAAATTTTGAAAATAAGAAAGGGAGGTTTATCTGACTAACCTATGTTAAATTTTGTGGGTTTTTTTCAGTTTTTTTGTGTAAACACATCTGTGATTACCATTTCAGAATTACCCCAGAATCACACGCCTTTGATTTCGCTCTCAAACCTTTCAATCTCCTGGGGTATTCTTCATGGTTGGCACAGCTGGAATCATAAAAAATGCATTCAGTGTATGTTCATCCAAAGCAGTAACCACCACGGCTGAGCAGAGAAGGCAACGCAGGACTGCCTTAAGATGCAGTTTGTCTAATGGCCACTAAGTGCTGTCTCCAAGAAGACTCAGATTGTATTGAAGTCTATGCAAAGAATCAATATTAGTCTTTTGAAATTCACAGTAAATTATTTTGTTCTCTATAAGAATTAAATTTAATTCTAGTTCTTCCAATATGTTTGCAAGAGTGCTTTCAAGTTACTCACTAACAATCATAGTTGACAAAAATCAAAAATGAAAAACTGAAGCATATATAGATATATAGAAATATCAATACAAGTTTCATACATTTTTTTCTGGGGAACTTTTAAAATAGATAGATGGAAGATGGAAGACATGGAGTGCAAACAAGAAATGAAGTTTTGATTAAGTTTTGAAATATAAGACATTTTGTATATTCAATATTAGAACTTGGAATATTGGTTTAAGAGAAGTTACGTTTGGAATAGCAAGCGTGCGTTGATCCCAGAAGAGTAAAGTTGTGTGGAGATATTAGCCTGATGTTGTCAGCTCAACAAAAAAGACGAGTGATTGACTGACTTGTAAAAAATAGTGTGGGAGGTTCGTGTCTAAACTTTTAAACTCCTTTTGATTAGACTTTTGCTGTTAACAGATAAAAAATATAACAGGTTCAACTTTTGTACTTTACAGGTATTACTTTCTGATTCAATTATAACAGAAAAAACACCTGCGTTGCCCACTCAATTTTCTCAGCTTGTGCATTTTATCCTGCTTGTAGACTTATTAGATTAGACAAAAGAAATTAACAAAATTTAAAGTTACTCTTCACTTAAAAAATATGTTTTTCTTGTTCCTTCAGTTGGATGTTTGAGCTTCTTTATGCAGAGTTTGACATTAGAAAGGTGTTTTCACATTCATATGCTGAAGGTTTTAAATCTAAGTTTGAGGCGTGAGGAGGATTTATGACATCACAACTAGTTTGGGGCCAGTCGTGGTCCAGTATACAACTTACACAAGTGTGACATGGAAACTTGAAGCATCCAGTGCACAAACAGTGAGAATGGACTTTACAGTGAAACAGAAGACATTTTGCATCATTTTGCACAGTTTAACTTCTTAAATTGAATGTAGTAGCATATTCATAGATCCTGAATTTTTTAATGAGGGAGTAATTATAGGAATTCTTAACTAGGTATTGTCAGTCACATATTATTATTCAAAGCATAGTATATTTATATGTCTTAAAACATGTCTTGGGGAGATCTTTACGTTTGAGAAATGTCGTAATAACTGGTTACTTTAATTGAGGCAGGAAGTTACCTGTGTCTCAGAAAAGGTAATTAGAGTGCTCTGTGAGTGTTACACAAATCCTTACGCTGGTTTTGAATATTGTATTTCAATTATTTCAGAAGACATTTACAGAACATACACACGCTTTGACGACCCACATTCGTCCGTGCATCACATTCCCTTCACAGACGCACATTCCCCTCTTCCTCAAGATGAACACACCTTTCTACTGTTTTGCCTTTCTACCGTCTTCACACACACACACACACACACACACACATGCATGCACACTTTTTCATACATATACTCAAGAGGGACATTAACTGGAGATTAGAGAAAGCACAGGCAGAGACAGAGTGCTGCTTCATTACTGGTGGCATTTAGCAAGAAGACCCCAGCACCTTATCCAAGACAAATGCCAGTGTGCAGCACACGGTACCACCTATTATATACTGACATCTGTGGAAAGGTTAATATAGTCCTTAAGTGGAGCAGGTGCCCGGCTGCTCTGAATCGCTTTGGTTTTCTCCACTTTCACTGGTCCATGTGATGTGAATGGTAGAAAGAGGGGCATGTGTGTGTTTGTAAATGTTGTGTGACAGCATCCTCTGTGCCTTCTTGTGCTTTCTGCTCCCGAACATGTTTGTTTTTTTCACATATAAAAATGACAAAGGATGAGGAAAAAGAACTCTAATTGAGTAGGTGAGATTGAAAAAAAAAAGCAAAGTAGGAAGGTGCCAAAAATAGATGACAAGCTATACTGTAGCGCAGCTTAATTGGAAAACAGTTTCTAAGCTCACGAAGGAAGAATAGGGTGTCAACGAGTGAGAAGTTAAGAAAATTTAATAAAAAATAAAATGCAAAAAAGATTGAATAACACTAAAATGAGAGTTTGTGGCGATGTAATAGGAAGAAGAAAAAATGGGTGCATTCTTGTTTACAACCACAATACAGTTTTAACCCTACCTGCTCTTGTTTATCAATCCATCTGAGATTCAGACCTTGGAGTTCAGTGCACTGATAAAGGGCAAATGCTTTGGTCACATATTGACATACACTGCATTCCTGTCAGTTAACCTCAGCAGTACATAAACGTTTCTGACATTTCTACTCGGTGCTGTTTTTTTTGGCAGGATGAAATGTACCTAGTGACACTGCTTACAGACAGCTGAGAAATATCTCTATACAACAATATCGTATGAGCCTGGTTTCTCATACTGTACTATGAGCCATTGTTTCTATGCCAATGGGTATGAGTCAGCAGTGTTTTGTTTTTTTTTAAACCATGACCATGATTGGCTTGTGACCTTAATCATATGATTATCATTGTAGCCATGATATTTCCCTGTCCCGTCAGATCCAAAACACATCTATGTGTCGTTCTGGACTGCATCGATCACAGACAGTATAAAGATGGACATAATGAGGTGTGACGTCACCTGCTGGTTTGCACTGGAGCCAGTTTGAAGCCCAGAGTTGCAGCTCATGGTTGGTACCATCTTTTTCATTTGGAGTCAGTATTCCAAATAAAAAGTGCGGGGTGTTGCCTTTCACAGTCTGGAAACACGCCCTGCTTCCTTGGACCTAACTTACTGGGAACACCTAGTGGTGCACTTACGTTAGCTACTTTAGTTAAATTGTGCTAACAGGGCAGATGTTGTAATCAAGTAACATTAAACTTAGTGAAATATTGCAACAATAGATTGACTCAGTGCGAGTCCTGGAACGGAGGAGAGCAGCAGGTGAGTGAACTGTCAATCACAGTTGTCAATCAACACCCACAAGGCACACATCAAAGCTACTAGTCTTCAAATCTTGTTAACGGAGCAATAATTTCCAAATTGACTGCCAGCACACTTGAATGAAGATGGCCTGAATTTAGCGTTCAAGACCATAATGTCTCATTGAAAAAAATTATTGACTTAGTATTTCTAGACAGAAGTTGACGCTTTTTGAATGGGAGCCAGTTGGAGCCAGCATCTAGTGGCCAACAGTGACATTGCACTTTTAGGTACTTCTGCATTGGCTTCAGCCTCAAAATGAGGTAGTTGCCACTTGAAATGGACCAACCACTTATTTTGTCTTTAAGTTTGGAGAACTTGTTCTTTGAAAGGCAAATGTTGTTCTTACTTACCTTACTTTTACAGATGCATTGTAGTTACTAGTTACTTTGAAGATCAAGATTTTAAATACTTAATACATTATCACTTTATAAAATTTGCTCCTCCTTGACCAGCTTTCAAATGCAACATTTAAACGCTGCTTACATAGTAATGCATCAGTAATAATAATCCACTCTGCCAGGAGCTATTCTGCATAATGAATACTTTTACTTTTGATACTTCTTCTTTTATTTTTACTTAAATAGAATTATTATAGAACTCTTATAATAGATCATTTTACATTGTGGTATTGCTACTTTTGCCATGACTGATTATACAGTATGTAGCTCCATGTCAGTTAAATAACCACTAAAATCGAAGTAGTAAGATCACTAAGTTAGTTATTCCCTGTAGTGTCATTACAGCCATTTCCAGGCTAATGAAGTTACTGGCGACCTTATTTTTTTTTCTTTTTTACTGCATTAAAGGTATACTATGCAGGATTTTCCTAAAAAAAAAACATATAGACTCATGCAAAAGTAATCCCTCTCAATCATCACTTATGACCCTGCCTTCTGCCGGTATTTTCTTATCATTTTGCTGTGTTCAGGATGTTTCTGGGCATCAGCCTTTGTGTGGGTGAGTGTGTAGCCCCCATGGATATACTGTATAAAGAGCTGCAGGTCTGTATGTCTGCTTGAGGGAGGGCAGGGCTGAGCTACACACATGCAGAGCAGAGAGGCCACAGTAGACAGGATGAAGCTCTGCATTCACACAAAATCTGGCAATGCGGCACCTTGCCGTAGGGTTGTGCGGAGGTGTGCCACTCGCTGCCCTCATTCAATCTCTAGCTCGCTCGACCACTCTCTTTGCTTGCTCGTTAAGCTGGGGAGGAGGGGCTAACTTTGAATGCTGTGTGTTTTCAAACGCCAACTGACAAATCCTGCAAAGTATACCTTTAAATGTCAAATGCTAATTTTCCAAACCAGCTTGTAAAGTCTAAAAAGTCAGACCATTGCACTGTGGAGACGCTTGGATTATGCTGCACAAGCTGTTTACAGAATTCTGACAAATATTTAAATGTAGCCATTGGCAATATATTAAAATATGTGGGCTGCAAGTCCAGTGTCTTACATTGGACTACTGGGGCTAAGTTGTTGTGTTTGATGATGGTCCTATAAATTGTCTTGGATATTTCCTTTTTTTTGAAGTATTCATGGTATCACACCCCTCTTCAGCCACCCTCCTCGCTTCTTTTACTCCTGTGGCTCAGTGTCACTAGGAATAAACTATAACAGCGCACCACTACTTCCCCAGGGATTCTTTTTAAAAAAGAAACCTGTAGAAACAGAGCCATGCCTGCTGTTTCTCTTTCTTTTCAAACAAAAAACAATGTCTTTTGGTGTGCAGGGAGGACAGGGAATCAAAGAAAACATGTCTGCAGGTAAAAGATTAAATTAGGGATTTTCACTTTACTGCCGGAGGGTACTGTAGCCTCTGGAGATGGCTTTAAAAAACACTGACGACTTTTGTTTGAAATTTTGTCCATGGCCCCAGTTAGCACAGCTTTGAAAGGCTGTGTGTTGAAGGAGAGTAATTAATTTAAGTGGAATGGGAGTAGTTAATATTTATGGAATGAGAGTTCTTAATGAAAGAGGAAAAGAGAATTCTTAATACAGTGGAATGTGAGTACTTAATGATTTTAGTGCTGATCTCAACATCTTTGCTCACAAACGTAGCTTTAAAGAATAAAATGATGTGTGTCTATATAATGACCTGGATGTTGGCTTCATTGTCAGTAGCAGGAGGCAGTGCAGCTAATCGGGTTAATAAAGGCTTACTAATTAGTGATTGGCTACTATGTGTGCAGTAAAAGGTGTTTCAGACTGACTTGAGATGGAATGAACGTATTAGACTTCAAACTGATAGGACAAAAAGAAAAAATATATTAATCCAATGAATTAAGGAGGTGGGTGTGTAGAGAAAAATGACAGGATAATGTTTCTAACTGAACATTCACCAATCTCTGTTTAGTCACCAATGCAACCCCATCTCTAGCTTTGGACATAGGGTGGACCCAACATCAGTCTCCATTTTTTCCCCCGCTGGAG
The DNA here is from genome assembly GCF_910596095.1 of Thunnus maccoyii. Taxonomy (NCBI): domain Eukaryota; kingdom Metazoa; phylum Chordata; class Actinopteri; order Scombriformes; family Scombridae; genus Thunnus; species Thunnus maccoyii. The sequence continues at coordinate 9,105,419 of NC_056555.1, forward strand.
GAGAATGATATAATATTTGTGACACTGTACACTATGCAGATTTTGAGATTGCATACGCAGTACTTACTAGGTTAGCAGAGGTTTACAGAGCATCCAAGTCTTAAAAACGAAATAATATGTTCTGTTACCAGGACGTTTTCTGATCTGACGCCACTCGGATTAAGTTTTTCTTGGTTTATGGCCAATCGTCATAGAAATCAATTTTAGAAGCATTTTTTTACATCCGTCACTCGCATGTCTCACAGAACTGATACACTTTCATACGCTCTGAGTCTATTTAATCTAATAATCTATTTTTCTCTGGCGTGTTTAGTGAAGCGAAATCTCTGTAGACAGACAGCTGTTAAAATACAAAGCTCCAGCCGTATATACGTTCTGACATATTAACTGTGTCTATATTGATGGATCACAGCTCCCAGTGTGGCTACGACCTTGCTGGTCTACTTTGCCCGCTGTGTGGGTGGGGAAAGAAAATACAAATACTGTTGATTTCATTCCCTGGAGCCTACATGAAAACTATTTTTGTTCAGTAAATTTCTGCTGTCAGTCAGCCCGGTGAAGACAGTTTGGCTGGCCACTGTCCTCTCTGCTCCTCAGGAGCGGCTGCTGACAGATATCTGGTGCTGCGGACACAGTGACAGCTGAATACAGGTCGGAGTTGGAGTACACTAAACGCACGCTTTGATAGCGCTTACGCACCGCTTATGTCTCACTTTTGATGTGGAGTCACACTTAGGCACTAAAACTACCATGTTAAGGTTAGGGTAACATTGTGGTTTAGGTTAAAATTACTATTTCGTTAAAGTTAGGGGATCTTCGTTGTTGTGGTTACAATGATAACCTCATGGTTAAGATAAGGAAATGACTGAATAAAAGAAAACCTACGTTGACTGAACTGCGAAATGAACATCGCTCTCTTGTGTTAAAGTTGTCGTCCCGTCCATCTCAATCTAACATCACCCGACTTCCTCCTCTGCATCCATCATAATTACTGCTGCTGCTGGTAGGCGCTGTCACGTGAAAGTAAACATATTTCATTTTTGTGCTTTTGGTGAAATGGGTGATTGTCATTTTTCTTGGAAGGACAATCTCTGTTTAAAATAAACCAATGTTTAATTTCATGTCAAAGTCAGATGTTTTTGTATCAGTATCTTTCCTGTGTCCTTTCCCCCTCCACTTCCTGCTGTGTCAGTAGTACTTTGTTGGGGATAACTGCAGTGTCTGACCAACAACATACCAGTACTTAAATTTACTATATTTAGAAAGTGGCAGAATGACTCTCTTTGCTGATTTAAATTTTAAGTTGATGGTATACTTGTAACACTTCAGCACTTTGGGGTTTTGTGTTATATATTCATATATTGCCATAGGTCATCATAAAGATACAACTAAGCATTAGAGATTTTTAAACAGCTACAATATTGTGCCTTTTAAATTGACTGTTCTGTGTGGATTCAGGAAGGAGGTGCTCTAAGATCCCGATAAACACAAGTCATCATGCTTTTTTGAAGATTACACTTTTGTAATAGTGAATAAAAAATACAATAAATATTACAAAGCGATTTGATAGTTTCTGTTTTTGAAGCCAAAGTGTGAAGATTCAATGAGTTAAATATTGTAAGGCCTTAACATAAATGTGATCTTTCTTTCTTTGTAACTGTATGTTTTCTAAAACCTGGGTAAGTGATTTCTAAAAATTTTCACAACCTTCGTCATTTTTGAAATGATGACTCATGTTGGCCAAAACTGCAAGACCTTGCAGTATTTGCATGGAAACTGTTTATCTTGCATAAAAAAAGTCCTCCGTTGCAGCATCCTGGAGATTCCTGGAGGGGCTGGTTAATGTTGGATGGAGTCATGTCTAACTTGTTTGTGTCAACGGGTCGGAAGAAGTTAAAGTTGCATGATTCTGCTGTGATGTTTGAACAGGGAGTCTGATTCAGCGTCTTAATCATGCTTCCCCGGGCAAGAGCTGATACAGAAATAACCATCCGCTTCTTCATGCCTTCTGTTGACTCTCAAGTTGACAGGCACACAAACAAACACATGCACAAGCATGGGTGTTGTAACACACCTACACACAAAATACGTATGAGCCCACACAAAAGCAGGCTTACACGCAGGCCTTGTAACACATTCACAAAAGGGTTGCTGCAAGTCTCTATCTTACACACACACGCCCCTCCTTCATTTTTCTCTAAATGATTTATCTGCTCCGATTTGGGAGAAATGATTCTCCGTAATGAAACAGACAGAGAAGATGATTTTTTTATTCATCTCGGGACAAAGCAGGCTGTGGCCCTTCTCTTCATGGTAGACAGCTCGTATAAACACCGCCAATGAGTTTGGAGTTTTCTCATTACCCCCTCACACCCTCTCATCATCTCCACTCTGGATTCAGCGGGCTCGGACAGACAGTCCATCTAATGAAGGCCTGCAAATTCATTGCAAAACGCCTCGGAGAACCACGCAGAGAATCTTTCTGTCACCATCCTCTCCTTAATCAATTTACAGGTCGTGAGCTGCGGGCTTAGCTAGATGATTATTGTTATGGTGAGGCGGGCGTGCTCGTCGATCGCTGTCTAACCTCGCTAACACCTCCAGAGCAGGCGGCCAGATTGAACGATAAAGTCGTCTCTGCAAACCCATCCTGATTTAGAGCCCCTCGTAAAATTGATACTTATTTTTCTCTTCTCCGGTGCTCACTGAAGTGCGATATCATAAACTGCTCCTCCTCTCCTCTCCTTTTTTTTTTTTTTTTTTTTTTTTCTCATTTGGAGATTTAAAGCTCTGGGTCACAGGGATCACTGAGCAGGGCTCTCTCAATGTCAGTGATCATCAAGCGACTGCCTCTGAAGTCTGGAATTCTATTCGGCTGAGGAAAAAAAAAAGACAAGGCAATCCAGATCTGAGTCACTACCAGCGCCTGAAAAACAGAACAGAGAAGGATGCATGAGGTGGGCTCTTTGAGTGCTTTGAACAATTTTCATTTTCGTGAGACTTAAGTGGATATTCGGGGCCTTGTGACCCCACCTTCCAATCCCTCTCTTCTTTCTTTGTCTCTCAGCCGCTCACACGCACACACACACACACACAGGCACACTAACACATACAGTAGAAGACAGGCTTTGTGCTCCACTGTTATTATCTCCCTGTTAGTAAGCTGGTTATATGAGCTGCAACGCAAGAGTGGGTCAAAAGCTGTCATATCTCCAAGGTGATTGACAGACAGAAACAGGCACACGCAAGACTGCTGAATATACTGCAATGTGACTGAACAAGAAAGCTTTTCAAACACAAGACATAATATGTGAAAAAAAAATCTGTATGTCTCCTTCAGAAAGCATTCCAACAACTACCAAATAAACAGAAACGCAATGTAAAGCCCCTTGATTTACATGAACATGAATGCGAATCAACTCTGCAATAGGCAGTTCCTCCCTGTGAACAAGTGTTCCTGGACTTCTAGTTTATTCCCTGCACTGGCGTCCACACTCCCTTTGGGGCCGTGTGTTTCAGTGTAATGTTGAGGATGTGTGCATGTGTAATGCAGTGGAAGGGACATGACCTGGGGTTGTACACTCGAGATACGAAGGGTTTGGAAGGGGTCAGGGCCGTCTGAATCTATTTTTTATCAAATCTGACCAATTTTAATTGCATGGGTACTCCCAGCAGCAAGTTTTGTAGCTAAGTGCTTGACAGACTCTCACAGCCATTAACCAATATGTATTTACCAGTATGAAAATATATCAGTGTAAAAAAAGCATAACTAATTTGTGTTTGGGTACAGAAACGTTTCTCATATTAGCTTTGATCTTTGGAGTTATGGTTATTTTGGCTAATGTCATGGGAAGGTTTTGGTCATGATTTTGCTTGATTTATGGTAAAAACATCACTACGTGCTCTACTTATTTTCATCTATATCACAGAAAAAGCGTAACATTTACTCTCATTCAAGTGAGCACCATGAGTGCATGAGATCAGAATGAACTGTTTTGTCCTCTATTTATATGACACTAATATTGCTAAGAAAATCCACGCAAGAAGAATTTCATTGAGTTCTTCTTCTGCATGTCTCTTGGCTGTGGGGGATGTGTGTGTGTGGACACTGCATGTGGACAGTTTGGATTGAGATGTGGTGAGATTTAGAATTAGAGAGTTAAACTCTAGAAGCCCCAGGTTTGAGTGACCACTTCAGATATATATATATACAGGGAAGAGCAAAGCTCACCTAAATCCTACAAATTCCTATTCCAAATTCATAGCACGCTGAGTCTAGCAGATCAAAACCAGCAAACTATGTGGTGGTTTAGATGATGATGATAACTCTGCAGCCTCTCGATGGATAATGTCATCATGTGTGTAAATCTAGCAGTCACTTATTTGGCTGTTGCAATCATAGTATTTGATATTTTTCCTCCTATTACTTATGATATATAATTTTTTCTTATTACTAATTTTCTTATGTATATGTATTTGCATTTTTTATAGAGGTTTTGCACATGATTGGTATATATACATACATGCATTTTTATTGTTAGCATTTAAATCTATCCGTGACATATCTGACTGTTACTGTCACAATAATATACAATATATATTTGGTAAATCCATCAGTCACTTACTTTGCCGTTACAATCACATGTATGATATATTGAGTAGATCAACTAGTCACTCATCTGGCTGTTGTAATCACAGAATGTGTTATATTTCCTCCTATTAATTTTCTCTGATTACTAATTTTCTTACGAATATTTTTCTGATTAATATTTGTCTCTTGAGGGTTGTTGATCATGTTTATGTACATGTACTTGTAGGCTATTTTTATGGAGATTCTGCACATGATGAGGTGTGAAAATCAATCAACCAGCTATCTGGTTGTTGCAATCATGTAACGTGATATATCTCCTCGGATGGCTTAAATTGCCTTAAATTTTCCTCTTATTATTTTTCTTATTAGAACAGTTTTTTTGATGATGTCTGTTTGGATAATTTGTATTAGCTGGTTGTAATCACCAGCAGGTTTCTGGCTGCGGTTTAATCGAGGTTACACCTACAATTGTTGGAAAGCCTAAGGCTGAAACGTTTTTTTTGCTGCTGTGCATCATTAAAAAAAAGTGATATACGGTTATTTATGAGTGCTGACAACTTTCATTTATTATTTTGGTGGATAACTTCAGCCAGAATGTGACAGCAGAGACAACCTTGTGAGTGCCACATTCATCCAATCAGGTGTACGAAGGGCTGATGTAAATGCTTCAGTTCAATGTCTCACATCACTTGTCAATCATATGTTTTAGAGTATTCTAAATGTCACCTGTCTCAAGAAAATGATATCATTAACACTTTCCAGACCTCAATGAGTGAAAGCAAAGACTGTGTGGTGGTTTTGTGAGGCTTGAAGACTTATACCAGTGCACTGTTTGTAGCAGACGAGATGGTAACTGTAGGTTTGACAGTTATCAGTGCAAAAGCCTCCGTGTTGACTCTGAATGTTTGCACTTTAAATATGCATGGAAGGAGTATGAAGAAAAACTGCTTGTGTAATTACAGCAGAAGCAGCAAATCATTTTCAGTCTTTAACACATGCCCTGCTTATCTTTCCTCTTTTTTTCTACCTTCCTTCTCTTTCCATTCTGTCTTTTTTTTAAAAATCTTTATCTTTTCCCTTCCGTTTTTTCCTCTTAATGATTCCCCCTTATCCCTGTTTGCTCATTTCAATATTTAATTGGTCAGCCTTTACATTATTCAGTCAGTGTTGAGGCAAGGTGTGTGTTGTATTTCTACATTTTGGACAGTCCTCACTTCCTTAAAGGGGTGTTTAAGGGGTGAAATTTGGTTATAGGATTAAGATTAGAATTAGGTTTGGGTAAAATTACCAAGGATTTAGTAATTTCTGTTATATCTGTCATTTGTATTTGCATGTTTTTTAAATACCTTTTGCCCTCTCTTTCTTTCTGTTCCTCTTGCGCTTTGCCTCAGTTGTCATCCTTCTCTTTTTGGATCCCATCTGTTTGTTTTGGGGCTGAGTATTTTCAAAGGTCTCGTTGAAGCAAGAAGAAAGGCAGATTTTGCCCACTACAAAGCAGTGAGAGCCCTGCTCCTGTATGAAATCTCGTGGGCTTACTGAGCAGCTTTGTGTTTTGACAGGTTGGAGAAGCAGTGTTTTGCTGAGGCACTTGGTCTGGGCAGGTCGGTATAGATAGGAGAGACATGGGGAACAGTTTGTTTTGTTTTGACATTAGTTTCATGCAGGGATATCTTACCCTTTCTTAGCCTGTTTTTTGGAAAGCTAACATTTAAAATGTAACTATTCTCTTCCTCCAAAAGAAAAAGAAAAGGGCATTAAAGGGGAATACTGCCCATTTTACAGTTTTGGATTATAAGCAGAAAAGCATGAGGCCTTGTTAAAGAAATATTTTGATATTTTGGGAAATACACTTATTTGCTTTCTTGCTGAAAGTTAGATGAGCACATTGATACAACTTTTATGTCTGTTGGTTCAATATGAAGCTAGAGCTGGGAAACAGTTAGCTTAGCTTAGCATACCAAGACAGTAGCTTGGGCAAACAGCTAGCCTGGCTATGTCCACAGTAACTAAATCCACCTGTCAGCACCTCTAAAGATCACAAATTAACATGTCATATACTGTATATATATTATGGACATTATACGATACTGTTGTTTTACAGAGGGTTAACTGCCAGACTATTTTCTGTTAATGTTAATTTGTGAGCTTTAGAAGTGCTGGCAGGCAGATTTTGTTACCTTTGGACAAAGCTAGCCTGGCTAGCTCTTTCCGTCATCATGCTAAGCTAAGCTAACTGGTTGCTGGCTGTGTTTTTGTATTTACCTTACAGAAATGAGAGTGGTATCAATCTTCTCAAGTCTCTGAAGAAAGTGTTTCAAAAAATGTTAAACAGTTCCTTTAAATGTATACGAGTAGCATTTAAAGATATATAAAATGGATGTGATCTACAAATAGAATATATTCCTGGAGTAATGGAGTAATCTCCAGCTGTAGGTCCAACATCTTACATTAAGAGTTCCTCGACACAAGTGATATGAGATGCTTACAGTCAGCAGTACAACACACGCAAAGGACTGATTGAGATCCCTGTACACCAAACATAAATGAACGCTCTGGAAAAATGATTTGCTCTTGACATGTTGAGAGTGCCAAGCAATTACAAACAACATTAAAAATGTAATGAACCATATTTGCTTCTGGGCCAGAAGAGAGATAGACCGGAGTGAAGGATTGTAGAGAGAGAGGGAGATATACAGAAAGATACAGAAGATAAGAGGACTTGATAGAAGTGTGACAGGGGGTACAAATACTAGGGGGAAAGGGGAGAAAACTGCACCAAAGAGGTGGGGAGAATAAAAAAAAAAACTTGAGGGAAGAGCGGGGAGAAAGACACAAAGATGGAGGGATGTTGAAATAGTCCGTGCTGCTCAGTGAGTTTGTAGTCTGCATGCAATGTAAGGTCTCCTGCAACAGAGCAATAATAAAAGGCCTGCAGACACTGGGGGTAATTTGATTTTTATGGCGGCTCATCAAATATAATTAAAAGTTGGGATATACAGAGTGGCACCAGAGTTTAGACAGGAGAGGTGGCTTTGTGAATACCTTTGTCTAACATAAAAGAGAGTGTGTGAAAAACTTTAAGACAAGGCGCAGACAGACAGTTGTTGAGCCGATTATGAATATGAATTTTTTTGTGACGTCAATTAGTGATGAGTGTGTTCCAGACTGAGTCAGTTGGTATTTACATCGAAAGATCAAGTCAAATCGTCTGTGGTGTTGAAGGATTCTAGTTGTTGCCTGTCATTTAATGAGATTTTACATTGAGCTTTAAGGATCATTATTGACTGTGGAGGTGGAAATTTGACAAAAAATTCTCAGCACAAGTACGGTTACTGGAAATTTTACAAAGCAGCAACCACCACAACTTGAGGCTGAAGCCAGTGTGGAAATAGCTATCTTAAAGTGCAATGCTACTGACAGCTGCTAGATGCTGGCTCCAGTTGACTCCCATTCAAAAAGGGTCAACTTCTCTCTAGAAACACTAAGTCAGCTCCTCAGACTCTCAGAGCCTCTGTTTGAAGAATGAAATGTTTTTTTTTCTCCAGACACACACTTTTACTGTGTTTCTGGTTAAGGAGTTAAACCAATAAGACTCTCACAGGATGCTGTCACTCAATATTTTGGTCAGTTTAATGTTACAATACCTGCCCTATTAGCACAATTTAACTAAAGTAGCTAACATTAGTCCAAGTGTGTAGCAGTCAGTGGTTCAATTACTCAATTGAAGTTAATCAATTGAGCCTCCAGTTCGTTTTTAGCATCTCTCCTTCATTTCTTTCTCTTTCCCCCATGGATTACATTATTAATTAGCAAAGCAAACTCTTTTTTAATGAATGTCCAGTTAGAATTTATGTTCTTGTGGGATTTTAGTGGTTGCCCAGCAACACGAGTGTAATCACAGCCAACCTATCACCTGATGTGTTGTCTCTGTATTTACTCACTATGTGCCCCTCTCTGACTGTCAAGAAATATGTGCAAGTTAGTGGAAAACTGTCATTATGTGTGGTTTGTACAGTTTTTATGGGTTTCTGTATATATCATGTCAAAAGAAATGTACAGAAAGTGGTTGTCACTACCAACTGAAGTCATTAATCAACGTATTTTCTTATAAAAAATCATCACAAGTGCATGTGGAGTGAAGTGTGATTGTGATTTAGATTTTTTTTTCAACTTCATTCTACTATAATTTATTAAAACAGCAATTATTTAATTGCTGTATATTTAACAAGCTGTAATTAGCAAATGGAAATAAGTCAAAGCTTGTGCATTTAATTTCAAATCAGGCAAATGTAGATAAAAACCTTGTGAAGCTTTAATATTGTAAAACCTCATACAATAATCATATATTAAGCCTGCATTGGCATGAGCAGCTAATGTCTCCAACTACATTTTCATATGGTAAGTGGTTCATATTTAGGATGAGGCTTGTAAAAATCCTGGCCACTTTGGGGAACTGTTGGCACTAAAAAAAAATCAAACATCTGCAAACATGCTGTTGCAAAGTAGGCTGGGGTAATGTTTTACCATGAGCCCAACTTCACACAAGTTTTACAAAATGACAGAACTAAATAAAACACTGGCATGCACTTAAGTAAGACAAGAATAATAGGGGATACGCTCCCAAATGGAAAAGAAAAGTGGAGTAAATGGTCTGGTGTCACGAAGGAAATGCAAAATGAGCAAATGCTTGGATGAACGATAGCAAGAGATGTAAGAAAGAAATAGACTTCACAGAAAGAGGAACATCACAGGCGCGCAACTCAGACACAACAGAAGAAGAGAGCATGTGTCAAGGATCTAGAGAGAGAGAGAGAGAAAAGATTTTTCTCCCCCCATCGGATGACACTCAGATCTAATTCAGTCATTTGTCAGCCACACAGGCAGTATGGCTGGCTAATGGACTGGGAAGGCATGAGAGACACAAGCTCAGGGAATCCCTCTGTTTAGGCACGTGCACAGATAGACCTCAGAGGGGGCTTGAGCACCTGCACGTTTGGTCTCCTACAGAAAAAATGTCCCTTTTCTGGGGTGTTTTTTTTTTAAATAAATAAATGAATTCCTTTTATTTCTGCTACATCCAGCATGACACCACAATATACTCAGTACCTCATCTTGTTTCTGAGTATAGCTGACAGACTTATTAGTATATGTTAGTGTTAATAGTTGACAGTGAGGTAAAGTGACTGAGGTTTATGGAACTCAAGTTTGCGTGGAACTAACATTCGGGGGGACTATTATTGTCATAAATAAAAGCGGGTATGGACAAAGAGTATAGAAGCACAAGAGATGAAGTCTGATGTTTTTTTGACAACCACCGCTAGACGGCGCTGCTGTAGCACCGCCGCCATGTTGGACTGAACGCCATCACATTCAATCTAATTCATCACATCTTACGCACCCAAAATCAGCGAATCTCACAGCCAAATCAGAAGTGCAATAGAAAATTTCTCAAAATAAATCATCAGTAAATTGTATTACACTTACAGTATATACTAGTGATGTCACCATGCTAGAATTACCACTGAAGTACCACTACTCTCAATAACTGATTTGATATCATGGCAAAACCAGAAATCCCACTCAGGACACACTACTTTATTTAAAAACTTTATAAACATTAACAATTGAACAGAAACTTTGTGTGTTTCATTATGTAAGCATACAGGCTGCATTAGAATAAGAGTTACAAAATAAAATTGGCCTGTAGCCTTCAAGTAGAAATCAAAGCAGCCCAAAAATAATAATTTCAAATTAGAAGAACTGTATGAAATGTCATGCTCTCAAAACAAATACAATTGTGTGATTATGTGCTCTCATTTAGGTTTGCAATCTTATAAGTATGACTGAAACTTTAAGTGTTTCGGGATTTAGACAAACACACTCTGGCTATATGAGAGTAATAACTGAATTATGGAGTGAAGTGTTGGTACCACCACACTCTTGTGACATCCCTAATTTTATCCACTCTAATGTGGTTATCCAGTCGTTTAGAAGAATGGTTTCCAAACGGGGATCCGAAGACCATCAGGGGTCCTGGAGAAGGCTGCAGGGGGTTCCCAGCAAAAGGACAAATGGATTAATTTAACTTTTATTACACTAACTTCCAGTGAATGTTTCTTCTTAGAGGGGATTCTTTTGGACAAAATCCTCTCAAACACGGGTCTATGGCCTATTGTGCATCTATTTTGGAGATCCTTGACATGTAAAAGTTTGAGATTGCCTGGTTTCTCAAAATCCTAAGAATGCTGGATTTTTCTAGCTCACATTTATGTCCATTGCTCACTTTTTGCTCCTCTGGAAAGTGGGGCAAAAAGTTATGTTATGTTATGTTTTTCTATTTAGAACACTCAGAATTTGTAAATCTGAACCCATGAATTCAAAGTTTTTGTTGTTTAACTATAGTCAACAGTGATGTTGTTATTGTGTTTGTGCTGTCCGACATTAAAGTAATGCTTAATGTACGATTATATGTACAGTAAGAATACATATTTCCTTTCTTTGTATTTTATGTTATATTTGCTCAACAGGTAAATATGTGTATAAGGACAGTAAATGCAGCTACATTTACATGAATGTTGAGTGTTAACTAGTTACTAAATGTCATTATATATTTAGGCAAATAGTTAAGTTCAAGCACTTTTGTCAGTATATTTGGTGGGAGGGAAGGAAGGGATGTTAACTGTTAAAATGTTTTAGAAACCAGTGTCTAATATACCTTATCTAAAGCTTATGTGTTGCTTTTTAGAATTGTGGCTTAAATGCATGATGTCTTCCAAGCCTCAGTACTATGATATGATGTGTGAATAATCTCTCTACTAAAGGAGGAACTCTCTGTCTGTATGTCTGCATGTATGTCCTTTGTGTATCACTTGAACTGTTCATCCGATCAGGAGTGCAGTGTTGAATTTGGTGTAATTTGGACACACGATACATTTCATAGGAAGCCACTCTGCTTTGTGCAGGGGCAGGGCAGAGTCAGTTCTGCCAACTGCCTATATCACGTTACAGAGAGACCAGAGACAAGGCATGACACGAGTCAGAGAAAAGGGGCTCTAAAGAGAGATGAGTAGACAGTGAAAACAGAATTTTTAATCAAGAATGGACACTCTTACCCCATGCCTAGACAGAAAGCATAGCCTTAGCAGCACATTTAACAGATCAGCTGTAGCAGTGAGTGACTACACAGGAGGTGTTCAGGTACATTGTTGAGTGTAGGTCACCTGTGTATCAGAAGCTCTTAAAGCCCAATGCACACCGGACTGCACTGCACTAGTATTACGCTAATTTGTTGGCACATAGTAATCGTATCTTAGCCATACAATATCAGCATCTTGTTATTGCCTGTTATTACTGAAGCAATTATGCCTTTTATGGAGAGGTGGTAAGAGATGAATATAGAGGCAAGAGAGGCAACCATGCAGCCAGAGGAGGTGCAACTTTGTCAGCAGTATTAAGCTGAGCTTCTGCAAGTGAGGATGTCAGTCAGAGGGCTGGGTAATTGTGCTGGTTAACATGTGAGGAGAATTTACTGAAATACACTTAATTTCTTGGCATGTATCATTAAATAACTGTAGCAGTGTTTAAACCAACCTCAGTCATGGGTTTGTTTTAAATACACATATTTTAATATCCCTTTAACAGTGTTGCAAAGTAATCCTTCCTGGCATATATTTATTTAATTATTTGCAAAAATTGCCTTTTATGAATTTGGGCCCCTGCCACCCTAACATCCTCTGCACCTCCCTGCCTCTGTTGTTATCTGCAGGAGACATTATCAGACCTACTTACTGAGAGCTGGCTGACAACAAAGCTGACACCAGGAATCGCACTTTAGCCAGAACTGATGGGGAATATGGCCAATAATTCGGGGTTAGAGAGAATAAAAAACTACTGTAATCTCATGACAGTACATGTGATCTGATAAGAAAAAATTACATCACCTTTGAACATGGAGCTTAATGCAACTAGTAGTAGAGCTGTTTGGAGGGGGCACCACAGAAGTCTTTGGTCACACTGGGTAGCGTCCATTAAATTAACCTACAGTATATGAATTGAGAAAACAATAACACAGTCAGAAATTTGGTTACATTTATACAGAACCACAGATCTGATCCAAATTTGGTGTAAAACAAGAGTAAGAATAGATAAATAAACCAATATTAGCAAAGTAACTTTTTCACTCTAGGATCAGTCATCTTAATTTCACAGCATCTTTAAGAAGGCAACATGGTCAACACAAGTAAGTAATGCTAATGTGAACACGTAATGCTATTTTTAATTGGCCTCAGCACCCCAGTTTCTGAAGCTTTTTTATTTGTATTGACATGCAAATTTACAGTGTAAAGTGACTACAGTGAATTAATGACACTGACCCAGTAGCTGAGGTGAAAAATACTTAGCATTATTTTTGTGGTCCACCTCCTTAGAGTCTGGCCAAAAGGTTAAACAGTGTATCAAGTATAGCCGAATTTACCTGCCTACGGACACTCAATTGGTTTGGGGTATGTGGAAAACTCATGACACCCTTCGACATTTCCATTGTAGAGTGAGTAATTACCTTTTATGTTATTACTTGGTTTGGTTAATCTCTTGACAGGTATCAGGAGCAGGTTGCCTCACATAGTTCCTTGGTGTTAAACTTCCTGATATGTGTCACATTTTAGCAGTTTCAACAGTTCCTCTGTATGGAGAGTTTGAGCTTCAGAGTACTAATGGCACTAACTGGTCAAGAAATAATTTTATCTGTCATCAAACTGTTAATTTCTCATGATGAGGCAGCTGATGATGAGTCTTCTGTTTAACAAGTGGTGGGTAGGGTTGGTGATAATATTTTAACCATTGATTGGTTTGAATGACGTTAGCCGAATGTTCAAGATTCAAGAGATTTAAGAGCTTTTATTGTCACATGCACAGCAACCCAGCTGTACTGGTTTCATGTTTTATAAATTCACTCAATATACATTGTATTCTGTGTGTGGTTGTGTGGTGGGCTATAGGATATGTTTTACATATTTTAATGATATATTTTATGTATCTTATGTTCAAGCCTGTGTTCTCTGTTTTACCTGCCTCTGGGGATGATAAAGTGGAAGTTGAAATTTACAGCATGAGTTCTGATCTAACTAGCAAATAGTGTACCAGGTTAATTGTAGAATCTGTATATCCATGTTAACTCCTCTTAATTGGTAACACCATGTGATGAAAACATGCTGTGGCTTCTTACAGCAAAGCAAGTGGAGTTAATGCCTTGCTTTCTTCATTTTATACACATATTTATCACGTTTTTGCAGTCAGGTAGCAGTATGTCTTGACTTTATAAGTTGATAATAATGGCCCAAATGCCTTGGCGCAATGGATTATGATGGCTACAAAGATTTCATAGGGTGCAAAAGATGAGTAAATTTCTTGGCCACATATGAAATTAGACGTCCTTTTAAGCCTATTATAGCATACTAAATGTGGAAATTAAAGTTTAAACTGATTTGTATTGGACCCTGAATTGGTACTGGACAATATTTTAACATGTCATGAGGTATTTTACCTTGTGAACATTAAATTTCTTTCTGGGAGTATCAGATCATTGGCAGTAAGCAGAGTGTTAAATAATGTGCGCAATGAGATGAGAGCACTCAGTGTGAGGCCCATTAAAAACACAATAATACACAAACTGTGACACAGCTGAGTTACATTTTTATGTTTGGTGTTATGTATTATTGAGCTCAGACAACTTTTAGTTCCGAGGAAGCTGTTTTTCATTGTGCAAAAGAATGAATGGCAGAAAACAACTATGTTGAGACACAACAAGGAGTAATGTGAAGTGGTATTGACTTCCACAAAGTTGAACAAAAAAAGCTCAATAATTTCAGCAGGTGGGTGTTTCTTTCATTGTTCCTGCCTGTTGGGCAGACAGAGTAGATTTGTTCAATTTACTGTGTACAACTGTTCAGTTTCCTTCAATGTCATTCTCAAGTGAACACTAATTCATCTCTTTCTTAGTCTGTAACTATATAACTATATTTCTACCTCTATTCAGTTTCAGGCCTGTTCAGCTCAGGATTGGATCTTTTATGCTGTTGTCCACATGTGTCATGACAGTTTCATTTTGTAAAAAAAAGGGACAAATAAAAGTTCACATGTTCACCACTATAGTTATTTCTGAAGGGAGTAAAGCATAGACACAAGTGAGCAGCCTGATTATTCACCTTACTGAACTGTCCTTGAGCAAAATGCTGAATCCTCACAAGTCCCAAGAGTGCTTTTGTCCTCGCATTATAGGGATCAATAAAAGAGAAAAAACACATTATCACAAGCCAAATTTCCATCCAGCCAAGTAGCACAAATTTTAAGTATTTCCAGAAAATCAGCAAAAGAAAATGTGAATTAACATGCGTTTCCATCCACTACTGTTATGTGAATATTAGGAGACAGGCTCATCAAGATAAGCAGTTGGTGGTGCTAATTCTTTAAACCACTGCAGAAGAAGAGGGTGCAGCGAGATGACATAATTAAAAGAGCACCAGTCAAACCTCAAATGATAGAAAACAACTTGGGAAAACAACTTGGGAAAACAAGATGTTTCATGTATTAATTTGAGGAACATTACAGCCTCCCCATCAGTCCATCTCATCAGGCATCTCTCATCTGTACCGATCTGATGTTTTTGTTTTTGTATCTTCAGTGGAGTGTTTGTACTTTGCATTTTCTTTACACACCAACTACACCAACTTTTCAATCTCAGCCAAGCATAAAAACTGTTTTTGCAATATTTTAACAGTTTTTTTTCTCTGGCATTTCCGGTCAGGTGTTTTCATGCACACATTAAAAAAGCGCATAAAAACTGGTGGGTGGAAATGCATTTACAGTATTGGTTGTATTATCTCAGTTTGTTACTGGTCATTGTGTTTTTAAAATAAAACCACATGTGCTCAATTGCCCTGGATCTGCATCTCTACCCAGCAGCAGGGGGCAAAACATCTGTCCCTTTGGTTTCACTACATGTCCACTGGGGGCACTGTGCAGCACATCTGGACTGGTTGACCGTTGCCAAGGAGCTTCAAAGAACCTGGCATCCTTTGATGTTCTATCACATTGTCTGTACTCGCCAAGAAACATCCTGTTTTTGGCATCAGGTGCCACACCAGACACGCCAGAGTATTCATCCACAGCTGGGAGCAGGTGAGAAGTGCTCCCAAAAGCAGGAGGGGGGATGCCATTGTGTTTATTAGCCAAAATTATTATATGTATCCACATATCCACATTTGACTATAGATGTTGAAGGTGAAAGAACATCCTCTTACTTTTAGTACTAAAAATTTCATGGCATTTGTACCATACTTCTGAAACAATTTTAAAACTGTTATGTGAAATTTGTAAGACTGACCTAGTGGGATTTGGTTTTCAGCAGATGAATGCCTTTGTTTTAAATTTGTCTCACATCATTAGTGCATGGCGATGCTCATACGGACAGATGTGTGTGTATTTAGATAAATGACATTTGCAAAATTTACCACAAATATGTAAATGGATGGGAAGTTCAAGGAAATATGAGTTATTTAGTTTATGAAACACATTTTAAATATTTCTTGGCCCCTGCTGTCATCAGATAAAGTGCAAGTTTGAAAAAATGGCTGAGGGATATTCAGCCCTGCAGTCACTGGGCTGAGGTACACTGATTATGTTGGCAAGCATTAATACTACGTGTCTGTTTGGAAAATTGTTATTTATGTTAAGATTACTGGTAGCATACTCTCAAATTGGGAAAATTGCGTGTGTGTGTGTTGTGTGTCTGTTTTATCCTGATTGCAATACTTATGTTATCGTGTTTGTTTCCAAGGTGTAACATTTTAATTCACCACAATCTATTGCCATTGTGAAATCTTTTATTACATCAGCCTGCAGTGGCAGCCTTTGCCCATGGACTACAGATGGGAATTAGTTTCATTTGGTGCAATAAATGTATTGTTTATCATCCCTGTTGAATAAACAATAACATTTAAAAATATATATGTATATATATATATATATATAAAAGTTTCAGGCACTAAAAGTCAAGAAGATGCTTAAAAAATAATGCTATAAATTTTCATTTATCAATTAACTTCATACAAACTGCAGTAAAGAGTAAAAAAACTGAATCAAATAAATAAATAGTGCCAATTCTCCTTGGTACACTTGCACACAGTTTTTCAAGGTAATACTGTTCCAAGCAGTTCTTCACAGTTCCTCTGTTGCAAGTTCATGTCTCTTCATGTAATCCCAGACCGACTCAATGATGTTGAAATGAGGGCTCTGCAGGGGAGCTATATCATCTCTTGCAGGATTCCCTGCTCTTCTTGTCTATCAAAATAGTTATTTCTGACTCTGGTCATATATTTGGGGTCATTGTCATTCTGCAGATTAAATTTTAGACCAATCAGGGGTCTCCCTGATTGTGTTGTATTATGGGTAAGAATCTAAACATCTAAAGTGCCTAAAACATTTGCACAGTGCTGTGTATTCTAAAATAGCAACTTGTTGAACTGCGGCCACTGTGGCCACAAGTGCTAACTACAGGATGTGAGTATGTTTAGGTTTGCCTACATTTCCCAAGATTCAATTCACACAGTCCCTTTAACTATGTCATCATTAGGTGACCTGACTGAGAATTCAGAAAGCATGGAATGAAAGAAGTTAGTTTGAAAATATTATATTTAATTTTGAGTTTTATTTGCTTATTTTATATAATTCTCTTTTACTTTTGTTGCCCAGTGTGTGATCCACAGTGTAGCAAAGTAGAAACTGTTAAGACACAGCAACACTGGATAAAGAAGAGGAGGAACACCTGACTGAGAACAACTGGAGTGTGACCAAACAGATGTCTTCTACTGAGGTACAGTGTGTTTAGCTATTGCTTTATTCCTGAGATAAAACCACTGAAATGTTTATCTGTGGTGTGCTAAAATATGGTGTAACAGTGGTGCAAGTAGACTCATAAATCAGTGAACTGTTTCAGTTACAGGTGCAATCCAACTTTTTTCCCCCCAAAACCAATACTTCAACTTAGGACTTTAACTGATAACCAAGTAGCAGTCCGATACCAGTATATTTTCTCAAATTTAAAATTGTGGAACTCATGGGGATCAATGTTACTGTATGTAAGGTAAGAAAGGGACAGCTGTGATGCTAACTGAACACTTCAACTGAATGAAACAGAGGAAACACAGAATTTTAGAATTTAATTGATCAAGAAACTGTATTTAATCTGGATTGGTCACCTAATAACCAATGCCTGATCTGCTTAATAAGGTCAGTATTGGTGCCAACACCAATTGGTATATCCCCAATCACAATAACATTACATATGCAGTTGACCACTAACGATTGTGGCAGTGCAAACCTGAAATTGAACTGAGCATATATGTATTTTTTTGCTTATGAATTCAACATTCACAGATTACACTTTGACCTAATTGACACTTAAGTCACTTTTAACTTTATCCTAGACTTGTATTAACAAAGTTAATTTCTAGGTTATTTTTGCTCACTGTGTTGTTTTTTAACTTTTTTTTTTTACTATTTTCATTTTTATACAGCAGAGATTCTGTCTGACCACAGAATGAGTAAATAAATACTTTTTCATTGTCACTTATAGGTCAGAGTCTGTGAAAATGAGAAGTTGAAAAGCTACAGGGCTATCTATCATTACCTCATCAGATGCATGTGACCTATGTGACCTCAACACTGAAGAATACGCTTTAGGTAGCAGCTGCTATATGATGATAAGATGATTCTTCAATCATCTCTTTGGTGCTTTTTATGCTCTACAGCAGTGTCACTGTATGATAGGCTACCCTCATTTTGTTACGGTCAAGTGACGCTTTCAGAAGAGCATAATAATCTATTTTCCAGCTCTCTTATTCCTTTGTGCGTGTGTGTCGTTATGTACTGTTATGGATCGTAGTGGCAGGTATTCTATGAACCCCATAGGAGCTCTGCCGCGGAGTGTTTCAGATGAATCACCTGGTAGGTGGCAGGGGGTTATTACAGAGAGAAAAACACCGAGATATAAAAAATCTAAAAGAGATAAAGAAGATTGATGCCTCTCCAGCAGGCACACGTGTGAAAACATGCCAATGGCTCTATCACCTTTCAGTCCTCGCTCTTTCTTGCTCTCCCCACTCCCTTATTTCCTTCTCCCTACTTCTTCTAATCACACAGTCACCCCACTGTTTCTTCTGTTCTTCTTTTCTCTCTTCACCTCTGGCATCTACGTTAATAAATCCCATTTAAGCTCTTGTTGCGACCCCTCAATCATCGCCCGTGACCAGCTTAAAATAACACTGTGGGAACAGAGAGAATAGGGCTAGTGTGCAGGAGCCCCCATGCCGATGTTATTAATTGTTAAAGAGATGAATATCCCATTACAGTCCGACTGAGGAATGGAGATGGAGCGGGGGTTATACCGTGATTAATGCTAAGTTCATGCAATGCATGATTAATTCTGAAGTGCGAGTGGGTGTTTAATCAAGGCCACATGCGATATGATCAATTATAGGGTGAAGAAAAAGAGCTGGATGATTAGACTACCTTTCAGAGTGTGGAACATACTCTATGTCACCCGAGGTTTAGTGGGTTCAGTTGTAATGTAGGATTACACTGGTGGTAAAAATGAGGAATATAACCATGGAGGCTGGATTACACAGTTGCTTCAAAAAGATGGGAGGGTTAGGGCTCATCCAAGTGTGAGCTGAATGTGTTCTGTACTTTCCAACTGGGAGAGCAGTACGAGTGCTCCACATGTAAGCCCACCTCGGGTATTGGACTGTTTTTATTACAATACCAAATGTTTCACGCTACACAATGAATATTCTTTTAGGCACAGAATTAAGTGACAAAGAGGGGCTGCTAGATGTTGCTGCACTATTTGATGGATAGGACTAAATACAGTTGTTGGTAATAATAGGTAGGTCTAAGGCACATGAAACTGCATTCTTGTTTAGATCACTACTGGGGACCCTCTTGCTCACAAGATAAGTATGTACCAATCAGTGTACCAAGCATAATCACAAACTTATCTTGTTTCTATCTCAATTGAAACTGGTAAAATAATGCAGTTGCATTATTTATTAATGCATTTTTTCTATTGAAAATTACCCAAATTATCCCACATTTATTCAGATATTACATTAGGGGTATACTTGACATTAATTGATACTATTTTTATTGATAGCAGCTGCATAAATGTCCACATATGGTAATAATTTAATATTTTAATAATGACAAACTAATAATGTTTTTGTATCAGATTTATGATCCCTCACAGAAATACGTTAAATGACCACAACCTCTCAGCACCACATTACATGGTGGTGGCACGTAATATGTTAAAATTCATGGTTTCGTGGGTTCGTGGTTATTTCACGTATTTCTGTGAGATCAGGTTGCATTTGTCTGTGCTTTCCAAAACTGTTACAAATCATTGTTAAAAAATAATTATGTTTTATGGTGTGACAACGCTGTGGTTAAGGTCTGGTTAGGTTTAGACACCCCCTTGATTAGGGTTAGGAAAAGATCATGATTTGGGTTAAAATGATCACTTGAAACATGTGTGGGTTAAAGTTACTACTTCCCTAAATTAGGCAACCTTTGTTGTCACAGCAACAGTAAACACCACAACAATCGTAGTTATGGTTTGTAAAAAACTGTCCCGACTTGCGGTTGGAAACCTGACAGTTGTGGTTGGAAGCGTGAAGTGAACAGCAGTCTCCTGCAGCTAAGTCCACTAAGTCCACCTTTTGCAATCTATCTATGTAGCCATCCACCCAGTGTGCCACCTCCAAATATGGACATTTTGTGACCTTTATATTGATGTCATCTGAACACCGTCACTTCTCCAGGTCATATTTGTGTGTCTACCACAACAAAGGAGCTTAATTGACTTTCCATTGGCATTGTTTACATGGTATTGTGATTTGACAGAGAGACTCAGACAATTTCACCAGCTGTCATTTACACTTGCTACCTGTCTGAAATTGATGTAAGGCAATCACCTAAATTGTTTAGAACAATGTCACCATGCTGTTGGTCCTTTGTTAAACAGCATGAAGACACAGCTGCTGCTTCTTCTTCAATGACAGTTGTCTCTGTAGTGAATTAAATCAAGAGTCAACAATTTTAACTCTCACTTATTACAACTTGTTGAGATACTGTCAATGATGTTAGTTATAGTTCAACAGTTTATTGTTCAGCCCTACTCTCTCCTCATGTTTGCAGTTGGCCTTTACTATGATCTATCAAATCAAGGCAAATGATGAACCCTTTTGGTGTATTAATTCTCTCCAAGTTAGAGGCACCATGTGCAGATATTTTTTGTCTGATTATAGCACGTAATACTGCCACCTCAACCAATATATTAAAATTTTGCACACTGGCTTTAAGTCCAGATTTAAGATGCAGATAAAAAATGCATCTGAAAGACAAGAAATTGTGAAAGCTACACTAAATAGACAACAACAGCAGTACCTTTCTTGTTAGGCCCTTTGCTCAATAACTCTTTGAATTTATCTCAACTCTATTGTGTGTGGTTTAGTTACTCAAACACAGCAAAATAAATATTTAAAATACACTGAAAAAACATGTGGCATTATATATTTATTCAGTATCGAGACCTTGTTTAATGTCCCCACCTGGTGCCAAAATGAAAGGGTTAATTTTGATTTTGATACCCACAAAAAACCCCAAAAGAAGGATGTTGTATGCGGTACAACAGGGATACATCAGAGCAGGTCATAGTATTTCCATGTGGCCAGTTTTCCATACCAACCTTCAGCTTTCCATGGCCTGGTGCATGGGGAGAACTGCTCATTTGAACATGCCCTTAATCTAGCCTTTGTAAATGGCTCTGTTGTGCCGTGCCAGCTTTCATATGAGAGGCACAGAGCCGGAGCAACATAGCCCAGAGCAGGACATCATAATTCACAAGGATAATTGGGGCATTTAAACCAAACCTGGGACCCATCCATGCCAGACAAATACAGGTCAGAGCATCCTGTCCACATGGGAGGGAGTAAGGGTTGGATGGATAGAGAAAGGATGGGTGAATATGACAAGGGAAGATATGGATGGTAGTAGGTGGGGGAGGAGAGAATGTGGACAGACAGAGAGGAAAAGATGAAAAATAAAAAGTAAAGTAAAGGTCAGCTTAGAATACAAAATGGAGGTAAACACACAGCTGAATAAAGGACAGAAGGAGAGGGAAAGAGGCAGGTAAAAGAGGCAAAATGAAAGAGTAACGACTAACCAGGAAGTCAATAACAATTATTTCCCTGCTCCATGAGGTGAAACGTAATCTGTGGTTTTCTCCCTTTCACAACTTTCCATGTGAGTTTACATCAGTTGATGCAGAATGTAAAAAAACAGCACTGAATCCTTTACCATATTTTGGCATGAAGGTTATGTAATATTTTGCTCAGCAGTTAAGATCAACATTGATTGCCTGTGAGCCAGGCTGAGAATTTTTTTTTTGCTAAAACAACAAATAGAAAAGGTTTTAAAATGTAATTCTCCTTCATTAGAACATTCATTGAATACATGTGATAGAATCTGAGAATTAATGGCCCTGCAGTGGGACCAATCAGCAAACTATGGGGAGACATTTAGATACTGAAGACAATGACTAAGGCTGGGCTGTACCAATAGCCTACTGGTTCCTTGTGATACTTCTTTTCAACACTTTTTTTTTTTACTGTTTTATACTTAAAGGTCTACTTAACTTTTAATTTTTTTACAAAATAAAAAATGGATGAGGTATTAACTCTCTGTAGGATGGGCTGGTTGGTTTGTAGGCTGGTAAGTCTCATCCAAAAAGTCTACAAGACTTTGCCAAATTTAAAGATGTATGGTTGATTTGGCTAAACAATTATATGCATTGTTAGCCTGTTCCTTGTTAGCTATTAGCCAAGCAAGCACTGTATGACTTTTTAAAACATACTTCAGATAACTGTAAATTGACAGCGGACATAGAAATCGCTATCATCATATCCACAAATCTATTATGTTTTTTCGCAGGTGCTTGATGAATTGCTTGTATTGTCTCCCTTTTTATCATGTGCATTGTTGTTGCCCACTAAAGCACTGTCTTGCTAACTTTCCTCTTGAAAAAGGCCTCATAATGAAATCACAGTGTGATAAACCTGCAACTTACCAAACTATGTATTGTAGTGGCACACAAAAGTTGTGACTGGAGGCCTTTGCGTACTATGCAATTGACGACTAATGCAGGACTTACTGTTGATTGCAAGCCTGTCAGATTGCTGTGAAGACACATTATTCCAATGTAGTTTGATTCAGCAAGCTTGCTAACATGAAACAGACTATCATTTGACCCAAATATTAAAAAATGAAACTACACACTACAAATGTTTAGATGATAATACCTTGTTAACTTTAACCTTGGTGTTGATGTCATATTGATATTGAGTTCTACTGTCCACCAGACACATCTTTAATTACTGTACCTTCAAAGTCTTGCTCACCTTTGTATCATAAGCTTAGCCAATTGAATCACCATATACTTGTACATAATCAAGGCAGATTGTCCAACATGGTCTTAATTCTTGTTTGGCTTTGCTTGGAGCATTAAGGGAAAGAGATGGAGCTTCAATTCAACATGACCTTGTTCCACGCTTCCACCTGGCAGAGACCCTGCAGAGATCTAAGAGTTGATATTAACCACATTACTAGAATCAATTACCCCAACCCCACCACCAACATTCTGCCCTCATTGTGTATCTTCTCTATTATTCAGGCAGTGAGACAACAGAGCCTGTTACAGACAATGAGAATTTGCAGAAGACAAAAAACAACTCCACACACGGGGATTCTTACATGGGTTTGAGAGACGGCTGCCTTATGGACTGTGCCACAGCAGTCCCAGACCACAAACCACGGCCATCTGGCAAGTAAGGCAGGCTAAGGCAAACAGTCAAACTTTCCAAGTGGATTTCAATCTCGGAACAGAAGCCCCCCCTTGTCTCACGCACACACAGTGAAACACACGCCAACCAACATCACTTCATATCCTTGGGCTTTGTGCTTGCAATGCTAGCCATTCTTGGCTCTGTTCAAGAAGATGCAGCCCTGTTTTTCCATTTCTGCTCAGTAAACACTACATATTAAGTCCAACAAACCAGTTCTTTCATAAGTATTCACTTCAAACACCAAGTTGTCTGACTGTATTCCCAGCACGCTCATCCCATAAGTTTCCTGTTTACATTGTTCTAAATCAGAGCCATTTTTGAGACTGACATTTTTCCTTGCTTTTTCATGATTTTAAACTTCTGCTGAGGTATTTCCACCTACTGTGTTTATCTATGCCAGAGAATTTTCCCTTACACAGCCATAATTTGTGAAAGCAGTTTGAATTTCAAAGGACCACAAAGCAACACAAAGAAAATAACAATGTTAGAAATTGTATTTTAATCAAGATTATGTCAAAAATGATTAAACGCTATTGAACCCAGCTCTACCCAGTTACTCTCTGCTGTGATTATGACCCTCTTCGCCTATTATTATGTGGGTTACTCTCAAAAAGCAGGTAATTTAGCTCAAAGGGAAACACAAAAGGGCTCAAATGAAAGAAACTCGTGTGTAATAACTGTATCTCTACTTGGAATGTCAGCTTGTGGCTTAAATGACTGTTATACAAGTTCAATAGATATTTTAAAACTTATTGCAATATAATATGCCTTCAGGAGATCATTTAGAATCATTATTGCTTATCTGGGCCTTGAATCATTATCACGGAATGGAAGTGGAATGGACTGCAAAAACAACATCATCTCCACTCTGTCTTCAAGCCCTCTACTTGCAGTGATCACTGCTATCTGTCACAGTGAATAAAATGACATAAATATGGAAGTTGCTTTGAATAGTCTGCTATTTAGTGACAAGACAACATTTCCCATCATCACTTGTATCATAAAGTAAATGAAAGAATGTAAATACATTTACTGTGGGCAATAAGCAAAATCTTAAAATCAGCATATTAACATGCTCACAGTGAAGATGTTAACATTCTGATGTTTAGTAGGTATACTGCTCACCATGGCTGCCTTCTCACTTTGTGTTAGCATGCTAACATTTGCGAATTACCACTAAATATAACATACAACTGAGGCTGATAAGAACAGATAAGAACTAAGAGTAATAACTACAACAAAATAAGAAGTCCAATAAATGGCATTCAATCTATACTATAATGTATACATTATAAACATAACAATACTTATGCTATATACATGGCTTGACTTGTGCATTGTAAAAAAAGTTGTGCAACATATGTGCACAAGTAATGGTTCTAGCAGGCATAGTTGTAGCAGATGATTGGAATGTCATTAGTTTTGCAAGCAATATATTGGAAAAGGTGAACATTTGACCCAATGATTAGGTTGTAATAATATGGATGATCCCATGAGTTTTCTAGAGATCCTCAAAGTTGCATTACTCAACAATGTCATTAAGTTTCATCCTGTGGTGATCTTAAATATCTGTACCAACTTTGATGACAACTGAGTTGTTGAGATATTTTGCAATGTCAACCTCATGTCGGTGCTTGAAGGAAACTCAGGAGATCACCAAAGTCATTAGACTGCTAGCATGGCTCAAATCGTCTTCGCTCATATATTGGGACTCATATTACCCTCAGTATTGCAGCATACCCACAATAAGTTTAGTATAGGTTGAGTATTATTCACCATGAAAGACTGCCTTCAGGCCATCACACAATACACAATATATCATTTGAAACATTTTTTTCTAAGTTATTACATGCTAAATCTTTCCTGTGTTTGACCCTTAATATTAAATTGACCCTGGCTCATCAATATAGACCTTATGTTAAGCTGAATCAAGGGAATGAATCAGGGTTAAAAACACTGTCTGAAAATTTGTACCCTGAGGCCTTATGGTCTAATAATTGAAGCATCAGTGTGTGGTGAGAAGGTCAAGACCTCGTTGCCTTGTCACATATCGCCCGAAGAGCAGTGACAATGCTCTCTACGTGTGTGTGATTTCTTCATCACGACCCATATCATTTTTAGTGACCTTTTTGTCTGATATTGCACAGTGAGTGATTATGATGGCAGTTGAGGGTTATTTCCTGTATTTACAGACACAGATTACCGGTAGAATGTAATTATACGGTGGTATATGGAAGGGCTGGGGTTAATGGTTTATATAGGCACTGACACGTGTGTGTGCATGGTGCCTTATATGGCCACAGACAGTGAACAGTGAGTGACAGTCTCTGTTCATCCCACAATCTAGAGTGCGTTTCCTGAGGCCTAGCCTTTGGCGTTGGTCTATCAGCAACCATTATCAGCAATTACACCACATACTGTCAACTGTTACCAATAGAAGATCTTTGTTGTTGCTGTTTTTCCATAGCAGGGCCAAATAAGATTTCCTGCAACATTTAGAATGCCCTTGAGCAAGATGCACAGCCCCTCATTAGTCCAATGGTGCTGCTCATCGGCCAAGAGTAAAAGGAAATGGATCTTTTAGCTGCAATGAGACATGAGAAAAAGACAATCACATTTTGTCAACTCCACCTTTTAAAAGTAAAAGTTATTTTAAAGCCTAGTGTCAACAAAGACCTAATGACTGATATTGATGCTAACTCACCAAAGGCTAAACAGGCTTCTATGCTCACAGAGATGAGCCATCTGTATTGAAATATTGTCTACAATACTCTGAATTGATTTCAATATCTGTATATTTAAGGGGTCCTGAAGACAGTAAGGAAGGCTTTAGGAGGGAGACAGTTGGACCAATCTCTTACAACATAGCCTATTCTGGTCTGAATCCTATGCTGAAGTTGTTGTCAGCAGGCTAGCCATAACTACATTAATGTGAGGGCTGCTCTGGGACTTTTGGACTTTGGGTGCCAGGTAACACTAGCAGTACAGGAAGCAATCATGTGTGTCTGTATGTGGGGTAACTATAGGAAGTGAATGATAAACAGGCTCAGTTTGACGAATGGGTAAACTCTCCTGGGATTACACTTGGCTAAATTGGCTGGAGATATCCAATCTCATTCTTAGCCATGCTAGCGCCACTGCTCCAAAGATGCAATGTTGTTTAGGTAAAAATTTTTATTTGTCCAGTACTTTGATATACGACCAAATACCTGTAACTCCAATGGCTACTTAGCAAATGTTAGCATGCTAACACACTGAACTAAGATGGCAAACATTGTACCTGCTGCACATTAGCATTGTCTTTAACATTAGCATTTGGCTCACAGCACGCTGTGCCTTAATACAGCCTCACAGAGCTGATGGTGTAGCTGCAGACTCTTAGTCTTGTTTCTCCATGACTGAATTTTCCTTTGACATCTACTTCCAATGCAGTCTTACATCTTCACAAATCTTTTTGATTTTATTTAAAGCAACGAGTGATTAATGACAGTAAAGTAAGCGTAACTATGACAGAGAGGAAAAAATGACAAGAGAATAGAGCACCAGGCAGAGACAGAAACAGAATGGATGGAAGGGTTACAAAAATGTGAATAAGGATGTATATAGCAAAGTAGGAAATATAAATGCAGAAGCTATATCCTCCCCTTTTTCTGTGACAATGGTTTTAGACAAAAAAAGTTCACTGGACATGTTCAAGACTGGACTCTGCAAACATCTGTAAAAACAGAGTGACCCCACCACTAAAATTGCCTGACTATGTCTTCACTAATGTACTAGCTGCCTGAAGAAAAATAAATGTATATTTGCTATTCACAATCATAAATCTGTCAACAGATTTTCTTTTTGCTTGAGATAAATTTAGATCAACTTGCCCTGATGTACTGCACCACATTACTTAACATTTAAATTACATTCAAATGGAGTTTTCACTGAAAGCGAGTATTTAAGGTCAATATCAGAGAGGATATTTCTTTAAGTGGAAGAGAGAGGAAAAGCATCAAAAAATCATTTTAAATGGATGAGTCATCAAATTTGCCTGAAGGCATTCTGTACTATTCGGATAAATGAACCAAAGGGGGAAATTCACCAGGCAAGTGCCTCTCTCGTTCACCGTTGCAACCAACCAGCAGATGAATGGAGCACTTTATGGTTACCTTCCAGCAATTTATGATAGTCAGTGGATCTGTTTGAAATAGCTGCATGAGTGACAAGAGATAGAAGAAGTTAAAAAAAAAAAGATAATATCACAGCATAAAGCACTGACCGGTTGATTGAAAGTATTTTGTATCTTAATTTATGATTCATAATAAGGAATATCAACTGAGTAAAGAAAATATGGAATAACAAGGAAGGTTGAAGTGACATGATCACCAGATGGAATACATTAGATCACATAGATAATATATTAGCTCACAGCATTTTACATTGCACAGTGTTATACCTCCATAAAGAAATAGACCCATTGTACTACAGTTGGGGACTAGAACAAACGCTTTGACAATGGATTGAAATGACTGATGGATGTTCATTGCATCAGGGAGCCAATAAGTCTGACCAATCAACGGGTCACAAATTACCCAAAGTTACCCCAAAATCAGACCAAAATCAAGTGAGCACACACAAAAAAATCTGTGTCAACCAAACTGCTTCTGTAGTCCAGTTCTGTAAACGAGGATAAGGTACCTCTCCTTTTGTAGCCTTCAAGTTTCTGTCAGCATAAATGAGAAACACACAAAGGAGAGACTTAACCAAAGTAAAGGTGAAGTGTACATTCACCCCTCTACCATCCCACAAAGCCACCTTTTTCCTCTCTCTTGTCAACCACAGTGTTGTTTGTATTCCCCTTCGTTGGCAAGTGTGTAGACCTCAAATAGGGTCACCTGCAGAGTTGTCTCATCATAACTCTTTTGGGACACCTTTTTTAAAAGCAATTCTTCTACTATACTAACTGGGCTTTTGGCTTCTATAATTTTTTCTCTGCCATTTGTGTTGCCCCGTGTCTCAGGATGAGTGTTCAGATCAGACTAGTTCAAGCTTGGTGTAAGAATTGCTCAATCATGACTTTGAAATACTCTTTGTACCCAAGACATCAAGCACATATCCCATCAATTTATAGTTATGAAAACTGACAAGTTAAGACAAAACTGAGATGTTGGTGGATGCAGAGAAGCACATATTAAACATATAATATGAAGAATAAAATAATGACAAAAGATAAAACAAATAAAACCACTGCTATTAACAAATTAAAAGAGCTTTTTTCAGCATGTTATAAGTTAGCAGTGTGTTCAGAGTCTGATATAAATAGAGATGAATCAAGCTTATTGCACTCCTCTGTTCACTCAGTTTGTTTCAGCTCTCTTCTTGTAATCAAGTACAGTCATGAGTCAAAATTGCTTACCATCTTTATTTTGCAGTACAATTAAAATCACTATCAGAATAGACTATCATTTATCAGAATACTGTGCAGATACTTTAGACTGCAAAAGATATGAGCTCAGATTTTAGGTGCACAGCCTGAAAACTAGCACGACCACCCCTCTAACTTAGGTCAGACTTATTTAAACCTCCTTCATGAAACAGAATTTTCTGAAAATGAGTCTTATTTACTTAATTGATACACATATAGGAAATAGTCTCCACCATAAGACAATACACACAAACAGAGGGAAACAATCATCCGTCACCCAGTGACATGCGTAATGTCTTGAAGATACATAACAGTATAATTGCCCACATTACGAAGTGACCTTTGCCACATTGTTGATGGTCTGTAGCCAATGAATTGTTTCCAGTTCACATAACAGAAAAATAGAATCACTTTGATTGAAATAACTGCACATGTAAAAGGTTTCTCTTGTTGCGCCCTCAGCTGTCTTGCCTGGTTTTTGTATTCCTTTTTAGTTTTGCAATAATAATGATTCTGACTTGCAAAACAACAACAGAGTACATGTGTTTGTTCCCTAGCTTACAGATAATGCACTCAAGTATAGAGCACCAGCTGTTGCCTGCAGTACAGTATGCTAATTGCCAGAGTTCTGAAAGAATAGATATGCATAAGAACATACAGTATTGCCTCTGCCTTTGAGACGTAGAGTGAATTGTGCAGTGTGCACAAAATGCACATTTAGGTATCGTTTAAAGTCATGCTGAGTTCATAATGTGTATTTTTTGCTACATCTATTTAGATTGGCTTTTGAAATGGTCTATGTTCAATATCAATATGATGTCTTTATACCATATTTTACTTTTTATTTCATGTGCATTTAAATGTTAGCAAATTGTGCATGAATATCATTGACATACAGATGACACAGTTTGAGCCTGACAGTATGACACAAAAAAGCCATTGACTGTTGAGCTAGCAAACTGTAAAAAGCTGTTAAAAACCTACCACCAAAAGGCTAAGTATGTGCTTTTAGATTATGAGTGGTGTTGTAATACCATTGAGTAACTTCTTTGATAACATCACTTCGTAACCTACAGCACATCTGTGACATAGCTTGTTGGCTGCAGTTACAACACAGTGGGTTTATCACACTGCATGCTTCTCACGCTTGTGGCTCACCACAAAAATGTAACATTAAATATTAATTAGACACTCAGGTCTGTCCCATATCATGAACACTTCACAATATATTGCAGTCGGGTACAGATATGTCTCAAACTATGCTCTAAAAAGTCATCAAAGTTACCGACACCTCTCTAACAGCAAACTAATCATAGCTGATACTCAGGTTTTCAGTTTTAACTAGGACAACCCCAATAAAACTAAGTTTACATATTATGTATGAACTGTATTTAAATATCTTTTAAAGTACTTAGTTGTTCATTCACATTACATTGTTCAATTGTACATGCACTGTAGAAGAGTATGGTTGCTCCTTCTTTTTTCTTGTGCCATTACTCCCTGCAACATTTAAAACTGATCCGCTGACCTTAAAAGCAAAAAATTATGTATTCTTATTTTTTAAACTCATATTTGATTAACAATCATTGTCCGTGCTAACCTCGGAATCAAAAATATTATACAGATCTGCTACGGCATTCAGAGACTGAACAATAGTGAGGCTGATATCACTCAGATGAAATTACAAACAGTAACGCTGGATTTCATGCATCCTAACCCATTGAATGTGTGGGGACAATTCCGTGATTCCAGCACAGTAATGGTGGACTCTACCACTAACACTGAGAACTACTATACAGTATAGAGAGATAATTACTTAATATAAATACATTGAATGACTTTTGCAGGAAATAATACAGATCATATAGTATAACCAGCAGTTTGATTTAATGAAAACCTTAATTATTATTTTAACTTTTTTTTACTGAATGCTACAGTATTTCCAAGCAAGCAGTTTTCCAGAAAGGAAAAAATAAAATAAAATAAAAACCAGAAAAGGACGTAAATTTTTACAACAGCCTCAGGACCTTTATTGCAGCATTTATTCACCCCCCCACTCCCATAACAACCTCCTTGTTTGCACACTTCACCTGGCCCTCTCTGTCAATGAATGTTGGGCTTGTGGGCAGATAGTGCGCAGATGCGCGCGCACACACACACACACACACACACAGACACACACACACATACACACAAAATGCAGGACTATTGATCTGTTGAGCACTGTGGTCGAGCAGCCCTGACTGGCCTTGCCCCTTGGGTGAGACACACAATCGGCGGCGGATGTGCTGCTCCTAAACTGTCCCTGGGCACCATTTCAAATCCCTGTAGATTCATGATATTGATTTGAACTATTTCTCCCTCCGCCAGCATCTTCTCCACCTCCATCATGTCCCCTTTCGTGTCTTTTTCATCCGACCTTTGTTGTTTTGTTTCTTGTTCCCAGAGGAAATTTTGTGATAAATAAAGGACAGGCATCAGTTCCTTTTTTTTCCCAAAAAGAAAAAAAAAGAAAGGAAGCAGCCATGGAAGAGGAACGAGGGGCGGAAATCATGACAAGAGTCAAATCTAGTTACCATTGTTGCAGAGGCAGGGGGAAAGCACTGTCATGCAAAGAGATAGAGGACCAGAGAAAAAAATATTAGGCCGGTATGATTGCATCAGGGCCCCTCACAAAAACACGAATATTCACTTCCATGCGCTGCTATCTCTCTGTCATAGTGATGTGTCAACGTGTATTCAATCAAACCTGTGTTGAATATGAATGAATATGTTTCTTAAACAGAAATAGAGGATTGAATTCGGTGCAGTCAAGAAATTGGTTTTGTGTACAGTAGCTCTTTTACATTTTCTTGACGGGTGAATAAAACGGTTACAATTTTGCTCCTGAGTTTTTCTTCATTTATGCTGAGTGAGACCTCGCTCCCTTTCCCTCTCTTTACCTCCTCTGTCAATTTCTCCCCCCTCCTTCCCTCCTTTCACTCACTGCCCATCGTTTGCAGCTAGTTCTCATTGTCAGACTGTGTAATTGAGGTAATGCTGTTAATGATGTGTGAGTGGTCCCCCCCTCCCTCCTCCCTCTCTCTTACACACACACACAAGCATTGATGGCAGCAGATAGAGCT